>NC_137736.1:103154761-104354761 GCF_963264785.1 Psittacula echo
ATGGAGCTTGGCTTGATTTCAACTAGTGCGTTATATTATATTGGATCATGCTGATATGCCAATTGTCTTGCATTCCAAGTGACAGCAGGTGAAATGCCTCTGAAATGTAAGAACGCTGCTGTAATGCAAAAGGATTTTTCTGTACAATTTACCACCAAGATTTTAGTAACTTGTAGCTATCAAAGGGATTATGAGAGATCTACATTTAATTTCAGATTTTTTTTTTAAAACATGTTAAATCTACTTTTCATGTAAATTCACTTAGGATCATGCAGTGCATTTCAGCAGAGGGACTTTTGGTAACCATCTAGAAATTTAGGATTGGAGTTCAGTGTTGCTTCTGTTCTTCTCTAAGTTCTTGTGGGTGTAAAAAATGTGTGTGCATCACACCACTGCCGTCAAATACCCATCCAGGTCTGTTAACTGGGATGCAGGTGTCAAATACCTCAAATGTATTTAGGGAAGAATAATCTACATTCTAAGAAGTGAAGAGATATTGCACTGTGTTGGCTGTGTAGTGTGGTGGCTTCTTGCTCCATCTGTGCACTTCAGAAGGGTCAGCCTGAATTTGGCGTAGTATGTATACTGTGGCATCTTGCAGGATATCACATTGCTCACGGTGATTCAAAGAGTAATTTGTTTAACAGTAGAATGGTTTTTATTTTCAGAGGTTTTTTTTTAACTTGTTCTTACTGATTCAATTTGAATTGTATTCATAATTACAGAACTTTACAAATTAATAATGAATTTACAAAAATAAATGCAAGTAATGTGCTATTATTTCTTTTTAATTGATAATGTGCTAAGATTTGAAAATCGTCACTGGAATAAAATGGCAAGTTGAAAGAAAGATAACAAAATAATAAATAGTAATTTAAAAGTTAAAATAAACAAGATGACCTATTAATCCATTGGATTAATCCAGATAATGGCAGCAGTTTCATCTACAATTAGGGCTGTAGTGAAAGAATGTAGAAAATATTTCCCACTAATAAGATTCAGAAGGGAAAGCTGCATTGCTCACATACTCAATGTAGCAGCTTACAGGATGTTGTAGGTTCTGTTTTTACAGACAGAAAAGATGATAAATTTGAGGCACTTAAAATTGCCATAGGAGCTTTGGGAGGTCAAGTGTTCCTAAGTATGGAGATATTTTAAAGACATAATTGGGGGTATAGGAAGAAGGAGATGGATCATAAATAAGGGAGACAGAAATTGCCAACAAATAGAGACAAAACCAGCAGTATTCTATGGAGTTTTACTTTGTCAACTTAAAAATCTCAGTACAGGATGCAGGAAAAATGCTATTGCTGAAAGTAGGAAAAGCATGCTGTCATATCTGTGAGTTTATACTCAGCATTTCCCCTCTTTGAGCATTGATGGGAAAATGCAGTCATTTGGTGCTACTTGAGTAAGGAAAAAATGTGAGTTTTAGTAGATACAGAAGAAAGATTTGCCTGCATTAAAGGACTGCCCTTCAGCAGTTTGGGTTTGTTTTTTCTTTTTTCAACAGAATTTTCGTGTTAGATCTTACAGCTGAATGAAGATTTTTGTGTAGGTAGTTATTATTTGAGATAGGAAGGAATGGTCCTCCTGGATGAGCAGTTTTTGTCACTAAGACAATTAATATACTTCAGAATACACTTGGCAGAACTTCAGAGTCGGCACTGACTTATAATTTCTTTCTGCTTTTGCGTCAGCTCTTGTAATGAGAACAATACAATTTGAAAAGCCTGTATTTCTTCATGCAGCCTGCAACTTTGTTTTTGCTGCTGTTGTGAAGTCCATTGCAGAACTGACCCAACATCTCTGGAAAGGGACTGTATAGCGAAGGTGGTGGTTTTTGTGAGACGGTTCGTTCTGAGAGGCACAGATGCATGTGCAGGACAGCTTTTTCAGCAAGGGTGTCCACCAGAGGACACTGCTGTAGTGAGATCAGATGGCACTACACTACCCTGCCTCAAGACTGAAATACTGAAATGACTTTGAAGTCGTGTCCTGTAAGAAATGCATATTAAGGACCCCAAGTATCTGAAGCCTTTCTTGGCAGGGCAGCCAGCTATCAGGGAGAGAAGCTCTCAAGTACTTAAAACTACGGAGGTAATTGAGTACTGCAGGGACAAGCATGGCATAAGCTGTCATTAAGAGTTGGAAGTGTAGCTGTGGTGAAGCTGGTAGGAGACTTCCTTGGGTCTCTGATGGTGATGCCTAGGACACTTCATACAACTCCCTTTTCCTCTTTTCCTGCTTAAAAACAGTAAATGTTTCTTTCATGCTGCTACTGTTGTGAATGGCTCATGAGTTTTCTCTTCGTATGAAGACTGTAGCCCTTTCTTTCCAAGCAAAATGAAAACAACTCATGCCCTGTTCCCTGAGAAATCACCTCTACAAAGCTCTGGGTAAATGTGAAATGTGAGCTTCCTGTTGGCTGCAGATGCTTTGTTTCTTGCTGGGGCTCATACAGTTTCTTTCCAGCCTTGCCTTACAAGAAGACTTACTGCCTTCATTTTTACTAGTATATATACCCTTGCCTAAGATCAAATGCCGTTGCCTCTTGATACCAAATGTGTGTATCTGATATTATTTAAATAACCCTTATAAAATAAATACTACCATAGTGAGTCCTCTTTTTAGTGAACTACTAAAGAACTTTAAAGCTTTTCTGTCGGCTAAAAAAATTAAAAAAAAAAAAAAAAAGAAATACCAATCCATATTTATCTTTTCTACAGCCCAGAATTTCTTTACTGTGAGAGTGATGAGGCACTGGAATAGGTTGCCCAAAGAAATGGTAAATGCTTCATCCCTGGCAGTGTTCAAGGCCAGGTTGGATGGAGTCTTGGGTGACGTGGTCTAAGATGAGATGTCCCTGGCCTTGGAAGGGGTGTGAAACTAGATAATCTTAATGTCCTTTTCAGTCCTAACCTGTGATTCTATGATTGTACTGCTGCTTCTTGATGCAGCAGATTGTTAAGAAGTGATGTGACAGTGATGTGTAGAGGATGGGTGGGTACAAGGAAGAGATCCTTTGAGAGTTTAACAAGAGTAATCTCAGTGGACATCAAGAGGCAAAACTGAAGGTGGAGTAGGCATGGAGATGGGAATTCTGAGACTGAACACAGCAAATGCTTCCTGCCTGTATACTTGGAGACGTGCAGAAAATGGAGCAGTAGTTGCAAAGGCATGAGAAACCAGGGTAACTGATTTTACCTTCTTCGTTTTCTTTTGCTCTTTCTGGAATGCCTACTTCAAATCTTAAACCCAAAATCTCTGTTTACATGAGGTTAGTCTTTATGTTGCTCTCAGTCTAAACTCCTGCCTTTGACAGTGCTTCTTATGGTGGTTTCTCTGCCTTGGAATCACCTGGCCTTAGAGTAGGCAGGAAGGGGTAGCTGGTGACCTCTATTCCTGCTTTTTTGAATAGACCCCCTCACAGCCTCCTCACTCTTTCTTTTCTATTAGACAGCTTGAGAACTCTCTCTGTTTAACCTCTACCTTGGTTATTTTTTTTCCTTAGCAAAAGGGAAATTACCTTGACTTTTGTATCTTGTCCGATTTCTCTGTAACTTTATCTAACCTTTGATTGTCCCGGTTCACCTTGGTATCCCCCTGTCAATCTTCTGCCTCTTAACTTGTCACTCAGCTTCTCTGTATCTTGTAGTCCTTTAGTGCTGTTGACTTTGCTGCGGCTTTTAGTTCTTCCATTGGCTACCCTGTAAGGGAAATTTGTTTAATCTTTTTCCCATTTAAGTATTTTTCCCTTTTCAATAGTAATTACAAAGTACTGTAACACTTTGTCTTGTGGTGGATCTGGTTTTGGCTATTTAGTTAATTTCTCTGAATCTTTGTTATTTAGTAGATCTAAGCTTTCTTTCTGATTCAAAATGGTGTTAAAATAGAAGCCTATTAGGAGATATCCACTGATACAAGTGGAAAGTGGGGAATATGCAGAGCTGAAAGCATCGACTGCTACAGTGCCAACAAAACAACTTTCCCAAATCTCTTTATAAATAGACTGCAATTCAGTTTTTAAAACTCAGAGGTGAGTATGGTTAAAGTTGCAGCAATTCATTATGGTGTACCAGCTAGGTATGAAAAACCAAAATATTTTTCTATTGTGGAAAATTTGTTGGTTGCTTGAGGTTGATTTTTTTTTTCTTTTTTTCTTTTTTCACATAGAAACAGAAAAATGATAGCTTGAAACAGCCTTCAAAAATTGCATTTGTTTTTCTGAACATTGAATGTACTGTACCAGAATTGAATGCTTTGTGGTAGTGTTTGAAATATACCATTACTCAGACACATGCCCTATGACAGCCATATTACTTGTAAGCAATAAATCAGCTTATCTTCAAACAAATTAAGTCTGACAGCTGGCCTTTCATCACTGCCTATCAAATGAACTGTCAGACTGTTCAACTCATTAACCTCCTGCTTAAGACAGAATCCAGTCTGGGTTTCATACAAAGTGAGGTCACAGTAGCCTTTTAGCATCCAGTCTTTAAGGAAGTTCCTAAGGGTTCTCCTTCTAGGAAGAAAGCTTGAAATCCCCTTCCTGCTCAACCTAAATCCTTTAACCCCATGGCGAAATTTGTGGGACTGTCAGAATTCTTCGGTGATAATGACAACAGGGAAATGCAAGCAAATGGCTTTGGAAGGATGCGTGTGTATCTTGTTGTTGTCTAAATATGCAACTATAGCATTGCGATTTAGGCTATTTAAAGAAAAGTGGAAAATAAATTACTTTGGAAGCCAACCTCTAATTGCTGAACACAGAACAGCTTAGGCTGGGGTGTGTTAAGTAGCAGTACCTGTTACCTAGACAATGGGTAATGGCATATGTATCAATTACCCCCTTTAGTGGGCATATGTGGGTGGATGTTAGGGTACATGGCTATAACTTCTGCAGATGTGAAGAGGAAGCAGAGAGCACAAAGGAAAGTGTTTCTAAGGAATGGTCCGGTTATAAAGAGTTTTCAGCTGAACTGTGTTGCAGGTGCGTCAAGCAGTATTGACTTTATTGTGCTAGGTTTTGGACAATACACAGTACAATCTTTGCCCAAATTATTTATAGACTGAACTGGAACACAGCCTGATGAGATTAAGAAGTGGAGCATAAACAGAGCTGTCGCATCTTTTACTGTGCAAACCTTGCAGAACTGGCTCCTATCTCACACTTCCCTGAAATCCTTCTTTGAACCTTTTGCTTTCACTTGTCTCAACCTTCATCACAGGCATGAAATCTAATGTGTGATAAGATGCCCAATGGCTCTATAGATAAGTCTGCAGAACAGAAACATATAGAATTTTAGGAGGCATGAAGCAGACTTGAATTCAGTGAAACACTTTTATTCCTGGCAGAAGCCCGATGTTAGCACAAGTAAATAAAATCCTATTGGTCCAAAAATAGAAGTGAGTGTGAATAAGGAAAAAACAAAACAAAATAAAACAAGCAAACAAAAAACCCCAAAACACCCAAAAAAAACCAAAAAAAAACCACCCAAAGCAAAAGAAACCTGACCCAAACAAAAAAAACCCACAACCCACAAACCCCCCAAAACCCCAAAAAAACCCCAACAACCCCCCGCCCCCCCCCAATCAAACCAATAAAACCCCCTGCAATTAAACATTTAAAAAATCTGAAGTTATTCGGAAGTTATAGCTCATAGATGAACAGGCTTATTTTATTCTGGTTATGACTGTGCCATTTCTTGTACATGAAATGCCCAATATGAATTGCCAATAAGTTTTTTTTACCTTCTCAAAGTTTAGATTTAATTTCAAGGTTCACTTGTGTGGAGCTCTATATGTCAGCCAAGAAATTATGATCTGAATTGTATTTTGAATTTTGGAGTAGTAGTTGGATAAGTAAGGAAGCATCATGGAAAGAAAAGGTCTGCTTAACCTTCATTAGTAATGAATGAAAAGCTGAGAAACAGATGGTGGGAGTTAGAGTGGATTCATAATGAAATCCCAGAAGGCTCTGTGCTAAGACTTGTCCTGTTCATAGTGGCTTATAAATATCCAGCAAGAGGGATCAGCGTTCGGTTGGCAGCATGTTTCTTATTGGGAAAGTCAATGGTAAAGCTGGTGGCCAAGACTTGCACAAGTATTTCATAATATTAAACAACTTGCGAGAAAGAAAGCACAAGTGTAACTTGTCAGCAGATGAAAAGTGGTGAACCTAAGCACACATTCAGTAATTTCTAAATCAGCAGTTTCTTTTAAAGAAAAAGATCTTGAAGCTGAAACTGATTATAGTTTGAAAGCTGCAGCTTCAATACTCAGCAGTGGTCAAGAACACAAATGGGGTGTTAAAAATGGTTTGGAGACAAAACAGCAGATGCTGCTGATGCCCACAGCATTGTAGTGGCATGCACACTTCTCAAGTTGTGCATGCAGTCCTGCCCAACTCTGTTTTTTCTCTGATGTACAGAGAAGAGTAGAGGATATGAGAAAAAAAAAAAAAGACCTGAAATTTTTCCCAAGACTAAAGCTTTTTATCATGGAGAGGACAGTGAACAAAAGGGAGGTCCATACAATCATGAATAATGTGGGAAAGTTGAATAGGGAGTTACTGTTTACTGTTTCTCATAGCATGAGCAATAGTTGATAGTTCTCAAATAGAAATAAGAAACAGTTTTTACATTTATTTCCAAAGTTTAATGTGATTTCTCACAGAAAAATATAAACCGTAAAAAATATTAGTAGATTCTAAACTTTGTGAATTGTTAATGCAGTAAGTTAAATGTATGTGACAAGTGGATAGATAACTTTCGTTCTGAGCTAGCACAATTAATCATCCTTTTCAGTTCCTTCTTAGTTTCCATCTCAGCTTTAAATTACAGTGCTTATGAGTGTAAGGTCTTATCTGATGCCTGTTATTTAAACAGAAGGTATACTTGAAAAATCCTGACAGATACTGCTATATATATGTCAGCAGGTGTGTGTGTGAGGGTTGAAAGTCCATTTTATATTTACAGAAAAGGCCAGAGATTTGTTTGAATGTAAAGCTACTTTATCTCAGAGGCTGGACTTTTGCGCTAGTGTTATCAGTTTCAGAGTCAACAAAATCAAATAGGCTTACACTGATTCTTCAGTGATGATATTCAGTCTCTCAGAGAGATTAATATCTCTAATTAGCTTCACATGGCATTAGAAGTAGGGTTTTTTTAATGAGATTGGGTATTCTGAGGGAAGAATAGTTCCTGCTCTGCTTAGGTTGTTGCAGACATATTGACTTAGGGGATGTTGCTGTCATTTATGTACTCTGTGTGGCTCAGAATGATGATTCAAAGCCCTTGGCTCTATCCTTTCCTTTTCTTTTAAAGATGAATTGTAAAAGGGAACATGCAGGGACATTTGACATATCCAGGGAAGAGAGTCCAAATGTAGAAACAGACTCTGGCTTTACAAACTATGCCAAGTGTATCATGTTTGTAGTAGTCCTCACAAGAAATGTAAACAAAATTATTGTAATAAAACTTCTTGCTATAAATCTATGTTTTACTAGGAAAAAATAGGAAGAACTTGCTGCATCCTGTCCTTTTTAGATCCCAAAAGTTTGTATTGTTGAAGAGAATAAGAATGTAAAACCAATTTGGTTTAGACATATTGTGTCTGCTCTCTACGTGAAATCTCAAGATCAGAAAACACAAAGATTGTCTTTGTTACAGATAATATCATCTTTACAGAGAGGTGACCAAATAACCATCAGTAGACTGATTTGGAGGTAGACTTTTCTCTGCACAACAAAACCAGGAGTATCTAAAGATCTTATCTAATGACTCAGAAAAGTGCTTAAGTCTTTAAATTATTTTCATCAACGCCAGAAGATACTTGAGTAGAACTCACAAGTTTCTGTCTAGTCTTTGGGTTTCTGTGACTTTGCAAACATTCTTATCTGTGCTGGTTAAAAAATATGCTGTAAATACATTAGCTTTGGCAGCATAAAAGGGAGAAGGATATTTGTTTTCCCAGAAGTGGGGAATTGTATTAATTTTTTGTGTGAATGCTGTAGTATTATGGGAGAAAAATATGTGAAAGGGCTCCAAAGGGGTCAGTGGCCTGTTGAGTCAGCCTCCCTTTTTCAAGGCAGGACCAACTCTTAGCATGTGTTTGTCTAAAACTTCAACTGCCAAGAGATTCTGCAAATTTCTGTGGAATCTTTTCCTGTATTTTACTGTGCTTGCTGTCAAAAAGTTTTTCCTAAAGATAAATGTAAATCTTTCTTTCTTATAATGAAATTTCTTCCTGTCCTAGCAACATACCCTTTTCCTATGCAGTAGTCCTTGCTGAATACAAATGCTTATGACCAAGTAATTTTTTTCCCTCCAGACTAAACAACTCTAGTTCGTTTTTTTGGTTTTTTTTTTCATGTCACGTTTTGTACATTTTTCTTTGTCTTCTTGAACTTGAGAGAGTTCCAGCTCCTGACACTGGAATTCTGTTGTTCATAACATTAAATCATTTGCAGGTCCCCTGTAATGCTTTTTGGTCTGAGCTAACCAGCACACTCCTGTGTTAGAAAAATGTTCAATTTAGTTGTATAGATGTCACCTGAGGGTCCAAAATAGCTCTCCAGAATGATTAGAAACGTATAAAACATCATTTGCATGCACTTCTTACATATTAAGACTATTCTTGTCTCACAAATCTCATCAGCAATTTCTTTATCATATTTCTTTTGGGGTTACTGACTGAAAAAAACCCCAAACCTGTTAAACAACATCAAGCCCAGTACCAGTACCTTTGCACCCCTGCTGGAAATCCTGCCTTTTCAAGGTGATTTCCCAATTGCAGCTACTGTTTGAGAACTGTTGTTCAGCCACCTTAATCCAATTATCATGCACTTTACTGATACTGAATATTACTAGGTTTTGAATCAGAACGTCATGCAATAACAAGTAAGATGTCTCATCAAAGTTTGTCTGTTGCATCTATATAGTTACCTTTATCAACCAAATTGTTATTTCATCAGAGAATAAACCCAGATTTATTTGACAAAAAATATATTTACTGACCCTAATTATATTCTTATCCTCTGTTTCTTTATTATTTTCCAGATGCATTGCTTTTATCAGGACTGGTGTCAGGCTAACTAGAGTATATCTGCCAGTGTTATCTGAAATGACCTTTTGTTTTTTATTTGTACCCTTACAGTCTTTAAAAGATTCTCTAGCAGCCAAATTTATATATCAACCAGGTAGATTATTTTTAAGATAATCTCTTCTAGACTTTTGTGTTATACTTATCCAGCTCTTCTGATTTTAAAAAGTTTGTTTTTGTAGCAGATACTTTCTGATACTGTCTTCAGTTATCAAGGGACTAGAACACACTCTGTAGTGACTTGATTCAGTGACTTTTCTGCCACTTCTGAAATGCATGATAGACAAACCTTTTCTGCATCTTTATTGACAATTTTACCATCCTGATCCATCGAGAACCTATGCTGCTGCTTTTGTTCTTAATTTGCTGAAACACTGGAGGTGAGAATATTTGACATATTTGTTTGCTAGTTTTCTGTCCTTTAACAGCTTTTACCATGCTGCTATTTATTCCTTTCTTTTCCATTTGTGTTATTTGATAAAAGATATCTTAAATTGTTTAACCCCCCAATCCAAGAAAGGCTTTTAGCCTGGGTTATCTTAATTGGCCATGCCGCAGGTTCTAGACAACAACAAAAAATAGTTGTACTGTTTTTCTCCAGTCAGTTATACTCATAGTTATGGAAGAAAACTGTAGCCACTCAGAGCTGGGGAGTGTGTTGGAGCTGTGAGTCTGTGCTCATGCATTCAGACTCGTTTCTATTCTCCAGTAATTTTCCAAATGTAGTTATTGCTTCAAAGGTAAAGCACCCCCAATGACAATTTACTGTTCTTTACCCAGAAAACAAATGTGCTATTCAATAAGTTTTGTTTTGTTTTGGGATTTTTTTTTTTTTTTTGTTATTGGAAGATTATTGTGTAGAATGTTTAAACACAGATGCCATGAAATGCTGCTGTTAGTTTCACAAGAAGTCAGGCATACATTTCCTATGTTGAAGTGTGGGAAAGTAAAAGCTTGGTCACTGTGCAATGGTGGAAAAGAGCATTGTTCATTCTAGTGGAAGGGAAGAAGAAGAAAATGGCAATTGAGATGAAGTCTGATTTGGTACTGATCTCTGGAGAATAAGTGTTTGGGTGGCTGGTGAGGCATACGAGCAAAGGGGCAGATGAGGTTGAGCTGCACTGAAATAAGAGATGTACCTGGAGACATCTTGAATCAGAATGTCATTTCTTGGCATTTTAACTGCTCTTCTAGAAGAAATATTGCAGAAGGGAAAAAATGAGAATGAAAATGCCTTTCAATAATGCTTTGTTGCCTGCAATTATGTTTTTTCATACTACGGTTATTTTTTGTCTGTGTTTCTGGCTGACATTTAAATAAATATTTTCATTAGGGTTGATCAGAAGCTAAAATTAGGGATGCTATTAGAGTACTTAATAAAACTGAACTTCTAGTTTCCCTGTGCTTGGAAATGTTTGTTGTGTTGGGGAAGAGTATAGACCTCAGAACTGGGATGTATCACAAAGGCAGTGGAGAAAGAAAAGCACGAAGAAAATTGGCTAAAGCTCTCTTAAGGTATAGATGATTGAGGCCTTCACAACAAACTTCTGCTTCTTAAAGTAGCACAGGTACATAGGAAGTTCCTGTCGCCAGTGCATAAAATAGGCTTCTTGTACGTGAAAGCAATCAGGCCTGTAATGTCTATGTGCCTTCTCACCAAGCCATTTATTGAGAAGCTGAAGGTGTGGAAAGTTATGACTGTTTTCCTTGAGATGCTTGGATGAGATTGTTGCCTCAGAAAGCGTGAATTTTATGGCACTGTTTGACATATAAACTGTTTGAAATCTAGCATGTGAGATCCCTAGTGTTCCAAAGGCCTGTGAAGGTGAAGAAGGAAGTAACAGCCTTTAAGGAGCTGGAAGAGCACAAAACAGCCTTCTACTGCAGGGCCCCTGTCCCATCGGCTTGTTCTGAATCCTGCTCTGTGTCTCCTTCCATATGAAATAAAACGGGAAGTGTCTGTCCTTCACAGTCACTGATTCAGCACCTTTTAGCAATTGTGGAAGGGCAGAAAATTACCAACATTTAAGCAGTTTAGCATGCCCTCACGCAGCAAAGCAATGTGTATTCTGCTGGAATGGTGGCTCACTGACAGCTACTGAAAAACTGCAGGTGATCCCTGCCTCTTTTAGACACACAATAGTTGTTGGATAGACCTTGAGTCAGCAAGTTTAGGTGTTTTTGAATTTATCATTTCCCAAGTACATAATGATGTGTAGGAGAGCGCCTCTGGCTTTGTTGTCCATATCCTGCTTTATTAACAGTAAAAAACCAACTACATATGATCAGCAAAATCCATCCAAATGCAACTATCTCCGTCCTCATGCACAGTTTAACCGCTACATTCGCTTTTTCCTCCCGTTTCTTCTAAAGGGTACCTTTTGGAAAATACTATTTTGACATGCATGTGAGAGCCTCAGTATTTATTTGCACTGCTGCCACAAGAGCACACAGTAGAGATTTCCGCACTAGTTTTAAATTACTAAACTGATACTGGAAGCAGTGTCTCTGCAGCAGCACAAGACTCAGTGTAGGCCACTTTACAGGTTAAGAATATTGGGGCTGTTCAGCCTGGAGAAGAGAAGGCTGTGTGGAGACCTCATAGCAGCCTTCCAGTATCTGAAGGGGGCCTACAAGGGTGCTGGAGAGGGACTCTTCATCAGGGACTGTAGCAATAGGACAAGGCGTAATGGCTTCAAACTTTAACAGGGGAGATTTAGATTGGACATAAGAAAGAAATTCTTTTCTATGAGTGGTGAGACACTGGAACAGCTTGCCCATGGAAGCTGTGAATGCCCCATCCTTGGCAGTGTTCTGTCCTGGTTTAGCAGTAGCAGTCATTTTTAATACTTCTTAGTAGCTGGTGCAGCCCTGTGTTTTGACTTTCGGCCTGGGAATAATACTGACAAAGCCGATGTTTTCAGTTGCTGGTCAGAATGTTTACCCTGACCAAGGACTTTGTGAGTCTCATGCTCTGCCAGGGAGGAGGGGAAGCTGGGAGGAAGCAGGGACAGGACACCTGACCCAAACTAGCCAAAGAGGTATTCCATACCACAGCACGTCATGCCCAGGGATGCAGAACTGAGAGGGAAGGGCTGGATCACTGCTGGGTGGGGGTGAGTTATCGGTCAACGGGTCGTGAGGTATTGTATTCCCTTCCCTTGTTATTTCCCTTATCATTATTATTATTGGTGGTAGCAGTAGTGATTTGTGTTATACCTTAGTTGCTGGACTGTTCTTATCTCAACCCATAGGAGTTATACTCTTTCGATTCTCCTCCCCCTCCCTCCAGGAGCCGGGGGAAGAAAGGGTGTGGGGGGGAAGTAGACTGCGTGGTACTAATTTATGGCCTGGGCTTAAACCACAATATGTTCAAAGCCAGGCTGGGTGGGGCTCTGAGCAACCTGGTCTAGTGGAAGGTGTCCCTACCTGTAGCAGGGTGGTTGGAACTGGATGATCTTAATTTCCCTTCCAACCCAAACCATTCTATGATTCTTTGGATTTACCTCTCTAGGCAGTCACTGTTTCCACAGGGGAGGCATGTCCCCATTTGCCACTGCAGAGAAACAGTTGTGGTGCTGTCTGCCACTGACTCCTAGCAATTTCTTTTCACCTTATTGTGGTGTCATATTTCGCAGAGTTAAAAGAAATAAGAAAATTATTCTGAAGCATAAGAATGAGCATACAGAAATTAAAACAGCCCCAAATTCAGGGTCAATAAGTTAAATTCCAAATCTTGTGCTTAATTTTGTCAAAATAACGTCACACTTCTCTATCAATGTATCAAGACGTAGTTGGAAGCCTTACTAAAGTGAAGGTGAAATGCATAAGAAATACCTACTGAATGTGCTCTATTTTGTTCTAGATTGTCTCGCTAGCTCTTTTAAACCTCATTATAACTGGAACGCTACCTTGCATAACAGCATGCACTACAAGAACTGAAAAGGTTTGTGAATAGCAAATGGCAGTCAAGTTCCATCGCAATCAGCAGTGCTGTTTTTAGGCCAGCTGAGTACTCTTCTCTAAAGTTTTCTATGGTTAAAATGTGATTGCTATCAGTGTGGTGGTAGAAGCTCACAGAAAGAAGGGAAATTTCTTCTGGCATTGCTTGAAGCAGGCTTAAAATGCTCGTGCTGAACTGTGCTGGAAGTCCAACCTGAATTTTGTTTCAGGTGATTAAACTCTGTCCAAGTCTAACTTAGTGATATGATCTCTCACCATTTATATTACTTTTTAAAAGAAGCAAAGTTTTCACAAGAAACATAGCTATTGTTCCTAATATCCCCTCTCTTTAGGAAACACTTGGAGTTTGATAATGAACCTAGAGGTGGTATTTTCTGAATAGCTACCATTTTTGTAGAGGATGAGCAGCATTTGAGATGCTTCCCAAGCCTAAAGATCGTCTGGGGCACCTACATAATCTGAGAACTACAACCCACTCCTACAAGGCAGAGGAAACGGCAGCATTTGTGCTTCTCTCCTGAAGCCTGCAGCTGCCCCACTCAGTCAAACAGTAACCCTGTCTGGAAGGGTAGTTTGGGAGGCTTGTTTTTTAACCCAGCAATACAGGGAGAATGGGGACACTCTCAGAAGATCAAGACCCCAGAGAGGGCTAAGTGGCATTCACTTACAGGGCTAGATTTCACTAGAAGATGGTTGGCAATTATCTTTCTAGTTTATGATGTGGAGGAGGAACCAAGACTGGAGGTGAGAGCACATGGTAGTTGTGGTAATATAGGGGAAACATCAAGAGCCGGTTGCTGTTCTCTTTCACACATGAACACACATTTATATTATTCTTTCACCTTTGTGCCTTTGTCTCTGTAAAGTCACTGTAGGTTACATCAGAAAATGTAGTCTGCAAAATTTATTTAATAAAGTGGAGTAGAACTGTCCTGTTGCTTCAAAAAAATCTTTTGAAACATTGGTAACATTCAAGATAAAATGATAAACCCTGTCCTTCTTTAGTCAACTACAAGCCCACAAACCAATCCTGACAGTAAGATCCAGGTGAGTAATCACTGGGAAAAGCCTGCAAACCTGAAGTCCTCATCCGGAAAGGTCTTGGCCTTAACATCCTTTTGTGCTTTTGAGCAGTGGTCTTTCACCCTTTATCACTTTCTGCCTCAGTCCTTGACGTTCTTGTTCTGGTACTTTACCCCATCCCAGTTTTACACCTCTCTGTGCTGTGCTCCAGGCAGTTCTACAGTCAAAAGCAATTCCAGATATTTGCTTGGGTTAGTGATGCCATTTGAGCACCATCCTGTTATGAATCTATCTGCAAGCTCTGCAGTGCAGAACCAACTGGCAAATACATAGGCAAAAGAAACAGAGGAAACCTGGCCTGAGTCACAGGCTCCTGTTTTCTCTGACAGAGAACAAGGAGGAAGATGAGAGGGAAGGGATGTGTGCCATACCGCTGCAGGCAAGACTGAAGCTCTGACTGTGCAGGACAGTTGCTGGAAGGCAGCAGGCGGTAGGACAGCTGCTCTGTTTTGAACTTGTGGACTTTGTGGTTTAGAAGGGAGCTGAGAATCAAGTGTGTGATGAAGGAAAAATGCTATCTAAAGGAAATGAGATCATAGAGAGGGACTGTCAGTTCTTCATATTGAGGTTACGTTTGAGCCTGGTTGCTTTCAGGACATTGCAATCCTAAAATAAAATAAAATAAAATATAAATAAAGTAAAGCAAGATTTCTCTCTCTTGTGGCATGATTACCTTCAATGTGCTGATAAGGTGACTTTGCTTTGAATAAGTTAAGATACTTACTCTACCCCTGTGCCTCTTCTTTCTTCTACCCTGCTGCAGATCAGCCTCCCAAACAGTAGCAGTTTTCCTGCTGAGCTGCTTTAGTGAGTGCAGGCACGGGCTGCTGTCAAACACAGGTCTGGTCATGGAGGAAGAATTAGAGAAGTTTCAGGTATCCCATCACCATGTGATTTAAACCCTCTGGTTGACAGTCCTCAGACTTCAGGTTTTTGTTGTAGCAAAGGAGGAAGGGAGTAATGCAAATATTATTGGGCACTCATTGAGGCTGCAACATGATGGGGAAAATGACTGCAAATGGCAGAAGGGTTGTGTTAAATCTGGGCTTTTAGTGTAGTTTGGATGCTTATTTGAACTATTTACCTAGGGCATTGCCACCCATTCCTGTTCCCTGCACCTCACCTTCATGCTTGCTGTCTGGCCATCCATGAGATACCATGGCCTTTATTCTCCTTATACCAAGCAACCAGAGATTGAGTTCTGTTACAGTAAAGCGGCAGTGGCTGTGGTGTGCTGGCTGCCTTACAGGCATCCTAGGGGAGGGCTTCTCCCTAACCTTGGATTCCAAATTTTACTTCCAATGTGCCTGGAAGTAGATTGGAATTCAAGTTGTGCTGATGAATTTTAGATATATAATACTGCCAAAGGTCCTTAGAACATGTTGGACAGCTATACTTTTTTGAGTTTTGTACATATTTAACTTTTTTGTAAAAGCAAAACAAAATTTCCTGAATGGCAGTGTATTAAATAGCCATTTTCTTCCTTCTTTATGCTGGGTGCAATGCAGTTTCACTGCTACTAATAGTTCATGTGTACATACATTACTGCATTATAGATCCACTGTTTGTTTAATACTCATAAAGTCACTTCAGAGACATTGGCAGGCTTTATCCACATTTTACAGAGAAAATGGAAACATGGAGAGATGAAATACAGAATACCCTCTGATTCTGCATAGCCAAAATGGTGTGTCTGTACTCAGGCTCCCAACTATGCAGCCCTTTTTAACAGCCTCTTGTGCAGCACAGCTTCATTTTGTGCAGCCGCCTCAGCCCAACACTCTCCTCTTCCCCTGCAGTCTCATTTTGTTCAATACGTACCTGCTAACTTTTCCAGCAAATGAAGAGCAGTCCTACAGATAATAACTTTCTTCATTATCCTCTTCCAAGGACACCTGCTCGGGGGACGAGCTAGTGTATGATCATGTAATTAAAGGTTGTATAATGTCCATTCCCCAGTAGCAGACTAGGAGGAGTGCAGCAGCCGCAGCCCCTGGCTCGCATTCTAATGCCGCAGTAGCATCTGGCGGTTGGAACAGCAATTGCACATGGAAAAATGGGCTTTTTCAGTTTCTTGTGCTATGGAGCTGGGAGGAGCACAGCCTCCTTAATGTTGCTTTGCGCTTTCTAGGGCTAGAAATTGCCCTATGGGGACAGAGCGTTAGAAAAAGACATTGTCTGATTCTAATATGCTTTTGCACGATGTATGTTTGAATAATGTGCACCCACCTTAAAATCTGCGCAAACTGGAGTTTTCACAGGGAGAGAAATGAGGCTTTTCTTTGACCTTGGTGTAATCCCTGTTCCAGGGGGTGGAAAGGCTAAATCTTCTGTATGAAGCACTTATGTTGTTTGAGTTTTATGCTAGTGGATTACAGAAAAATGGCTGAATAGATGCTGCTGAAGATTTCCCTGATGTTTTTTGGGACTGACGCTGGTGTAAAAAATGTCAAATGGTTTAAGAACTCCACATCATCATCAGAGATGATGATTTATACTATCTATACATAGCACAGCCAGCTCTACACATTGCATAAATTCTTCCTTCTGCAGAGGAGAAATTAGGAAAAGCAGATTTCATGAGACAAAAATAAGATTTCTTTCAGAAGAGAAGTAGTAGTTTAAAATCAGAGTGATTCTTCTTTGCAGTGGTGCCCCAGTGGTTTGTTATCTGTTCTGGTTGCAGTTCATCTCAAACATGTTGGAAACTGCAAAGATTATATGTACATTCTGAAAGTGCCTGGCAAGCTGTTTAGCCATAGAGCTTGCCTTCAAAGCTAATAAAATGCTGTGGCCAAAAGCTGTGTGCTTGGCCCCACTTACGCCTAGTCAATATGGACTGTGAGTTAGGGCTTCTGGTTGCCCTCACAGGAATGTCACAGACCCTGAGCTTCTCTCCCTTGGCTCTCCGTGGGGCTTGTTCCACCAGGAGATGCCAAGAGAGTTTCAGAACAGTACCACAGATAGCCCGCTGTTCGAATCCTGTTGCAGCTTCTTGCACATTTTTTCTGCTGAAAGATCCTTGAGTCCTTTGCTTGTCAGTAGGTTGTGGGGAATCACTCCAAGTACTCAAGCCAGAGAGGAAAGCAGAAAAGTAGATAAGCTGCACTAATGTGGTCACTAGATAGACACACTGGGGAAGAAATGCTGCAGTGTGCTTCTGCAAATGAGCAGTTCCTAGTTTCAGTATTTCTCCTGTTTTTGTAAGCTTCGGAGGATCTTTACAACAGCGCAGTTGAGCCTCTCCTGCTTTTCCTGCCAAGCAGAGGTTGGTAGAAGGCTTTGATTGCAATAGCCCATATTTTTGATAGTGTTGCACACTGAGTTTGACTTCAGACTGTGGCAGGATGATTTCCCATTGGTGTGACACAGCTGGTCAGGGCTGTTGTATCTGCCTTCTTAGGTTGCATTGTATAGTAACTTGCTGCTTTCTGTTGACTCAGCTTAGCTCAAGTGGACTGCTCCCCATGCAGTGTGACTTCCACTCAAGTAAATCAGAGATATTATGCTTGAAATGTTATTTTCTCCCCTAGTATCTCAGTATTGTATGACTTAATAAAAGCTGCATTGTTGACTTTAGTTATTTCCTAATAGGAAAAGGAATAATGTTAGTTCGAATGTTTTTGAATATTGTGTATTCTTGCTTTAATATTATGCCATTGAACAAAGGCCGAACAGTTTTCATTGATAAACTTTTAATCTCTTTAGGTTTAAAGCAGAAGATTTTGGCTCTTTAGTGCTCAAGAAAAATGAACTTTCTTCTTCCATTATGCTTTTTATGGAACACTCTCCAAATTCAGGACACATTGTAAATGTAGAAAATATATCTGTACTGTAACACATTGATTAAACTGGTACAAATCATATGATGGCTTCTGGAAGGTCAGACTGAAACTGATCTTGGAACAGAACCAACTATTTTTTGCATTGCTAGGCCTAGGGGTTAAATCTCTATAGCCCAAGTGCCACAGGGGTATGAGCCTTTATTCTCTGTTAGGATTTAGTACATTAATTAGTCTGTTATGGCTGCTAATTAGCCCTTCCTGCATCTCAGTCCTGGACTTTTAGGCCTGTGATTTTCAAGGTTTGCTGTCACCCTGTCACTTCAGGAAGGGTCAGTTATATAAATAACATTTTATAAATGGGAAAACAAGAATTTTCTAAACTTGCAGATATTTTTCATGTTGTAAGGTATTTAAAACAGTAGTAAATACAGGATTATGCTCATTAAACGAATTGGAAGTTGCAGATATTGAAGGGTCAAGTGTGTTATGCATGATAGCATCTAATGGAAAATAATACCAGAGGAAGGTGTCGGACAGCAAGGCTTCCTTTTGTATCGGGTAGAATGGGGTGACCACACAGACTTTTCTGCTGAAGGACCATGTATGCTCACTTCTTAGTGGATTCAGACTGTCTTGTGCTGTCTATCTGCTGAGTTACTTCTCCATATCCAGTTGGAGAAGGTAAAGGCTGTAGCAGGTAGGAACACAGTGGCAAGGTTATAAGAAAGCAGTAGGGAGCAAGCAAAGGGAAGTTATAAGTTAAATATTTGCAAACATAACATTTAATAAAATCACACTGTCTTTCAGAAGATCCAGCAAACTCTACAGTGGGTTCACAGCGGTCGTTTCAGCTCCAGTAAATATCACCAAAAGTCTTTTGTGTGTTTATCTTTGAAAGTTATAAAATAGTACTCCATGACATTGTATCTGGAACACCTTGTTCCATCCTGGGGTTCCTTGTTTTTCTTAGGAAAAAAGCACATGTGTTTCAGTCCATCGGTCGTCCATCTTGGTGCTGGAATCCTGACTGTGCTGTGTTGAAAAGTTTCCATGGCTTTGTTTATCTGCCTGTTGCTTTTATTTCCTCTGAAAGTTACAATTTGTGCTTGTGAGAACATGCTGTCATGGTGGTTATGGATCTGCGCTCAGAGGCAAATCAAGAGCTTGATGAAGGGAGAGCATTTCCCATTTACTGCCAAATAAGAAAAGAGTTAGGTCTGAGAGACAAATCCATTTTCTATCAGCCCATGTCACAAATGTCTCACTTCAAACCTTAGGCAGCTCCAGACCTTAACTACTGTGAATTGTAATAATGGAAAGATTCAATTGCAACTTCCATTTTGAGTTGAGAGTGAAAAGTTCCCTAAATTAAATGTGGTGGATCAGATCCTCAGAGGTTGCAAAGGCTGGGCAGTGGTTTTGTTTTCTTCCCATCTTCTCTATCCTTTTTGCAACAAAAAGACGCAAGTTTGTGTGTCTGCAGAAAGGTCATTCAGTAGGCATTCTGCTCCACATGAGGCAACCTGCACAGGAAGAGCTCTGTGCTTTGTCCAGACTGTCTGCATATTTCTTGACGTGAATAAGAGTTGGCCTTTATTGCTTGCTTCATCTTATCCCTATTTTATGCTTGGATAAAGCCTCATCTGTGAGATATGAAGAGACTTTATAGAAATGGCTGTTTGTGCAGTGAAGCGTGTGATCCTTCCCGCTTCATGGTAGTCTGAGAGAGTAGATAAGATAGTTGTAATATGAAAATGGCATGTAGGGTTAGTGTTAAAAATGATCTATTGCTCATTGTCACCTTTGCATGTAACAAAGTAATTCTGTTCATCTTTTCTTATTACCCTTCAACCTCTTGTCACACTGGTATTAAGCCTATTATGTGAATTAAATGTGTTCTGTAAACTCAGGTCAGTTCTTAATGGGCAATAATTTAAATTATGAGATACGTAATTGGTTGTAACTTACTCTAATTGACATGCTTTTCCCAGGACAACTCCAGTGCTTAGGCAGCAGGAGCATGGATGTTATTAACCAGGGCAAATGTGAAGGACGTCCCACTTTTATGTCCTGTTTTGTTTCCCTGGATCAGATTCATGATAACTTTCATCCAGACAAAATGTCTTTCAGGTCATGTATATATAAGCACCTTCAACCTCAGAATCATCCAGAAAATTTCTGCCTACCTTAATTATATTAAATTCTAATGCTTTTACAGGCAATGATTTATAATGAGCAGGCAGTAAAAATGAGGTGACAATGCAGTGTATGTGTTTGCTGTGTCTTTCAGACATTGGTCACAGACTCCTTCCTTCCAAGGAGGCTAGTTTTAGGTCATCATTTAAGAAAGAGTATTTTATATTCTTACAATTACCAGAAATTTGAAGCCCTTATGTATGAAAGGGCAGAAAAGGAAAATTTCAGAAGATGTTACATGTAGTAATAACAGCGCATTGAAACTTCTTCTCCTCTAGCCCAGGACTTAGGACTGAAAAAATGTTTTCAGATGATGGAATGCACATAACATATGTTAATGTAATTTGCCATCTTAAAATTGTACTGCCTTTAATTTATTTAAAAGTAGAGGAATAATTATTTCTCTAAGCTGAGCAGACAAAAAGTAGACATTTATTCCTGCAGAATGGAAAGCTCTCATGAGCTTTAAGGTACTTTTTAAAAAATAACTGCAGCAACTGTGAAGGCTTTTAGTTATGGAAAGACTGGAAATATTTTCTCCTTCTGTTTCTTAGTCTCCCTCAGAGCTGCCAAAGGTTACAGTCACCTGTCAGCCAATGAAAAAATAAAGGCAGTTTCTTAACAGGAATCAGATACTGGTTTTATACACAAGAACAGTCAAAAAGCACAAAAGTTTTCATGTCCTATTAAGATATTAAATCAGATTTTAGATGATTTTTGTTTGTGCCTGTTCCCAAGTTTCTGCAAAGCGTTTTGTGTCATTCTTAGAGTGCAAAACAGTTGAATGTCACCTACTGTTTTTTCCTCCTGAAAGTTCCCTGTCTGCTTGAGTATTTAAAATGTATCTTAATTCCCATACTCCCAGGGAGTTTTGTTCATTTTGTATGGTGGTAAATGCACTTTCTTCGAGACTGTATGCACGGATTTTAATCTGCTGTAATGCTCTGGATTTCTGCCATTTCCTTACTGCAAATGAATAATGAATAAGCTGTGGTTGGAAAGCTAATGGTTCAAGATGAAATCAGGAGCTTATTGCAACATGGATGATATTCATTTGTCATCTCCATGGAAACAGCGATTTATCAAGAAACTGCAGCTAAGACTAACAAGAAAGTAAGCAATTGTTGGAATGCTGGGCTTTTGCTGAGAAGCAGATTTAGCAAAGAAATGCTAGGATTGCACAGGAATTCAGCATTATTTTTGAAACTGGATTTCTTTTTCCTTCACCTTGAATGATATGGATTCGGTTGTTTTGAAAAATACCAGTAGAATGAGGGACAAAAAGCGTAGATATTCTGGGAGATGTCTCCCACTTTCACCTCTTGTGGTCCATGTGCCTGAAAGCACTTGTAATTCCAGAGCCACAGAGTTGTGTGGCCTTCTTGCATCCAAAGTATGGCAGCAGGGCCTTCTGCATGTAATATGCCAACTATAAACTTAACTGAATTTAACAGTTAGTGCTGCTTAGCAACAGAAATAATTTTCTGTTGGGTAAATTTGAGATAGAGCAAATTTATTTTGAAGTTAACTGAGTTTGGGTTAAATCCTTTATTTCTGTTAGTGGGCAACAGGGGCTTGCAGAAGGGGCACAACAGTAGAGTAGGTATCATTTGTCAGGACTGGGTTCACCACTGCTTCTCTCAGGCAGTTTATTCTTTTCTGATTTTAGTCATAATAGTGCAAGCCCCAATCCTGAAACACTGATTAATATATCATTCCATAGCAAGCTTGAGCTTTTATTTTTTTGGATGTAATGAGGTGGACTCCATAGTTTTTTTTAGTACTCTTAAGACAGCTTTAATTGTATGCCAGGAGGTAAGCTCAGAGCTTGAGAGGCAACAGAAAGAACATTGAAGGCTTGTTTTCTAACTTTTGTTTATGCTGTGTTTCACCTTTTGGGAGCAGGGAAGAGCTTTGCTGAGCTGGTGCTACTCTCCCAGGAATGCCATGTGCCCTAGCTGGGGCAGGTGATACAGGAGGGAGAACAGTCTTCCCTTCCCTGAGTTTGACTGAAGTTTCCATAGGCAGATGAAATAGTTACTCCTCTTCCTCAGGAACAGGGTCAAGGATAGTTCGGCTTCTGGGAGTGAGGTTAATCATGACACATACCTTTGTAATTTGATGTCTAGGTAAAGTTGGTGAGGAATTTCCTCACAGATCATAGGCAAAACTGAGAGGGATTGGTGGCTGTGAGGATTGTCTCCAGTAAATTTTGTACCTACAATCTGTTCTGTTATTTATTTCTATTCCACTTTTGTTTATGAATGTGGCTTACACCTAGCTTGGGGTTGTTTGTTTTTTTTCTCTTTTAAAGAAGTGAACTATTTTGGAGAATGCTTATAGCCCCCTGTCAGTTTTTACTTCTAAACCTATATAAAGCCTGCTTACTATCCCTTACAATTAGTTTCAAAAATCAGTTTTTAAAAAAAAAAATCAATTTTAAAAAAATAAGCAGAAATTTTAACTTGATTTTCCAGAATACTTACTGTGTATGTTGCCAAATGAAACATACATTTACTTTCAGCATGTTAGCAGGCCTCATGATGTAGAGAAGCATTTTTACGTTGATACAAACAGTGCAATTTACGGTTACACAAAGTATGCACGATAGTATGTACACCTGAATTGATATCCTCCAGCCACGGTGACAATGTTCTCCTGTATTGCCTCTTGCCCTGTGTTACTATATAGAGAGAAAATGCTTCAGTAGGACCTGATCATTTGCTTCAATTTACAGATAGCTTCTGCTGTTACTTTCCAAGGGCAGAATATTCTTTGACTACCTAAGAGTGAAAATCAGGAGATGAACAGGCAGCAACGAGAAAATACAGTGGGAATAAGGGAGTTGAGGCAGCAGATATTAATGGGTAAAAGAGTGAGAGTGAGAGAGTGGTGGCAGGAGAAAGTGAACTGAAGGAAAAAAATCACAGAATTGCAGAATGGTTGAGGCTGAGATCTCTGAAGGTCATCTAGTCCATCCCCACTGCTCAGGCAAGGGTCACCTACAGCAGGCTGCCCTGGCCCATGTCCAGATGGCTTTTAAATATCTCTGAGGCTGGAGACTCCACAGCATCCTTGGGCAACCTGTGCCAGTGCTCAGTCACCCTCACGTTAAAATCTGTTTCCTGATGTTCAGAAAAAATGAGAGAAAGTGTGAAGAACAAATTTCACACTAGGAGCACTAGCTTTGGTGATTGCTCATAGCTGTAAGAAAAGCTAAGTTTATGCATCTGAAATGTCAGGAAGAGACAAAGGCTTTCTCCTGGGCGGAAACAACCAATTTCTCACCCTTAAAAACAGAAGTCACTAGTTCTGCAATGAAAGCTTGCTTCAGGGTGTAGGAGAGTTGATTTATGATGTTTCCCCCCCCCCCCTTTATTTATCCATTTATGTCCTATTTCCTCCTTAAGCCTGTCTGGGTATATGAAGCCGAGTATGAAGCCGTGTTGTCTCTTTGCTAGAGTGTAAAAACACCAACTGAGCGCGCCGCGGCGAGTGCTGGGTGCGGAGAGGAGCGGGCAGCGGCGGCGCCGGGCTCTGCGGGACCGCAGCTCCCCCGTGTGTGCAAGCGGGAGGCGGCAGCGGCAACGAAGCCGAGGGCTCCGCTCAGCTCCAGCCTCGCTGGTACGGTACCTCCGTGCGCCTGCGTCTGCTGAGTGTCGACTTAACCCCAACCGACACTATGTACTACGCAGCCGCTCGCTTACCCCCCATTCCCCACGGTGGGATGGGGAGATGAATCAGAAAAAGGTGAAACCCGTGGGTTAAAAGCAGTTTAATAATTGAAATAAAATACAATATAGCACTAATAATGAAAAGGGATTTATTTTTTTTTTCTATAAAGCTAAAAAACCCCTCAAACCAAACAGCAATGATGCACAATACAATTGCTCACCACCCCCTGGCCGATACACCGCCCAACCTGAGCAGTGATCAGTCCCTTCGGGTAGCTCCCCCTAGTTTATATACTGGGCATGACGTGCTGTGGTATGAAATACTCCTTTGGCTAGTTTGGGTCAGGTGTCCTGTCTCTGCTTCCTCACAGTTTCTTATGCTCTATATTCTTATTCTCATTGGCAGAGCGTGAGAGACTGAAAGGTCCTTGATCAGGGTAAGTGCTACTGAGCAACAACTAAAAGACTGGTGTGTTATCAGTGCTGTTCTCATATTGAAGCCAAAACACAGCACTGCACGAACTACTAGGAAGAAAATTAACTCTACCCCAGCTGAAACCAGGACATTGGGTGTGGGAACAACAGGCATCCCTGCTTTTCAATAGATATTCAGATTTACTAGTGCTCACTTTTAACATTAGATAAACTCAATTAAAGTAATGATAAACCAAGCTAGTTCGTCACATGCCATGGAGCTTGAGCATGCAGAGGGTTTGAAGCCTACACTAGATAAGTAAAACTGAATTAAGACCTGTGGAGCCACTTCAGATGGACAGAGAACTATTTAGCCCCATTTAGAAGCAGTTTTTCTGAATACTCCTGGCTGGTTAGGAGGCTCTATTTGGTTCTTTTTCAAAACAATTAATTGTGAAGTGGTCACTATGAACTCAGTAAGACAGACAGTAATCTTTGCACAGGAAACATTTTAAAAGATGCCTCAGATAGTAACTTAGAACTTTATATTCTTCTGAACCTTCAAGTTGGTTGAGTTGTGCCATCCCAAACAGTGAGTGGGTTTTCTCCTCTCATATATTTTTCCATCAACTTTTGAGTCACTTAGAAGAAGTTAATACATTACTTCTGTGATCAAGTTTCTGTTTGCATAGGCAAGTTCTAACGTAGTCTGGAGGATTTTTAGATATATTTTATGAATCTATTAGAGCTCTTTTCTGTTGCTTTGTCTCCATTTTGTCCTTCTCCTTAACTAACTTGCAGCTTTGAGGAAATTTTGAGACAATTAGGGATGCCAAGTAAATGTATTTATAGAATCATAGAATAGTTAGGGTTGGAAAGGACCTTAAGATCATCTAATTCCAACCACCTGCCATGGGCAGGGACACCTCACACTAAACCATGCCACCCAAGGCCTCATCCAACCTGGCCTTGAACACCGCCAAGGAAGGAGCATTCACAACCTCCCTGGGCAACCCATTCCAGTGCCTCACCACCCTCTCAGTAAAGAATTTCTTCCTTATATCCAATCTAAACTTGACCTGTTGAAGTTTTAACCCGTTACGCCTTGTCCTGTCACTACAGTCCCTGATGAATAATCCCTCCCCAGCATCCTTGTAGGCCCCCTTCATATACTGGAAGGCTGCTATGAGGTCTCCACGCAGCCTTCTCTTCTCCAGGCTGAACAACCCCAACTTTCTCAGCCTGTCTCCATACAGGAGGTGCTCCAGTCCCCTGATCATCCTTGTGGCCCTCCTCTGAACTTGTTCCAACAGTTCCATGTGCTTTTTATGTTGAGGACACCAGAACTGCACACAATACTCCAAGTGAGGTCTCCTGAGAGCAGAGTAGAGGGGCAGGATCACCTCCTTCGACCTGCTGGTCACGCTGCTTTTGATGCAGCCCAGGATGCAGTTGGCTTTCTGGGCTGTGAGCGCACGCTGCCGGCTCATGTTTGTTTTCTCATAACCAACACCCTGTCGTGGTTTAAGCCTTTAAGCCCAGGCTGTAAATCAGAACCACACAGTCTTCCCCACCCACTCCTCCGAGGGATGGGGAGGAGAATCGAAAGAATGTAACTCCCATGGGTTGAGATAAGAACAGTCCAGTAACTAAGGTATAACACAAATCACTACGGCTACCACCAATAATAATAATGATAAGGGAAATAACAAGGGAAGAGAATACGATACCACCCGCCGGAAATGAGCCCGACAGAGAAAAGGGACGTGCCCTTCCGGTTAACTCCCAGTTACATCCCGAGGCATGACGTGCTGTGGTATGGAATACCTCTTTGGCTAGTTTGGGTCAGGTGTCCTGTCCCTGCTTCCTCCCAGCTTCTCCTCCTCCCTGGCAGAGCATGAGACTCACAAAGTCCTTGGTCAGGGTAAACATTCTGACCAGCAACTGAAAACATTGCCTTTATCAGTATTATTCCCATGCCGAAAGTCAAAACCACAGCACTGCACCAGCTACTAAGAAGTATTAAAAATGACTGCTACTGCTAAACCCAGGACACACCCCCAAGTCCTTCTCTGCAGGGCTGCTCTGAATCTCTTCTCTGCCCAAACTGTAGCCGTGCCTGGGATTGCTCCGACTCAGGTGTAGGACCTTGCACTTGGCATGGTTAAACTTCATAAGGTTGGCATCAGCCCACCTCACAAGCATGTCGAGGTCCCTCTGGATGGCATCCCTTCCCTCCAGCGTATCAACCGAACCACACAGCTTGGTGTCATCGGCAAACTTGCTGAGGGCGCACTCAATCCCACTGTCCATGTCACCGACAAAGATGTTGAACAAGACCGGTCCCAACACCAATCCCTGAGGGACACCACTCGTTACCGGTCTTCAGCCGGACATCGAGCCATTGACCACAACTCTTTGTGTGCAGCCATCCAGCCAGTTCTTTATCCACCGAGTGGTCCACCTATCAAATTGATGTCTCTCCAATTTAGAGACAAGGATGTCATGTGGGACAGTGTCAAACGCTTTGCACAAGTCCAGGTAGATGACGTCAACTGCTCTACCCCTATCCATCAGTTCCGTAGCCCCCTCATAGAAGGCCACCAAATTGGTCAGGCAGGATTTCCCCTTAGTGAAGCCATTCTGGCTGTCACTAAGCACCTCCTTGTTTTTCATGTGCCTTAGCATGCCTTGCAGGAGAATCTGCTCCAAGATTTTGCCAGGCACAGAGGTGAGACTGACTGGTCTGTAATTCCGCAGGTCATCCATTTTCCCCTTCTTAAAAATGGGGGTTATATTTCCCTTTTTCCAGTCGCTGGGAACTTCACCTGACTGCCATGATTTTTCAAGCATGATGGCCCGTGGCTCAGCAACTTCATTCGCCAGCTCCTTCAGGACCCGTGGATGGATTTCGTCAGGTCCCATGGACTTGTGCACGTTTAGGTTTTTAAGATGGTCTCGAACCAGATCCTCTCCTACAGTGGGCCTAGGGTCCTCATTCTCACAGTCCCTGCGTTCGCCTTCCAAGGCTTGGGTGGTGCGGTCAGAGCCTTTGCCAGTGAAGACCGAGGCAAAGAAGTCATTAAGAACCTCAGCCTTCTCCAAATCCCTTGTAGCCAGTTCTCCCGATTATCTTCCTGAGGGGGCCTATGTTGTCCCTAGTCTGTCTTTTATTCACTACTTACCTATAGAATCCCTTCCTGTTATCGCTAACATCCCTAGCCAAGTTCAATTCTAACTGGGCCTTAGCCTTCCTCACCTGGTCCCTAATTATTAACTGGTAAGGCTGTTTTTTACTGACACTCAAAGCTACTGCGACTATCTGCACTAAGACACCTCTTGAAGGTAATTGAAAACACTTAAGTTTTGCTTCTGCTTGGAATCACCAATCTTTAAATCCATCTCTTTCCACGGAAGACCTTTCAGTTCTTAAAGTTAACTTTTGTGAATACATTCCCTCTGTGTATAATAGCACAAACACAATTTATTATAACTTAGTTTCAAAGAAGTACAAATACCTACACTGTGTCCAAATCAAAGACCAATAAAACACCTTTCTGAGTCCTATCACTGGCCTTACACTGGTGATGCTGAACTCTCTGGTTCCTACTGAGAGCTTATTCCAGGTCCTTGTAGGTTATTCCTGTAACAAATTACTACTCTTAAGTAGACAAAAGGCATTCTCTATGCTTTCAGGTGCATTTTTGTTGCAGGAAAGGAAAATGCCCTTCTTGTAATAAACATGCCCACAGCCTCTTGGCTTATGCAAAGAAGGATAATAGTAAAGGCTAATCATCTTGAGCAAAAGGCAAAGTACCTCTATAAAGATGCAAAGGGATGGAAAGAAGTATCTTTGGGGATTGAAAGAGTTAATGATTTTAAATGATGGGGAAAGCTAATGTAAGGGTGTGTTTTTGAGGGTTTTTTTGGCTGAGTCTGTTATAAATTTGCTAGAGAATTGTAATTATACAGTTAATCCAAAACAAATGCATCTCATAGACATTTCTGCCTAACACACATTAAGAAGAGTAACTATGCAGAGTGCCCTTGAACAGTTCTGTGCTTGGCAGTGCTCTGCAAGCATGGGTGTGAAACTCTGATTTTTCTGTGTTCATATTCCCCTTGTTGATGTTTTCCTTTAAGCAACAAAAAGATTTAAACTTTGGATTCCAATATCAAGTTGTTACTGTGGTATCTCTTCACAAAGAAAAGCATTTCATATTTTTTTCTGAAGCGTTACCTGCACTTGCTGAATGTAATTAACTACACTTCCAAACTAATGAAGCCAGTCAGAGTAACTGGAGCCTTGCCATTAATATAAATGAGAGGGTTTATCCCCTCTCACATGCCTAATGTTTGTGAATATCATTCAAGGACTCCTTGAATAATTCCAGCAGTAAGACTGGCTCATAATTACTTCCATCCCCATCAGAGTGTATCACCATCTGTGGGCTGTGTAGTAGGTTCCTTCTTGCTGCTTTTATCTGACTTGATAATTTTTTTTAATGCTGCATCAATGACCTCACCCAGCTTCGATATTTGATGTACCACAGCTCCATCTTTGCTTTCAGGTGGTTAGGATACCTATCTTTTCCCCCTCTTTGCTTCTGAGCTGACAACCCAGTTCTTTCACTTTCTCAGTTAATAAAAACCCACCGCCCAAACCTCCATAACAAAAAAAACTATACGCAAGTATAGGAGCGAGATTCAGGCTACGAAGTTTCACACTCATGCCTAAACTTAGGAGAAAGAACCAATTTGGACAAACCTTCATCTGTGGTGGTTTGGGTTTGGTTTTTTGGTGTTTTTTTCTCATAGGCCAGACATTTTCTGCTTCCTTATGTTGACAGTTGCAAATTGTATCCTAGGATCTTTAGATCTGTTGATACTGGTACACACGGGATGTTTATAGAAATGTCTACAGATCTAACTCAGTTTCCTGAGCTGTTCTGGATGTAAACACTGAGCTTGGGTGCAGTGTGGAGGTCAGCTGTTTTCTTGGGGATCTGGCCCTTAGTGCTGCAGAAATACATCAGTGAGTGAAAAGAAAATTCGGAAATGCAGCAGGGCATTATATCACAGGTATAATTGCTTGTGATGCAAATTTACCTTCCCCATATGGTGCTGTTTTCTGTTGTATGTTTCTCTCTTGAACCTATCTTCGCCTAGCAGCCTCCAGAATCTCAAATGCACTAGTCTCCTGCACTTTGTAGCCTGACTCTTTTCATGTTTCTTCATCATGTCATTCCCTAGAAGATGTAGGATTTCAGAAGCAAAGGATTTTTAGCTAAAGGCTATTGAGTTCATAATAGTAATATTAGAATATAGGTGATACAAGTCGAAAGATTGTGAAGTTGTGTATGGAACAGCCAAAGTGCCTAACATTTTGCTGGACTTCTAGGCTTCCAGTTCAATAAGTTATTTGGGGCTGCAGTGCCTAAGCACAGAGTGATTAATCTTTTTTAGTTCATTTGGGTTTTGAGTCGGTTCTTCTTCAAATGTGTTTGAATAGCATATCATTTCCAAGTACATCTGGCAAATATTTTCAGTACGGCTATTGCATGTAAGCAATGCTGCACTGCAGGCAGAGATGTGCATCTGCATCAGGGTGTCATTTTGGTATATCTTATTGTGTCAAAAGCTATCAAAACACTTCCAAATTCCTTTGGCACTTAATATGTCTCCACATGTTTCTCTGAGCCATGCTACAACTTAAAATAAGTCACCCTAAAAGTGCACAGATGAGGATAAGCTTTCTAGTAATTAAGCATGAATGCAATGCTCTTCGCTTGTGGCATCTATAAATATGCAGCTGTTTGGTCAGTGATAAATGTGAGATGGTTGAATGGTAGCCAAAAATTTTCGTGTACATGTTCTTAGGAACAAGTATATCTTAAAGATATCGGTACCAGTATATTCTAATAATTTTAATCTTAAAATTAACAACTCTGAGTAACTATTCTTAATAAAAGTACATCTTTTCACAGTTTACAGCTGAGATTAAGATTACAATATAAATAAAAAAAAAGTTTTCTAGCAAAATAGAATGTATTTTGAAGGATTTTTTTTCTATGTCATTGTGCTAGAACTTCCTGATGTGCTTGAGAAAGCTCCTCTTCACCTCCCATTGAGGTGTTAATTTATTCTTTGTTTTGCTGGCCTGGATTTAGCTGGTTTTATCTGGCTGTATCTTTTTGTCTGGCTCTCTCTTATTAGGTTTCTTTTTAATTCTCAAGTCTTTGGGTAGTCACTTGTGACTATCAGAGTTTGTTGTAAAATCCTTTTTCCAAGTGTCAATCTGAGGTTTTTGATTACTTTCTTTGATGCCATCTCTAATCCTGATGGTTCACGTTATATTCATTGATTAGTAAATTCTGCTCATTTTTTACTTGCTAGATTTACTAATGTCCCAGAACTTACTGTACTGAGAAACTCACAAGCAATAGTCTGCATTTCAGTAAGAAACATTTGCATGAGAAAGCAATCTCCACATTCAGCGTGGTTCAGAAATCGTAACAGTTATAGCCAGCCTGCTAACATTGTTCTGACTGAGGCATCTTTTCCACGAAGCTGGGATTAAAATTCCAGGTTTTTGTCATTATTGCGTGTGTCTGCTCTTTCTTCATCTTTAAGCGTTTGAGGTCTTTCACATTGTAAATTTTTGTTAGTTAGATTCTCTCTGTGCATTTCTTATCTTCGCTGCTTGGTCCTAAGGAGCCAAACCCAGTGAGAACAGCTTTCCAGTTACCAGAATCCCACTGCGGATTACACGTGTAGACCCTGTTTATGTTGCTTAGTAATTTTTCTGAAGGACACAGTCTTTGTTAATGGAAATGCCTTGAATTTATAGCAGCTACAAGCAAGATGAATTCTCTGATTAATTTTCCAAGAAATGCTCTTGGGGAAGTATGTAATTTGAACAGTGGCTTTGCTAGATGGATACTTATATATTAATACTAATGTTTATTTAACATGCTCTCTATCCATCTTGTTAACATCTGTTGTATTAATGGAAACTATTGCCAAATAGTTTCAAGAGTGATGGTGATGAGATAGCATCACCCTCTGAATGTTGGTTTGGATTGGTCTTTAGATTTATTGTCCCTGTTCTGCACTTAGAAGAAAGGGAATCTCTCAATTTTCAGTTTTCTTGAGCATAAAGAGCTTTAATAGTTGAATCATTTGATCTGGATATTGAAAGGATTACTATTATTGTTCAGCCCAGCTGACCCTCTGGAATTTAAGGTAGGTATTCAGCTGTTTGAGGTCTTGCATTTTCTGTTGTTTTATTGCACTTATCATTACATGAAATGCTACATTATCAGCATACTTGTGTTGGTTTTGTACTGGTTCCAGCTGCAGTGTGCAATGACTTGTTGAAACTTTGACATCTGTTTTCCCTTTTCCTTCTTTTTTTAGAAGTCAACCATGTTGCTCTTTTTCAGTGTTGCATGCTGAGCCTTAGCATAGCATGGGTACCTAGCAAAAAGGCATCATACATCTCAGTTATGTTCCAGACAGTATATGATGGAGTGCTGTCCTGCATGCTCTTTATTAATGGTTATGCCTGAAAGAATTGCAGTGTACAGCACTATCATCAGAATCCACCATCAGTCAGCGAACATGAGATCACTGTGTCATGGCTATTAAATTGATGCCTACATTGTAGCACTGTGATTTTGGAATTAAAATGCTTTCAAAGAAGGAAAAATAAGTCTTCCATCTCTAAATGCATTTGGGTAGCTACATGTTACCGCACAGTTCATTTGCTACTTGAATCACCAGTTGAAATATGGTTCTACTATAGGCATAAGGTGCGATAAGTTTGGTTCAGATATTAATAACTCTTACAAATTCTGTGTTCCTGCCTGCTTCTGCAGTGCACAGTCTCTCTCTCACAAGAAGAAAGCCAGAAACATTCCCACATTTGACAAAGACATATTATAAGGTAGGTTGCTCTGAACCCAAAGACCAACCAAACAAAAGGGATTCTTTGTTTTTAGGAGGCTTTTCAGAAACTGCCTCTTTGAATTGCCACCAGGTGGACCTCTTAATTTGGATGTTTTAATAATGGTGTGTAGACTATAACTTTGGCCTTTTGGTGTATGAGCCAGTGATGTATATCCTGCGGTTTCTGTAAGAGAGGGATTTGCAATATCTAAAGCAAAATCACAAATTGAAGATTTCCATTTGGATTTTGATCCAGACAACTAGTAAATTTTATTCAGACAATTCCCAGATAAGCAGTGTCTCCTGCAGTCTCAAAGGGAAGATCGTGTGATCTCCTGGTATCTCGAAAAGCAATTGCATCTTGCTGCCAGAATTCCCATCAGGGAAGGTAGAGAGCAACATCTTGCCAGCCAGGCAGATCAGGACCCAGATTATAGCTTCCTCCTGAGCAGAAGGTCACAAAAATAAGCAGACCTCTGGAAAAATACGTAGTTGATTGTGGTGAAAAATGAATCAAGTACTCATACTTTCCTTATAGAATGTGTTTGATGGATCTCTTAATTGAAAATAGAAATAATAGTGTTGCATACTTTTAAGTAAAATGATGAGAGTGCCTTTGGTTGAAAAATTATGTGAATTTGAGGAGAAAGTGCAATCAGGCAGCTTCAGTGATCTGCAAGAATTTTGGAAAAAAATTTTGAGAAAAATTGATTATGTACACCTTATTTCTTAGATTTATGAATGAAATCCAAGTTTGCAATATTTTTTTGGGAAATACATTAAAACTACTTCAGAAATAGCAGACCCACTAATTGTCTTATAAGGAAATGGGACAATATAATGTATTTATTAAACACAGCAAGTGTGACTGAGTACACTGTTTAATTTCCTCTAGCACTAGAAGTTTACCTGAAAAATATTTTTATCTGTACTTTAAAAAGACATTTCCTTTTTACCTCCGAACCTGCAATTATAATTCCCAGAAATTGGCACCTTTTTCCTCTTGAACGAATTAATTTCATCTAGCTGTTCTCTGCACCCTCATTTACTTACTGTAAGCAACTAGAAGGATAGGATTAAATCATCAGCTAAAATTTGTCATGAAGTGTGAACAATAAAAATTCATGTCTGATTGTTCCTGCATGTTTTAGAAACTTTATACACAGACATGAGAATCTAGTCCAGTACTCCGCTATTGACTGCAAACATAACAAAACTGTGGATTTTAGTTTTTTTAATATATCTGGCATGGTATTCTAAAAAGTAATATTTTCCAAACCAATTAAAATATTTAGCATTTTCACTTGTAATATGATTGATGATCGAAAAGCCACTTGGGTTTTCTACTGCATGGCCTTCAAATTGTAGGTTTTTCTTTTGTAAGAGGTTTTGTCCTACAAAGGCCTTCTCCAGCCAATGAACTCTCAAGTGTCACTGTATTTTGAAGAACACACTGACAAGCACTTAAGATAGTTTAAGAAGGCTCTGAAACCAGCAGCTTTTGTTTGATTCCAGTTTCAGGAGTACGATGATTTGAATGGCAAATAGGTAAAACACCATCTTGATAAAGAGGATATTAAACATACTAGTGTAAGTGGATGAACAAGCTTCCTTAGCATTTCTTGCTCATTAGATAATGAGCAACATATTCTGTGCTTATTTTTTCTATTCCTGAGTATTTAACAGTAGATTTTGGTAATAATCACAAAATTAATAACTCACAGGGGGATGGTACTGCATTTGTCTTTTTCAGCAAAAGTCAACTTGTATAGCTGCATAAATTGTTTCCTTTGTGCATACATTCTGAAATTCAGATACATTTCAACAGAGTCCACAGAACTGTGTGAGATAGTATCACGGTTTTCCTGGTAATAACTTGCAAATGTTTTTGTTTCATTTGCTTAGTCTTTGAAACTGTTTTAGTACTTCTGACAAGGCTTTACTCAAGCACTTAAATTAAAAACAAAAAATATTCTGCTTAGTGATCAGAAATTAGAGCAACATTAATTTTCTGCTACTTAGGATTATCTAAGTACACTATTTGCTCTTAAAATAGTTGCCATCTCTTAGGACAGAAATACAGGAGGGCTGCTGAAGTCTGCACTTTGTATATTTGACCACTGAATGGTAGCGTTGTACTGCTTCTGATAAAGGAAAATACCTGAATATGGCAGAGAAAAAAAATCCAAATGTAGTTGAACTCTTATATCAAAGTCCCACTGGCCTGTTACATCTTCTGCTGTTAAATCAGCCATTTTCTCAATGCTTGATCATTCTGAAAAGACATCCTCTGTTTAACATTAATTTATTTTAAACATGTGAGGAGTTTTTTCTTCCCTGTCCCTTTACAACTTTTGTTCTGATGTTTGAATTGTACATCACAAACATGTTGATCTGTTGTGCTATTGCTGTAGGATTAACAGAAGCATATTTTACAGTGAGTAGCAGGATTCAGTTTCCATCAAATGCAAAAGAAGACTAGGTTATGTGGCTAAGTGATTCATCATTTAAGAGAAATATTTAGCTAGTGTATGTGTTCAGCAGGATTGTCCGGGCTCTGGGGCTGCAAATTTATCTCCCTTTTAATTGTGGTGTAGGAATATGCACTGTGTATTTGACAGGAAAAAAGAGTGCTTGGGGATGTGCTTCTGACAGATGGACACCCTGCTTCTTAATACAGTGGACTTCTGAACCTGAAAGTTTGCTTTCCTGCTTCTTTGCCAAAACATTACTTAGAAATTGCCGCAGTCCTTGAGTTGCTCATAAGTATGTCCTTCTGCTTACTTGCTTGAATAAAGCAATTCAGCTTTACCTTTTGTATTCTTAATAAGAATTTAAAATATTTAAAGTTAATTAAAATATCAATTTAAATATAATGGTAAATAATGTTATGAATAATATACAATTATGTTTGAGATAGCACCTGTGGGGTTTGCTTTCCCTGGATGTGGGAATATTTCTGACTTATGCTGCAACATGCAGGTACCTGGCCAGCTGCTGCTTCCAGTAGGTGTTACTGAGCTGCTGGGAGAAAAGAGCATCCCTTTATCCTTTCTCAGTATGGATATAAGAGGCAATAATAATGCCTGATTCTGCTTTCTGTGTCACCCTTTGGCAGAGAGTGGAGGACATACAGCTGCTTTATGCTCTAGCAGCCTCTTACCTGTCAAGAAAATGCTGTGGGCAAACTATTGGACCACAAACAATAGGATACAGCTTTGCTTCAGAACATAGAGCAAATGTCTCTCTTTTTGTTGACTCTGTGAGGAGGTTGGATAGAGCATTATGTGACCTGTTGTACACAAGTCATTGCTTGTTTGCTAGTTTTTCATTTGGTGCACATTCTACAGTAGTTTAAGGAGTAGCCAATGCCACAAGTTTTGACTTCCCGTCAAAACATAGGATATACCTTGCTGAAATACAGATTCTGATTTTGCAGGAAATACTAAACAATACAAATTTTGAAGCTGTATAAGAAGCAGAGCTAAAACTTACTATTCAGATTTTTTTAACTCGTCTTAGTCCTGGTATGTTGCTTTGGAGTATAGCAAATTATGGGACCTTGAGTATGAGTATCCATATAAAGAGGTACCAGTGTGATGTTCTTACTATGCTTTTCTCCTTCAACAGTTCATCTCATCTAATCTATTTAGATAGCAAAATCTCTGCAGCACATAAACCTTGGATTCTGTCTAAATAAAGTTATTGGCATCTGTCAATAAACTGGGGAAGTGAAGTTCCCAGAAAGGTCAAGATGAGTCAGTTTGTGGATAACACAAAACCTTTGTTGGCTCCTTATTAGCATCTTAATAATTATCAAATTTAAGGATAAAATGCATAAAACAAAATGAAAAACTATTGCTTGCTATGTAAACCTTACCAATCCAGATTTCCTCGGTCTAAGTTGTGTGTGACAGTGATTCTTAAAACAGATATAGCAGAAATTATAGAGGCTCCATAGAAACTCTACTGACAGTTGTGTTTTTCTGTAGATAGCATGAATGTGCAAGGCACTCCAGTTTTGCGAGTGTAAAAGCTCATGCTTCATTGCTCTTCAACCATTAGAGCATTGGGTGAAGCTAGTAAAGGTATTTGTTCACCTCACATCTGGTAACTGCAAGAACTGAAATAGAATCATAGAATAGAATCATAGAATAGTTAAGGTTGGAAAGGACCTTAAGATCGTCTAGTTCCAAGCCCCCTGCCATGGGAAGGGACACCCCACACTAAACCATGCCACCCAAGGCCTCATCCAACCTGGCCTTGAACACCACCAGGGATGGAGCATTCACAACCTCCCTGGGCAACCCATTCCAGTGCCTCACCACCCTCTCAGTAAAGAATTTCTTCCTTAGAGCCAATCTAAACTTGACCTGTTGAAGTTTTAACCCGTTACGCCTTGTCCTGTCACTACAGTCCCTGATGAATAATCCCTCCCCAGCATCCTTGTAGGCCCCCTTCATATACTGGAAGGCTGCTATGAGGTCTCCACGCAGCCTTCTCTTCTCCAGGCTGAACAACCCCAACTTTCTCAGCCTGTCTCCATACGGGAGGTGCTCCAGTCCCCTGGTCATCCTCGTGACCCTCCTCTGAACTTGTTCCAACAGTTCCATGTCCTTTTTATGTTGAGGACACCAGAACTGCACACAATACTCCAAGTGAGGTCTCCTGAGAGCAGAGTAGAGGGGCAGGATCACCTTCTTTGACCTGCTGGTCATGCTGCTCTTGGTGCAGCCCAGGATGCAGTTGGCTTTCTGGGCTGCAAGGGCACACTGCAGGCTCACGTTAAGTTTCTCATTGACCAACATCCCCAAGTCCTTCTCCGCAGGGCTGCTCTGAATCTCTTCTCTGCCCAACCTGTAGCTGTGCCTGAGATTGCTCCAACCCAGGTGTAGGACCTTGCACTTGGCATGGTTAAACTTCATAAGGTTGGCATCAGCCCACCTCACAAGCGTGTCGAGGTCCCTCTGGATGGCATCCCTTCCCTCCATAGTATCAACCGAACCACACAGCTTGGTGTCATCGGCAAACTTGCTGAGGGCGCACTCAATCCCACTGTCCCTGTCACTGACAAAGATGTTGACCAAGACCAGTCCCAACACCAATCCCTGAGGGACACCACTTGTTACTGGTTTCCAGCCAGACATCGAGCCATTGACTACAACTGTTTGCGTGTGGCCATCCAGCCAGTTCTTTATCCACCGAGTGGTCCACCCATCAAATTGATGTCTCTCCAATTTAGAGACAAGGATGTCATGTGGGACACTGTCGAACGCTTTGCACAAGTCCAGGTAGATGACGTCAACTGCTCTGCCCCTGTCGATCAGTTCCGTAGCCCCCTCATAGAAGGCCACCAAATTGGTCAGGCAGGATTTCCCCTTAGTGAAGTCTTTCTGGCTGTCACCAAGCACCTCCTTGTTTTTCATGTGCCTTAGCATGCCTTGCAGGAGAATCTGCTCCAAGAGTTTGCCAGGCACAGAGGTGAGACTGACTGGTCTGTAATTCCCCGGGTCATCCATTTTCCCCTTCTTGAAAATGGGGGTTTTATTTCCCTTTTTCCAGTCGCTGGGAACTTCACCTGACTGCCATGATTTTTCAAATATGATGGCCCGTGGCTTAGCAACTTCATTCGCCAGCTCCTTCAGGACCCGTGGATGGATTTCGTCAGGTCCCATGGACTTGTGCACGTTTAGGTTTTTAAGATGGTCTCGAACCAGATCCTCTGCTACAGTGGGCCTAGGGTCTTCATTCTCACAGTCCCTGCGTTCGCCTTCCAAGACTTGGGTGCTGCAGTCAGAGCCTTTGCCAGTGAAGACCAAGGCAAAGAAGTCATTAAGAACCTCAGCCTCCTCCAAATCCCTTGTAGCCAGTTCTCCCGATATCTTCCTGAGGGGGCCTGCGTTGTCCCTAGTCTGTCTTTTATTCACTACGTACCTATAGAATCCCTTCCTGTTATCCTTAACATCCCTAGCCAAGTTTAATTCTAACTGGGCCTTAGCTTTCCTACCCTGGTCCCTAGCTTCCCAGACAACATGCCTGTATTCTTCCCAGGCTGCCTGTCCCTGCTTCCACCTTCTATAAGCCTCTTTTTTCCTTTGAATTTTCCTGAGCTGCTCCTTATCTATCCAAGGAGGTTTCCTGGCCCTCCTGCTGCACTTTCTTCTAGTTGGGATGCAACACTCCTGAGCTTGTAGGAGGTGATCCCTGAATAACAACCAACAGTCTTTTAAATACTCCCCTGAAATGCCTGCTAATAGTTGCTTTGGGTGGAGTGGAAAGCTGCAGGACAGGAGCTGGCTTGTTAAACATACATACTGAGTTAAGGTTTCAGTAATAGTAACAAAGTATTTGAGACTGTAGGCAGAGGGGCAAAGTAGCATCCTGAATTTAGGATGTGAAGAGGAGCGCACTCAGATTATGGAGTTGGGAAGCCAGTAGTTTTACAAGTTATACTGTAGCCTCTTAAATTGGAAATACAGAAGGTGTAGAGTTTTCTGATGACTGTAATTAATGACATAGTACACAATAAGAAAAAGGAGCCAAAGACTAAGACATTTCAGAAATTAAAAAGTGGTTTGAAACAACAAAGAAATGTACTGATTGCAGTCTTTGCAAGCAGTAGAATAACTAAATATGGTACCATGAAATATCTCCCAGAAAGGAGATTTCCACTGAAATTTTGTGGCTCTGATAAACTGAAGTTTATTGAGGATGAGGAATAAGCATTTCAGAAAGAAGCTTCTGTTGAATTTGCAAATACTATTGTTAGTGAATTGGTGGAGAGATTGTAAAGCTCCACAACTTTATGCCTGTGGTGCTCTTTAGAGGGTGCCGAAGAGGAGGATTTGGGAGGAGAATTACACTGTGTTGCAAGAGTGTTGTAGCCAGGGTATAGAGTGAATGGAAAGAGTGTGCTCAAATAACTCAAATGTAGGGGAGAAAATGGAGTCTGGTAGAAAAGGAAATGTGAGATGCTTTTGGCAAGGTACAATGTTGTGGTGTGTGATGTAGAGAGCTGAGTTTAAAGAGAGAACTGAAGTGAGAGAGCAACTGTAGTATTTTACGATAGAGGTGGCTGCAAAGAACAGGCATCAGTGCTGGTGACTTTTGGAGGTAAGAGGTGAAAAAGGTAATTAAATTTTAATACACTGCAGGGCTTGAGTAGTGAAGTAGAGGGACAAAAGATGCAGTGAGCCGGTTAGAAAACTGAAGGGCAGCAAGTTTACATTTGATACAGGAGATGCAAAAGAAGGTGAAAGGAGGAGATGCCCACTCTAGGCTTGATATTGCTGCCCCTACGTTTTTCCTCTTTCACATGTGAATGTGTATTATTTTGTTCCACACTAGCTAGTCAGTGCAATTGTGCGTTGGTGCAGCTGTCAAAGTAAGATAACATTTGTGGAAGAGTAATTTTTGGATGTGGATAGGAGCTACATTCTCACTGTTCTTATCCTGTCTGCCACAAATCAGTTCTTGACAGGAAGATTTTTAACTGGCCGTGTTAGTGGTTCCCATAGAGAAACCTTTCATTAAACAGTATTAGTGTTTCTCAGCATTGCATTCACGTATAAGCCCATGGGTTCCCTGTTGGGAAATACCCACTGCTCTCCTCAAATTCAGTGACAAAAAAGCTTGTTTACTGAATTAATCTGCCAAAAAAATTGTATCTCACCTAATATTTCAGGCCAAGGTGTAGCATTTTAGTCTATTAGAACTGCCAAGTTTCTATTATCTTTATCGGAACTTTAGAGGATTAATTTGAAAGGTTGTTGTCTTTTTTTTAATGTCACAAATGAAACACATTCCTCAAGAAGAAGGTGATGGCACAATTGCAAAACCTGGGATCTTAATTTAGATTGATTTTCTTAAGTGTGCTATCATTTAGAGCAACACACAAACAAAAAAAAAAAAAAAAAGGAAACAAAACCAAACTAGAGGATATTAAGATTAGTGTATAAAGAACAGTGTGGAAGGATTTTCTTGCCCTTATGAAAAGCTCTTGCTGACCAAGACGGAAATATGTATTTTAACTGAGGAAAACAAATACTTCACTCCTAGTGATTTATTTGCCAGGTGTTAGCTGGATAAGGATCATCATATATGTACTCCCTAGGCCAAGCAGTGTGTGGCGCAGAATGGATGTTGATGAATATAAAAACTGTAGAAGTAGACTGATGCTACATCTTCAACAATTTAAAAAGTAGAGCAACCCCTGTACTGGTGACAGAGGGAACAAATGGAAGAGCAGTCAGTTGTGAGCAGGTAGCTGAGGCGAAAGGTGTGTATGAGGTGAAGCACAGCTCCCCTGTGCCTGAGGGTGCTGGCTTGCTTTTTGTTTCCTCCTGTGAGGCAGCAGGAGGGCAAACTATTTCTGCTGAATTTGAGTACAAAAATTCTTGTTTCTAACTATGATGTCATCTTGTGTGTTCATATATTTTGGAGGGATTTCAGAGACATTAATCTGCTATGTGGCCTCACAAGTTGGTTTTACAGTTGGTAAAGACTAGCTTCAGCCAGGTGAACCCCTACAGTAACATCTCTTCATTTACAGAAACCCCTATGGTAAAATCTCCTCTTCATTTACAGAGGGCACTCTTGTAATGAGAATCTTATGATTAAATGCTCTTCACAGAAAAGCTCTCACAGCTTAGCTTGGTGATGCAATTGTCACCATGGAGATTTCACTTGTAACAGAAAAGAGCAAATTTGTTGCTGATCAACTTCAGAAATGCGTAGCAGATACCTCCCAATGCCTTTGTCTAAGCCACCACCTGAGGGCAGAATTTGGATCAGAAGCTGAAAGAGGAGGTACATATATGCTGATCATGAATTATATTTTTTGTAGACAACTGGGTCTCAAGACCCTGTGTACTGACAGATACACATGAAAGTGCATGAATAAAAACCCCAATGCCTGAGCCAACAGGAAGTGTATTAGACCAGCCTTAAACTTGATGAAATAATTCGAATGTGATCTGTGAATTCTTGTTGAGATCTAATTCCTCCCCCTCAAATCTAAATCATTAGATCCTTGTTGAGATCTAATATCCTCAGAAAGGATATTTCTTGCTGTTATCCCATAGGCCACACAGAATGGGGTCACCTAAGGTTCCAGAAAACCCCAAAAAACAAACAAACAAACAAAAAAAAAACCCAACCAAAAAACAACAAAACAAAAGAAATTGTGATATCAAATTTAGAAACTACAAGTGTTTTTCTTTCCCCTTCATGAAAGCCTTATTGATAGGTTTGGATTTCTTGTTTCACAGCAATGACCTAATAAGCAATTGTACCAGTATGGAATGATTAATTTCTGATTTTACTGAAGCCTTGAAATCCTTCTGAATGAGTAATGGTTGGTTGTTTTGCTGGCCTTTCTGCTAAGGGAAGCTCTACAGAATAAGGAATATATTACAAAACTGAACAAACCATTGGGAAAGCTAGTGTGGAAAGCAGCCCTATACTGGCTGGGAGATAAATATAGTAATGTGGAAGGTCTCTTCTGTTCCTGTAATTCTGCTGGGATTATGTAGCTAAACAACTACATTAATACTTATACAAACAACTTGGACTTGGGGGTACTGGTGGATGAAAAGCTGGACATGAGCTGGCAATGTGTGCTCACAGCCTAGAAAGCCAAACACATCCTGGGCTGCATCAAAAGAAGCATGGCCAGCAGGTTAAGAGGGGTGCTTCTGCCCCCCTACTCCTCTTCTGTAAGACCCCACCTGGAGTACTACATCCGGCTCTGGGGTTCTCAGCACAGGAAAGACATGGACCAGTGGGTCCAGAGGAAGGCCCTGAGAATGATCAGAGTGATGGAACACCTCTCCTATGAAGAAAGGCTGAGAGAGTTGGGGTTTTTGCAGCCTGGGGAAGAGAAGACTCCAGGAAGACCTTCTATTCTGCAGGACAGAGGTTTTGGTAGGGCCTTTTGCAATAGGACAAGGAATAATGGTTTTAAACTAAGACAGAGTAGCTTCAGACTAGATGTAAGGAAGAAATTTTTTACAAGGAGGTGATGAGACACTGAAACAGTTTGCCTAGGTAGGTGGTAGATGCTCCATCCCTTGAAAATTTAAGGTCATGTTGGATGAGGTTCCGAGTAGCCTGATCTAGCTGAAGATGTCCCTGCTAACTGCAGGAGGGGTTGAATTAGATGTCCTTTAATGGTCCCTTCCAACCTGAAATATTCTATGATTTTATGATTCTGTGATTTATTAGCTCTTAGGAAAATCCATTGCTGTCATGAGGCTTCTTACTGAAGTGGTAGATGGTAGTGAAATCAGTTCAGGATCTAATCTGAGATGTTTCTCCATGAAGCAATAGACAAAGAGTGTGGGAATAGATAAATAAGTGCTGCGGTGGTGATGGTTAGATGGTTAGTTTGGTTAGGGAAAAAAAAATAGAGGGGAAACACCAATAAAGATCAATTTATATCTTAAAACAAGGAAGAGCTTTCTTTTATTGGAAAAATCAGTCAGGAGATAACAAACAGAAGCATAGTAGTCTTCAACATATGAAGAGCAAAAAAGACCTGCCTAGGAATTAAACGTTGAGTCTGAGTGAACCAAAATGGGAAATGGAAATGAAAAACACTGCCATAATAAAACTCAGAACACTTGACACAAAAGACAGTCCTAAAATCATGAGTCATTTAAACACTGAGGTTTTTCAAAGGATAAAAGGGTGTTTTAATGTCTTCTTCACTGTCAGGGAAATGATAATCCAACTCAACATGAGACTGTTTCAGGTTCAAAAAGGCTACTTTAAAATAGCTTTAAAACTTCCCAGCTAGCTGGCTACAGGATGAAGTCTAGAAGGCAATTGCCACTGACTCTGCCTGCCCCGTCCTCTGGCCTGCTCATTCCCCACCAGCCTCCATTACCTGCCGCCCTTGGTGTGCACTCCTGCCTCTCAGCCCACGTCTCCTCCTTTCTTTATGCCTCATGTTTTCCTTTGCCATCCTTCATTTCTCTTTTCTTTTCAGGAAACCCCCATACCCACTTACCATTTGAGTTCTCCTTGTATGCTTCTGCATCTTTTTTGGTTTTCCACCTCATTTCTTTGTTCTTACTCTTCTTTCCAGCCCTCAAACAGTGTAGTGCTTGAGGGCACCCCAGCTTGAGGGTCATCCAAATTTTCTGGATTTTAGTGTGTGTGTTTTAAAACGTGAACTCAAAAAGGTCCCTAATCCCACTATAGCCAGAATAAAGCAATTGTAAAAGGTGATTTAATCTCTAACTTTCATTTCATGCTTTTAGAGAAAGGATTGATTCAGTCCCTCTCTCCATCCCTCCCTCCCTCCCTCTTCTCCCTCTCCCTTTTTTCCTCTGGCCTTCCCTTCTGTTTTTCCTCCTTTCCTCCTTCCCTCTTTCCCTCTCTCTGCACCTCCTCCTCACTGCTACCAACTGGTCTTTCTTACTTGTGGTGAGAGAATAAAACCACGTAATGGCTCTACCAGCTGCTATTACTCTCCTGTCATCTGTGCTCCAAAACATAAGGCATAATTTCTCACATCTTTTGTAGATGCAAGAAAAAAGGGTCTTCATAACAAAGTTAACTTCAAAGAGGTAAATATTAAGAGTTTAAACGTTTCGGGTCAGTCAAGAGAAAACTAAAGGCTCCACAATATTTAGGAGATTTCTCATTGGTTCCAGGTACTTGCCTGTTTAAAAAAAGAGAGAAAAGTGAAGGTATTTTTCAAGGTGTGTATAGTGTCTGTGCAATGGTGCAAAGCCAGTCCTGTGGCTGGGCTGGAAGCCCAGTTTGCTGCTCTGCTCCCTGTTCTCCTTGGGTAGTTCGACTGCTCAGCTTCCTGCTCCCCCATCAGTGTGGATGCCTGCTCCCACTGGTTTCTGTGTCCCCTCGGCTCTAATAGTGAAAGCGCCGCAGCAACTAGGGAGATATGAAATAATCTGGAGTTCTGCCTAGGCAGACATCTGCATTTCCCACTGGAAGGGCATGTAGAATCTTAAGTTGTTTGCTAGGACAAAGATTTGTGGGGGACCCAAATTTCAGACTGTGCAACTTCGCTCAGGTGAGTTTAGGCATGCCAAATTCTTCTGCCTCTCTTCTGTTTTGCATTGGGTATGAACAGGTCAGCCGTGGCATCAGCTAGTCAGCTAGCCTTTTATGTGACTTCTGTATAACCTGAAGCCTGTACGAGTGATCAATTTTCTTTGCTGCTGCTTGTTATCTTTCTCACCATGGATGCAAAGGATTGTAACGCCTGAGACTCCCTGGCCTCTGGTATTGTTACTGTTATTTATTCCTTCCCCTACAGAGCATGAGAGAGACACCACTAAATTCAAATATCACCTCTTTGCCAGAAAGTTTTTTGTTTACAAGTGTCACATTTTATTTAGTATAAACTGCGTGGTAGAAAATATTTGTGTTTTCAGTTTAGTTTTACTGTAAGGTATATCTTTTGACTGCTGCTGTATAAACTTTGTTTTCCCCATTATGAGAAATGTCTTGGTGGATTATGAAAGATAAAAACTTATTTGTGAAAAAGAAGGTGAAGTAGATGTATTCCATGACTTGTAAACAATAAAAATGTTAAAGGAAGGCTTTTGTAATTTACTATTTTAAAAGTTTACTAATTTTAAAGCTGATAATGTGCAACAGAGCACACTGGCATCTTAAGCACTGGCACAGTCTGGTAGGGGTGATATAAATTCTTGATCTTCTAAACCATCACTTTTGAGGAGCTGTATTCTCCAGAAGTGAAAATCGATAATAAAAAGCAGGTCCTGTTGCTTAACTGATGACTGCGTGTGAAGAGAAAGTGCTTGCAGATTTCCCTTCAGAAGAGCCTGGAAGTGGGGGGCTGTGTCTTTGTTAGATGCCTGCTGGGAAGGACTGTCAGTGTAACCTCTAAGGAGCATGAGCTGTGGAGTGGAGCAGGCCAGGGATGCTGAGACAGAGAGGAGGAAAAATGCAGACAGCAAAGGACATGTCAAGGCTTCCAGTAAATAATATAAAAAGATACTGGAAGCCTGAGGGGAGGGGGATGGGTTTGGAGAGAATTTATGCTCTTGCTATAAGCTTTCTAGGAGCTAGAATTGTAATTCCTAACTTAGTAAAATCTTAGGAGGCAAGAAAAACAGAAGTGTATGCAGTTTTGTATGTAGAGTAGGAAACTGAGAGCATGGAAAAAAGAAGCAAGCAGGATAATACTTTAAATTATAAGCATAAAGTTTAATAAAAGGATATCTAAATACAAATTAGTTTCTGTTGTGCTAATCCTGTTTTCTTTCTTATTTGCGTATAAATTGCACTGATTAAACCTGAGATGCTGTAAATATTGGCATAGTTGAGCCTGGTTAGGTATTGCTACCTCCATTTTAATGTCTGTTTAGGCTTGGATGAAACCCTCTTAACTGAGCAGAGCCAAGCATTTTTAAGTTTTATTAAATCCATGCAATTTTTTAATTCAAATAGGAATTTAATTTTTATTCATGCACATTGTCTAAATAGCTCAGCTTTGTGCCTAAGGTTGTTTCCTATTCATTCAGTTCTAATACTGTGCTTAGTATAAGCACAAATGTAAAGGTTATCACTCTCCAGAAGAGTGTCAAACTAGGGAGGCAAACAAGAAATTATGGGGTTTTTAATGCCATTCTGCAAATTAGTAGCTTTGTACATGCTGTGGGAGATGTGGCAATTTCAGAGGAACTTGACAGAAGGGAAGAGATGTTTGAAGCTTGGTGGGAGTATGGGGTGGGAAGATAGGCAGGATATGTCTTGCGGACAAAAAAAAGGATCGGAAGTAAATGAGTTTGTAAAAAGGTTGCTGATACACTAATAGAACATAAACTGAGTAGGAACATGGTAAAAAGCTCCATGAAATATTTACATTTCTGATGTTGGTGTTAAGGTACTGTCTGGTGTTAAGACGACAATGGTGATAGGAATAGGGTTGTGGTGGATCTGAATTTAAAATTATGTGCATTGCTTAAGGAAAGAATAATTTGGGGAGTACCTTTGTCTCTTTGCAGTTATTTACTTCATCTAGTTGTTCTTCTCTTTATTTCCTGTTTTTTTGTTTGCTTTTTTCTACCTTTAAAACAGTTTTAATGACAAATTTTATCCTGCAAGCAAGTCACGACAAGTACCACAATTTTTCTTCCTCAGGATTTTTCCATCATAGAGGCTTGTCACTGTTGTAGAAGCCAAAGCCTTCAGGCACGTTTCCGGGAAGCATGATGTGAATTTTATAACCCCTAGATACCAGTCGTTGCAGTTTGGGGGGTGCCTGTTTTTATGCCGAAGTCTTGCAAAATCTCATTAGCTAATTTTTTCACTCATGTTTTTGTATGCTTTAAAAGCTGACTTTCCCTCCCCCAGCTTTTAATGAGGGGGCGATCTGGCTCAGCTGAACTGTTCCCAACTATGTTGTTAATTTTTAGAGATTCTTAATGTGTTACTTTCCTGTGTGTACACTTGAAGTTTATTTGTGAAATTATCCTGTTCAAACATTTGTACATTATTTAATTACAAAACATTGTGTAAAAATAAGCAAATACAGCCCCTAAAATCCTCTTGTAGATGTGAAGCAGGAACAGAGTTTACCAAGTGTCTTTGGCTTTTTTAAAGGTAATCAGATATCTAATTTGTTTTTTTAAAATTTGTCAAAAATGGATCAGTAAGTCCATCCAAAAAAGGCAGGTTTGGAGACAGTTACTAATTTTTTTGAAGAATAATAATATGAAGTCATGTGAATGGAAATACTAAACTGTTAGGTAGTGTCTTGTGAGCTAAAAGCTGTTGTAAAGAAATCATAGAATCATAGAATCGTTTGGGTTGGAAGGCACCTTCAAAGGTCATCTAGTCCAACGCCCCTGCAATGAGCAGGGACATCTTCAACTAAATCAGTTTGCGCACAGCCCCATATAACCTGGCCTTGAATGTTTCCAGGCCTGGGGCAGCTACAGTTTCTCTGGGCAACCTGTGCCAGTGTCACAGCACCCTCCTTGTAAAAAATTTCTTCCTCATGTCTAGTCTGAATCTACCCTTTTTTAGTTTAAAACCATTAGCCCTTGTCCTTTCACCACAGGCCCTGCTAAAATGTCTGTCCCTGTCTTTCTAATATACCCCCTTTAACTGTTGAAAGGCTCCGATTAGGTCTCCCTATAAATCTCACGTATGGACAATAATTCAATACCAGCATAATCCTAGCTATTCATATTTGGGAATGGAAAGGAATTATCTTTTTCTCAATACTATAAGTATCATTCCCAGCTCACCTGGTTGTTCATCTTGGCACCTTCGAAGAGATTTCACATTGATTCTGCTGGCAAAGAGGAAGAGTGTGTTAGGGAGACTCAGTTCACCCATATAAGTTTCATGCCCTGTCAGGGAGATTTTACTGCAATAACTACATTTCATTCTACATGTAAAGCTGTAACCTTGTTTCAGTGCACCAAAGGATAGAGATGTTGGCTCAAAACCAAATTAATTACCCGATAACTACTGAATGGCGTACCCTTACCTTGTGCGTAAACAAAAGACATTTACCTCATACCCCATTGATGCATCATGTAATAAGTGTGACAGTTACGGCTTTCCGTCTTATCTCTCTCTTCCTGCGGTGTTCATAAAAGCGTTTCTCTCTTGTAACAGATGGTCAAACCACAGCTTTGAAATTTATTTGGAGATGAAGCATTAAAAGTGAAGAGTTTTCATGCAGATGGGGGCAAAGAGGAGTTTATTCTTCTTACAATTCTGATTATGAGGTATTTCATACAATGTCTTCCTTTCTTTTTTGCTTGCAGGTGATGTGCCTTCAGGATTTCTTCGGCGATGATGACATTTTTATTGCATGTGGACCAGAAAAATTCCGTTACCAGGATGATTTCTTGCTGGATGAAAGTGGTAAGATGTATTTTAAAAATGTTTACAACTGGAATATAGGGCAGACTTCCATATAATGGTAATCAAGCCAAAACTTTTGACCTAAATTAATTTCAGAAAGAGCATAAATATTTTTATTCTTTAAATACTAAATGCTGAAAATAAGAGGTAACTGAAAGCAACAATAAAGTTGCCAAGGGAAACATTGCAGCGTACTACTTCAGCCTGAATTTCATATACCATAGAAAGTAGTCATGTGTTTGGTGAAACTCCTTTTTTGCAAATTCTTGCATAGAGTTTTGTGTTTAATTTTTCTTTGAATTTATTCTGTTTCCTTATTACAGTTTTTCAACCTCACAGTCCTTGCATTTGAGATATAGATAATGCTCCACAGGTAATATGATAAAGGAAGATAGATAAAATTCTGTGTGAAACATAATCAACAAATGCAGACAAAGTAGTCTGAGAGAATTCAGGGAGTTCTCTTTTTTCTCAGAGGTTGACTCATACAATAATGTAACCAGTGTATGTAATCCTTTAAGGAAAATATATGTTTGATTTGCATATACTGTTTTTGTTACAAAGAGCTTTCCTAACTTAGAAACTTCAGTAACAAGAAAAAAAATTATCAGATTTGTGCATTTTGCAAGACTCAGCAAAGGTTTTATTGCCCCTGCAGTCTCTCTCAGTTCAGGGTATGTTCTTAATCCACTGGTATCAACTCCTCTCATCTTTTTTTTTGAAATATCAAAGGTCTCAATGGCTGACTGGAAAATCAGGAAATATTTTATTACAGTAGTAACTACTTTCATAGTCATCATGTGCATATTTGTTTAACTTCACCACTTTATCACTGGTTTTGATGCAAATGCACATTCAAAATGAAAGATGGTGCAATTGTACTTCGCTGACTAACCTATGAAACTGGAAGGGTTCTTGGTTTACCTGGATCCAGACAAATGCTCCATTAGCTTGTGTAGGAGCAGAAGCAGCTGACTTGTGCAGACCTTACATTGTGAGTTGAAGGATAAGCCTGGAAAAGGAGGTATCTTTGCTACTGGCAAAGAAACAACATTTTGTATCAGACACAAGAAGAAGCAAGCACACATTCTGCCCTCTTCTAGAGGACCTTATAATATGGAAATAAAAATCAAATAGTGCAGCAGATTTGTTCTTTGCCATAGTTGTACTTGCCTCTAAGGTAAAATGCACTAACTGCGGAAAAGTAACTTTAGCCATTGTTAGGACAGGAATTAGAAAGGAAATGGGGACATATTTGGGCAGCACAGGGATTTCCCAGGTGATAGTGTGGCCAGCTCAGCTGTCCTTGCCTTTAATGAGAAGAAAGCCAGGTAGCTAACTGCACAGTCTGGATTCACTTGTGTCTCTTATCTGAAAGATGACACTGGCAGCTGCCTGGTATCTTCTCACAGTGAATCCTGTGGCAGTTTTTCCAGTGCTGACTCAGGGAGAAATGATGACAACAGATTTGTCTAAATCCCTTTTTGAAGTACAAAACTCTTTTTTGGATGTCTAGTGTCAAAGTACAGACATAACCTGACTCTGCCTTGTCTTTATTTGTCTGACATCTCTTTGAGTAAGCACTGTCTTTCTCTGGAACATTGGTGCTTAAAACCATATTATGCTGAGCTGGGGAAAAAGAAAAAAAAGCAGCTTGGAATCTAGGCTGAAAGTCCAACTTCAGCTATTTGTTGTGGTGTTTGCTTTAAAGATTCAGTAAACACTGACTGTTTTGACTACAGGAGCAAAGAAGGAGCAGAAAATCAGACTCCAGACTGTCTCTATTTCCTTTGTGAAGTGTACATCAACTATTTTGGGATATTTTTTCAACTAAGTTTAGTATCAGAAAACTCATTTAGGTTGCTTGCCGTTAATAGCTGATGTACCAACTAGATACTAGTTAGGCTTCTCTGAGGTAGGAACAAGATTTGGAGAGAGAATTAAAAAACAACTGAACTTTTGTTTTGTTTGGCAAATGAAGTCTGTGTGATCACCCTATGTGTCCATGTGTCCTTCATAGTTAATCTAAGAACATTAAAATTATTAGTAAGTGCCGTCTAACTGTGCAAGGCTTGGAAACCCTGTCTCTGCTTCCCTGTAAAGCAGCTTGAAGCAACACTGTGCTGTTCTCTGTCACCACATCCCTCCAGCATTTCCCACTTTCAGCCAGTTAAAGTGTTGTGGCTCAAGAAATAAAGAAAAGCAAAATTTGAAGGTGGGAAAGAAAAGCAGAGAGAATAAATGCTTAAACAATCAGGGCTCTGGGTTTTGGGGAATTACTTGTCAGGGAGGAAGAATGCCTTGTCCTGTTGTCTCCTGATACTAGAAGTGAGTGAGAAACAAAGTTTCTGGGATTGGAAAACCAATCACCTGTACTGGGATTATTTTTAACTAACACTGTGTGGCAAGAGAGTATGTATGTGCAACTGAGCCAGTCCCGATAGATTTCTTCCCCAGTAAATAAAACTTAGTCCTATTGACAAGGTAGATGGTACATGTTTAATTGACTCAGTTGAAGGTGCGTATTTAGAACAGTTCATGTGAATTATGCTCCAGAAATGTCTGGTTTGCTTTTGTAAATGGATCTGTATCCCTGATTTAGCTGTTCTTAGCTACATTGTATTTCTCTAAAGTTGCTTAAAACTTTTAGGGTGCAATTAATTCCACCCTATCATAAAGGAAAAGTCTAAAGATTCACGAGCCTACATTATTTTTAGTTGTCTTTATCGTGCTCCCATAGCTTGCTTCTAGCACAGGATAATACCTTTTAAAAGCCATAGAATCAGAAATTTAGAAACAGTCCAGAAGTCAGTGAATCAATCTCCCTAAGTGTGGGATTAACATTCCCCATTTCATTTCTGACATACACATCTAACATGATGCTTTAATGGCTCTGATGAGGAGGAATCTATAACCTCCTGAGACATCCTTTGGCAGTGGTGAACTCTCCTCACTGTTTTTCAGCTATCTTACCCCGGATTCCCTTGCTATAAATGAAACCCATTACTAATTTTCTTATCTACTGTGAATGTGGGAAACAATTGATTCGTTTTTCTTTGGAAAACCACATCAGTTTTATCTTGTTTAGGCTGAACAATTAGTTCAGCCTTTGTTTTGACTCTAGGCTTAAACCTGTCCTTGAAGGAGAGTTTGTTCCTCCTTTTTATTATGTCCCTTCTCTGTTTTATGTCTTTTCAGGAAGAGGCACTGCACATCCCCTTGGCAATGAGTAAGAAAAGCCAGTTAATTAGGGAACCATCAAAGAGAAAAACAAGCAGTTGGCACATACATTGCAGTTTCTACTTTCTTCCTTGATAGACAGATGGTTTTCATATTGAACACACTGTAACAGGAAGTACAGAATCAATAGGCACCACCCACATCATAATTCCTAGCAATCATCTCCGTATTCAACCTAATCAATAGATACAATAGCCACACACACTTCTACCAAGAGAACTGCAGATGGGACATGAAGATGCATGGGAATGACCCTAAAATTAAGAAGTATGTCAAGCATCAGTGGCAATGCTCCTTTCATAGAAAGTTTTTGTGGGAAATGTAAGCATAAAAACATTATATTAATGAAGCATGCATTATGTCTGCCAGCTTGTAAGAAGAAAGAATCCTCAGTGTAGAATATGGCAGTGGCTGCTTCAGGCATTGTTATCTTGCAGTTCTGGAAGCTTTCCCAGAAATCCCAGTTTTGCTTTAGCTCTTTTTGAAGAAGAGGTCAGAGGATGGTTTTCTATAGCTCTCAGCTGTGTGTTGGCAAAGATTAAGGTTTAAAGGCCATGCTCACAAAAATATTTGTAATCAGCTATTATTTAGGCACCTAAACAGGATTTGGCAGTGTAAGTAACTCATGGGATTGTCCCTAAATGAGAACATCTCCTTGGCTTATATGGATATTTCTTTCTTAGCAAAGTAAAAGATGAGCGTTTTTGCAGATGGCAGTATCAGACTTAATTTTTTTAAAATTAAATTATTTTTTATGTTTAATTAATGTTGGCTGAGTTCTTTGGAAGCTTGAGAGTTGCAGAAACCCAAGTATAACAGAATTCATCACATACTGAGACACATCATGTAAAAAGACTGTGATCTCGGCTGACCAAAGCCAATGTCTGCCTCCAAGCAGAGCATAACCAACATAGAATGTCTGGATGTGTAAACAGCTACAGATTGCTTGTCAAGAGCGCATATTATTGTTATGGAAACAATGATGAGAATGAGTCTCTTCTGGGGGAAAATTAAGACTAGGATCTTTGAAACCTAATTTCACTTTGACTTTGCTGGCCTGTCTTAGTCCTCAGCTCAGTATTTCTGTGCCAGAAGTGTTACTGCTTCATCTTGCCAGCAGCAGATAATTTGCCAGGAAAATCTGAATCCTGTGGTGTCCACACATATGCATGTGCACGTGGAGGCATGCACACGCATCTGATTCAGTAACTGCGGCTAGGGTCAGGAGTATCATGTTTATCCCTGTTAATAACTGTCGGGTTTCTTTAACCTCCATTACTCTGTCCTTCCTAAAAGACGGAGGAAGGGGAAACTGGTTATAGTCCTTGTCTACCCTGATTTATAGGACAGAGACTGATGTGTTAAGCAGCTTTAGGCTGGACTTCGAAGTGGAGAGCATGCTGGCTGACTTACTCTGTCCTCATTAAAAACTCGTGCTTTGGCAATTGGAAAGTAGTGGTGGGTTCTGGGGACTTTGAGATATAACTTTGCTTTCAACAGAGGCATAAATATAAAGTGTTCCAGTGCAGTGTGATATTTTCAAATGTCAACAACTTCTGGGCCTTGGAGACGGATATTCTGTGTATGAGGCAGAAACAAATGCAGGCAGGGGGGACCAGTCCTCTGACTGTGAGTACCATTTAGGCTAATGGTTCAGAAAGGGCAGAAGGAAAGAAGCTGATTTTCCTGTGGATTTGCTTCCAGTGTCCCCTTTATTTTCTTACTGCAAAACCTCCCGTTTCATCTCCGCCCTTTCATAATGCCTTAGACACTTGCACAGCCCTGTCGGCTCCCTACCGTTTGGCATGCTACTGCTTGTCCTTGTTCTCTTCCTCACAGTAAGGACATTAACAGGGTTTCTCTTTTATCCAGCAGCGTGACAGTTTCACAGCTTTCTCCAAAATGATGGGAACATCCCCTCACTGAGACCACCTGCATCCAGCCATGCTGGAAGTACCTCCTTTCCCCGGCCCACACCCCAGGCTGGCCTCTGGCTGTGCGGAAGTACTTGTCCGTAGGGTAGTGTGCGAATGACTTGCCTCAAATGCTGATCTGCAGTTAAATACTGAGAACAGTGTTAGCACGTTCGCATGATCATCAGGTGGCTGGTAATATAATATTATGTGGCGCTCATGAAATAAAATCTGTAGTAGTGCTTAAGTCAAATGAGCTTTTCACATGAAAAACACCGTCACAGAACATCAGTTTTTTTCTATGCAGGATTTCTCTTTTAATATTTAGCTTTTTAGAAGATACGTTCTTGATTACATAAGTCCATTTCTGTATCTGTTGTCTGCAAGCTATTTGCTTTGAATATACTGTGTTTCTCAAGTCTACTTATTTGAGACATTGTTTCTCACCTTTCTGCCTAAGCATCAATAGCAGTGAAAGTTTGATCACTTAAATCATAAATCTTTGCTTCCTTTGGTAGATTTATAGATGTGAATAAGGACATTAGAGCTTTCAAGAAGATTATGTATGTACTCTTCAATCCAGATTTATACTATAGTGTCTGTCTCTTCTTTCCGTTTCCCCACCTCTTCACCATGCATGCATGTATATTTGCATAGTTATCACTTCATCAATATCGCTATGAAAAAGTTGCCTGTATGTATAACTAGAAAAAATCATGATCACTTAAAACTAATGAAAGTCTCTCATTGAAACTAGCCAAACAGTAAGACTGCAGTTCATGCCAGTTCACTGTGTTCTTTTAATCAAATGTTCTTCAATATGTTTTCTTCAGTATTTGCTTTCTCTGATGTCTGTTAAAAATAGCATGAATGAAACACCATTCAATAAATTAGAACTGATGGAAATCCCACTTCATTTGCATAAGGAGTTTTGAGTGTGCATGTTTCTTCAACATTTTTTCATGGTAAAGCTGATTTTGGATATAAAAATACCAAAACTTTTGAGTCCAAAAATATCAAGCATTTCTCAGTAATAGCTGCATATTAATTAAATTGCATTTTTATTGGGAATTTATAATATAAAAATTCAGCTTGTTTTAAATAAAAGAAAAATTGTTATTAAGCATCATCAGTATTATTATCTTAATGTACATGAGGTTTTATTCGTAACAAGTAATTTTAATGTCGTTAATAACAGAGTAGACAGAATGCATTTATTGGTTTTGAGTAGCTTTTGATATCTTTGAGCTTTCATTTTATTTTTGTATTGTAATTTATTGAACTGAATCTTGCCAGAGGAATATTCAGGTTAATCAGATTGGTTCAGGAGATGATTTTTCTAACACCACATTTTAAACAAGTTTCCCAAACATCTAAGTTGTATACCCAAATGCAAAGAGTGTAATTGCAATTTTTATGACCAGTTTTATAAACAAACTTTCAGTTCTGGGGAAGTAATGGAGAAATTTGTTAGACATAACAGGGTAGATCTTTGCACTTGAGTTCTTAATTTGACTGTCTGCTATCTCTTCTTTCATGGAAGTTGCTTTATTTTACAGCCTTTGATCCTAGTTCACTGTTTGTATAATTTGTATGGTTTTTTATAGGCGACAGGTTGAGTTTTGAGCCTGTATGTTCAATCTGTATCCTTAGAGGATGGTATTAACTTGGAGTGTTTTCGGGAGAGACTTTACCTTTTATTTTTCCAGTTCCAATGATGATGGAATCAGCAGACAGTAGTTGTATATTATAACCCTCTCCACTGAGTCTGTTGTGGAGTTTGGTGACAAGCGTAGAGAAGTTTAACATCAGAGATGTTAGGAATTAGCTTTCCCACATAGTTACGTTTGTACTTTTCCTTGTCTTTAATTAGCTTGGTAAAATGGAGCATACAGTGTTGGCTGTTGGTCTACAATATCTTGGCAAGTATATTTGTATTTCTCACAGTTTGCAGATCCTTTCCAATGCTGGAAAGTATTAGAATCTAATCTATTTTTGAAAAGATGTAGCCTGTAGTCCTATTGTAGCAGATCCTTTGGGTGAGCAACTTAGACCCATTTTCTTGAGTTATTACAAGTTTATATGAGACAGCTTCAAGATGAGTAGTTCTTGTAACATCAGCACGTCATTATTCAGTTTGAGAAACTGAACTGTGCTGTCTGGTAAACTGTATTAGGATGTGCCGTGGAGACCTGCTGGTTTGTTGGGTAGTATGGTTGTATCAGAGATATTTGTATTAAGAATAGATTCTACCCATCATCAATAAAATTGGACGTGAATTAATTTTCTACTTGTCATACTAGATACAGAATTTATACCTGGAGTTTTGTCACGTCTTGAGTAAGTGTGTACACATTTTTTTAATGCCAGAGCCATCCACAGATTCTCTTATACTGGCAAAATCTTTCAAAAAGAGAATAATTATTCAAAATCCAGAGTTCATTAGCTTTTAGAAAGCAGAAACTTTCTGAAGGCATATGAGGAAAATGTATTCATTAAGGGCCTTTTTTTTTTTCAATCTTAGCAAACACTCAGCTGCAGTACAGCAGCTGAGGGAGAATCAAAACCTACCTGGATAATATTTCAAAGTGTTCAAATCAGAAACTGAGTACTTCAGTGATAGGTATTTGTATTTATATACTCATACATATTTACTGAGATGCTGTGTATACAGACACAAATATGTCAAGCATAAAGGGTTTTACTGTCCTACAAACACAGCCAGTAGAAGACCTCTGCAAAACAGCTGTGTTTGTCTGCACTGCTAACCTGATGGCTCACAACATACGCTGCAGCAGTTCAGTGCTGCTGTTTTCAAAATGCAACCTACAGAAATTTCCCATTGAAAAACTCAAAAGTGTTACCTGAGGTTTCAGGTTGCTTCTGTGAACAGTCACCTTGGAATAAACTTTTTTCATAGCATAGCTCCCTGCAGGAGGACTGGATTCTAATATTATGCATAAGGTAATCTAAGGCTGAGTAATCATTAGGAAGACTCATGTTGCCATGGAATTAAACACCTGTAGGTGGTAGGTCATGGAGCTCTGATTTGGATTCTTTTATTCTTCAGTCAGAGGTGGTTTTTTTTTTTTTTTTTTTTTTTGTTTTTGTTTTTGTTTTGTTTTTTGTTTGTTTGTTTGTTTGGGGATTTTTTATGTAATTTTGTTCTATAGGAATTGTAACACTTGTGTTTTTTGTTTTGGAAGAAAACCTTTTAGGGAGCTAACCTGAGTTCTCATTATTTAACGGAAAGACCTGGGTCAAGGAAGGTTTTTGGAAGGTTGTTAATTATTCCTTATAGCGTGGAGGGTGGTTAGAAGACAAAGAAATTTAAATCACTTAGTTTTTCCTATTACTCTGGAATAAGAAAGAAAAATTTTTCACAGGTACTTAGAATTGTTAAGATTGTCTAGGACAAAAGGGAACACAAGTTACAGAGCTAGCTAGTTTCTGATGAAGACACCATGTTTAGGAGGTAAAAAAACACTTTCAGGAGAACAATTCGGATGAAGCTTTATACAAGTTATTTCTGTCTTTAACTTTACAGGCTCTTTCTGTTTTGCAAGCACATATTAATGTCTAGAGAATAGGTGACTTGAGAAAATGGAATGGACTGCTTTTTTGTATAGCAGTAGTACAGCAGGGCTGGAAGATAGGATATATTGTTTTCCACTTAAAACAAATAAAATAGGGAATTATTGAGAATACACACCAGGGAGCCTTTGGAATCAAATAAATTGTTTAAAATTGTCGTTTTAAAAAAAAAAATCTTAAATTTATATGTAAACATTTAATAATAAGGGAAACCTACATAAATGGAACAAGATTGATTTTTTTAAAAATCACTTGGGGGGAGGACAATTCTCCTGAGATTCTGCTGGGAATCTACTGGGATCGCAGCTCAGACTGGATGCAGACAGCTGTGTAGTTTTTACCAGCGGGAGGAATACTAATGTATTATGAGAATTCTTAAACTTCCTAGCTGCAGATTAGAGACAAAATGCTTCTAATGCTAACTGAGAACATTTATTCTCTTTAGATTTAGTGTTGTTAATAATAACGATATTACAGAAGAGCTGTTTTAGAAAAAGCATTAGACGTAATTGTACGTTGATTTCACTTATGTTGAATAGAAGATTAAAGAAAACAAAACCCTTCCAGCAATTAAGTGGGGTTTTTTATATTAAAAGAGAGCACTTTGAAAAATCAAGGTAATTAGTGAATTCAGTTGCACTTCACAGCTTTGAGACTTGAATCATAGAATCATAGAATAGTTAGGGTTGGAAAGGACCTTAAGATCATCTAATTCCAACCCCCCTGCCATGGGCAGGGACACCCCACACTAAACCATGCCACCCAAGGCCTCATCCAACCTGGCCTTGAACACCACCAGGGATGGAGCACTCACAACCTCCCTGGGCAACCCATCCCAGTGCCTCACCACCCTCTCAGTTAAGAATTTCTTCCTTATATCCAATCTAAACTTGCCCTGTTTAAGTTTTAACCCGTTACCCCTTGTCCTGTGACTACAATCCCTGATGAAGAGTCCATCCCCAGCATCCTTATAGGCCCCCTTCATATACTGGAAGGCTGCTATGAGGTCTCCACGCAGCCTTCTCTTCTCCAGGCTAAACAGCCCCAGCTTTCTCAGCCTGTCTTCATACAGGAGGTGCTCCAGTCCCCTGATCATCCTCATGGTCCTCCTCTGGCCTTGTTCCAACAGTTCCATGTCCTTTTTATGTTGAGGACACCAGAACTGCACACAATACTCCAAGTGAGGTCTCACGAGAGCAGAGTAGAGGGGCAGGGTCACCTCCTTTGACCTGCTGGTCACGCTCCTCTTGATGCAGCCCAGGATACGGTTGGCTTTCTGGGCTGCAAGCGCACACTGAAGATGGCTCATGTTCAGTTTCTCATCGACCAACATCCCCAAGTCCTTCTCCACAGGGCTGCTCTGGATCTCTTCTCTGCCCAACCTGTAGCTGTGCCTGGGATTGCTCCGACCCAGGTGTAGGACTTTGCACTTGGCATGGTTAAACTTTATGAGGTTGACATCAGCCCACCTAACAAAGCGTGTCGAGGTCCCTCTGGATGGCATCCCTTCCCTCCGGCGTATCAACCGAACCACACAGCTTGGTGTCATCGGCAAACTTGCTGAGGGCGCATTCAATCCCACTGTCCATGTCACCGACAAAGATGTTGACCAAGACCAGTCCCAACACCGATCCCTGAGGCACACCACTTGTTACTGGTTTCCAGCTGGACATCGAGCCATTGACCACAACTCTTTCCGTGCGGCCATCCAGCCAGTTCTTTATCCACCAAGTGGTGCACCCATCAAATTGATGTCTCTCCAATTTAGAGACAAGGACTTCGTGTGGGACAGTGTTGAACGCTTTGCGCAAGTCCAGGTAGATGACGTCAAGTGCTCTGCCCCTGTCCATCAGTTCCGTAGCCCCATCATAGAAGGCCACCAAATTGGTCAGGCAGGATTTCCCCTTAGTGAAGCCATGCTGGCTGTCACCAACCACCTCCTTGTTTTTCACCTGCCTTAGCATGCCTTGCAGGAGAATCTGCTCCAAGATTTTGCCAGGCACAGAGGTGAGACTGACTGGTCTGTAATTCCCTTCTTGAAAATGGGGGTTATATTTCCCTTTTTCCAGTCGCTGGGAACTCCACCTGACTGCCATGATTTTTCAAATATGATGGCCAGTGGCTTAGCAACTTCATTCGCCAGCTCCTTCAGGACCCGTGGATGGATTTCTTCAGGTCCCATGGACTTGTGCACGTTTAGGTTTTTAAGATGGTCTCGAACCAGATCCTCTGCTACAGTGGGCCTAGGGTCTTCATTCTCACAGTCCCTGCAGCTGCCTTCCAAGACTTGGGTGGTGTGGTCAGAGCCTTTGCCAGTGAAGACCGAGGCAAAGAAGTCATTAAGAACCTCAGCCTTCTCCAAATCCAGGGTAGAGAAGGTTTGAAATTTCAACAAACTAGCAACCCAAAATCTGTCTTACGTTTGCACTGGTCCAGAATATATTGGTGAGATCCTACTGTGCTATTAGAAAATTAAAAGCCTAAAAAGACCTGGTCAGTAAAGAAGTTTATACCTCAAGCTAAGCATCAAATGTTCACATAGTCATATTTGCCAAAATTGTGCTGATTTTGACTTTGCAAAGTAAATTAAATTAGATAAAGGTTTTAGCCAGATGAGGACATTGAAAAAAAAAAACAAAAACAAACAAACAAAATTCCATAGAGTCATGATACAGTGTAGTAATGACAGATACACTATTGCAATATTTTTTCCTCTGTATTCAGAAAAAAAAAAAAGATATATAATGAGAAAAAAAAAAAAAAGATATATAATGAGGGAAAAACATCCTGTTTGATCAGAATCTTTGGAGAAATAAAAACTACTAATCCTAAAGAAGAATGCTCAAGTCAGTTGCAAAATGCTTTGTTTTGTGCATATAAGACCTGTCACTGTTGAGGAAAAAATATGTTTGTATATGCTACTAAGATCGTAACAGAATTTAATGCTGCCACACCTTCCTGTAAAGCAAAAGAAGTTCTTATCAATAAAGCTTGCCTGTTATTTCTTTACTGATGTAGTTCCCATACTGAATATAAGCAGGCTCTTTAGGACATCAGCCTTATGAACAATCTCATCTGTAAACTTCAAAACACTCCTTTAAACAGTCTCTGAAGTATGTTGTGATATAGAGAATGAAAGATGGTTTCATGGGCTATTTATAGCCTAACACGCATTTTCAATCTGCCATTATTTAAACTTTCTGAGGAAAAAAAAAAAAAAGAAGTTATTTGGACTTTACACACCTCAGTAAGTGTTGTGGTGTTAGCAGATGTTCTTAGTAAAACCACATTTTCCAGCTATTCACTGTTAGCCTATTGCCAGGATGACTCAGCCTGTTTACTTTAGTTTTATCTAAATAATTACAGCAAAATTTAATTGCCTGAACCAGATAGCATTCAAGGAGAACCCATTAATATCAGAGACAAAAGCTGCCCAGAGATCTTTTAAATTAGAGACAGTCCGGAAGTCCTCAGGTTTCTTTAACTCAGGAAGCTAATTTCTGGATTTTCTGTTGATAGGTAAAGCAATGCTTTGGTAAGTCCACTGCAGCTGAAAGTAGCAATACCATTGTGGAGGTAGAAGAGGCAAAAATGCGGGTGGGCTGGCAATTATATGTGCCTATATGTGCAGGTGGGTTTTGTTGCCCACACTGCAGCACAGCTCAATGTGCAAGGCATGTGCGTCCAGGTGTGAAAGTGGATTTAATGTCAGCATATAACAGTGTTTTGCTTTAGTAAGAGTGCTGTGTTTAATTGTTTGGTGCATGAGGATTTTGTCTGTAAAAATAAACTTTTGAGGAGGTCTGTATTGTAGTAAGTTTGTCCAAATCTCCAGTTTTACTCTTTTTCTTGTAATCATTTGTCGACTCCTTAGGCTTTGGTTGATTTGATATTTTTCTTAAGTTGCAGCTCAATATTTTTTCTTGTGTATATGAAAATTTGATGAAAAACATTCAAATTATGAATATCTGGCACTGTAGACATTCTTTTTATTAAGGGCATACCAAGTAATGCTGGTTTTAAATAGTTGTGAAAATACCACGTGGTTTTATTTCTTCAGACAGAATCACTTTATGGTTTTCTTCTTTAAAAATTGCTGCCTACTAGCTTTCAGTACTGTAATACAGGAATATTTGAGGGACTAACTAGAAAACAAACCAATCTGTAATATTCTGAATTCCTTGAGGTATGTTAAATAACTTTATTTGCTGCAAGAGAGCCCATGCGTGCCTGTTTAACTTTCTTTAAAACTAAACCTACTGCAGTGGACACTTACGTAACTGTTTTTGTTTAAAAAGAACAAAAATATGGTTATTATAATTCATTCTCTATATTTTTCAATGTTTTGGAAGTTTCATTTCCTTTTCCTACCCATTACAAGCAGTCTACACCTACTTATATGTTCCTGCAAACCAAAACCAAATTCAGACCAGTTACACAGGTCTGAATTCAGAATAATTGCATTCTTTAGGGAAGTACGTGATTGGTAAATTGGACTAGATTTGGATACAGCTTTTCGTAGTGAAGACAGAGGAATGGTATAAAAGAGACAACAGCTTTTCTCTTCTCCCCCTCTGTGATACACTCTGTTTTAAATGTATGGTTGGATGAGGTTTGGTAAACGACGAGAGGAAAACCTGCAAGAAATGAAGCAAACATGCCATTATTTTCATAGTAAGTATTGTAAGTACATAGCAAGGTAGCACAGAATAGCAAACATGTTGTTGATACCTGATATTCTTGTCATGGGCAAGCCTATAATTAGCCTAAACACCTACACATTGATTGAGCTATACTGGGTGCTGAGGCCAATGACTTCCTAGTAGGCTGAAATAGTGTGATTCTTACTGGCACTGGTTCACATTTTCCACCCCAAAACAAGTGTTCTTGTATTTTGCATGCAGGAATGCAAGAGTCATAAAACTGAAGAGGTAGGAAGCAAGAGGAAGAATGTGTCTACAGTCTAGTGTAAGGACATAGAATCGTAGAATCATAGAATAGTTAGGGTTGGAACAGACCTTAAGATTATCTAGTTCCAAATCCCCTGCCATCAGCAGGGACACCTCACCCTAGACCATGTCACCCAAGGCTCTGTCCAACCTGGCCTTGAACACTGCCAAGGATGGAGCATTTACCACTTCTTTGGGCAACCTGTTCCAACGCCTCACCACCCTTACAGTAAAGAACTTCTTCCTTATATCTAACCTGAACTTCCCCTGTTTAAGTTTTAACCCATTACCTCTTGTCCTATGGCTACAGTCCCTGATGAAAGGTCCCTCTCCGGCATCCTTGTAGGCCCCCTTCAGATATTAGAAGACTGCTATGAGGTCTCCACGCAGCCTTCTCTTCTCCAGGCTGAACAGCCCCAACTTTCTCAGCCTGTCTTCATATGAGAGGGGCTCCAGCCCCCTGATCATCCTCATGGCTGTAAGATAAAAGGTTCCTTGATACTGTGTTGTGTTAGAGATTAATCTCATTAATTGCTTTATCTTGAGGTATTGCATTTTCTGGATTTTTATTGCATTGAGCTCTAATATTATTTGCATTGCATTGTGCTATAATAGCTTTCATCTTTAGTGAGGTGGGATATTGAATATTTCATCTTCTTACTTTTGTGATGTCATCATGTCCAACTCTGAATTTGACCTACATGCTTAGTAGGTATTTAGAACTTGTTATAGATGCAGCAAAGTATGAGATTGAGACAGCATGCGTGTGCAAACTGAATCACGTTTACTGAGTTTCTTGCCATATTTATACAAAATCACGCAAGCTATTTTTAGACAAGCTATTTTTAGATCTTAACTATTCAACTGTTATTCTTGTTTTTGTACTAGCTAAGCTTTGATCAGTTCCAACACTACAATTCACACCATCCCCGCTTATCAGCTCATGTCCTCCCCTACAGGATATGCTGCATACCAACATCTGTTATTCACATCTGTGATATTTTATGGCTGTTCTGGTTACGTCTCTCACATCTTCGACTGCCTCAGGTTTTCGGCAGGCCACCTGTATTCCCACAATGAGAGGCACTTATTGGTGGAGATACAGCTCTACATAGCTGGAGTGGCTTGTAGTACGGAGGTACAATACTAGTTCTTTGAGTTGTTTAAAAGTAACTGGAGTACAGTGCAAAATAGGAGTCTTTGTAAGCTCAAGTGCAATATTCGTAAATATTCTTTATGCCTCTTCTTTATAAAGGGAAGGACAAATGCTTCTAGCCTGAGACCATAACAGGTTAATTATTTCAAGATCTAATACATGAAATTACAGGATATGAAAGACCATAAAGGAACCTTGCAGCTTATTGTGTTTATCACAGTCCCTTGCACACCATACATTAAGAATCAATTATTTGTGAATTCCTGATGCTGAAAATCACAGATGCACAGAATGTTTGAGGCTGGAAGAGACCACTGGGGGTCATCTACTCCAACATCCCTATTCAAGCAGGGTCACCCAGAGCACATTACTCAGGATTATGTCCAGACAGCTCTTAAAAAAATTCCGGGGAAGGAGACTTCACAACTTCTCTGGGCAACCTACTCCGATGGTCAGTCACCCTCACAGTAAAGAAAGTCTTCCTCATGTTCAGGTGGAACTTCCTGTATTTCAGTTTGTGCCCGTTGCCCTTTGTCCTATTGTCTGGCACCACTATGAAGAGTCTGGCCCCATCTTCTTGCCAACCTCCCTTCAGATACTGGATTAGATCCCTCCCAGATAGATAGAACTTGTTGAAATGGGAGACCTGAATAAGGAGGTTCAGTGGTTGGTACCAAGAAGAGGAAGACATATAAAGTCAGTAGTGAAAACTTCTTCAGGGGATGTTTACCAGCTTTTAGGCAACTCTGTTTCCAAGATGGAAACTCCATGGATAGTTACTTGTTCAAATTATATTGCTGCAGTTGAATGTAAATGATGTTTCCTTTTTAAAGCACAAAAATAGTCTCCATTAAGCTACAGGCATTTTCTTATGTTTGGGAAGGTTTTGAACTTTAGGGAGGGTTTTGCCTGAATAGTATGGGGCAGGAGCCTTATTTCTTTCACCAAAACACTCATCTGAAAGATTAAAAAAAATGCTTGCATTCTCACAACTCATGTTTCAAATTACCAGACTATATGCTGAAGACAGTTTGTATAGTTCTTGTTGCTCTCCCAGAATATTGACATACCTGTGGGGCTTTTTTTTCTTTATCACTGGAACATATAAAGGGGATTTACCTTCTCCAAGCTCTCAAACGGATGGCAACAGACCAGCTTTCTGTGATGTGTAGTAAATTGCAATACCTGTATCTGTGTTTTCACATTAACTCTTCACATAGTTTTCATATATTTGAAAGAAGCAATGAATGTCACTTTGAAATACTACTTAAGTTCTTCAAGAAAGAGTAGAATAGAATAGTTCAGTTGGAAGGGTGTAAACATTCCTGCTTTCCTACGAGACCAAGCTTCTGAAATGTTGTTTTTTTCTGTATATGACAAGTTTGGAAAAGAAGTCACTGGCAGACATAATTTCATAAAAAATGTCTATGATTAGTAAGACTATGTTAGCATGTTAGCTATGACAGTTTCCAGATGAGCAGTTAATCTCCTCAACAGGTAACAGGGAAAACTTCTAAACATGCTTAGTGGATGCTTCCTGAATGAGATTAGAACATAATTCTCCTTTAAATGACACAGAAGTCCCTTAAGAGTGCGTTAAGAGTGCATAGCTTTCTTCTGAACAGTTCAAAATGTTAACTGCTCTTCCACAATATTCTTAGCTTTGGTGGCCAGTTTTCCCCACTTTTTCCACAACTTTCTTTCCCTCTCCTCCTCTACACATGAAATAGCCTTCCTGAACTCATCCATAAGACATCTGTTTCAAATCTTTCTTCAGTAATATTACTTATCATTAAAGATGAGCATCTTCAGAAGGTGAGAAGATGAGAATAAGAACTTCTGGTAAACTTCATGATGCAGTTAGGTGGATAGGCAGTTGAAGATGCTTAACATGAGGTGCAGGTCTTTTTTTCTTCCTTTTTAAATACCCTGCAAGAATATTTCTCAAAACTATTAGCGCTTCTATCACCACAGGCCCTGCTAAAATGTTTGTTCCCGTCTGATTTATAGGACCCCTTTAACTCTTGAAAGGCCACAATAAGGTCTCCATGGAGCCCAGGATGTTGTTGGCTTTCTGGGCTGTGAGTGCACATTACTGGCTCATGTCCAGCTTTTCATCCACCACTACACCCAAGTCCTTCTCCTCAGGGCTGCTCACAACTTTATCTCCTATCCTGTATTGTTACTGATATTGATGCAGGTGCAGGACCCTGCACTTCTCCTTGTTGAACATCATGAGGTTCACACCAGCCCGCTTCTGGAGCTTGTCCAGGTGCCTCTGAATTGATGTTTTCCAATGTACCCTTTAAATATGTCTCCTTTGCATTACACTCCTGCACAAAGTACAGAATGGAATTTGGCATGTGTGGTACAATAGAAAATACAGGATAGTAAGTTCAGTGACTATATGAACTTTCACATATTATTGATGACATTGCAAATTCATGGTAGCAAACAATTCTAGTCCATTTACAGACTCCAGTTTAGAAAACTATTCCCAGAAGGATAGTAGATTCACTACTCATGGGTAATTATTCCCTAAAATCACTTCCTGGAAGATGACTTGAGTTCAAAGGTCATCCATCACATCCATTTGGGGAGAAAAGGTGATTTACGTAGTATACATGGGAGAACTGAATGTATGATTCTGTGTAGCCATCTTGTTCCTGCTTTCCATTACTGACAAATTCTGTAGAACAAAGATTCTGTATTTTTCATGGGAGTGGTTAGTGACTCTTATATATGGGAATAGCTTCCATAAACTAGTAAACACCTGGTCATGTATATTTAATGTTATTCTTAGGTATACTGTCACGAGTTCTGACACAGCAATGTCCGTGCAATGAGAATAGGAAAAGTGAGAGGGAAAAAAGATCCTCATCCTAAAACATGGTTTTAAAAAGCTTGAGTGCATTCTTCCTACTGCAACATACACTTGCTGTGCATTTATCTTTAGAAGAAGCGTTTCTGTCAGGCCTCCTACTCAGAACATCTTTAGACACCACATCTTGCGTGTATTAGAAGTGCCTAACTAGGCAAAATATGTGACTGCCACCATTGCTACTGTAGTTGAAGTTGGCCTCATTTTCTTTAAAGTTGCCTGTGATTTGCAAACCCAGTAATGAAGAAGGAAAAAAAGAAATGAAACAGTAATATGTATCTTCTGGGTCTTTCAAAGTTACAGAGTGTTAATTAAAATCTCAGACTTAAATATCTGATATCAGACTTAAATATCTGATACTTTGGGGTATTAACTGCCTGGCTGGCTGCACACAAAGAGTTCAACACTGTCCCACACGACATCTTTGTCTCTAAATTGGAGAGACATCAATTTGATGGGTGGACCACTCGGTGGATAAAGAACTGGCTGGATGGCCGCACGGAAAGAGTTGTGGTCAACGGCTCAATGTCCGGCTGGAGACCAGTAACGAGTGGTGTCCCTCAGGGATCAGTGTTGGGACTGGTCTTGTTCAACATCTTTGTCAGTGACATGGACAGTGGGATTGAGTGTGCCCTCAGCAAGTTTGCTGATGACACCAAGCTGTGTGGTTCGGTTGATACGCCGGAGGGAAGGGATGCCATCCAGAGGGACCTCGACACGCTTGTGAGGTGGGCTGATGCCAACCTTATGAGGTTTAACCATGCCAAGTGCAAAGTCCTACACCTGGGTTGGAGCAATCCCAGGCACAGCTACAGGTTGGGCAGAAAAGAGATTCAGAGCAGCCCTGCAGAGAAGGACTTGGGGATGTTGGTCAATGAGAAACTGAACATGAGCCATCTTCAGTGTGTGCTTGCAGCCCAGAAAGCCAACCGTATCCTGGGCTGCATCAAGAGGAGCGTGACCAGCAGGTCAAAGGAGGTGACCCTGCCCCTCTACTCTGCTCTCGTGAGACCTCACTTGGAGTATTGTGTGCAGTTCTGGTGTCCTCAACATAAAAAGGACATGGAACTGTTGGAACAAGGCCAGAGGAGGGCCATGAGGATGATCACGGGACTGGAGTACCTCCCGTATGAAGATAGGCTGAGCAAGTTGGGGCTGTTCAGCCTGGAGAAGAGGAGACCTCATAGCAGCCTTCCAGTATCTGAAGGGGGCCTATAAGGATGCTGGGGATGGACTCTTTATTAGGGACTGTAGTGATAGGACAAGGAGTAATGGGTTAAAACTTAAACAGGGGAGGTTTAGATTGGATTTAAGGAGGAAGTTTAGATTAGATTAGATAAGGAGTAAGCTCTTTACTGTGAGGGTGGTGAGGCACTGGAATGGGTTGCCCAGGGAAGTTGTGAATGCTTCATCCCTGGCAGTGTTCAAGGCCGGGTTGGACAGAGCCTTGGGTGGCATGGTTTAGTGTGGGGTGTCCCTGCCCATGGCAAGGAGTTTGGAACTAGATGATCTTAAGGTCCTTTCCAACCCTAACCATTTATGATTCTATGATTCTATGATAAAACAGTGCATAGGTTAGCTAGAAACCATAGCTTCACAGATTAGCAGTGGCAAAATAAAAACATAATTGTCTGAGGGGAGTTTTCATGGGTGTTAGAAGAATTTTATCTGAATAGATTTTGATTTGTATGTATGAAACTGCCATTTTTTTCCCACCATTTGCATATTTTATCTGTGTTGTTAGATACTTGAGCTGTAAAATGCCAAGAGATTATCAAATGTGGTGCAACTATTACGGGTGTGCTTTATGCACAGTGTTGAAGCTGTGCCTTCTTAGAATATAACTCCTTACCCAAGGAAAGTGCCTCGTCTTTAGTGGCTCACCTTGTCACAGGACATATTGTATGGAAATGGTAGTGAGTAGGTGTTAGAGCTTAAGAAATTTTGTGCTAATAATTTGTAACCTTCTTTACCTTCAAAGTATCTCTAAATGAATCAGTTAGTGCACTGGTTTTTCTCTACCCTGAGTGGTAATGTGTAGTCTGTGATAGAGAAGGGAAGGAATAGAAATGATGTGTGGAAATTGCTATAACTGGACTATAATAAGAGTAGATACACTAAAAGAAAAGAACTAAAAATACTATCTGTATAGATGTATGTATGTGTGCATCCACAAATGGGAACAAAACTTTAATGGCCAGTATACAGATTCTGTTTCTTAGGGATTCATTTGTGTCTTTGCTGTTTCTTATTTGGCAAAATTTTACTAATTTTTAAACATCTCTTTTATATAAATATATAAGTACCTGGAAAAATCCAAATAAATGCTTCAACTGAAAAAAAGAAAAAAAGAAAAAAACACTAATTCAAAACACTATGTAATAATACTATGCAAATATGAAGCAAATTGGGGTCACAAGTGCTAAGGAATTCACAAGTTATGGTTGCATATCAAACTATGTTTTGCTTCATCATTTTTTGGCTCCCTTAGTACTCCCTCCGTCATGGCTATTTCCTCCTTCCTCTGCCATCCCTTATAGGACAGCACAAGGTGTACAAAACAGTGAGCCTTCAGTTCTCATTTCCATGCCAGAAATAGCAGTAGCCTGGGGATATCAGGAAGAGAAACTGGAAGGAAAGTCCTGCTTCTCACCTGAAGGGTCCAAGCGGGAGATGCTCAGTGGTGGTTGTACAACATGGAACACCTACCCACGTACAACATGCCCACACCAGTGGGCAGAAGCTGTAGAGGAGATGGGTCCTCCATGGTGCAGGCAGAATCTTCAGAAAATATCTCTGTAAAGTCTGAAGACCTTTGACGAAGTCTTTTAATCACATGAATCACTTCTACAGGTTTGTATTTTGTCTAGATCTTTGCTTACTTGATCAGTAAGAATTTTTATGGAATCAGGTGTTTTGAGATCCATTCCAGTCCTACTTCCTCTAGCTTCTTTAACCTGACAAATAATAAATTTTCATCTAAAAATTTCTAAGTTCTGGAAATCAGTTGAGGACTTACAGGTTGAGAAAACAGCTTGAAGACAGACAGTAAACATGGAAGATTTCAACCCACAGCTAAAGTGTTTATGACGTTTTATAAGCAACTGGTAAACAGTATTTTATAATGGGAGGTGTCAAGCAGCTTCAGCTATAACATTGAATTGAATGTTCAGTTGCAGTGAACTGTAATGTTCCTCTGAATGTAATCTCAATAATGTGTTTTTCTCAGGAAGGCTCATGATGTGGTATAAGCAACGTTATACACGTGAGTTGCAAAGAAACAAAAGTTCTTGGCACCAAATATCTTACCTTTTAAATGTGGCAATGTGCTAAATATGAATCACAGAGTGGAATAATTTAGTGTTTCTTTGTGCATTTCTTGACATGCACTTCAGCAGAAGCACAAAATTTTAAAATTGCTATTTTATTTTAATAATTTATCTTAAATAGTGCTGCTAATTACAGCAACAAGAAAACCATTGAAGTTTCTACATTGGGATTTTTTTTAAGTATGGTGTCTAGAGAAAGATGCAGCTGTGTCATCTGGGACTTCTCATGCAGTTATTAGCCCTAGGGTCTAAGTCCTCACAAAGTTCAGGTGCTTGGGGATGTCTGAACATATAAATCATCAAAGCAAAACTAATAAATAAATAAAATGTACTGGACATCTTTTATGTCCAAAAGGAATTATGAAAATGTTCAAAAATTTTCAACGTGTTATCAAAAGTTAGCACTATTTAAGGCCAGGTTAGATGAGAATTTGAAGGTCTCCCTGTGGAGGAGGAGTTGGAACTAGATGATTTTAAGTTCCCTTCCATCCCAAACCATTCTATGATTCTAAGATCTAGGAGTCCGAGCTGGTTTTGTTAAAAATAAATAAAAGAAATATCTATTATTAAGATATTTTGTTATGACTTTATAGAGGAAAAACGAAGTTTTAGGTAACTTGATGTTTGAACTGTTCAAGAAAAGCTCATTTTAAAAGCAAGTTACATGGAGCTAAAAGCCTTTGAAAGATGTGGAATGAGAAGATAAGTTGGAGCTGTGCATATCATGTTATTAAATCTGAGGCCTGAAATAGAAGACAATTCTCGCATTTGGTTTTAAGCCAATAGACATCTTTGGACTGAAAAAATTAATTATGTCTGCCCTCTGCTGTCTTTAGTACACCACTTCACAATGCGAATGTATGTACTGCAACATGGCATGCATTTGAAACAGGAAAATTTAGCTCTGTGGCAAAAGGAGGCTGTTTTCTAACACAGTGTGACTGCTGATGGTAAACCTCAGTGTTGCTTGTGTTATTTTCAACTCATCAAATGTGGTTTCTCAGGGATTCCTAATTGTCCATTCCTTCCATATCACAAACCCTCTGCTGCATCCTTCTCTCTGACCTTTTTCAGATCACACACTGCTGAGCACACTTTCCACTTCCACTTTTCCATCTTCACTGTTAACTCCTGCATTTTCATCTCCCAGTTTCTCCTCCTACTCTCTCACTGCTTCAGTATATCATCACAAAAACAAACCAACCCCCAGCCTACTGCTAGGGAAGAGGAGAGAGAGGTGATAATCAGAATAAGTCTCAAGATGAGGTAAGATGCTGCTAGACAATGTATTTGTTTCTGGCTGAGTAGTATAGTTAAAGATGTTCTTCAAAACCATTACTCAGTTAAAGCTTCTGTGTCCTGGGAGTATTTATGTTAACGGGAGAAATTTTATTATATCAAGGTCTTTCAATGTTTTTTTGATGGTATTACTTGTGGTAGAAGCAAACTCACCGTCAATAAAGCAAAACTTGATTACAGGTTTGAAATATTTAACAAAGGTGGACATTTAGGCATTTACTCATACTCCTTACATAAGACTTATTTCCAAATTTAATTTTTCTGTTCTGCTCAGAGTAAAAAAATAATAAATAGAAAAAGAAATAATATGTAAAATTATTTATTTAAGAGAAGATGGGGAAAATAGGAAGTCTTGTTAGAAGGTTTTTCTACAGCCAAATACAGCCCAAGAGGAACATCATGAGCTAGTATATACTGTCAAGGTCCCTTCATAGTAACTCAATGAAAATTAAGAAGTAAAAGCTGAGAATGTGCACTAAAGTGTGCATATTAAACATCTGCTGTTTAAAAAAGTTCTAAAAATATTTACAGAGTGAAATAAACTGTGAAATGTCTGCTTTTTGCTATTTTCTTGTTTCAGACATTTAGTCCTCTAGACCATAAGTTGAAAATATATCAAGGTCATTTAGTTACAGAAACCATAACACCTAAGATGTAAGATATGTTATGAAAAGAAGGCTAGCTATACACTAAACCAATTTGATCAGTTTCTTTGAGGTACTCAGTATCATGTACAGGTAGAAAGTGATGGAAATTCCAAAGAAATGAGGGGAATGGTTTTGTAAATTGGTGGAAAGAAAGTTGGTAGGACTGATTTATTTATTGATTCATTTTCATAGCATACTTTAAGAACAGATTTTCTTTACTGATGCGTATGCTAAAAGAATCCTTTGCTGTAGCCTCCCTGATTGCTTCCCAGAATCTGAGAACAAAATATGTAGCTATTTTTCATACAGGTTTATTTTAATAAAGGTGCAACATTGCTAGTATTTGATCAGGTAAACTTGCAGAAAAATTACCTAGCTTAGGGAAGGTCAGACTTCACTAGGATAAGTGCAGGGGTTCTTATTACTGTGTGCAGCATTGCTGTTCTTACTTCAGGTCATGCAGCTGGTGATAGTTTTTGAGCTGCGCATCTCATAAGGTCAATCTAGGTCCTGTACCTGATAACACCTTAGTCTGATTGGTTAGTATCCTTTCTGTGTAAGATGAAAAGGGGAAAACAGATCAGACTGTTCCTTCTCGTCTTTGTTGCTTGGTAGATTGTAGAATAAATTCAGATAAGTGAAGCATAAGGCTTTTGCTTTATATAGGTGTTCTCCACTTCTATAGTACCAATACAGTACAAATCACATACTTTCCCACCCTCTACGTACATAAAGAAAAAGTGGCTTATGCCTGAGATGTAAAATTAATCTTGTGGAGATCAGCAACATGTTGCTATGCTCAAATTCTATTGCTTCCATAGAGATTCATTTTCCATTGCAAATTGCTAGGGGAGCCATAAAATATTTAGATACCTACGTATGTAGAAATCTTTTGTTGGATATAGTTGTGTCCATATATAAAAGATCTGCAGTTAACTTTGGGGACTGGATCTATGCAATTTTTAATTTTTTTAAAAAAGAAAAGCTAATATCTAATATTAATGCTGTAGAATATTCCATATTATTTAAACTAACTTTCTGATTAAAATGAAATTAATTGCTCATTGGCCATAGTAATAGAAAGCAATGTGTTGTGTTAAGCCAAGAATGGATGTAAAGTTCTATTCATCTAAAAAGTTTCTTCACCAAGCTGAACTGAAAGAACAATGCACATCTCTTGTACAACTCTAGGTTCTTTATTCTTTCCATGGTGTAATTTAGCAAAAGAAAATGTCACATACACCCTCTTAAGATACATTAACATGTGGAAAGTTGTGCAGAGATAGACAAAGATAACAGATCAGACCAAATTCTTTATAGTCTTCTTTGAACTACAGTTCATCCACAAAAGCCTTGCAGAAATTCTCCCATACAAATGGATAATTCCCTCTGAGGTTCATCCCTACCTGTTTAGGTGATACTTTATTTCTGCCTTTTCCCTCCAGTACAGGAGGTGCAGAAGAACCCTACATTTCCATGACAGTTAGCTGCTACTTATTTCACCAAGACTCTGGTATTACTGGTACAACTTCACACATCCAAGTGACAAGTTTGAATTTCTGTCCCCAAGAATCACAGTTCTCCATTTGACTCCTTGACTTTCTCCTGTCTTGGCTCCCATGCATTAACCTCTCCTGTCTTAAAAGGAGTTTAATGTTTCCTGTGAATTTTCTTCAAACAAAGAGGCCATTATTTAATCCAATACACCCAGATGTTCCAGTTGGAGTCTGGGAGGGGGTGGGGAGTAAAGAGGAAGCCAGAATCAGAAACAGTAAAACTTTCATAAATGGCTGTTCTGTTGCTATGTCTTTTGATAATGGAATATGCGCCTGCTGTGTTCCATAAACACATGCATTACATTAGGTACAAGCCAACACATTTCATTCAAGCACATCTAAATATTAGAGGGAAGCCAGCAATGAGTTATGGTTGCAGGGAAAAAGTAGGGGGAAGAAGAAAGAGTTTTGCCTAGTTCAGTGAGTAATAACTTGACTGGTAGACATTTATAGGATAATATTGAAAGAGCAAACAAATATGTCATCTAATTATGAAATTGAGGAAAAAAAAAACCAAGAAAAAAAGAGGAACTGAAGAAGACATATACAGCAATAGCTATAAAAATGCCTGTTGAATTGCTCTTCATAATGAAGAATGGGGAACACAGCGCAGTACCTGATTTACACAAGGTTTCTCTCAAGTTACAGAATGCAATATTTGTGCCAGCTTAAAACCAGGAGTAACGTTGGTGTTTGTGTTTGGTGTGCTTTGTATAAAAGTTCTGAGTGGATATTTGTCATTACTAGATGCATAACCTTTTCTCCTGAAGTTATTATGTTATCCTCACCCACAATGAATTCAAATAAAACATATTGGTCAGTGTGTGTATGCTACCACATTAACAATGATTTGAGGGATGATAGGGATGATTTCACCTAATTCAATATGGGAAGTCAGTGAGATCATAAATCATGGTACAAATTATCTTTTATCTTAAAAGAGAGTGGAAACACTGCTGTTGTACGCTTTTGTACCTAGCTGTTCTGAAAGCAAATTAGTAAAACAGTTTTCCATACAGATGCATTTGAATTTTCAGATCAATAATTACAAAAGCATTTATACGTTTTAGGGGTCCTTCTTTATTTTTTTGTCATCATGTCACTCATTAAATAGATAGTTTATTTTAAACCCCTTTAAATTCCATTTTTTTAAATTCTAAAATTATTTGTGTGGCTGGCAGACTTTGAAGTTCGCATACGCAAGCGATTTCAGCTGCTTGAAAAGTAATTGCACATCAGCTTAGCTGTAGCAATTGTGCATGTGCACATCATTTAATCTTTTATTATAGGCTTCGCTAAGCCATGTTGCATTAAGTCACTTTTAGCATGCATACATGCAGATACTTGCAGTGACTCAGCTGACACTCACTAACTCAGTAACTGCAGTAACCTGATCATCTGCTTGAGCACATTGTTTTTTAAATTACTGTTCTAAGCCGGACCTAGCAAAGTTTCTCATTTCTGTTGCTTTTTGAAAATACTGTTTCAAAAGTACTTTTTGAAAAATACTGTTTTGATTGGGCAGGGATCCTTTTTTGTGTATGTGTGTATGGTTGGACCAGCAAAGTTCTGCACATTAATTTGGGGCCACAAAGTGAGAGGGGTTACAAAGACCTGTGTCTACAGCTGTGGCTCATACTGCTGTGAAGAGAGAAGTCAAACCTCCTTCTCTGTCAGAGACACAGGGAGCAGGAGCACTCATCAATGAGTTCAATGCAGACGAGCACTTTGGAGCCACAAAACAATCTTCTGCCCACATGGGAGTCTGCAGGAAAGGGTGGGAGGTTGACGGCTTTATGGATCTGGCCCCATTTCATCTTAATCTGCTCTGGCTCCTGATCTTTTCAAAGTCTCCCCATTGTGCGTGTGATTTCTGCTAAACATGCAGGGAAATTTTTAAGATCAAGACCATATGATATAGCAAGATTAATCTACCCTTTGGCCTTCACCTCTCCCTCCCACTGGGGGAGAGGTTTGGTTCTGCTAATTTGTCATGTTACTTTTTTTTTTTGCTCCTGCCATGATTTTTTTTTCCTCCTCATGGTTCATCTAAACTGGGGATTTTGGCCCAAACACTCTCAGCATATAATGAAGATAAATAGAATTCTTCATGTCCACTACATGTATTTTTAAGACACCATTGTTTATTTCACCCAGTTTTAACATGGAGAATTTGTAACTCATTTGTAGAGTAGAAATGTTTTTTCACTTTTATTATATATTGTGGCTGAGTGAATCCCTGTAGGTCTGTGAAGCAGATGTGTTAGTACAGCCCAGTGTAACAGCTTCATTCCTTCTCTCATCTTCTGCAATGCAGTCAAGTTTCAAATTGTTATGATATGCAGTAATTAAATATGAATAAATAAAATATCACCAGATAATGAAGCTGCAGTCTGCTCTGTCATGTTAAATCATTTATGAGGTGCCTGTGAGTAGGAACTGTGGCTGATGATGTCTTCTGTGTCGAAGTCCCTGATTAGTTTTGGAAGCATTTGTGTGAATTTTTCTGTAGTATTTGCATCAATAGCCAGAAAATATTTTTTTGCCTTAGTAAAACATATATCCTACTGCCTCATAAATCCATTCCTTTCATGTCTTCTGACATCTGAATAAAAACTGGAATTGGACAAGTTTTGCAGACAACAACTTTGTAATTCAATTGTGTTACCTTATTAGGTATCAGTATATAATTTGCAAGCTTGTTAGAATTAGGCTGGGTTTTGGGGAATAGGTCAGAATACCTCTGTTTATCTATTTGATGTGTTTAAATACATATTTACCCCCAAAAAATATTAATTTCAGTGAAGGAATGGAAGAAATAATAAACAAAATGAAAATCTTTGTTTGCATTGTCTGTTTCAAAGCAGGACAGGTGTTAATCCAGGTATTTTAGATCCTACAAATCCTACAGATACCAAAATAAGGTATGAATATGGTATTCATGCTCTTCTGAAAACTCCTCCTCTCCCCACAGCTTTTGACCCATCTGAAATATTACTTGTCTATGTATATCTATTACTTTTATATCTATAAATATCCCAGATTAATAATACTTTATTTCAGGCTCTACTATTTGCACTGTATTCCTCTCACCCATGAGAGGGCCATGGAATATCTAGCTTATAAATTAGGAGAAGGCTGTAATTTGTTTTCGTCAAATTAGCTTCCTCCTCTTCTAGCAGGGAAGGCAATTTATGCGTAAGTTTGGCCACTTTAAAGGCTGCTGCCTGCTTGAAAGAGTGCAGGGAGCTCGAATGCTACTGCTCTTCTCCTGCTGTTTCAATTGTCCACTGAAGATGTATGGCTCAGTCCATCGAGTGGTCTTTGCTCTTGGCTTTAGACCATAACTGTTGTGGAAACAGCATTGTCCAGTGGTGATCTATAGGGTGATGGGTTAAGACTAGACAATCAAAGTACTTCAGGATGTGGTTTATCATGTTCTCTTGTGATTTATCACTACATTTGCACGGGTTTATCTTTATACTATATTTATCCTTTTTCCAATATTTCTTTATTGTTAGAATTACGTTTCCTTAAAGCAGTACTTCTCATACTCTATTTTTACATGATTGATGAACCACACCTTCTGTCACATGAAGAAATTTGAGTGCGACTGATTATTTTTCTTCAGTACCATCACAAAAGTCTTGTTAGTACAAAAGATGCCCAAGTGAGATTTCAGTAAACCCGCTCACACAGTCAAGCAGTCTGTTCCAGCGGCCCAGAAGTTAACAGGTGGTAATGCTAATTTACCTTTCTGATCTCCATTTTCATGTAGTAGGATTGCTACCAGTATTCAAGTTAAATCCAGAATGGTATTTCCAGATCTCTACACTCTAGTCACAAAGTAAACATGCCTCTTTAAAAAACTATTTGTTCATAGCATTCTTTCAGCATAGGAAAGCACGCTTTCTACACAATAGAGTTTTGGCATCCAGAATTACCTTTTATCTCCACAGGTTTGCATGCAGGCACATGTAATTGTGTAGTAAGCAAACAAAGCCCAGCTTGTGGCACCTAAACAGAACCACATGCCACAAACCTCAGCCAGCAACACAGCTGCTAGCAAAGCTTCAGTGTGCACACATCCCAGGAGCAATAGCAGCAGCTGCAAGCCCAACAATATTTCTGGCAGTGATGTTCTCCACTTTAGGCCTGGCCACGCTTTACATCTCTTACCCATCTGTTTGGTTTGCATTGTGTTATATCATCCTGAATGCAATATTTAAACTATAAAATCATCGGGGGATCATACAAAAGGGGAAGCTGCCTTGCACAGGTCGCCTCAGGGAGAGCTTTCTATTCACAGAAGTTGGTGTCAGAGAAAGTGCAGAGGCTGTTTTGTGGGAGGAACAAACATCTGGGAAGCTGGGACTGACACTAACAAAACCATGGGGAGGTTAGAAGCAAATTGGAAAGTTAAGGCAAGGATAATTTGTCTTCAATATTTCTGCATTTTGGTTACAAAGCAGATTTATGATGTTCTTCAAGAGTTTCTTGGGTTCCAGATACTGGTAGAATGGAAATTAGAAATCTAGGAACTATATTTTATCATTGGCATTGTCTCCTAATTCGGTATTTTGTGACTTTGAACAACATTGCTATATGTGTGCTTAAGTTTGTGAGAAAGAAGTCACATTTTCTCTTAGAATCTCTAGAAGAAAGTAGGAGTAGGTCCTGTGAATAAACCTGGTTTTTTAGTTAACTTCTGGGTTTATCTGTTTGGAATTCTTGAATATTCTTGTAAGAAAAAGTGTATTAGAATGACTTTTCACAGGAAATTAAGTGTCTGTGAATATTGATAGAAAATGAGTAAACATAGGATTTTCATCTTGTCTTTACTGGTAGCTGTTCCTTATCTGTTCAGAAACAGCTTCTGAATGTTACATTGCTTCCAAGACAAGGAATACTCTTACTTTTACACATTGAATAATCCCAGACTTCTCAATGCATGTTTTGGGGAATTAAGACTTTAAATAAAGAACATATCTGAGAAAATTGTGGGAGACTGACAAAGAATAATATGGCAGAACTTGTTAAATTAATTATTTTTTATCTTTCGTAGTTGCTACATGACTTCAACTCAAAAGCAGCCCAGTGTTTTGTCACCCAAATGACAGCCCTCATCAAACACTTCATAGAATTTCATCTTCATTTGAAAAATCAGCAATGGATATGGTTTCACATTTGACTTTTATTTTTTCTTTTTAATTAATGAAGGATATACAGGGCTAGAGATGTTTCTTGGACACCACCTTGCAGAACAAAAAAATTAAATAGGTCATAGAATTAAAAAAATGAGACCCTATGAAACATACTTGTCTACTTTATTGTTGGGCTTAGCATAGCTTGTCAGTTGTAGTAAAGGCTTTCATTTCATGAGAGAAAGTCAGCTCAAACTGGATTTTTCTAATATCAGCCAAGTTTGCTCAGAAGTGAAATAATTTTACAAAAAAGACTTTTAAAACAACAGTCTCGTGAAATGTTGGATACTGTCATAAATGATGAAGATAGAGTGTAAAACATTGCTTCCAACAGTAACTTAACTGAATGTGTAGAAATATGGTCTTATTGATGCATAGTTAGCACTCTTCTTGTCCCCCTTTGCCTATCCACTGCTTATTTATTGTCATTTAATCATCAGCTGCATAGTAAGCTGTGATCCTTGCTTCAAATGTTTAAAATCCAGACTGCTTCAGAAGATGGTATGGGCAAACGTTTTCGGTGGGTTGGCATGACAGCTTTTCTTGAACTGAGTATTATGTGTGAGCTTCTGTTTTCATCTTGTTTTTTCATCTGAACATGCCTATATAGGGAATGAAGAATGAAAGGTGTATTTCTAGAGCAGATTCAGTTATGAAAGATGTAGATAGAGCCTACATCTATCTAATCAAGCGATTCTAGCTTGAGGAGGCATGGTTCTAACTCACAAATTGGTTTAGACCTGTCCAATGAGAGTAAAAAGGATGTAATCCATGAAGTTGGTAAGAAATTATTATTCATTAGGGACTGTAGTGACAGGACAAGGGGTAATGGGTTAAAACTTAAACAGGGGAAGTTTAGATTGGATATAAGGAAGAAATTCTTTATTGTTAGGGTGGTGAGGCACTGGGATGGGTTGCCTAGGGAGGTTGTGAGTGCTCCATCCCTGGCAGTGTTCAAGGCCAGGTTGGACAAAGCCTTGGGTGACATGGTTTAGTGTGAGGTGTCCCTGCCCATGGCAGGGGGGTTGGAACTAGATGATCTTAAGGTCCTTTCCAACCCTAACTATTCTATGATTCTAAATAGCTTCTCTCAGTATTAATTTCCGTCAACTCAGTATTAATTTCCATCAACTGGCTCAGAAGCAAATCCCTGGTGAGTTCCTGCACTCATTCTCTCCCAGTTTGACAGTAAGCCCACTGATAACTACTCTGGTTTGGTTTTCCCAACACCCATCTTAAAAGCAATTTCTGTAGATGGTATTTTACTAAATTGCAGCTTGGGTTTCAAAATCACATTTAGAAAAGTTTATAATTTCTACTGTCCTGCCCCCATTATGATGTTATGCAAAGACTAATTTGACACAGTTTTTTATTGACAAAACTATTTAGGATATTATATAATTATGCTTCATTCAGAGGGTGGCTACAAAGAAGATTGAGACTCCTTTTTCACAAGGAGGAGTGATAGGTACAAGTTTCTCCAAGAGGCAGTCCGGCTAGACACCAGAGGAAAATTTTTCACAATAAGAGGAATCAGCCATTGGAATAATCTCCCCAGGGAAGTTGCAGATTCCCCAGCAGGGGACACTATTAAGATACAGCTGAACGGGGTGCTGGGCCATCTAGTCTTTGTCATGCTTTGCCAAGACAGGTTGTACCAGATGATCCTTGAGATCCCTTCTAACCTAATATTCTATGATTCTATGATATAATTTTACTATCTTCCAAACTTCAAATGGTTTGTTTGCTTTATTGTTTTGTTTTGTCACAGAATGTAATGTCACAGAGTGGTTGAAGTTGGAAGGGACATCTGGGTGTCATCTGGTCCAGTTCCCCTGCTCAAGCAGGGCCACTAGGAGCCGGATGCCCAGGATCATGTCTAGATGGCTTTTGAATATCCCCAAGCCTGGAGACTCCAGCAGCTCTCCGGGCAGCATGTGCCAGCACTTGGCCACCATCAAAGTTAAAAGTGTTTCCTGATATTCAAAGGGAACCGCCTGTGTTTCAGTTTGTGCCCATTGCCTCTTGTCTTGATATAAACGAAAGGAAAGGAGCCTGACTGCCTTCTTTATACCCTCCCTTCGGATATTTTTTTCCGTAATCTCAAGTTAGTCTGACTGTTCTGCAATTCCCAGTTTTCTGATTTCTCTGAGTTTTAAAGATTGGCACTTGCTTTGGCTTTTTCTAGTCTCTTGAAACTTGATTTGTCCTTCAAAATTCTCAAAAAATAGCATCTGATAGTTCAGAGATTCTCTCAAATGTGTCTCTAAATATTCCTCACATCTAGCTAATTTGAAAATGTTATCTGAGGACTGTCTAACCTGTTCTCAGTGCCTTTTGTCTTCTAATCCCACTGTTGCTGAAGTTACGTTATCTGACTGATTGCAGTTAGTCTTTTTTGATGAAAATTAAACAAAGAAATTAAACAGTCATTTTCTCATATTCATCTGTTTTTAATGGATAGTTGATTTTTTTAATCCTTTTTTTTTTTTTTTTTTTTTTTTTGTGCCAGACTCCTTGGTAGTCTTAATTAGCTCTGTAAGTGCTTTGGGAATTTGGTTTGTGCTTAACTTGTGACGATAATATTTATCCCAGTGTAGTGTATTTTGTTCCTTTGAAAGAAAAAAAAAAAGACTTTTAAAACTTAATACTGCACAATAAAGTTGTTAGACTAAGTGCATTATAAATATGCAGATTTACTTGAGAAAAAACATCAAAGCAGAAATAAATAGGACATTCACTTTCCTCCCTTACCACAATTCAGTTACATGTAAAAATCTGTAACTTCAGGAGACCTGATTAAAAAGCGTTAAAAGTTAACTGTTTTGAATGGATGTTTCTTGTAACAGCTTTAGCTAATGTTTCCCATTTAAAGCCAATGTTCTGGAAAGGGGATTTTTTTCTTTTCTAACTGTAGAAAGGACTTGAGCTTGTAAACTTCCGAAAGAGTCATATGAAATGGAAGCAAGCTGAATACAACTGATACTTTTCAGACTGCAAGTGGTAGTACCAAAACCCCAGAATTTGCTGGACTGTAGAATTGTCACTTCTCTTAAGTAGGGAAAAATAAAATAAAAAAAAATATGATGGAATGCCTATGTACTTGATGCTCAGGATGATGTTAATATTCGCCGTATGGATTGGTTAGGAAGTCTGTTTATTCTCAAAGTAAAGAACAAGATGATTTTTAATAGGTAATGTTACAAATGTTACCTCTTTGTGCTGAACTAGAAAGCAAGCTATTGGTCTTGCTGAACAGAAAAGTTAAGAACTAATGTATATGTACTGCACTCTTATTTAACTTCCAATTGCATGAATAAAGCATTGCCAAGAAAAATGCCATCCAAAGTGTGCAGGTAAAGAAAGGCACTTCAGTGATGAATTTTTCCTCTTACTTCACCAGGGGTATTTGAGCATATCTGCTGTTAGAGAATTTACCCAATAAACAAGCTTTTGTTACAGAAAGAAAAAGAAAGTCATAAGCAAAGTCAGGGAACATTTCTTTGCTTAATGAAGAATAATGCTGAGGCCATAAATAAAAACAGTGTAATTGTTAGAGTTGTAATAAGTTGTGTCATCTTGACCATTTCCAATTAAAAGTAACTTTCTAGTATTTTGGTCAGTACAGCTAGTGTGGTAAACCTGTGCAAGTAGTAGCTGGGTTCTGAATACAGGGGCAAACTAACAAACATTTATATCAGTATTGGAACAGTTTGAGTTTACTATATGGAACAAGGATAATTAAAGTCCCTGGAGGTGAAGCAGAGTATGTGGCAAGACACACAAGGCATACATCACAGTATCACAGTATCACAGTATGTTAGAGATTGGAAGGGACCTCAAAAGATCATCTAGTCCAATCCCCCTGCCAGAGCAGGAACACCTAGATAAGGTTACACAGGAATGTGTCCAGGCGGGTTTTGAATGTCTCCAGAGAAGGAGACTCCACAACCTCCCTGGGCAGCCTGTTCCAGTGTTCCATCACCCTCACTGAGAAGATGTTAAAGATTACATGTGTGTTAGCAGTGTGTTTTAAGTAATGACAAAATTCCTATTTCAACTTGGTCTTCAAATTTCTTAAAAAAAATTCTGATAATGCAGTTTCACTTTCAGAGATTCATATTTTACACAAGCAAATTCATTCACAGGGGTTCAGTAGGAAATATTTCAGATTCGTTTAGGCAAGCAGGCTTTGAGGAAGTCTTCCAATTTTGGCTGCTTACAAATGCAGAACTGAAAAAATAATTAGATATTGTGCCTCGTCAGTGAAGCTGCTGCAGTGATGAAAAATGTATTTTAACTCCTTATTATCACTGCTGTGAGGTGGAATTTTTAATGATAACAGATTCCTTCTCTATTGAAAAGTAAAATTTAACATCGTAGCATTTAGTATAGTCAAAATATTAACCTGGAAGTTTGTGTGACATGATTCTGACAAAAAGGTTAGCACTTGGAAAAGGCAGGAAGATAAAATCTACTCATACACAATAAGATCATGAAATATCTTACTGTGTGTGAGTAAGATATCTAAAAAAAATCTTGTGTAAGATTTTTTTGAGTAAGATAAGATTTAAATAAGTAAGATATCTCAGCAAAAGTATTTGTTACTGTTTGTATAGAGTAGAAGAGCCCATCCCCACCTGAAGATCCTGCTTCCAATTAGGCTATGTTCACCAGTACTCAAAAACATATAATTTGTATCTGGTCATTCACAAGTAAGAGTAATCTTTTCTAACTTACATGCTCCTAAGATAGGTCACAGAAATGAATATGTTCCATTGATTGTAGAAGGAGCATGGGGTGAATAGTTCACACATATACATCATATTTTTATCTATCTAGCACTAGATGAGTCCAGTCCTCCCAGCAGTGTCTAAAAGTTAATTAGACAGGAGCATGTTTGAAAAGAAAGTTAGAAAACCTTGAAGCAACGTTTTGATTGTACATAAAATCTACTAACCATTTTAGAAAAACATTATGGGCAACTGCGCTGAATTTAGAAACAAATAAGGACTTTGAAAATTATACATTAAAACAGAATGAGATATTAGTCATAATACATTAATTCACTTATACCTTCCTTATTACCAGCTTAAAAGTCACTTTTGCAGTAGTACATGCGTCTGAAAGCATTCTTGGGTTGGATAAAACCTGCAAGAGCTATGTTCCTAAGAGCTTGCAAGATTATTTTATTGATTTGCAATAAGACATAAATGGCTTTAACTGTTCATGTTTTATTGTATGTGGCTTTTGCCTTGTAGGTAAATACTTATCCTAGTTTCAAAACTGGAAATTTTTCCACATGAAAGAAAATCTAACTTCTTCTGTATTTTATACCTAGTCAAAACACTTTTTTTGCATTGAAAAAAAAGGGGCTATTTAGCTATTTGCTACTACAAATATTCAGCACACAGTTGAAAGAGACAGTATTCCTAATCTTTATCATGAGTGGAGGACTGGTTAGTGGTAAGAAATCAAATCAGAAGTTAAGGTGTCTCAAACCCCCATGCATTTCAGTGACAACTTAGTGCATAGGATAAAATTTTAGGATTTTTGTATTCTATGCATACATCACTGTCCGTCTGGATCAGGAACACACTGAATGGGAAGACATGCAGAATAAAATTGAAGTAGGCACAACCATGACGATAGAAGATTTAAAATTACTTAAACCTCTGTGAAACATCTTATATCCCTTTCAGTTCTGGAAACCGTATGACAGTGACCCTTTTCAACATGGTGTAATTACAAGTCATAGCTGCCACTGATTCATCAGTAGGGTGGGGTGAGTCACAGTGTCACCAGATAGGATGGTACCATTTCCCTTCCGCTGAAGAAAGTGAAACCTAGTTCTGCAAGTGAAGGATGAGTGCTTTTAATTGAAGGCATGAATGCAACTGAAAGGTAAAATCTTATTAGCTGCAGTAGGAATTAGCAACAAGGAACAAATTACTCTTAACATTAAAAATTAAAATCGGTACTGCATTTGGTGTAACGATCTACTCATTGGCCTGAGGACATTGCTAGTAAGGCTAATGTCTTTAAGCAGTGGTAAAAAGTATCAAGCTAAGGCTTACAGTGAAATGGCTTACCAACAACCACAGACATCCTTGATCCTCCCTCCTTGCTTATCTGTAGGATACAGCTGTTGTTGAAACCAAGTTAAATGTTCTTGTCTTACAGAAGCAGATTGGCAGGGATACCAGAAAATAAATACCTATCCCCTATATAGGGACCTAAAAAAAGAGAGTGATAATTTAGGCCTGAAAGAACTCAGGAAGGCCAGTCAACAAGCTGACAAGTAAGCCTTTTGATCTTCTGGTAATTTGGATAACTTTAAACAGTCTTCTCTAAAAAAACATTAAATTTATTCATTTTATGACACATTTATTGCAGATTAATTACTCTCTGCTGCTTTCTTGCCATTGTAAAATCTAATGAACATAGAAACTAAGGAAACATTTTGGAAATGAAACATCACAGAGCTGGAGACTGGAGGCGTTATGATTCTGCATGTTAGCATTCTATGATTCTATTCTATTCTAATTACTTCATGCTTACATTTTATCCATTTGACAACAGGAAGAATGAAGGACTCAAATGTAAATATGTTGGGGTTCCTCTTAGTTTTACCAATTCCTACTGCTTATTGACACCACTGTGTAATCTCAGGAATTTCTTGGTCCTTATCTTGTCCCTTTTGTTCCTCAGTAATGTCAAGTCATAATCTTGGGATATTTCCTCTTTTTCTCAGCCTTAGTGTTGTTAATGTCAATTAAATGCTTCCGACCTCTGCAGTAATATTCCATACTATAAAGGGACTGCAGTGTTAGTCTTGCTGCCGATAGTCTGTACTTCTCTCTCCTGCTTTGTGCTTCTGTCTGTAATTATACAAGAGAACGTATTGAAAGATTTTTTGGCTGGAAAAACATTCTTATTTATCTGGTATTCTGAGTTGGAAAGCAATAAAGCCTGTTTTCAGACCTTTAAGTTGACATTTTTTTGCTTCACATTACTTTGGGTGTCATCATTTTGTTCCTTTAATCTTAGACAGCCAGTGGTGAGAGGAAGAACTGGAGCTTCATGCTACATTTCTTTCCTTGCTGAACATAGTATAGAAATACCTGGTGTTTCTCTTGGCTGAGCATGCCCACATGAGTGAGAAAGGCAATGTAACTCTTCTGTCAGGAATTCAGATCTATTTCTGATACAGTTTTGGTTTACCAAGGACCCTTTGTGTAGTTATCAGAATACTGTTGCAGAGAAGATACATATTTGTTCCTTACCAGTATAGATTCTGTGAAGAAAATATGGTTTTAAAAAACATGCATTTTTTGTTGTGTTTTCCCTCCCTCTTTATGTACATCAAGTTCTCCTACTGCAACAAGCGGATTACGGCAATGTCTTAAAGCAGACAACCAGTGGTTGTGTGGTTACTGAATGGGATCTTTGCCTGCAGTAAAATTTTATTTTCCAAACTAAATGTGACAACAGAATTACGCACATAAACTGTTTACAGGAGCTGAGACGTATTTACAACAAACAGCATGGTTGCATTCTGCCCAGGACTGGAAATCCCTTTAAACTCTAACTAGTCATTAAAACATGAGTTGCCCGACCCCAGTGTGCACTGAAGTCTTGCCCACATGGTTCTCCACATGCCATACCTCAGCCAACGTCATTTATTAATAAACTTCCAAACCGATAAGAAACATGGCACTTGATGAAATTTACCGTAGGGTTCACAGTGGTGTTTAAACTACTGCCTTTTAAAACTTCATGATGTGAATTATTTTTGAGAGGAAAAAGAAAATTGTGCCAAAGAAGTTCATAGCTGAGCTCAGAAAGGTTTGTACAAATAGAAAAATAGGTAAAGTGAAAAAATTTATGTGACAAACTAAAGAGAAGAGAGAGTTGCCCTGACAGCAAAGAATGCTAAAAGCATCCAGGGCTGTATGAACAGGAGTGGACTCAGTAAAGGAAGGGAAATACTTAGTCTCCTGTGCTCTACTCAGGATTTGTGAGGCCACATCTGTAATACTGTGTCCGTTTTAAAGTCCCCAGTTCAAGGAAGACATCACTAAATAAGAGGCAGTTAGAGGAGGATCATCATGATGGTAGGGAGCTATAGCACTTGCCCTGTGAGGAAAGCTGGTCTTACTCAGCATGGAGAAGGAGATGGCTTCAGAGGGACCTGCCAGAAGTCCCCAGTGCCAATGGGACAGCATCTCTTCTCCATCAAGATGATGGAGTCATACTCCTTTGTGCCCTTCCTGAAGATAGGAGTGAGATTTGCTGGGTCTTCACATGTCTATCCCAATCACTGTTATCTTTCGATAATTATTGTGACTTTGTAATGACATCAGCCAACTCTCTCAGCATCCCTTCTTGCAGGGTGGATCCCGTCAGGTCCCATGGACCTACGTATGTGTACTTTGCTGAAGTGTTCTGTAATCTCTCCCTCTTCCACCAAGGGTAGATCTTCCTTTCTCCAGGCTTTCCCCCTGCTTCTGCAACCTGGGATTCCTGAAGACCAGACTTGCTAGTAAAAAGTGAGGCAAATAAACCATTAAGTACTTGAGCCTTTTCCATATTCTGTGTCACCAAGGCCCAGCCTCATTCAGCAGATGGTTCTGCCCTTGACATCTCTCATCAGGTTCAATTCCAGTCGGGCACTGGTTTTTCTAACTGTCTCTGCACGCTCAGACTTCTGTCTGGGTTACCTGTCCCTATTTCTACCTTCTTTATACTTCCTTTTTATGTTTGAGTTTTGTCGGGAGCAGCCTGTTCCTCCATACAGACATCCTGGCATTGTTGTTCATCTTTCTGATGGTTGAATGAATGCTTTTGGAGCTTGGAGAAGGTGATCCTTGAATGTTAATCAGCTTTCTTGGGTCCCTCTTTCCTCCAGGGCCTTATCCAATGTGACTCTTTTAAGCAGATACCTGAAAGATCTGAAGTCTGCTCTCCTGAAGTCCAGAACTGTGATCTTGTTTTTTTGTCCTCCTCCATCCCCTCGCAATCCTGAACTCCATAATTTCATGGTCACTGCAGCCAAGGCTGCCTTCGGCCTTCGCATCTCCAGTGAGCCCTTCTTTTTTTGTGAGTGTAAGCAGACCATTTCTCCTCACTGGTTTCTTTATCACTTGGATCGGGAAGTTGTCACTGATGCTCTCCAGGATCCTCCTGCGCGGTTTGTGCCCTGCTGTGTTGTTCCTTAGATTAGTTAAAGTGTCCCGCAGGTGGACCACGACTGTGAATGTGAGGCTACTTCAAGCTTTGAGCAGGAAATTGGACTAGAGAATTTCTCATGTCTAGCCTGGATTATCCTATGAACCCGTGATTATTGTTCATTTCTCAGATTATCATATGAACATATGGTCATCTGTGTTTCTGCTCCAGTGGGGAGATTTAGTGTTCAGCTAGCTGTGAAAGGAAGCTTTCTCATAGCATAATATGCCACTAGTATAGGGTTACTCGAACAACAGGTCATGGTCTGTATGTAGCCCATCAGGACAATTTTCAGGCTACTCTTAACATCACCCTTTCTAAGGAGACTGAGTGAAGTGTGGCCAAATACCCTAGTGGGTGCAGCCAGCTGCCAGTCTCCCTGTTTCCCAGAAATGGTAGCACACCTCCATATCATGTGAGCAGGAGCATTTCTTGCTGGGAGAGGAGGAAAATGGTTGCAAGATGCTTTCAGCCTCTGCAGTTCAGACCACACACACTTTGCTTGCACATGTGTGACAAAACTTCAGATGAATAATAATAACTTTAAAAAAAATTGTTTTTCATTTCTGAAAGGGTTGGTTGAAAATTATGTAAGATTTGTCTTGAATATTGTCCCCAACAACATTATATTCACTAGGATGGAAAGATAACCTGAATGTGCATTTAGCTGACTCTTCTTTCCTTTCATACCACTTTTCACCTTTCCAATACTGTGAGAGGAAATGCACATTCAAATACAGAATCTTACTCTACCCTCATTCTAACTCTGGGTGCTTATAAGGAATTGAGGGAACTTGGATGAGTATTAATACTTATAATAAGATGAGTGTTAAACTTTAGTGTATAGCATGAATTGCAAGAGAGGAATGCAGATAGTTGTTTTCTTTATATGTTGGAAACAGAAAAGCTTTTTATATAGTTGTTGTGGTTTAAACCCAGCCAGGCAGCTCATTCACTCACTCCCCCCTCTTTCCTTCCCCCGCTCCCAGAGGGACTGGGAGGAGAATCGAAAGAATGTAACTCCCACAGGTTGAGATAAGAACAGTCCAGTAACTAAGGTATAACACAAATCACTACTGCTGCCACCAATAATAATAATGATAAGGGAAATAACCAGGGAAGAGAATACGATACCACACGCCGAAACGAGCCCGACCAAGCAGAGAGTGCCTTTCTGGGTAACTCCCAGTTACATCCCGAGGCATGACATGCTGTGGTATGGAATACCTCTTTGGCTAGTTTGGGTCAGGTGTCCTGTCCCTGCTTCCTCCCAGCTTCCACTTCTCCCTGGCAGAGCATGAGACTCACAAAGTCCTTGGTCAGAACAAACATCAGTGTTATCAGCTCTGTTCCCAGGCCGAAAGTTAAAACCACAGAGCTGCAGCAGCTACTAAGAAGGAGAAAAAATGACTGCTACTGCTGAACCCAGGACAATAGTAAAGCATATTACAAAAAGTAATTACAAAAATTACAAAAAGTATCTGTTTTCTTCATGGACGCTTCAGTTTTTCTACTAAGCAATTGGTTATATTCTAATGGTTCTAGCTTGATTGGGTCATTCTACTTGAGTCTTGTTGTTTGTTGACCCTTAGAATATTCAGTTCTATTCCTGATGGATTCTTGCAAATGGGCATACACTGGGATTACATCCTAGTTTTATAAGATCAATTAAGTTGGCTGCTAGGTGTTTGGACATTTAAAATCTTTGTTTGCAATAAGGTAAAGAACCTGTTAACATTCCACATATATAGATGGTTTCCGGAGTAGCTGTTCATGCCAACAGATCAATGTAAGGTTCCTGCTGTGGTTACCTAGTGGAATCTAATTGAAAGCTTTCATCTAATTCCTCCTGGTTTCAGTTGATAATTTCCTCTTGCAACAGAGTAAATGTTTTTCTCCGTTTCCACTCATTGTTCAGTATAAAATGAGAATAGTCATCAATGAATCACATAAAATGTCAGCAGAAAGAAGTAAGCTACTATTTGGCATCAGGAAGGTGGGAGAGTTTGAGAAGAAAAGCTTCTCTGGGAAGACCAGGGCATTTATCTGGCACTCTTAGCTCTCAGCTGTGTGCTGGATATTCCCTCAGTAATACATCAGTTCTTGCTTCTATTTCCTTCAAGGACTTGACAAAAGACAAATAGTTAGGGCAGCCAAGAGAAATATATTTCATGACATCATTCTCTGGTGGATATGTTTAAGTTATTTAGTTCTGCTCAATTTTATTTCTTCGTTCTCTAATCTGTCTAAACTATGTGTGGAGATTCTGTGAGATCTGTGGAGACTAAATAATGTGCAGACTCGTACATGGTATTTTCTGACTAGGGAGAGAAAAAAACTTGTTTATCTTAACCTGTGTTGAGGAACCTCAAACATGGGAAGAAAATGGGGAACAGGTCTGATATAGTACTGTATGTTTACTGATGTATTTTTAAACAAGTGAGGTATACTGGCATCGTCAGGTGAAGACAGTATAAGCATTGCTGCATACTTCTAGTTGTATGTTGGCTAAGAAGTGAAAATGTTTTTTTTCCCCAACTGTATAATATGTCTGGTGATTAATTCTGTATCCATTATAAGTGCAAGACATCAACGTTTTACACACTAAGTTCTTCCATCCTCAGGCCAAATTTTGCAGGCGTAATGCAAAAATGCCTACAGAGCTGTGTGGGTGTATATAAACTCTAACCTGAACATCCTGAAGTGTTCTCAAGTGGGAGGGTAATTTCGCCTCTGATTTTACTGATGTTTCTTATGAGCAAGTAGTGCTATTTCCCTCAACCTGTATGAATCGCGTGTGCTCTACAATGTGGGCTGTTGCTCACTGGAGGATTAAGCAGGAGCAACAAACCTACTTCACTTTCTTCAAACCTTTCATGAGTGACAGACATCTCCATCATCTTACAAGTCCTAACATTTTGATGTATAAAAGCAGCCTTCCGGTTCATCCAGAGGAGACTGCCTAGGTCGTCAGAAGTGCTTACATTGCATTTGGATCATTTACAGAAAAGAACACTTGTGCTGAAATCCTCAAAAGCAAATCAATTTTATGTATAGTCTCAGCACTGTTAAATTAAGCTATCCTAAGTACCTGCAGTAGCCATGGTATCAAAAACTCTAGATTACTGCAGTTCTTTGTCTGGGATGTGGTACATACTGTACTTTGATTTTAATGGAGCCATTTATACAGATTTTATATTTTTGCATAAAACTCCTCAAGGCGAATGGAAACAAGTGTAGGTTAAAAGTTTGTGCTTTTCAGTGCTTTTTCTATTGCAGAATTTTGCTGGCTTTCTTAATTGCTAAATTACGCAGTTTCTTTGTCTTTTAGAATGTCGGGTGGTGAAATCCACTTCCTATACCAAAATAGCTTCGACTTCCCGTAGAAGCACCACCAAGAGCCCGGGCCCATCCCGACGCAGCAAGTCTCCTGCTTCTACTAGCTCAGGTAAAGCACATAAGAAATCTTCCTTAACAACAGCAACCAATCTGTTCCAATACTATTGACAATGCATTTAGAATTCCATGTTTCTGAGGAAAAACATTGATGCATGAAACAGTCCGTAGTAAAAATTCACTTGTTTTCTTAGTTGTATCTGAGATGAAGTGTCTTCCCAATACAAAATGGTTCTTCACTGTTCTATAAATCATGATGTGTCATTACCATGGTTCAGTTTACTTTATTTTCTGTGCATGATTTTGCTGCTAATACCTGAGCACTGACAAAAAGAAGGTATTCTTTGTACTAGAAACTGAATGAACACAATGCAGAAAGTAGTCCAAGTTACACAGCATAAATTCTGTGGTTGATTTTGCAATCATCTATTGTATTTTGTTTCTTAGAGTGTTAAGAGGCAGCAGTGAGGAAGGGATAGGTTGAATACAACGAGAATATTGAGGAAAGGGCGGCAAGTCAGAGAAAGAATGCAATTACGGATGTGAATGTGAGGTGCAAAGATAGCTGAGGAACAAAGAAGTCAGAGTTGACCTAACAAGTCAGTGGTACAGACTGGAGAAGACACAGCAAAAAGCTTTAGAAAGGTCAGTCTGAAGGGCCTTGATTTTACTGCAGTTGCTGCCACTGAACAGGGTACTACTAGTTCCTTCCTGCAGCTTTTTCCAAAGCAAAACAAATAAATAGACAAAAAATGCATTAGATAATTTGCCAGTATTGGTGCCTAAGAGTACAAATAATACTTGGTGTGGGCCAGTTGAGTAGTCCCAGTCCAGCATTTGCAGCACTGCTTGTGAATTTGGATTTTCCAAGAGGCAAGAGTTAGAGCTATCTGAAAGTCACTTCACTCTTTCTGCACTGTCTTCTGCCAAGAGGGAAGTGAATGTCATACTGGGACCTACATCCAGCACCCTAAGGTCTTTATAGGGAGGTGATGAGCACAATGGTGCTTCTAGCTGGTTTCACAGAGGTGGGGGCATGGGCCAGCTGGAACCATATTTTTTACAGGAAGACTAAGTTGAGAAAAAATGCTTCCTTACTCACAGAAGGAGGAAAGTGGGAGAGACAATGAGAGATGAAGGCGTAGATGTGGGTAGCAGGGTTGGGGGACAACGTGCCACTTGCACATCCTAAGAACAGCTGAAATAGAGAAACCTGAAAAGAGGTAATGGTAAAAAGTATCAAGTGCTAGGAACAAGGCCAGAGTAGCACTTTCTTAAGCATATATTAAGTATCTTTCTTTGTAGATAAGTGGAATAGAGTTTAATTTAACTTTAGCAAGGGAGGCCTTTTTTAGTGTGTGAATGTTATGGACTCTCTCTAGTCTTTTTCTAATGAATAGTCATTTGGGAATACAGGTAATGGACACTGAATGCTATGTGTTCACTTCTATGTGGAATAACTATCTTGCTATGCATAAAAAGTTTCTGCCATGGGACTAGCAACATTTTTGCCATGTTGACTAAGTGATGCCTTGTTGGGTTTGGTCCTGAGAGAAATAGTACTGGTTTTACTTAAAAATGCAAGCAAAGGATAGGTAAGTAAATCTTAATTTCCTGCAGGTCAGTTTTATGGTGGGTCTAAGCAGATTACCATTACATGTTCAGTCACTGCAAAAGATTAGGAGATTATTTTACAGCTTTTTTTTAAAAAAATGATGTTTTCATTATGCCATAATAATAATGTATCATTAAATTTATAGAAAGAAAAGAAACAGTGTAGTGGAGGTATTAAAAATGCAAACCATTTTGGATGGTTCTGTGCTGATGACAAATTTACCCATCTTAAAAATATCCTTTGTAAAAACAATAGAATTACAGGAAACAGGCACATACTAGTCTGTCAAAAGATGGTCCATGACCTTGCCTATGTGACATAATCATTTGGACACTGTAATTAATATTTTCTTAGAGAAAGACATTGGGCAAAGCCCTACAGGAATATATAGGATGCTAACAGAACAGTCTGTCAACTGGTAGGAGCATGAGTGAAGAGTTTGACCACCCTGTCTGTAAAGAATTGCTTCCTAATGTCCAGTCTTAACCCTAATAATAATACAGTGTTATTGTGATGTAGTGATATTGTGGTATAGTGATGCTAACATGTCATCACTATATTTTACTTTATTTTAGTTATTAAACTGTTATTAAATTACTGTTAGGGATTTTTCTTTCATTAGGGATAAATATAAAAAATGCTAAAGAAAAACAATAGATTCTTTGTTCAGATCAAAGATCATACACATTCCAAAATGAAAAGGTGTATAATTTTGTGAAGAGTTGTATCATAAAAGAAAGTTGAAAAAGTAGGGGTAAAGGGCAGGCAGAAAGCATTATTGATAGTGTACCCTTGAGGAAAAGCAAAGCAAGCTTTATGGAGAAGAGCATGTTGCTAATTAGAAAAAAATCTCATTCCTCTTGTTTGATTCTTGCTGTATTTTGAAAAGGCTATGCATTCTTGCTACCCAAAAGGATCAGATGTCTGCCTCAGTCATTAATCCGTGTCCATATCAAGATGATGCACATGGATAACTACATGGGCCAAAAAAAAAAGTTGCATAGACAAAGACTTTGTCAAAAAAAAAGTAAAATCTCAAATTCGGATATTAAAACGTTATTTTTCTTCTAATCAGGCACAGGATAACTGATTGGGATTAATTATTTTTAGAGTTAATGAAGGTACAGTCATAGGGTCATTTCCCTATTGTTAGGGAATCACAGAATCATAGAATCATAGAATAGTTAGGGTTGGAAAGGACCTTAAGATCATCTAGTTCCAATCCCCCTGCCATGGGCAGGGACACCTCTTACTAAACCATGTCACCCAAGGCTCTGTCCAACCTGGCCTTGAACACCACCAGGGATGGAGCATTCACAACTTTCCTGGACAACCCATTCCAGTGCCCCACCACCCTCTCAGTAAAGAATTTCTTCCTTATATCCAATCTAAACTTCCCCTATTTAAGTTTTAACCCATTACTCCTTGTCCTATCACTACAGTCCCTAGCGAAGAGTCCCTCTCCAGCATCCTTGTAGGCCCCCTTCAGATACTGGAAGGCTGCTATGAGGTCTCCACGCAGCCTTCTCTTCTCCAGGCTGAACAGCCCCAACTTTCTCAGCCTGTCTCCATACAGGAGGTGCGCCAGTCCCCTGATCATCCTTGTGGCCCTCCTCTGAACTTGTTCCAACAGTTCCATGTCCTTTTTATGTTGAGGACACCAGAACTGCACACAATACTCCAAGTGAGGTCTCCTGAGAGCAGAGTAGAGGGGCAGGGTCATCTCCTTTGACCTGCTGGTCACGCTCCTTTTGATGCAGCCCAGGATACGGTTGGCTTTCTGGGCTGCAAGCGCACACTGAAGATGGCTCATGTTCATTTTCTCATCAACCAACACCCCCAAGACCTTCTCTGTGGGGCTGCTCTGAAGCAGATGTGTAAGTGAGCCTGGGACATGTAGACAGTCTGCTTTGATTTAAGCACTTAAATGCCATCCTCAAGAGCTATTTACGTTCTTTGACATAAAATTTCAAGTGCTAAGCGGATTAAACCAACTTTTGGGTTGAACTGAATGTTTATAAATACAGTGAAGTCTACGAGTCCTTTGTTCTGAGCAAATAACCATATGGAATAATGAATTTTCCAAAATCCATCCCAATAGCTTTTGAAGTCGCTAACAAAAATTAAAGGGGTTATTTTGTGAGATTGCTCAGTTTATTGATTCTCTTTACTGTCTTTGTCTCATTTTCACATCTCTAAGTTTGGAGCAGTAGCATTTTATTGAAATTGGTGCCTTGAAGACAAATTCAGTAATGTTAGCAAATGATTTTTAGAGAAAATTCTGCTTGAAGGCCTGAGTGTCCCCTCTCCTGGAAAAGCCCCCAAGCACTGGGGGCACAGGGCTCTTAGTGACATTCCCAAATGTTTTAGATAAATTCCACCCTTTGGAGGTGCCTTTCTCTCTTTATTGCCTGTAAAGGCAGCATCTTCATCAAGCTTGAAAGCCCCATACAGAGCATGCCATAAAAACACTGTCCAGCTTTGCAGGTACATGGCCATGGGAGTAATAACATGGAAACAATGGGATAAAAAATGCTATCCCACAGGCCCTGTGGACAGCCACAGCAGCATGAGGAAAAGAGTGGAGCTATTAGTGAAAAGCAGGCTGCAGGTTTGGAGAGAAAGACCTTTAGCAATACCAGAGGCTACATTAGTGCTCAGTGCCATGCAAGTTCAAATCTGTGCTGTGGTCAACTGAGGGCAAGGTAGCATGTCTGTCTGTAAGGGAATGGAAGACACACTCTTCCCACTCTTTCTTGAGCTATACAACTTATATAGCAAGCAAAAAAGCTGCATAGAAGCATAGAATAGTTAGGGTTGAAAAGGACCTGAAGATCATTTAGTTCCACCCCACCTCACAATGGACCATGTCATCCAAGGCCCTGTCCAACCTGGCTTTACACCATTTCTTGATATATTTAAGAAGAATGTGTGCCTTTCCATAGGTGGTAGTGTTTACTTTTCTTTCTTCCATCTATGCTTTTTTCATTTTGTTGTGGCTTTTTTGTTTATTTGGGTTTTTTTTTGTTTGTTTGTTTGTTTGCTTTGTTTTGTTTTCTGTTTCTGAACATAGCATATGCTTCATGTGCTTAGATTTTCCTGGTAGCCTCCCTGGCTCCTGAGAGCAGATGCATCCGGTTTCTATATAGAAACACAGAATACTTTTTTTAAAAAAGAGTACATGCAAGCTAGGAAGATCTGTGGTAAGGACTGACTTCTCCATTATGTTTTGTTCAGTTTTTTATTTACATCTGACAGTGTTCCAAAACAATACCACAAGACAGCAACCTCGCTGCAGGAGGATCTCTTTCTGGTTTTTCACAAATGTATTTGAGGCATCTGCTTCAAAATGCTTTCAGTCTAAATAGAGAAGAGAAACAGAAAGATAGTATGACCTCCCAGGTGGGCTGAGGGCTGAAGTCCAGGTTGTTCAACCTGGTTCCATGTTGAACACATAATCCTGCCTCTATTTAATTTTCCTGATGTCTTCTTAAAGCCTGTAAAACAGTTTGATTTTTTTTTTTTTTTTAGTTTTGTTTTGTTTAGTTTGTTTTTGGTTTTGTTGTTGGCATCAAGTAGTATTTAGGAAAGGACATCAAAACAGAGATGTTGAATTTCAGTGAGACCAGGCGTCAGCTTGTTGCTGGTAACTGAAAATTATGAATGTCTGACAGCTATTCAGTAGCTGTCAGCTTCTGTCGAGCTACCAATTAACACCATTAGTGGCAGCCCCAGTGTAGGTGAAGAGACAACAGGTTTGAAGAAGAAAGCAGTGCTTACTTCTTCATGATCCTGGTTTTAAGAGCAGCATGAGACTTTTGGAGTTATTGTACCATTGATCCATTAAATTAAGGAAAGATATTGCATTTGGATGAACTCTTTTTAAGCTTCTGAAATGCCAACTCTAACTTTCAGGATTTGCTCTCAAAGGTAACTATTTTCTTCTTTTTTTTTTTTTTTTTTCTTTTTGGTTTGAGCACCTCCTTTCAATTTTTTTCCTTCTCACTTTTCCTCCCCTCTGAGCTATCTCCTGTTCCCCTCAAACTGTCACCCAAAATATTTTCGATGCTTGAAATGTTATTTGTAACAGCAACTCGTTTGGTGTGGAGTTATTTAGGATTTTCAGATATTTAGTGCAGCAAGCATCTATTTCAAGAGTATTTCAAGAGGGTTGATACATATCTGTTCCAAATGGCAAAGGTAGTGTATGTGAAAAATGGATAAAGTAGGTGGTATTACCAAGGGCTGTGTGGTTGTTGGGCTTTTTTTAACTGTGAAGCTACAGGTGAAACTAAAGCCTGATCAATACTGTAGATGTTCCCTAAAGAAAAAAGGGGTTTAAGGTATGGAAATTGGATCTTACTGAAAGCTTCTCTAGAGCAGATGCCTGTGCTTTTCTCAGGTAGCTAGGAAAAAGGAGGTAGATGTGTTCTTCTGAAAAAAAAAAAAAAGAAAGTTTTCATTTAGTTTGATAGTTGATGAACTATCCTAGGCTGTTACCCAGAAGCAGCCCTTCTTCAGCCCCCTGACTCAAGAAAGTCTTTTGGATCCCAAAGGAAGGAACATGATGTATCATATTGTCTTTGGTGAGATCACATGTTTTTATTCACACTGTTACAGGTACTCAGCTGACAGATTTTGTAATAAATATGATGAAGCAAAACCTTCCTGAAGCCAAGAGTACAAACCCGTGGGAGCGACGGAGTCATCCTACAGATGCAGGGATTTCCATATTATTTTTCCTTTTATTGTGGCTTCCTTGTAATTTTTTATTTATGGTGTTTGTATTTGATACAAACCATTAAAAAGTTAAGTTCTATCATTTTATCACCTGTAACAACAACAAAAAAGAAAAGAGTTTGTAACAGAAATAAGTTTGGCCAGACTGAATAGTTTAACCTTAAAGGATTAAAAGGTTAAATTGCATATGAACATCCTCAGAGTTGGTACTCCTTCACACAGACTGATTTGGGAATCCTAGTATTTCCAATTAGGCAAAACAGTTCAAAAGAGAGATTTTTATTAAATCTCATATACACACAGATGTTCTCTTCATTAGGTACTACATGAAATTGGCCAAGATCGTAGATGTCAGCTGTACTCTAATGAAATACAGAGGAAAAAAACAAGGCATTTACCCACCTTTTGAGGTTACCAAAAAAAAAAAAAAAAAAAGCAAAACAAAAAACAAACGTTGATTCCAAGGAACTATATTTTCAAGAAAGTCTCCTGTCTTCTGAAATACCACACATGTCTGCAATGTTTAGGTGTCTGCAGCTATTCTCTGCTTGATAGTGCGGATATAGCTGACTTCAGATTGAGGTACAAATGCTGTCATAGTGGCCACTCCATGGAGTGGCCACACAGCATGGGCTGAGCGTGTGAGGGGTTTACAATCCCTGCTGAGCTCTGCACTGTTTGGGATACATTGTGCAGCTACCACAAGTACCAGTGACTTATAGGGACTCAGGTATTGGTGTCTGCTGGGATGGGAATGTAAACCTGACCTGAAGGTGACCCTTTCTGCTGACATTTCTAATCTGTTGATCTGTTGATTAGATGAAAACTCTATATGGGTCTGCCAAGCCTTGTCTTCAGTGGCAGACAGATCTTGTATCTGCATAACTTCTTGACACAAACTCTAGAGAAGATTGAATGTAAAAAGGACAGTTTTAACACCAGTTAAAACAAATGTAGCACTGATTATTTGGCATTTTTCTCAACCAGTTGCATGCTAAGGTAGAACTTAAAAAGCCTTGTCTTTCTGGGAAGTGATAATGAGGGCATTTGCTCAATGTGGTGTTCTGGACAAGCTGTCTTTTGGAATGAAGACAAAGATGACGAGATGTATACTAGCAGAATACAAAAGCAGAAGGAATTAAAAGGCAACATATGGTTTGTTCCCTAACTACTTTTTAACTACATAATCTTATTGAGACAAAAATGTTGTTTTGGAAAGGACAGTGACAAAACTACAGGAGTAATTGAGACAAGATCAACTGGTGATCTTGTATCACCATTTTCTAGCTGATAGTTGCTGAATATTACCTAGACTTAATGTGATTTCTGTAAGTAATTTTTCAGTTCGACTTATCCCAGTCGTAAGTAAATTGTGGCTGTGAAAAAGCCTGCACAATTCCTTTTCCTTTGTCTCCTCTTGCCTCTTAGCAAACACACTTGTGTTTGGCAAACTGTTTTTGTAATCACAGAGTCATCTCTCTGTTCTGTAGAGTGCAAGATGCTAACGCATCAACAGACAGTTTTATAGGAGAGTATGATTTTAATACAGTGCAATGGCACTGGCAGCTTCTCAGACTGACACTGGATACTTTAATTCAGCTTTTCTCACTTTTTGGTTTACTTAAAAAGATGCTCTTTCAAAATTTATTTATTGGAATGCCTTCAGAGTATTTTTTGTTTGTAGCATTTTCACTAGTTTATAAACTTCATCACATGAAAACTTATTTTGCATTTATCTCAGTAGATGGTGGTATCCAGCTTTAATGTTATATTTTACGGGAGTTTCTGCCTTCATGTGTGTGCCAGGTGCTGGAAAAGCAAAGACAGGTCCTTGCCTTGTTATGCATCCTCAGCAAGAAAGGACAGTAAGGAAAGGAGTTCACAGCTAAGCAGTTGCATACATCTGCTCAGAGCAGCCACAATAATTTTGTTATTGTTTTAGCCTTTTAATACAGTTTTTACCTGTGAAATTCGGAACGGATAAATCTTTTTCATGAGACGACAAGAGGGCGCTGTCTGTTAAGCTGAAGTCTCTGACCCCTGCCATTTTATGAATAAAAAGTGACAAGAAGCCTCTTGCCTCAATAACATGATTAATCACAACAGTGACTTACAAATTTCCTATGTCTTTATCTACAGCAAGGTTCCCTATAGGCATATGTGCTGTATGAGCCAGTGAGAAATGCAGTGCAGACACTGGACAGGAATGCAGTTTCCAAACAGAATGCATTCCACCTAGAAATGGATTTTAGAGCTGTTTAGACTATATTTCTGTACTTATGTGGAATATATTATTATTAAAAATTACAGATCTTGTTCACTTAATTATTGCCATGCTATCTGGTCATGAGTGGCATATGTAAGAATGATATAGTGATTGTAAATGGAGTTCAGGAAGGGGGGTCAGAATCAGTCCAGTCTCTTCCTGTTACACAGCATCTAATATCAATTCTATTTGCAAATAGTATAATGACTCAAAAAGAACTAGATTAAGAGGTAGAATGGCCAGCAAGCCATATATAAGGTGATAAAAAGGAGGGCCCCTGGGGTGAACTGGGGAATTACGCAGAATTATCATTTCTCCTCTGCTGTGATGCCTGTCTTAAGCATTACATCAGTAATATCAGTAGTAATGTATATCTCAGGTATGCAGAACATAATTGTTATCTGAAGATAGACAAAATGATGTGCAAAGAGAGTTTGTTCTGCCAGAACTTAAAGCCTAAGTAGACAAGTGGTAGAGATTAAATGACTTGTCTGATGTTGTGCAGGTTGGGAATAGAATCCATCACCCAAGTCTTTGTTCAGGTTGACTGTAATGTAGACTCTGTATGGCTTTCAGTCATCAAGAGTTTATTTAATGGAGTTCTGCTCTTGGAATAAAATCCACCAAAATTGGTAGGTATGGAGAATTTTGGTGTTTTTGCTTCATCTCCAGCATATCCTAAACCTCTAGGTATGTGGGTTTGGATTCATCTTGCCTAGCTTTACAAGTCTACACTGCAGTGAATGCTCCTAGTACATTGTTCATCAGGTCTTTTTTAGATGGTTGCTTGCGGATGGAACAGCTCATGCTATGACAGCAGCTTGATTAAAATAAGGTCCATAAAATTACTTCAGATGTAGAAGCCAATAAAATAGGTACCTAAAGATTGCTAAAAGGAATCTCATCCCCAGTGGTAATAGTCACGTCTAGAGTTTCCTAAACAGCTCTCCATAAGGAGACCTTGTACACTCACAAAAATCCTGGTATGTGTTTTAGGTATTCATCACCTTTGTATTTTGGATATGGATAAGGAGGTGAGCAAGCTCCTTTTAAATCTCATGACAGCCTTGATCCATTAATTGTGCTCTTTATTTCACATATTACAGACAGCCAACACAAGCACAACTATCATAGTTTTCTTTTTTAAAAAGCGCTTGCTGTTGGAGACAGCATTGGTGCTTAGCTTAAACACTCTAATGGTGGCAAGTGAGTCATTTTTAGAGTTTATAGTACTTTGTTTCTTCATCTCAAGTAAATACTCATCAACATGGTACATGTGGGAAATACATCAAGAGTTAAATACACCAATGCATCTATTTGTCTAGTTCCACTTGGTAGTCTCAAGTCTTTGTCTTCAGGACAGAATAATGCACTAGTAATTGTAAAAAAACCTGTTGTTGAAATTTACGGGGAAGGAATCATTCTGTAAGGAACAGGAACTGGTGCCTTGTGCTACAATGTTTATTAAAGTGTATCTGTTACTTTAAGTTTTCTCATAATAATAAGACCTAAGTTGGTTTAAAGAGAAGGCAGAGCACTAGTATTGTTACACAGCAGTCTTGAGAGCTAGCTCTGTGAATAGTAGTAGTTTAATATTAGCTTCTAAGTAACATCAGATTTATTTACAAGAAGTCTTTTAAAACTTTAAAAGTTTGAGATTCCAAAAAGCTCATTTTTCATGTCCTCATCTTGCCTTTTTCCTTAATTATTTCAGAAGTATTGATAATAAGTTTTATTTTAGCCATTTTGGCCAGACCTACTGAGTGCTTTTCTGAATACTGTATGAACTTCAGTGAATGTGTCCGTATGTGTGTGCTTTCCTGCACACACTTAGTACAATATTTGAACCAGTTCTGATATGTGCATACCATTGTCCTGTGTGTAAAGAGAATACAAAGCCTAGATGAGTGGAATGGTTTTCTAGGAAATCAGCCTACTGAAATCCAGTTGATGTATCTTGTTGTTGCTATGGTCATACAAATATGTTGCACCTTTACCTTGAACAATGCCTTGCGCAAAGTGATGTTGAGATTTGACACTCATAGCACCTAAGCACTATTAACTGATCATTATTTATCTCGCAGTATAATGTGTTTTACTGCTGTGTGTGGCATGGTAGGTATACATGTTTCTTCCTACAGTGTGTAAGCCCATTATTAACCAGTGAGAACAATGTATTTATGTAAAAAGTAAGAAAAATCTATTTAAAATCTGTACTGTATTATCCAAAGGAATTAGCATTTGCTTGATTGCCAGTCAGCTAAGGTTTTGTGAGAGTTATTGTCATTTTGATTTTTGGATGAATCATTTGGTATATTGCCCCCAAAGGCACCTCATTATGATTCAGTGCACAGCATAGAAGATTGCTTCGGCTTTCGGGGCTCCATGGAAAGCGAGTGGGGGTTGCAGTGGCTCAGCATTGTGAAGCAGCAGCATTATGCTTAATTGACACCTTTGATGTATCCCTAAGACAGCACCTGCACCTCCCACTGCTGCTCTGAAGACGTCAGCCTTACGCAGAAAAGGCTTCTGCTTATGAATCCTGCATCATATTCAGCTCACTCTGTGAGCAGCCCCAGCTATCCTTAACTAATCCCTCTGCTTCTCAGTTTGGCTACAGCTTGGCATAGTACAGAGCAGGAATTTTGCTGCTTGCTATTGTCAGGTTAAACAGTAAGATTTTGTCCATGTTAGAGCACATAGAAGGTAAGTCAAATGCCTTGTTGTTATCCTAGTATGTAAATATTCCCCTAAGATTCAGAATCTGGGAATCTGATTGTCGATTCTTTTTTCCTGGTGCTGATAAATGTGGACTGTGATATAACAATTGCTTGTTGAAGAATATTTACATATATGTGAGATAACATGCTTTGTAGTGTTTCTGTCAGTGATTCAGTATGAATATTATTGATAGCCTCTCATGTTATTGTAGTAGATCTGTCCTCTGCTGGTATTGTTTTGTTAATTTAATGAATAATGTCACATGCATGCAAAAGATGCTTTTAAAATGATCGGCACTAACATATATGAAGGAACTTACCTATTTGAGAAAGTGGAGTGCTTTGCTGTAAGTCAGACTTACATGCCTCTAAAAAGCCTTTCTGGGTTAAGTCTGAGGTGACATTTGGGTCAGATAGTATTGCAAAAATCTCAGATGAATGAGTGAGGAGCAGCAACCAGCTGATACGTTCTTGAAACCAGTATTGCTTTAAAATTTTGGTGGGTAGCGCTTCAAGCCATAAGTAAATGGAATGAAAATGTTTACATTAGCAAATGTTTGTTAAGGTTAACAAAGCACCTTGCTCCCCATCACTTTCAAGCACAGGAACAAATACAGTGTAAGAAAACATGATCGTGTTCTCTGCTGTTGACTAAACAATCTTTCCAGGTTTGTTGATCACTTGGCTTACGCTCCCTATAAAAATTGGCTTCATGAACCAAAACTCTAAGGAACAGTTCTTTTGTGAATTACCTTATTTAATGTTTAAAACATTAAGCAAAACCAAATTAAATGTTCAACAGAGAATTAAAAGAAATATGTTGATTCAACTATTTCTTTGCTTTAAATAATGCCTTGTATTTATTTTTTCCATTTATTGTTCTTTTAGTGAATGGAACCCCTGGTAGCCAGCTTTCTACTCCCCGATCTGGGAAGTCTCCAAGCCCATCTCCCACCAGCCCAGGAAGCCTACGGAAACAGAGGGTAAGGAAATAAGGAAACTGATTTCTGAGCATGGCTGGGGAGAGTCTGGCATAGGGATCGTTATCCCATAGACTTCTCCCCACTGATTCCTTGCGTGTAGAGTCATAGAGTGGAAGAGCCTGGCTACAGTCATTGTGTTTGTGCAACACACTGAAGCGGAATACAACTGTTCTGTGTCTGTCAAAATGCTAAGTATGCTGCAAATTTATTTCTCCTTGAGGGGAAAACCAGGGATATCTTTCTCCTATTTTACAAAACTTTTGTCTTGTTTTGTTTTATTTTCTTTTACCAGATGTTTCACAACTGGAAGGAAATGTTCACATTGTCAAAGACATATTTTGTTTTGTTCTTAATTTTGTCACTTGCAAAACTTACAAACTGTTTGGTTTTGAAGCAAGGTGAAAGAATGCACTGTGGAATTTAGGAGCAAATTAGCTGTGGTATCATAGCCTTGTACAGTGAAGATACTATCAGTACCAAGGCAGCATGAGACTTGTCAATTACTTTGTTGGACCAGAGTTACTAGTAGCTGTAGATTCTCCCTAGTTATAACCTATAGAGGAATCTACAGTGTACCTAAGCATGCATCAAGAATTAAGGTAGTAACTATCTTAATGCTACAACCCACTGACAAAATATTAGTCGTTCAACCCAAAAGGCTCCACATGCTGATTTAATTAGTTGTATCTGTTCAAAAGCAATGAGACAGATGTCTGTGTGTCTTCTCTTCTGCTATTTTCTAAACTGTGATACGTGTTCAATGAAAGCTTCCCTAAGACAGTATTCTGTATCTCAGACTTATTTATAAATGCAGTTTGAACACATGCTTTTTCTGCCTTTTCAGTTTTTAAATAAAGACCTAATTTCTGTCTCTCAAAGTAAGGGGATTAGGTACAAGATTGGCAGTGCTGGACTCTAGGGGCTGTTGCAGACCTGATTCCTCAGATACCCAGATCAGGAATAGCATGTAGCATGACATAGCTTCTAGCCTGTGTACCCTTCTTGCTGTCCAATGAATACCAGGGAGCTGAGGAATTGTGCCTGCCCAAGTCTTACCTCAGGCAGGGATAGAGCCATGGGTTTCTGTGTGACTAGTTTATAGAAATGGAAGCTAAGTGTGATCCTGCAGTATGGAGAGAGCGAGAGATCAGCAGCATGAAGTCTCAGGGCAGTGTCATGGTTTTCATCACCTGGTACACAGAGAGTGAAGATGAAAGTTTCTGTACCAGGGGTAAGCTGGTACTAAAATCTTCTTGAATGCTATGTCTTACACTATTGTTTATTCTTACTGTCAAAGCTTATTAGTGAATCATTATTAAGTCACCAAACAGGGAACAGAGTCTCCCAAATGAATTATACATTATTTAGGTGGATGGTATCAGTATACAGTGGATATTCATTTGCTGTAAGGCTGTCTCATTTCATTGGTAGCTTTCCTAAACTTCCTTCCCACCACTGATACTTCTCTCCCCACAATGAAGAGATGTTTTTCTGTTAATATTTGTGGGTGGGTGAGTGGAAACCATGTGGTCAACACCATTAGACACAAGGTGGTTTTGGCCACAATTTTTCTGACTTTCAAATGTGAAGAGGAGAGGAGATGGGCTTCTTATTCAGGTTCCTTATGCGGAAGTGTAACAGGATCATTGAGTGGCAGTATTACGGATGCAAAGGGCTGTGTAATGGTAACATAATCATGTTGCTGACTCAATAGAAACTAAATATTGACGTAAACTAGAGGAGAGATAAGACATTTTTAAAGAGTTGAATTCTCTTCTCAGATATTCATATCCAGCCTCCTTGACCTCAACAGGGGACCTTTCATGCTTGTCTGGCTTTATTTTGAACAGATTTTTTTTATTTTCCTGATGAAACATGGAATACATTAATGTAAAAATAGATCCCAATCATGTAAAAATGCATTGCAATAATATTATTTAGGTTACAATATCAATTGATCAGAACTTCAGGGATGGGAACTTTACACTTGCTCTGAGAATTTATTTCAGCTCCTTTCATGTTTAACTTGAGAAGTGAATGAGCTGGAAGTTTAGTGAAAAAACATATGATTGTGTTGTTAAAGGTCATAATGTGTACTCCAATGACTAAGTTAGTTATATGAACAGCCATTAAACAATGCTTACTAATCTTAATTTTCATATTAGGAGTATAAATGGTGTTCTCTTTGGGTTTAGTACCATCTTTTGTATGTTGCCATTTTATTTTATTTAGAGGACAGGTGACAGTACGATATTTTCATAAGCCAAATTTGAACCCAAAGCATTTTACTTTGTCTTCGATAGCTTCAGATACAGGGCTGACAAGGCAGCTGTGGAAGGGTTATTCTATAAGAGGTTGTCGAATTGTTGGTATCATGATAGACCTACAAGAGAGGAGACTGATTTCAGTGCCTGCCTTGTCTCCAGTGTTTCAAGGTGAGGTATTCCTGCTCCATCAGAAGAGCGTTGGCTCCTAGAGCCACAGTCTGGGGTTGGAGGTGATGGCTGGGGCTTCTGACTCATCTGGGTTTCTCTTTACATGGTGTTTGAGGGAGTTACTGCTTTAGAACTGGAATGCTAGGTCCTGGGAATGCCAGTTCAGCTGTGTAATTCGGGTTTTTTCTGCCCCTCTCTTGGTTGGAGTCAGAGGAGTGCATGTTCTCTTGTGCTGTCAGATACATGGGATGTCAGTGGTGTATACTGGGTCAGGAAGGCAATAGAGAACGCTGATTCTAGCATAGCTTGATTCCCCTGTTTGTAACTAATCCATCATCTCTTCAGCATCCCCAACTGAGTGCTGTGAGGGAGTTGTAGGCTTAGTACATCAAAATGGTGAGGGGTTTGGACAGGCTGCCAGGGTTTGTCCTGGGAGATACAGGTGCGGGGAATTTATGCTTTTGGATTCAGAGGCACAAAAGAAAGGTATTTGCAGAAACTGGAGTATTTCTCCCTCAGAGTAGTTAAGTCCTGTAAAAATAGTAGAGGTGGTAGAATTTTCCAAAGAAAATATTCCATCTAATTATGGGGTTCATTAGGCAAATTAAAATATGGATCAATCTTCTTACTTACTGGCCTTTGACTGAAAGTTTTGCACTGATGTAAATAAAGCCAAAAATGCTGCTGTGGTACATGCTCATGAAAGTAGTATTCTTGTAAGCCTAGAGATAAAATTTTTCACCATCAAAAGCCACAACATAAAAAGATAAAGTTTGATCGTTTCTCACTTGCGTATGTATGTGGCTGAGTTTTTTCCAGAATTCAGAAATCAGTGAAAGTTACATTTTAATACTCTTGGGAGAAATTCAATCTATATTTAAGGAAAGTAAGATTTGAAAGAATAATTTTTGGTTGTACTACAAGGACTTCAAAGTGAACTAGGAACCAGTTACCAGCTGTCTGAGCTATTAACCAATTATCAGCTTCAAAGTATTTTAACTTGCAGGCTGTGTACCATAGCTATACTTTCCTGTAATTTAATTATTTCTTTGTAATTATTCTTAAATAGGAAATTAAGAATTTTGGTTTAAAATTATTATGTACTTAATAGTGTGTTTCCACAGAGGATTAAAACATCTGAAATTCAGATTTATAGCAGTTCAAATAGAGTTATTGTGTTGCACATGCATATAGTTCCTACCACAACAAAGTATGGTTAATGACCCAGAATCAGAAAAGGTGACATGGCAATCATAACAATAAATATACATAACACATTTTATTTGATTAGCCTTTATAATGTTTAATGAGCTTATTTTTCCTCTGTCTTCTAATCAAAGTAATTAACTTCAGTTAAGGTAGACACTTACCATTCATCATACCTGATTTTCTGTTGCTTGCCATTATCTTAAATGTTTTTTCTGCTTGCCTAGAGCCTACGACCTATAGAATAATAAAAAGTAGATTTAAGGTACCTCTTATCTAATCAGAGTTGGATTGTATGTATATAAGGCTTTTTTTAGCTATATGTAGCCAAGAAGTCTTATTCATTCAGCAAGTTTTATCTTTTTATTAATCTATGCAAAATAATAAATAGATTCTTATATTTTGCAGAAATACAGCTCTTTGGCTAATTATAGGCAAGGAAAACTCTTGCAGAAAGGAGAAGTTTAAAAAAGTTTCAAGTATTTAAACGTATATGAAAAAAACCCCAGAGAATATGATACTGAAATTTCATGCATGATTTGGCTCTAAAACATGCATAGAGTTATTAAAATAAGCACAAAAACATTCCATAAATATTAAAAGTAAGTCCCCATAAGTGTCTTCTTTGTAAGTTCTGAATGCATGGTTTTTATATTCAGAGAAACTAAGCCTTCACCTTGAAGGTATTATTCAAAAGTTAATGTTACCATCACTAGCAAATCAAATTATTGTTTTTCTGTATTGCATATTAGAAATTCCCAAACTGTATGTGCTGAAAAGAAATTCTAATAATTAACTAATTATTTAGCATTCATAATGGCATGATCTTGTCTGTTTAAAAATGCTTCTTTTGTCTAGATAGTTCACAACAAAATAGAAATGTATTTGAGATCTGATTTTGACTCAGAAAGTGCCTGCAAGTAAACCATAAAAAATGCGTAAATTATTGAGATCCTAGTAAATTTGAAATTTGTAAAGCATTAATTTTAGGTAGTCCTTGTTTTATAGTACAGCTTTTTGATTTGTTTATTTTTGTGTCAGTTATTTTCCTGTGATTAAAAAACCAAACAAACCCCAAATCAAGATCAACCCTAAAGCTGGTTCCATCAGCCTTCCCATTCCATGTGTTCTTGTATTTCATCTTGTAGTTGTTTTGTTGTATTTTGTAAATATGTGTTAAACTTAAAAAATCCACCAAAACACTTTAAAAGTGTCAGAAGTTGACTGTGAGTTGTGCTGTGCACCTGCCTGCACAACACCCCTCTAATCATCAGTGATGCTTAATTTCACCTTAAAAAGATAGCACTCTGTCCTCTGCCACTTCTCTTTGCTGAACTTTCTCTTTCATTCAGTGCCATTGTGTACCTTGGGGAGGATTGCTGTGCTGTGTAGATTGGACAGGGCAATGTGTCTCATCCCCTAGCACCTCTGGCATTTGAGGATTATCTGATCCATCAGAGGATGCTTGGGGTGGGTATTTTAAAAACAAGCTGGTTGCTTGGCTACCGTCAGAAAGAGCCTGTGATGGGGATTTTACATGCTGCCTTTTTACACATGCACACTGACACTGTGGAAAAGAGATACCATTATCAGTGCAATGTAGGTAACGGCAATATTCAGTGTCAGCATTCTGTGGCTCAAATGCTGCTGGATTCATGCTATATCACCATGGGGTGGCAAGTTTTGATTACCTTATGTAAGGTAAACACATACTTTCTTACTGCTATATACCAAGCAGCAAAAAAGGAACTGTATTCCCTTTAAAATTAAATTCATAGTGCCAAATTTCCAAACAATTAGGAGACTCCTCCGAACACACAAATATTGTCTTAATGGTTTTTAATAGGACAAAATCAAAGGAAAAAATAATTGTATCTTAGAATGTGTTGTACTTTGAAACTCCAGCGTTATTTACTAATCATCTGTTTGTTGAATAAAAACAATTAAGTGACATTAAGCCAAAAATCTGAGTATATAGAGTATGTGTCTTTTGTGTTAAACAGTATCTTCTGGTCCACAGTAACAAAAAGAAAGTAAGACATTTGCAGTGCAACAAATCAAACACAATAAACAAATCTATACTGCACTTCATCTTACAGGACCTGTATCGCCCACTCTCTTCGGATGATATGGATTCAGTAGGAGACTCAGTGTAAAAGAGAAAATGGAACAATGTTTATGGTTTGTGATTTGGTGAAGGTTTAACATTTTTAAAGAGAATAGCTGCTAATTTACAGTTATAGTGAATAGCACAAAAGAGTTTTGCATATTTAATATTAAAAACATGGGGCCAAATTAATTCGGTGGGGAGGGTGTATTTTTGGCTTTACCACTGCATTTTAATGCAAGAATTTGTAATGAATGAGCCATTGAATATGTCCGTCAACTACAAAACAGCATTGTGCACGCTTTAAGGAGCGAAGATTGGATAAGGTGAATATAACGCACAAATCTATAATGGGCACATTTATGAATAGCACTCTTTTTATAATCTAAGGTACTGATTATATGTTCTGTTTTTACCATGAGTATCTTTATTCATTTTGGTATGAACAGTTAATGAATACTTTGCTTTTACCAATGAATAGGTAAAATGCAGAAAAGAAAAATCCTGACATATTAAACTGCTTGCACCATGCTGTCTGATCCTGACACACATATTTGGAACACTCTTAAGTTTAGTCTTTTTACCTAAATGAAAAGAAAATTAAGAAATCTTGTGTGGTCACAGGACAAAAAGTAAATGCTTTCAAAGCAGAGTTCAAGTTCTCTTCACTGCATTACCATCTGATGACTGTAAACAGAAGGGCGTTCACAGGCAACATCAGTGTTTTACCTGGCAAGAGCTGTTAATACAGATCATCTGCGTGTTGCAAGTAAATATGGACAGATTTCTAAATGAGGAAATCTGGGAACCCACTGGCTATTAGCGTCATCAGACACACATATGATACCTTTTGGAAAAACACAATTTGCCTGAGAAACTAGTGATTATTTACACTTATGTTAAGAACAGGAACATTGGCTTTTTATTTGCTGTGATAAGGCATTTTATGCATTTTAAAATGAAAGACTACAGAAATGGTGGTACTGTAAATCATCCTCCTATTGACCTAATTTCTTTGTTTTCAGAATTTCTAGAGGTGGTCATTTTGTACGGCATGAATATGCAAAACTCTAGTGTTAAAGTAGGTCATGCATTATAACCAGTTGCTTAACAAATTATCTACTAATTTTATTTGTTTTCTGCTGCTTTATTGTGAGAATCTTAGTCTATTTTAATTCATGTAATAGCAGTATTTCCCATCATTGCGTATTGCTTTAAAGCTTATCTGTTGTATTTAAGCCCGTTGTGTAGCGATCACACATTTTTTACTGTCTTATACTTTTCTGTTCAGTATCTCAAATGCTAATGATTTAAGAATTAAAAATTAGTGTGATTATGATCCTCAACAAAAATCTATAGATATTATATTTTTGAGCTACTTAGTAATGATTTAATATATTTTGAAATCAGGAAAATTTACTTAACAGCAGCAAATATTTAGCTGCCACATGCCAACTTTTAAATGTAATGAAATAATTCCTTTACACTGATCTGTCCATAATAAAGTTTAGCAGCTAGAAAATGTTGGCATGTGATGTTACAGCTTCACTGTATCAATATTGTTTTCTTTATGGAGGATATTTGCAAAAAGAAGTAAAAGGGCAGCAGAATACAAAACTTACCTTCTCTGGTTTCAATACTTGGTTACAGTATCACCTGGAGAGAAAATGATTGATCTGGCAGGTTTGCTGAAGCAGTTAGGTCATTCCCTTTTGAAATGCATGTTTTGCCATTCCTGCTTCAGACTTCAGATCTAAAACTGTTCCTGGTAATATGAACAGTCATGTGCCCCCCCTCCATACCCTGATCCTCTAAGGCTGTCCTGTTCGACTGAAAAAGTTTGCAGCTGTGAAGTTACTTGCATTTTTGCCTCTTATGAGGTAATGTTTTCTTAAAATATATTACTTATTCCCAAGAAATGCATATTATGTAAAGGTGCATTGGGATCAGTTCCCAAATATTCAGACAACTCCACAAGACTGAACAAAATACTCCCTGACATTTTGAAAATTGTTTTTTGCCTGTGAAGAAAATAAATTCCAGGAATTTTAATTTTCCTCCCCTCTCCCTTATAAGCTACTGCTGTGTAAGGCAGTTTATTAAGAATGTTTGTTCTGTGCAGGCAGCACAGATTGTCAGCAAACCTGAATCCCACAGTTTTTCTTAGCTGTGGAAAAGAAAAATGGACCTTACATCAGTAATTGTTATCATAGCGAGTTCTTCACCAAGACTGTCTCAAAGAATATGCTAGTCCATAACATTTAATCATTTCAGCATATGACTTGTATTAAGGGGCTATTCAGGGGCAATATATATCAAAATTTCATTTAAGGAATGAAAGTCCCTTAGAGATTCAAAAGTATACTGTTTATAGACTTTGAGATGCCTTTTGTGTGGAATGTAATTCCCATTATACATGAGCATAAATTAAATATTTCTTTTGAGCAACACCAGAAGGTTTCAGTTTATGGGTGAAACTAAAATTGTGTTTCATGATGCTGTAGTTCTGCTTGCAACAGCACAGGTTTTAGTTTGTTCCTAGATTTCATCAACCTCATTAAATAACTTAATAGCTTAAGCAACTTTATAGTATTTGACCCTCTTATAGTTCTCTCTATGCTGCATTATTTGTGCCTACTATAAGGTGATTATGATGTAGCTAAAGAGTCTTGTATAGATTGTGAACGCTTTGCTTCCCTTTGAGCTTTATGAATATTTGTGATTATTTCCCTAATGCTTTCTGCAACTTTTCAGGTGTTTTTTAATCTCTTCTTCTTTTATACAACAAAAAGTTCACATGTGAAGCACAGAATGTGTATGTTTATATTTATATACACACACATATAGATTAATTGTTTTGAAACCCATGCACAGTTGTGTCACATTTGTGGCTTTAAACAAATACGTGGGGGAAATGTGTTAGTGGGAGGATGTTCATCTGGTGGGATTCGCTATAGCTCTGTTAAAGTCGGTGGAGCTGCACCAACCTGCGCTTGCTGAGCAGCTCCCCTGAGGAAGTCTGCACAATTTTAAGAGATCTCATGTACAAACAAGGGCTAAATTCTGCTGAGTTTGCAGTTAGTGGCAAAGCCACCATTGACTGCATGGTGGGAGGGATTAGAACCTTATGCACAAATACATTATATATGCACAGACAAAACATTAATCATAAATTTGAAATTGTATTATTTTAGTATGTTCAGACTTGAGTTTCTAGAATTGCACTGTTCAGAAGTTTTTAACTCATGCAATATTAGAAGTTATTTTGTTGAAATCAGTAAAATCTTTAACCTTCATTATCCAATGTGAAAATTGCTTTTCAATTTGAAAAATAATTCAGCAACATCACATTATATCTACTTATTTTTCTTTTTAAACCATTTTAACATATATGACTGTAAAATGAAAATTCCGGGGCATTAATATTATGGCTATAAGCATATATTATAAGAAAGGATATATAATGTTAAACAGCCTTGAAGAACACCTCGCTTGAGATTGTGTAGTATAACAATTCAAATAAATAATCATGTTTGTTTGCTTTTGCAATTTCATACTTCACACTGCTGTGAAGTATGTGAATTTTGTATGGTGGACTATGTTGCAGAAAATGTCCTCCAACTCTAAATGTTAAAATGAAGTAACAGTAATATAGAAAAGAACCTCTGATCAACTCAAGTTTACTGTTTTGTCAAAAATAGTGGCAAAATGAACAAACAGGAAGTCTTTGTGGTGCTACAATACCTCATTATTTGATGAGTACTTAGATTAATGTTGTCTGTGCTTTTTCATGTATGCAATTAATGGTATACAGCCAAATGAAAGACTCATTATTTAATCTTCACTTTCAGTTTATCTGTTAGTGACAGGATGAGACCTTGTAACTATGAATGATCAACAGAAAAATAACCTTATGTCACGCAGTCAGCAGTAGCTTTACATGCAGAGCAAAGCAAGCAAGTAGTTGTCACACTCTGGAAATGGGTGTGCTCCCCCAGGAGCCCCTCTGTTCCAAAAGCAGGGCTTGCCAAGCAGAGCAGGGGCTATTCTGAGCTGTTTGCTGTTGTAACACCTTACGGCTGGCTCAGTTTGCCTGTTTCACCTCACACCTGATCTCAGACTGGCTGAGCTCCCTCACTCCCCATGGAAGGCAATGTAGAAGTAGGTACTTCTTGTGTACGCACACTTAGTGAAGGGTTGTTAAAAACACACACAGTGCACACGTACTTATCCGTATGCATTTTAGTGTCTGTATTTGCGCATGTTGATCATATTCAGGTTTGCTTAACTTAACCCTCAACAGTGAAGTACGAAAAAAGGTGTACTGTATTCAGCGTGTACTTGTTGTCTGATGTTCCCTGAGGTAATTAGTTTGTGGTTTGCCCTGCAATACAGTGTTTTGGAATTTGAACTCTAGTGAAAGAGGAACTAAATGATGTTTGTGCTAAGGCCTCTTCATTTTGTTAGTTGCACTATGATATTGTAAATATTGGCACATTTACAACATAAGTTTAAGACTTTACAAAGTTATGCATACAATTATTTTTTTTTCTTTTTCAAAAAGTGCTTGGATATTTACTTTTTAAAATATACCATTTTTCTATTAATGTGATGCAGGAAACCAAAAAGAAAGCTGTTGATTTATCAACAAAAAATGTAAAACTTGCAAATGAATGTTTTATTTCATATAATCAGCTGAAGAAAATCACCTTAATTTTTGTGCCATTGTTTCATCATACTGTGTTGTACTTGTGTTTCATATTTGACCATGTCATCCTGGTTGCAATTTGTTGTTTTGGTAGATTTAACATTACTGTAGATTATTGTAAGCAATGTAATAAATATATTTAAAAAATGCACACTGTTCAGTGAGTTTATTTTGGAAATGTGATTAACAGGCTTTAAAAAAGTACTTGCAGTTGATATTGGAGTTGGATCAGCATTGTCCATCTGATGGTTCACTTGGCATATGGGATTCAGGCGTCCTAATGAGTCCCTTTAAATAGTCAATGTATTTTGTGCTTTTTTTAAATCCAGGCTCTAGTGTGTAGATGCAAAAAATCCTTCAAGGAAGAATTTGGCTTCTACTATGTTTTTTTTGAGACAGTAAATATACCTGCCTTGAATTGCTTATGGGTAAGCGTGTGTGTTTACATGATGGGGTAGACTTGAAGGATGAAGTGAGAAATTAGTAGACTGTCCAAAGCAAGGTACCATCTCCCTTCTGACAACTCAGCTACAGCAGCGCTCCTCTTAAGGCAAGTATTAGACAAATAATGTCTGTGAAAAGCTAAGAGGACTGAAACTTACCCATGGTGTTTTAAAATGAGTACCTTGTTTTCTTGATATATGTTTCCACTTTTTAAAAATACACATCTATAGCCTGGTTTTATTTTTATTTTATTTAGCAGGGGTGGGGGAAGAGAAGCGTTACAATTTCTGACATGTCACCTGCCGGTCTGATGCTTCAGCTGATGTTCACACACTCTCTTAGAGGGATATGTGGGCCTGATAAAAGTTCTAGTTTTGAAACCCACTTAGTTGTTAGTAAATAGATCTGCCTAAAACTGATGTACAGACATAGATAGAAGCAGTATGATAGAAATGAGGAAGAGTAGACACAAAATAATTGGGGTTTCTGTCCCTACCAAGTAACATTTAAGAATACCAGAACAGCTTTTAAAACTCAACTCACAGAGATAAAAAATAAAAGTGGTGATTGCTCTGGGCCTTCAATTGGGTGGAAGAAATAAGAACCTCCTTTGATGGTCTTTCAGTTTTTATTCTGTAGTTGAATGGAAAACTTTACCTGTGTATAACTTTAGAAAAGGAAAAAGGAAACCTCATTGCATCATTGTACATGTGACTTTTCATGTTAACCACAGTATGGATACAGTAATGACAGGTCAACTTCCGATTCCATGAATCTGATACTTTTTTTTTAGATCATCAGCCTTTTCTGGAGGATTCCAAAGGTCGAGTGAGCCTACAGTTTGAATTATGGCTCTGCTTTGGAAGCAGCTGCTAGGAGCTAGCAGAGGTTAGATACAAGTTTACTGTTAAATACTATACAGGAAACTATGCTGGTGTTTCAGAATTGCCTTGTTACACAAATCAAATGAATGTATAAGCAGTAGATGCTGCAGCTTAGTAAGAGGATCCCAATAAAACAAAGTACGTAAAAAGTCAGTTTCAATCTGTCAGCTTGATTTACTTGCAAACTCTTCCATTTGTCCCTGTATCCCTCTAAGAAGAAAATCAACACAAGTTCCTAAATGACACACACTGGAGTATTGCTTGTGTAGTTTAAACTTATCTCTTCTCCAGGCTGTGTAAATCCTGAATTGCATAAATTTCCCTGTGTAGGGCCTCTCTTTAGTCAAGTGTCTAAGAAGCCAGGGCAGGATGTAAAACTGTGGATAAGTAGCAGGTTTGCATACATTTTTTATTGTTCCTTTCCAGATGAAACTGTTTATAAATAAATTTGGATCTTGTTTAGTGCATTGTCTGAATTTGAAAAGAAAACAATTACATCATTTCTCTTTCTATACGTTGAATTTTATTGGCTTCCATTCTTTCAGCATGCAGATTGTGGATTTGGTATTTCTCCATGAAGTAATTCTTTGCCAGCTCTGTACTGTTTGCATGTTTTCCCCTTCTGAGCTGTCTGGGCCAAAAAAATATAAGCGATTAAACAAAAGAAAATCGAAACTATTTTTCACTAGTTAGAGTTGGGGGAGGGGGTTTCAATATAACCCTTTGCTTCTCTCTAAATGGAATAATAAAAACTGAATTTGTTTCTTTAACGCTGGCATCAAAATATATCATTTTACTGTTTTAAATCAGTTGTCCTCTGCCTTACCTTTTGTTCTCTGAAGATGTACCATTTTGTTGCATTGACTTACTTATTTCTTGCTTAACACATGTTGCATACATTTTTTGAGCCCTTCAGAGTCCTTTAATACCTGCACTGGACTGTTTTCTTAATTTTACTATTAACAATGATGATATTTAGGCTAAGGAATTGACTTTGTCAGAATTTCATGACAGCTACCTTGCAAAAGTTATTTATAATGAGACTGAACACTAGTATGGGCTCCAAAAGAGGTGAGCGTGATTCCTTAACTGTTTCGATTTGGTTTTAATGCTGTTTCTCTTTGCTGAGCTGAACATCTTACACACATTACTGACACACATTGCTTTTTGCATGTTTTTTAAATTCTGTAAAATTCTTCAGAATAGGGAAATCTTAGGAGGCATAATTTAAAGACCTTAGTAATTCTCTTATCCTGGATCTCCTTCCTGAATTTACACTTTGTTTACTAATTTTACTCTTCACTTCACTAAGCCTGTTTCTAAAACAGCAGAACTCTGCATGAGATCCAAACTTAGTGTTACACCTGTGTGCATTTCTGTTACTCACATTTCATCCAGATGCTTCCTTCATGCTAGGAACATACAAAGGGATCTATTGTTGAGAGACTTTCTAGACTCCATATGTGCTAATAAAGGTTTTGAGAGGTTTGGAAAATTAAATGCAGTGTTTGGGGTTTAAGATTCAGGAGTTTGATTTGCCCTAGCAAACTTTCTAGTCATACTTGTTTTAAGTTTCTTTTCATAACTGCTGACACTTGTAATCTACAAGAATAATTCCTGCTGTTGAAGTGGGATTTTAAGATTAAATTAGAACAAAGGTGAGTATGGAGAAAGAGAAATTATAGTAATATTTATTTTACTGCCTTTTTTTCATAGATTTAGCACCATTTCCACTGAGATACAAGGTATTTACAAAACAGTTGCTAAATAAATCTCCCAGTGAGACATGGATGAAACTCTATACTGCTAATGTTTCCATTCACATCAATGAGATGTGTGGTGTGCTGACCATCTGTTATACAAACCTGAATAGGATCTGAAATCCTTACGCCAAAGATCTGACTTTTTTATGCCATCACTTTTATAGAGGTGTGCCATAAAAATGGCTATGTGCTGGCAACCTGTGCAACTGGACCCCTTTAAATCTGTGTTATAGTGATGACATTTCAAGCACCTTAACATCTCTTAAAATTAAAACAGCTAATTGCATTAAGGTCTGTGTGTTGAAGAGATTATATGTGTGCTTAGAGTTTGTTTTTCCCCTCTCCCCATCTTCAATATCCCTGATGGGGTCCACAGCTGTGAGAGCGACAATGCATGCAACAGACTGCCTTACGATTGGCAAGCCAAGTGGAAGGAACAACGAGACCCACAAGGATTGCTGGACTCAGAAGGCTTTCAGCTTGTGAGAACAATGAGCTAATTAAAGTCTAAATAAATGAAATGCCCTTCCAGCTAAAATAAAGATAAATAAATAAATACCTCTGTGTTGTTCCAGAGAATTGAATAAAGATGAAAATATTTGTTTCCTGTTTATCTAGTAACATCTCTTTAATGGTGGAAGGGGGGTCCATTGGCAGACTTGGTAATATACGCAAATGTACAGTTTCTGATTTTTTTTAATCTGTTGCTTTAATAGGAGAGGTTCAGCAAAGGTAATGAAAAGTATGTCACATTTTTCAACTAATTTAAAAATTTGGAAGTTTAAAGCTTTCAAACTCTCAGTATGTATTTTTAGCAAGTCTCTGCTTAGTTACTGTTGCTTTTCACTGGTGAGCTCTGCTTCTATTCACTCACTGGTGCTTTTCACTCATGTCTCACTGAGGGGGCTGTATGCTTTGTTTGCAGACCTATGGTACAGTAAATGCTACTAATGCACCACTTTAGTTCTTCAGTTACAAATATCATCTTAGACTTCCCATTCTTATGTAGTGTTGATAAGTAAAGAGGTTTTATATCCTTTAAATTTTCTATGGGTCACTTTTTTTTCCAGTTTGTTTAGTTAAACCTAGCCTAAATGCATATTTAGTGAGATATACCTAAGACAGATATATATGAGTGAATTTAATTTCAGTTATGTGTAGGCCATTAAGACCACAGTTTTTAAATATGTTTGTCTTTATAATATGTATATGTATGTAAAATATATTTAAATACATTTGTAAATATATTTGTATCTAAAGTGTAGCACTGCTGAAGCACTTTGCTAAAATGAGCCCTCAAAGGGGTCTAATTTTGGAAGGAAATGACTGAGCAATCACAGTTCTCAGCTAAACCTCATCTTGAGGGTCCTTGAGAAATTAGATTCTCAAATAGAAATTTGAATCTCTTTAGGCACCCATTCTGAGAAGATGTGGCCACCAATTTTGGTCTCGATTTTCACTTTTCCCACTCTCAAGAATGAGAACAACGGGTGCTAGACTCTTGTGAAGGGACCATCCGACTGCTAAAGAAAGCTGCTAAGAAAGTGGTTTGCGGTCGGCATTCTTGACCTAACATCTGCTGAAAAGTGTAATCTTATTATTTAAAATAGAAAAAAATAAAAATCAATAAAGCAGTTGTTTAATAATCTATTGGAAACCTAGCGCTAACCTTTTCGTGTTGTACCCCTTAACTGTTGTAAAGGTTCATTCATGATTGTATATGTAACAAATATTAAACATATTTAAATTGTAATTCATGTAAGAAAATACTGTGGAGTGGGAAAAGAAGCAAGAAATTGGATGCCTGGTCTAGGAAAACAGACAGACCCAGAAGAATGAGTAGAGAAAACATGTTTTTCTGCTTATTTTACAAGCAGGTGTGTAAAGGAAACAATTCTCTCATTATGTGTGTATAAAAATAGGCTTTGAGGGTGACTTCTCCAGGCATGAGAACTCCTAGCATTTTCCCATTACCTTGATCCTCATTTGCTCGTTTGTTCAAAAAATGAACCAGAGGTAAGTTTTTACTGACATCAATACTGGCAGCAGTATCTTAGTGAACTGCATAAAATCCATCGGTGCTGACTTCTCTTGTCAAGAGGCAGCAAAACTAGTCCAAAAACTGATTAATGTCACTTTTAATTCTGGTCAAAGCTTACAAGAAATGCTTTGGACAGATGAAAACAGTGAGCTGAGGTTGATTGAAAAAAAAAGAAGAGGGCAAACGATCTCCTGGTAGATGGGATGTGCAAGCTTTCAGGATTATTTAGTGAAAAATGGGTGAAGTTTAACGTTCATCTGAATCATCTGACCTTAATCTGTTATGGGAGAAATTAAAAGTTAGTCTGTTCAAATAAACTTGCCATACTGGACAGCTTTTAACTCTGCTGACTGCCTTCTCCCTGGCTCTGTACTCTGCAAAAATCCCAACAGCTGCAGCAATAGTTATTCTTGCTCCAGTCATCAGCTGTGCTCTGTGGTGGCAGAGAGAGGTTGTTCCATAGATGGTGTATGAAATTTGTGAAGGGGATTGGCACCCTGATTATGGGCATCTAGATACCTTGCAAATACAGACAAAAGAAGCTGATGGTATTTGTTAGTTGTGTGCAGTACAGCCTACAATTTATGTAATATTTAGATTGAAAGAGGTAATTAAGTACTGCAGCACTTTGTAACCTTTGAACATGTGAACCCAAAAAAGTTTTCGTTTTGAAAATCCTCTGAATACTTCTCACTTATGTTGCAACATGACCTGAGCTTGATTTTGCTGTAGGTTTAGAGGACCACTATTACATTTGAGCTGCTTCTTAGTTTTCTTTGAAGATGAGAGAATTCTGATTATATGTTTTTACAGTTGTTAAGGAACACAGGATAAAGTTTTGGGTGAAGTCCAGTCCATCTCATATGTCTGTGTAGTTTCATCCATCTGTATGTGTGATGAAGCAGTTTTCCTAAAGTACATGCCTAGAATCCATACGTAACTGATAGACATTGATATATGCTTTAGAAGTCTCTCTTAGTGAGATCCTGCCTGCTATACTTTTAGCATACAAGATGGGTGGCTACAAATCTCCTTCTAGAGATGACAGAGATAACATCCTCCATTAACTGTATGGGCAAACGTAGACACTTGCTGCACAAGTACTTAAAACCAGGGTATAGACTCATGCCTCAAGTGAGCTATACCAAATCAAACACTTTTCCAAAGAAGCAAACATTATTCACCCTGACTTTTTTTTTTTCCATACATTAACATAATGATTACTACCTTCTGGAACACAACTGGGGCGGATTTAACCAGAGGGAGGTTTGCAAAAGTAAGGAATTCTGCCTGTAACAAAGCCAACTTCAGTCGAAGGCTTCATTTGTACTTCTAGTGGATGCCGAGTTAACGGTGTTCCTGACAAAACAGTCTCCTGCCTGCAGAGGGCATACAGCTCCTCGGTTTTCCCTGCCAAAATACGTGTAGAATAGGGAGAAACTAATAGACCGTACATAAATGCCTTACTGCACATTACTGCACATAATAGATCAGCGATGTCTCCATGTATGCTAGGGTAACAAAAGTATAATTTCAGTGGAAAAATTGGACTCTTCCCAAGCATTCACATATCCCTCCACCAAAGTAAATCAATACCTCATATAGTGAACACTGAAGCCTTTCCGGGATGTGTGTCCAGCAGGAATCTGCTGTGGGTACTTGTACTCCTTAAAAATCATCTGTTTTCATTTGTGTCTCTCCATTTCCAGAGCTCCCAACACAGTGGCTCCTCTACCTCATTAGCATCCACCAAAGTTTGCAGCTCTATGGATGAAAATGATGGACCTGCAGAAGGTAACATTTGAAGGCTGACATTCAAAGCAGTCAGTGTAGTGGTAACAGCAGCTGTGTAGGAAATGAGTCATTCTTCCTGCCAGAGAAGGTGGGAGCTTTGCTGGTTGGATGACTCGCCATGAGGAGGCTCATAGGTCTTAGCAAACCAGTTAGGTTTGCTGTGGTTCAGAATTGATCTGGACATCACTACTGAGAGGTGTTTTTGTTGCAGGATACTCAAGATACTAGTTCCGCAGGTGGTGCAGTGCTGAGTGGATTATTTTAGTTATTTTTTGTCTCATCTGTCATGGTGCTAAAAAACATACTGCACTCCTGGGTCTTCATTCAAAAATTACTAGTTTTACCCCGTATTAGGGCTTTGAGCAAGTTGGCTAAGGGATAGGGTTTGCTTGAATGCTGCCAGTTTACACACACGAAAACATAAGTGCATTTGTGTGTTCCCATCTGACAGTACCTCTACATGCTGCCTGTGAATTCAAGCAAACCACAGCTCCCTTGTATCGTAATATTCACTTTTAATATTAAACTGGAAAAAAGGACAGATAAAAATACAGCTAAAAGCACCGTCTTAAAAGAGTGCAAATTCAAGTCACATTTCTGAGGGGCATTTTTTTTAATGTTATGGTATTTATATGGTAGTTTGTGTCAGCTGCAGTTTACAGTCAGCTTTTAGAGGCATGTTAGGTATTTGTAACAAGCTATTTCAAATACATTTAGAAATAATGGTACATGAATGAGCACTAAAACACATGAAACTACAAACCTTTCTTATGCTTAGACACTGTGTAATGCAATTTTACCTAAACATCTGGTGCCCAGGTTGCTTGTGAGGTAGTATTATTGAGAACATTTGTTTAAAAACTAAATATTTAATATTGGGGGAGGGGGAGAACTAGCACTTAGCACATGAGGAGTTTTATGGATGTCTCAGTTTACAGGATGTAATAAAATAAGTGCTTGAGTGTTGGACTTCTTTGGTACATATATTTAATCATGCTGTGTCAAGGAGTTCCAGCCCTTTTTGGAGGCTGATCTGCGCTTGTGCAGATCACAGGGGCCTTTTCATAATTAAAAAAATGCAATTTTGGTTTTGTCTCAGGGGCATATTACAATGGGAATGGTAAACAATGTAACAGTCAAACGGTGGTATGTTTGAGCCCCTAAGTCTTATTTTTCATTATTGTATCTGTGTGAAACCTGTTGAGTACATACAATGTCAGCAGCATGGTTTCACTGTACAGTAAGTGGGATACTGACTCTGAATGGTTTCCAGGCTCCAAAGCTATAGACTTAAAATGCATGTTATGTGCAACATCTGTGTTTCCTTCACTAACAATAAAAATGTACTAATGATTCTTTCAGAAGTGTTGGAGGAAGGTTTCCAGGTTCCAGCATCGATAGCAGAGCGATATAAAGTTGGAAGGACTATAGGAGATGGAAATTTTGCTATTGTGAAGGAGTGTATAGAAAGGTGAGGAGCATAATATACTTATTACTGTAAAAATAATCATTATTGCCATGGTTTTCCTAGATCATGTTTTTCGTTGTGGACTATGGGACATGTAGTCAGGTATTGTGTCAATGCCAGATGGAAAAAAGAGAGTAATGCCCTCTCATATGAAAAAAAAATGAGTGAAACCAAGGGGCAGTTTTATTTAATTTATTTAATTCTTTGTGGGTTTTATATGTTTTTTTCTGCTGCACTCTGCACTATTTTACCAGTTCTTTATGTTAAATCTTTCTGGTTGTGCTGAAATAACATCTTTCTTGCAGTGTATTCTTGCAACTCTCCCTTTGCAACCTTAGACTGATGAAACATTTCACATGTAGGTGTGTTCTGTAAAGATGTCAGAAAGTTTTGTGTGTGCAGTGGTGCTGGTGAACACAAAGAACTGACTTTGGATCCACCTATTCTGCTGTCTGACACTGAGGAGTAACCTGTTCATGTTTATCTTTAGTTACATGGAATCTATCTGCTCTTTGCCTGCTTTATGCCATTATATGAGCTCCACCCAACTTCAGGAGGCTGCACTGCAGCCATCAAAATCTAATTTCGTCAGTCCCATTTACCATTAAAAAGCGAGAACAGTCCCCCTTATGACTGATGACTGATTTTAGACATCCACTTCAGATTAACCACCAGTCACTTCAGCTGTTCCTGTTGCTAAAAAGTGTCCAGGTTGACTATCTCAGGTGTCAGGTTTTAAATCTGGCCAGCCAGGTCATGAGCCAGCTTTGAACTGGCTCTACCCAACATTAAGAGTGTAAGAAAATGGAACAAAGACAAATTTTCTGAGAAGAAATACGGGAGCCTTTTGGTGGTATTGTTAAAAATAGAAGAATGTGGGGTAAAAAAGGTAGTAGGTATTTCATCTGCATGTCAAAGGATTTTAAGATCGCTCACATTATATAATAGTAGTTCAGAGAAAGCAAAGAAAAATCTAGAGCTAGAGATGTCCAAATTCCACAAGTGATGTCCACAAAATTCCACGAGTGAAGTTGTATATGCCCTATTACCATGTCCTAGAGAGAAGACTCTTAGAGAACACTGTAACTTTACCTCTGGTCTCAAAGAAAGGGCTTTAGCTTGTAAGAATATGATATTAACCCTCGAGGCTAAGTAAAGATTAGATCTCAAGGCAGATTCTGATAAATTAGCTTTGCTGGCTTTAAACCATACTCTCTGGAACAAGACAGTTCTCGCTCAAAGTGTCTGGCAAAGTCAGAGACCATGAAGACAGCTGTTGGGGAAAGGGGAAGAGTATATTTTGTATCAGCTGACAGTGTGCTTGTGGGACTTGGCCAAAGCTGTCAGGAGCCCTTTAGAGCTTTGTTGAAGTGAGTTCCTGGTGGAGCTGGTCATCTTGAAGGTGATAGCTCTTCAGATCAAACCATGGGGTCTGAACATTAGACTGGGGAATCTGGAAACCTAAAGGAACCAAAGCAAATAATATGAAAACAACACTGAAACACAACCCACAGAGGGGGCATGACTGATGAAAAGCACAGGTGAAAACACAGAGCTAAGAAAAGAGAAAAAGGCACGCTAAAAGCAAAATGAGCAGTGACTGGGAGAAACAGATTACAAGGCAAAATAACAAAAGGTTGAGGTCTTGATACATTGTCATTCAGCTGAACATGCTAGTCGTGCTGAGACATGGTTCAAATGTGCTAGTGTGCATTTTAGAACTCTTTCTCAAGCTGAGAGAAAAGGCACAAAATTAAATATAGGTCCCGCCACCTCTAAAAATAATGCAGATTACAATATCTTTGAGACCTAAACTGAAAACTGTTTCCTGCCCTCTTGTCTATGCCACTGGTCCCAGAATTATCCACTAAGACGACGTACCTAGTGAATACATGCTCAAATGGCATGATTACTCAGGTATTCCCAGATACATACTCTTACGGTCTCTGAGTTGTACTGTTCCAAAATCCCATTTGTATCAGAGTTAATACTTTGGAAGAGCCTGAAAATTACTGTAGAATTATTTCTGATAGTTTCCACGTCTAAAGAGTATACCCTTGCTATGATAAGTGTGGAAGGACAAATTAAAGACTCAGAGGGTAAATTAAATCCAGTATGTGTAAAACCCCTTCAAAAGCATTCTTTACAGTCTTTCTAAGCAAAAAACACCTCGCTTCAAAGTCTGATTTGTCCATCATTTGCAGAGACAGAATTGATGGGGTGATACTTGGGACAGAGGACTTTTCCATTTTCTTCTGATGTACAATTCCTGTGTGCGTTGGACTTCAAAGGAATAGCACCATGAGGTGTTAAGCAAGTAGGAATGGGTCTTGTTACACAACTTCACTGATCACATGGATTCTTCTTCTCCATAGCTGTGGAGATCAGCCTGTGTGCACTGGTTAGCCACACTGACACTTCAGATGCATTAACAGGCATTTTCCTCTGACAACAACCAGTCCAAATAGAAACCATAAGCCATCCTTAAAATTTTCACGTGAGGACTTCTAAGTCCCATTCTGTGCATCTGTGAACTCACAGGCATGTACACACACACAAACATTTAATACACACACAAAAATTATGAAGATAAATATTGTCTCCAGTGCAGTGGAAATTTCTGTGAGCTTTGCAAAAAGTTAGAACAGCCAGGGAATGTGGCACGGGACCCTATTATGAACTAGAAGTCTAATTGTGTCCCGCTGTAGGGTTACAGGTCCAGACTTTCATACAGCTATAATGTGTTTCCTACTTCGTGTGGCCCCTTTTCATTGTTTGGGTGAGAGGTGATATGCCCATTTCACTCTGAGTTTCTGGCATGGCCGTGCATACTTTTTGGCGGGTGTGTAAGTTGCAGTGCTGCTGACAGACTGTGGTTCTGCAGCTTTTTAAGGGAAAGGATTTGCATTATCTTAGCTTTAATTTTCTTTTTATGAAAACAAAGAGCAGTCAGAGTTGTCATCTGCTCATTACAAATCTACTTTATCATATGTGCAATTTGTCCTGTGGTGTTTTTATATGTGTTCATTTTTTACTTTCAGATACTTCCAAATTCTGACATTTCTTCACTAGATCAGATTTCCCAGTGTTTTGGAGTACATGGAGTCTCCCATGGCCAGCAAAAACCATCAATTTCCTTTCTCATGACAGAAAGGAAGCATTCCTAGGGCAAGCAGGCAGCTCCTATTGAAAGAGGGCATATTTTGTCTGAGTTTGAACCCCAGATATTTTAATTTTTAATATCCTCTCTCCTACCTCCTCCTTTCATTCTCCAAAAATAGTGTCTCTATTTCTGCCTGTCCTGTTGCTGATCTCGCACTGTAGCCACCAAACAGCAGCACCAGAAAGGGGCACCCCACATGGAGTGAGGACCATTTCTGGAGGCTGTAGCGTTAAACTCCTTTGTGTACAGATATGAGAAGATTTTCATTTTGCTTTGCTTAAGTCAAGTCTTGAACAGCCATGCTGTACATTTTTTACAAGTCATAAACATCATCATCCAGTGTGATTTCTTTGCACAGCTATTGAGCGTCTTAATAAAGCCATTGCTGTCTTAATACAGACTGTCTTGGCTCCCTGGGAACTCAAACAGAATTAATATTTTGTTTGGTTTTTTTTTTTTTTTTAATTTTACTGAAGTCCTTTTTTTTTTTTTAATTAATATTGCCAGAATTCTCCATGCTTAAATATGGCAATGAAATACCCAGTCATTTTCCTAATGCAGTGCTTTCTGTTTATGACTCACTTTGCATGTCTTATTTGACAGACTGTGCATATTTTTAGGCATGTTCATTTCTCTAATTAACTTACTATATGTTAGTTCAATCTAACAGTTTAACTATGTTTTGCTAAGTGAACAATGAAAAAAAAATGCCCTGTATGCTTGAGAGGTTATTTTTTCTTAATTTTTTTTTAACCAGACATATGCTTAAGGGCAATATAATAGACATCTGTAAACTGTTTAGATCTTTATTACAAAATGGAAGTGTTTTGTTAAGAGCTTTTTCTCATATTTAATCTTTCTCCATTTAATCTTATAGTGTAAATAGAGTTTGTGAACAGAGCTTCTTGGTTTCATCCTTACAACCATCTTTTGTTTTTGTAACTTGATTAAGAAGTGGAAGTTGATACTGTTAACTTGTCTACAGGCTTATTTTCCTATGTTAGCATTCTATATGATAACTATCTATATATGTATAGTAGTGATAAGTATTGGATGGTTTAAAAAAAAACCAGACTCAGTCAAAAGAAAATGTGTCCTCAGGCTCAACTAATTCTCTGTAACTTCTTACTGTCTCCAGAAACTTTCATATTCTGTTCTAAACATCATATTTAACTCTGCTAAATATTATATACTTACTGAATACATAAAACATTATTTTAAAGACTGACTTTTCTATCATAACAGTTGTGAGTGCAGATGTGCAAACAAAAGATTTTTCACTTTAGATCTAAAATAAAAATATGTTCCATAGCCCATAGGTTTTTTTGTCTAACAGAAAACAATTTTGGGGTTTTAGAATGTTTGGATTTGTAAATACTGTATAATGTTTTTACATAAAACTGCAGAAGAAATAAAAATTATTAATACAAAATGGAAAAAATCAGGTTATTTTGTTTTGAAAACATTGTAATGTCCTCATTAAAAAAAAAAAAAAGCTACTGCTTTTTTCCTCAGGCATACAATAAATTTGGATCAAGTTCACAATTCCAGTCAAATCCAAGCTTCATTTCTTGACAGAACTATTACCTGAATGGAATTATTGCCCAGACCTGTTGTGCTCAAATGACAAATACTAGCTCGACTGAGAAAAGTATTCAATGTGATTGAACATAGAAATTTTTCTTTTCTCTTTCTTCAGATCAACTGGTAGAGAATATGCTCTGAAAATAATCAAAAAAAGTAAATGTAGAGGAAAAGTAAGTATGAAAAACTCATAAAAGACAAAAGACTTTGATTTTTTTTTTCCCAGGAAACCTTTTGTAAGAGATCAATTCGAGAAGCTGTTAGTATTTGTCTACTTCCTGGCAAGTGTTTGTTAGAATAGTTTTTATTGAAGTCTTTGCCTGACCTCTGTGAAGACCCTTGGAGTAGCAGTATAAATGGCTGTGACGTGGCCATAGAGGTGTGTGTTCATTCTCCAGTTTGTTGGTTGTGTGTGGGCACTCCCTGTGGTCTTTACCCCTGTAATAATGTCCTCTAACTTTCATAATTCCAGATGCTATAGAAAACAGAAAAATAATACCAATAATTATTACAACGCTGGTCACTATGTCTAAATAGTATGCAAGGTTAATCAAATTGATGTCATATTTTTACCAAGTGACTGATAGCTTTTGAAATCTATAACAAAAGATGCTGCTTCGGAGAAAAAAAATTTAGAAACTTCCATATTTAACTTTTCTCTGTTCATGTGTTTCTTTTTCTTTCAGTTATCACATGGATGTTGTTTCTAGACATGTTCCTTCCATATTGCTGGAGGCAACATCTGTTACCTTTTTTAAAAACCCTGAGGAGTCTGTGCAGGTCCAAATTCTCTCTGTTTGTTTTTTTTTCACTGTGAAAGTTTTTCCCACCAACCCATAGTCATTAAAGATTTCTTTTGTGTGGCAGGAACACATGATCCAGAATGAGGTATCTATTTTAAGACGAGTTAAGCATCCCAATATTGTACTTCTGATTGAGGAGATGGACATGCCAACTGAGTTGTACCTTGTCATGGAACTTGTAAAAGTGAGTATTTTGGAGACAAGCTGCTTATTAAGAGCTGTTTCAACCGTACTGAGAAATTTTATTGGTATTAATGCTTACTAAAAGTCATGGAGTCACAGAATAATTTAGAATGGAAGGAGTCTCTGTCCAGCACCCTACTGAAAGATGTGTAACACACTGTCAGATTTTTCTTTTATAACTTTCAAATATTTCCAATATTTGTTTAACTTTCTGTAAGCCACAGTCTGAACAGTACTTTGAAGATGACCAGTTTTATTTGCTCCCCCAAAAAAAGTGTCTATAAAAAGTTTCAACTTAAAGAAATGCATCTGCCTTGAGGTGAATTGAAAATGCCCCCAGTCTGAATATCCAAAAATACCAGCCTTCAAAATTCAATATTCTTTGATAAAATATAGTTTAATTAAATTTTATTAATTTCTATTAAATTTAAACATTATTACCTATCCTTTTTCTCTGTTGCTTTTTATTAACACGTTGTGAGGCTTGCCTTTTGATAATAATCTAAATTTAAGATGGAGGAGAGAGGAAGTGAAAGAGAAAAACCTGCTATTTAAAACATGGTTCTATTCTGAAAAGTAAGTTTGTGAATGCAGTATTTTATACTTGGGACCCTATTTATTTCTTCACAGTAACTTGCAGATCTCATGCACTTATTTCTCTTGCTGGTGGAATGACATATTCAGACTGGATTATGAAATTCAGAGTAGGTCACCTCTTGGCCCAAAAACTGTCAGCTGTGCAGTGCAAGAAGTATTAATTTAGCTCTGGATTCTGGTACTAATGCACAAGTATGTCACTGTGCATAAAAGGTGGTAAAAATACATTTGCATGAATTGTACAAATTAGGACAGAAAACTGCTGAGGACATCTTGTCCTCCATGGTTATTTTAACAGAGTACGCCTGCTTTTCACATTCACTAAATTAGTGATTAGTGATTCTTCTTCCTTCCTCAGCTATTCTGTGGGAAGGACATCTTTCCAGCAGCCACCCCTATTTCTGTGTCTTGATAAGCATATTCTCCTGGGACAGCCTACCATGCCACCTGGGAAATCCACAGTTTTAGGTGTTTAAGGACAAAGATTACAATAAAGCTTTGCAGCTGCAGCAGCACTTGTGTGCAGGCCCATTGTGTGTGCATGCTGAACACTTGTGAGCAAATCAGGTACTCTGAACTCTGGTACACAGATCATTTACATTTAAATTAAATTTACAAGTGTTGTCACCTTTGACAAACATTCTCTGTATCCATGGTTAGAAAAAGGCATCAGTAGAGGTCATGAGAGAAAGTGATTTTGGCAAGCAGGACTGTTATCTGCTTTGCTCTGGTTGTAGGTGAAGTTTAGGAGATGTTCTTAATACAGGCAACTCATTGAGATGTTGGATAGGATGATCCCAGGTCCAGGTGTTTCTTAAGGAACTTCTCAATCTGTAGGCTGGAATACAAGACCAAGGAGAATGAAAAGTTTTTTGTTTTGTTCCATTATCCCTCATGCTCCATGGCGGCACCAGTGACACAAGCTGTGTTTCCAGTGCAGGGCTGCATGTCAAGTGTGGCCTGTGAGTGGATGGCCACAGATTTTCCCAGTCCTTTGGTGTGCTGGAATAGCCTTATCATCCATGAGAAGTTCAGACAATGTCCCACCGCTTAGAAGATTGCAATGTGAGCCTGTTAGGTTTGAACTAACTCTAACCACTAACTCTACTGTCCATCACCTCCAAGCTCCGAGGAGGCGGTCTGGGACATGCTGGTGGCAAGGAGCTGACAAGGTACTCGGCATCCCCATTTTGTCTCTGGTAGAGAAGTTAAATCCTAAGAAAAAAGCAAAGTACTGGCACTCTTCCACATCACAAATCATTCTGCTTAACCAGTGCCAGAAGAATTTCCACACCTTCTTCATAGTCACAACCCTCTCACACTCAGAAGTGCAATGTGAAGTAGCACAGCTTCATATCAGATTCCATTAGCCATCTAACACTATTTTAATCATAATTACTGCTCTTTTCTACAATAAGTGAGCTCACTTGGAGATCCATGCTATTGTAGGTTTTTTCCAGCATTGATGAGAGCTTGTTCAAAGGTGCCTCAATACTTCTGCATGGTGTTGTAATATAACAGCCAGGCTTCAGCACGCATTGACAAATCCTTCATCTTGGCCCCATGAGGTGTGCTAAGAAGTAAAAGCTGTGCCTTGTCTAACATGGCAAGACATAAGTACATAGCTGGTTTTATGGGTGCAACCTGCTGTGTTATTCATGCTTGAAAGATGTCTCCAGTGGATTTTTAATCAAAGTCCTACTCAGCTAAGTAAGAGAGGAGGGGACTGACAACTCTTACAAAATAACTAGCCTACAGATCTCTATAAAGAAAACCATCCATTATATTCACTTTCTGGAAAAATCTCTTTTCTTGCACTCTTTCTGCTTTACTCTTTAGAATTTCTGCACATACTTATGCTTTTAGTTATGCTATAGAATGGCTTTATAGACATTTCTGTAGTTTAGATATCCTAGAGAGCACTGGTTTAATGTTCTTTTATGTGGAATAATAGAAGAAATTTAGAAGAAATGTCTTGATCTTGGGAAGTCAGCCTTGTTTCTTTGAAGCAAACATCTATTCCTTAATATTTAGTTTAGAAAAAAAAAACCAACTTGTTGCACTCTGTGGGCACCAGGGAAGGTATTTCTGGAAAGACATTAATTGTTAATTCACCAATTGCTGACTGTTACCATTTCATAGCATACACTGTTAAAATTGATTAACCATCTGTTATTGACTGACTTTTGAAGACCTGACTTTAAATCAAACTCACAGACAGGAGAGAAATTCAAGGAGAAAGGGCTTGATACTGCAGAGCACAGTTTCAGTTAATACCACTCTGCATTAATTGGCAGTAACATGTTTGACATAAATGGCTGCTGCAAATACTGCCCTGACCTCATGGCAGATAGGCCATTCATTGCTTTGTAAAGTGTAAGAAAAAGCACTTCATAAATACAAATATAAACACATTGCAAGTGGTGCTTGTAAAGGAAGCAAAGACCTAGTTTCTGGCACATTGCCTTTTTACGGCGAAACAAAATTGTTTTTCAAACCTAACAGGGGTTTGGCCAGTTTAACAAGCAAGATTTATTGAAGAGTTTCCTTTAGTGCTTCAGGATATGATTTCACTTTTGCAGAAGAAAACAGAGATTATATCATTTACATAACAAGGTAATAAATAAATAATTGGTTACTGTACTTCCAAGTATACTTCCTCATGTGCACAGATGATAAAAACTGCATTCAGATGTTGCTGATCCCATTTCACTCCAGAAACGGGGATTTAAGACTGAAATGTCATTCTGAACTCACCCCTTGTGCCTGAATAAATGATAGTGACCTGCTGTGTGAATCAGCTAAGCAGAACCTTGCAGGTTAAAGTGCTCTTCAGGGAAAGGGAAGTCTGAAAACAATTCTGCCTGATATAGCTGTCAGCTCTGTTAACTCTTTCCAGGGTATCACCTCTGTTTTCACTGCAGAGAATCCTACAGCCTAAGTATATGCTCTCTTATCAGGCTACGTGGTAAGAAACCTTACTGAGTAAACTGCTTAAATAGAGAAAATTATTCTGCTTCAGCTTGGCTTGACTGTCTGTTAATGTGCTTTGCAGCCTCTGTCTTTTTCTGAGTTTACTTTTTTTTTTATCTTGCACATCAACATTTATTCTTTTTCTTCTGACTTAAGGCCAGAATTTTCATTTCTCTTTTTAAGGTTCAGCTTCTTTCCTTCTTGCCCCTTATATCTCAGCTTGGATAGTTTTCTTTCTTTGGAAGCAGATCTTTTGCTGATGTTACTGACACTTCTCCTGAGCATCTGGAATATATTAGATAAGACCAAAGATCTGTCTAATCCACTACCTCATGTTAAAAAGCAGCTGGTACAGGGGCTTCACAGGAAGGATCTTATGGAAGATAGATTATTTATCCCACATCTTTTGCCTTGCTGATATCTAATACTTAGGGATCAGATAATGCCATGAAGTACATGGTATTGTACTTTTGCCAAATATTTGGCCTTTCTCTGTAATCCTCTATCTGGTTTAGCTTGGCCTTTTATTCCTCTTTTTCTTGACACTATGTATCTTGATGTGTCTTGATCAGTCATCAGCCAGAGCAAGAGGTTTTGATGTGGTCCATATTTCACAATGGCTGGCTGCAAGCAGTTTCAAAAGCTGGGGTTTTGCATCTACAGTGGGAATAAACCTGCCCTGGCAGGCTTCAGCTGCACCTCAACAATACAAAATCTCTAATAGTTTGTTTGGGGTTTTTAGCAAGTAGGATCTGTTTTTTCAGGTTTGAGTCTCTGGTGTTTGTCTTTTCCTACCTTTGTCTCTGTAGCCATGGTTCCTGGGAAAATTATGGTTTTTCTTTCTCCTCCTTTCTCTTAGTGAAAACAAGAGCTGAGCCTTTTTTTCTTAAAAAAAAAAAAAAAAAAGGCAAATAACTTGAGGCTGTTGATAAAATCCTGAGAGTTGGAAAAGTTGAGCTTCATCTCTTGTTTTCAGAAAATACCTACCTTTTTTCTTTAAAATACAGTCTTCTGTATTTATTTTTTATCTTCATGTTTTGACTGCGGCATGGATTTTTTGCACTGATTTTGCAGAATTATCCTTCTCCCCACCACTACCTTTTTTTTTCCCTGTATTTTCTTTATGGTGCTGTTGCGTTGATTTTGGCCAAGGGCCCAATACCTCTGAGTAGTATCTCTCAAATGTGGTTTTTTTTGTTTTTCCCCTCACTCTGGCAAGATTCAAGATTCCTCCCTAATTTCTTCTTTAAACTTACTTTTTGGTCTTTCTCCAAGCACTTGCCAACTCAGCTCTGGAAATACAGTCCAAATGTCATGGCTGCCTTAGATCCTGATGAAGATTATTTCAACTTCGAGAATTTCACCTAATTTTCTTTCTTTTCTTCTTTCTTTCTTTCTTGTTTTTCTTTCACTGGAAGTAGCTTTTAGCTGAATTAGACAGCACAATGAGATGGAAATGACACAGGCTGCCATCTGTATTTGTAGCTGTGGTGAAATACTAATATTAATTCTTAAGTATCTTCCAGTATGACTGTCTGACATATATGTTGGGAAGTTCTTCAGTATTAGCTTCAAGAAGCATCACACTACCAAAAACTTCACATCTTGTCTAGACAAAGAGGTTTCTAAAATCCACGTTTTCAAGGACGGAAACAGACTTTTAAAACACACTAACAGTGATGACAGGTAGCTGGTTTGAGTTTTACTCAGAGTTCCTTCATTTTTCTGGAGTTCAGTCAGGATTTGGGCAAAAATTTGATATCAGCCTGTTCATGATTATAATAAAAAGTGGCAGGGGTTGGTATGTGGCATCATCATGGGCATGTTGGCATGCCAGAAATTCACAAGGGCTCTGAACGCACAGGTTGTCAAGTGCTGGAGATATTACAAAAGCAGCAGCAGGTGGGAAGGGTTTGCAGTAGAGACTCCTCCCTCTTGGCTGACCAGCTAAGCCGTGACAAATGGTCCTGAATTACTGATATATTCAACTGCCATTATGGGTGATATTGTCACAGTACCCATAGTTTATAGCTCCAAGGAAACTGTCCTACTCCTCCATCTTCCTCCTCTATAAATGATGCTCCTTGATTTTCCCTAAATTTTTCATTTCACAAGCAATATTGCTCATATGCCATGGTCATTTTACTGCAGGGAGGAGATCTTTTCGATGCTATTACTTCCACCAACAAATATACAGAGAGAGATGCCAGTGGGATGCTTTACAATCTGGCCAGTGCCATCAAATATCTTCACAGCCTGAACATTGTCCACAGGGATATTAAGCCGGAGAATCTACTGGTAAGTGAAGGTGCAACTTTTGGCTTTGTTGATAACTTGGGAATGTGTGAGAGAAGGTCTGCGCTTCTCCCTCCTTCCACACACCTGCCAAGTTTTTTCAGTCTTTTAAGTCATTGGTCCTTTTTTTAACCTTAGCTTTGTAAGCACTCCTAAGAATAACAGCTATCACAAGAAGTACAGTAACATAAGCTGGTATGTCTAGACTGTTCCCCAGGACACAGCCGCAAAATTGTTCCAGTGATCAGTAGAAGTGACATTTTAGTAAGCTGCAGTACAATTTCAAGTTTCTCATAAACAAAGAGGTGTTCTGTCCTCAACAGACTACTCTCTACTTCTGCAGCTGCCTACGTAATTAGCAGCAGTTCAGTTTTACAAACATTGTGGATGTAAATGTTGTACCCTAATCATGAAGTACATCAGAGCACAACCAGGAAGAAACGTCAATGTTCTTCCTTTCCTTGCTGCATCTTTCAAATAGTCCCATAGCCTAAATCTTCATTTTCCTGGCTGAATCTGTATAACCCCTATCCACTGAAGACAGTGAAAAACGTACCCTGGCAACAAGTCCTTGTCCTGAGAATTTTCATTCTTGAATGCAGCAATTGTGTTGTCCAACTGATATAGTTTTATGTCTTCTGATTATTTCACTGTTCTCTGAGTTTTCCTAAATTTGCCAACATGTTCTGGTACCAAGATGTCCCAATTCTCCATATATTCTGTGACCATAAAACAGTGCTTAAGATACCTAGATTATCAGTTCTCTCAGTTCTGTGCTGTCTGGCATGGTTTAGTGCATTTAGTCCTGATTGACACTGAAGAAGTTTTACGGGAAAGTTGACTCAAGTAGATCATACTGAATTTCCAGGGAGGGGGATTTTTACAGTTGAGGTTCCTCTAGTAGCAGGTGCCTTTATATTTCCAGGTGAGGAAGCAGCCTGCCCTCATCTTCCAGAAACTGTTAAAAACATGTCAGGTAGAAGTTTCACTAAATACAAACGACTGATACTGCTTTCATAGTCCTTGTGCTGGTGTTCACAGGTGACTGCATGCAGAGGATTCATTAATGCTGTGACATGGTCTGGGGCAAGGCTTGCCCTTCTGCTATCTTGACATGTCTCTAAAGTCTGAAAACAGGAGAGTTAAGCTTTTGAGGGAAGAGGGAAAGGTAGGCAGGAGGTGGAGGCAAAAGGGAGTGGATTCCACAACCAGGAATGATCAGACTGTTTGCATTGTAGCTGATTTGATTCTGAGTGACTTTTCCAGTGCTGTGCACACATAAATGTCCTACATCGATATTCATAGTGAGCAGTGAGGGTGCAGCACTTCACCTCTTGCAGCATCCTAACTCTTAAAAGTCAGTGTTTGAATATTAATTCTCTAAGATTTATCATGTCCTTGAAATAAATGAATGCTGGTTTAGAAGAATGTTTTGGAAACAGCCTCATGTGAGTTCTGACCCTGTCTTGGATATTGTCTGTCTATGGCCTTAGTGTCTCTTGAACTTTCTACTTTTGTTTTCTTGTCTGTCAAATGGGATGTGTAGTTCCTTCTATCACAAGATTGCAATTAAGGTTATATCAATGGCATTTATAAAACACTTGCATAATGCCATATGGGTCTTCATCTTTCTGATGATAAAGACCTTCTAATTGCCCTCTCTAGCCTGCCTTTTGCTTGCAGGTCTATAACCTTTCACCTAACTGGTCATGGCAGTATGTTTCCCTTGTTCTTGTGCTGCTGCTTTCATGTTGTTACTATCATGGTCTGGCACCTGCAAACCCCAGTAGTGTTACAGTAAGTTCTCCTGGCCACCAGTGTGAGAATCAGCCCTTTTTCCCCTGCCATTATGCTACTCACAAGTTGTAGCTTTAGGTTTAGAGCAGCCTATAATGGACCTGCCCGGAGCAGAACAACTAACTGGAGGGAGGGGCAGAGAGCAGCACCTTGGTCTTTCTCTACTTTGTTTTTAACTTTTCCCCAAAAGTAACAGTCATACTTAGAACTGATCTGTGCCATCAGCTACAGACCCTGCTGATAAACCTTTGTATGTGTGAAACTCTGTCATGGTTTAAACTCAGTCAGCCACGCAGCCTCTCTCTCACTTCCCGCCCTTCCTCCCCGCCGCTCCCAGGGGGATGGGGAGGAGAATCAAAAGAATGTAACTCCCACTGGTTGAGATAAAAACAGTCCAGTAACTAAAGTATAACACAAATCACTGCTGCTGCCACCAATAATAATAATGATAAGGGAAATAACAAGGGAAGAGAATACAACCGCTCACCACCCACCGACCGATACCCAGCCTGACCCGAGCAGTGATCTAACCCTTCTGGGTAACTGCTCCCAGTTTATATACTGGGCATGACGTGCTGTGGTATGGAATATCTCTTCGGTTAGTTTGGGTCAGGTGTCCTGTCTCTGCTTCCTCCTGGCTTCCCCTCCTCACTGAGAGAGCATGAGTCTCAGAAAGTCCTTGGTCAGAGTGAACATTACTGAGTAGCAACTAAAAACATTGGTGTTATCAGCACTGTTCCCAGGCTGAAAGTCAAAAACACAGCACTGCACCAGCTACTAAGAAGGAGAAAAAAATGACTGCTACTGCTGAACCCAGCACAACCTCTCTCAACATCCTATGTGCAATACCAGTAATAAGTGGTTAAATATCCCTTATTATCTTCAAAATATGCAAAGCCCACCTAACAGTTAACTGTCTAAGAGTATGGTGAATACCTGTGATGTTTTAGCTTTTTTTTTTTTTTTTTTTGTTCTCTAGAGAGTGTCTTCCATGTTTGAAATGGAACATTTTTCATAATTGCTGCTATTTAGCACATTTATTTTGTCAAGTCAGGGGATGTCTTTATAGCCATATAATAAACCCTAGAGAATGACTTCTCTGACTGTTGCCATCTGCACTGATCACAAGAGCAGCTTAGAAAATATTGACAGTCTTTATAGTAATAGGATACATATGGTGGCACACAATTATGTGTAGCTGCATTCAATTAGTGTTGTACAATTACACAGTTTTATTGCTTAGTTAAAACAGTGAAAGCACTGCATAGTGGGTAATTTGCACTAATCCCCATTTCTTTAATTGCCCTTCAGTATTTAAATGCAGTGGAACATATATAGCATTTGTTCTGAATAACATGAGTGTTAAATTATCTTTCACATTCCTTGACTGGCAAGTAACATACCACAGCTTCACATTGGGCTCCTTTTTATATGGAGTTATAACGGGGTGAGGAAAAGTTACTTTCTTCAATTTAACAAGTAAGTCAGCTGAAGTAGTTTTCCAAGGAAAGTAATTCCTAGAAACAGATGGGGCAAAATACTCGAAAATGCACAGTATCAAATCTTCTGCATTGGTAAATATTGCCAAGCAAGCTTCTTCCGCAATTAGTTTCTAGGATATATAAGTCATACAAGGTGAGGTCTATTGAATGAAGAAACTAGGCTAACACAACTCAGAAAGTTTTGTAAGAGATAACTGCATGAAATAGAATAGGAGATGCTGATTAGACTGGATTCAGCTCTTCATGTCTAAATACACACTCCACATTTTTCAGCAAGTGAATATTTAAAGCTCTAGTCTCTAGCCTTTAATTAAAACTGTTGTTGAGATTAGATTTATTACTGCCATTTCAGAGAACACTTTCTTTAGTTTCATGAACCAAATGTATTTAGCAATCTGTGTTTTTAATAAAACAATAATTGCTTTTTTTTCCAGTGCTTTTCTATAAGCCTGTCTTTTTTTTTTCTGACTTTGCAGTAGCAGAGAAATGGGAATCTGTATGAAATTGCTGGTCCTCTTAAAGATCCAGTTGTATTATTAAAAATAACATAAGGAAAGGAGAGGGATTTTGTTTATTCTGCATATCTGCTTAAGGCTCTATCAGCTGGTAGCAGGGATTCAGGACAGAGAGGGGTTTTCTCTTTAGACATGACTTAACATTAAAAAAGGACAAACTGGGCTGTAAAATATTTATCATTATTATTAGCTATAGCAGATCTGTAGCAAACAGTGAAACTTCAAGATTTCATTTTTCACAAAGTAAACATTCACTTTCATAAAGTAAACTGTTCAAGGATTTATTGTAGAAGTAATTGTGCTTTTGCAAGGATTTTTCTCTGCAAAAAAGTTGTAGATAAATGTGGTTTCTGTGGTCAAGATAGGTACGATTTTGGTTTTGATTGTGAAGTATGATATCTTCTATTTTTGTGTAGTTGTTTACTGCTAATTGTTGTCAGGATTGGTGAGCCAAACTGCATAGATCTTTGATTTGGGTTGCAAAAAGTGCCTCCTGTAAACTGTTTCCAATTTTTAAGGTGCTGTTGTGATAAACAGAATTAAAATGCATCGTAAACAGTTTCAAAACGGGAAGAAAGAACCCAAACAAGCAGCTAGATTAGGGAAAGACTCATAGTCTAGTGTTTTAATTTAGATACTTTTTTATTTTAAACATTTTAGGTAAATTTCTGGTGCTTGCAAGTTAGAAGTTGTTCTTTTGCATTAAGCCAACTTTGAAATTGTGTATTTTTTTCTGATGGTTCTAGCATTTTTCTTGTGACTATACCTTAATCTCCCCTTGCACCCATAAAAACCCAGAAGACTATGTTTTATGGCAGGATTTTCAATTATGCTCATTAGCAGCCCAACCTATATCTGTTGATAATGATGGTAACATGTCACTAAGACACTGATTGATGTTTAACAGTCATCCAAGGACAGGACAGTGTTTCTAGGTGAAACACTCCAGCCAAGCTTGTGTCTTGTGACTTCAATACACAAGAAAGAATCTGTTGCTGCTATCAGTGCACTCGCTTTTGTATTATCTAAGAAGCTGAAAATCCTGTGTAAGCTTTTAAGATCTGTGCAAGTAAAATTAATAAACTCAAAAACCCTACACTGCCAATTGCTGTCAGTGGGGAGTTGACCTGGGAATGTCACTGCTGGAAGGTCAGACCTTTGCTTCTGGGCTCTAGCTTCTAGCTAGCTGTGTCCTTTGTTGTCCAGGTAGAAAGGTAAGTCTTTCCCAAACACCCTGAGTGCATTCAAGGGAAGTTGTCCAAATACCGAATTTTCAAAGCATGCAGAAAAGTATGTTGTAGGTTAGGAGGAGAAAAAAGACTGTAAATTAGAAGGCAGTTAGTAAATGATACAATAGTTACCTTGACAGTATTGTTAAACCTTTGAATTTTCCTCCTGATTTAGGTTTATGAACACCAAGATGGAAGCAAGTCCCTGAAGCTAGGTGACTTTGGCCTAGCAACAATTGTGGATGGACCTCTATATACTGTTTGTGGGACCCCAACATATGTAGCTCCAGAAATCATTGCAGAAACTGGGTAAATCACTTCTAGTTATGATTCATTAATGTATACGCAGTGGAGCATGTTCTCATCAATAAGCTAGCCAGGAGTTCTTGTAATTAAGAATTTTATGGTGCCTTTGCTTGAGTATGATGCAGAATCATGGCTTAGAGAACAATTTATCTGGGAGGAACCTCAGGAGGCTATCTTGTCCAAATCATCTCAGAGCATGGCCAACTTTGGAGTTATATCAGGTTCCTCTTCCAGTTGTTGGCCTCAGACTTCTCAGCTTGAGTTACTAACTAACCACTTGCAGATACAGTAGAAGTAATTTTTAAGTTATCATTCACTTAATTTGATTTCATTATCACAACTGTCATCTTCTGATTTGTTCCACAGAGCAGGTGCCTGCTAGCTTGGGCAGCCTTTGTCACCTTTGCAGGCTTCATGTTAGGTGAAGTTAGGCATCACTGTCTAACTCGAGAATACAGTACAATGTCTTCTCTACACTCCTACATTCTGGTCTAACATAGTTTTAAGATATAAATGTAAAAAAAGATCTTAAAGTGGAATTAGGATAGGCAGGTAGGACTAGAGAAATTTCAGATAAAAATATATAAGAAATTATTAATAATTTTGAAAATGTTTCCTGTTTCTTGTACTGTAGTTCATAGGGTTCGAATGTCTCTAACCATGTCTCTCACACTTCCAGATATGGCTTGAAGGTGGACATCTGGGCAGCGGGTGTGATTACTTACATCCTGCTCTGTGGGTTTCCTCCATTCCGTGGGTATGGACTGATCTATTCAACCATCCTTATTCTGTGAATTGGTCCCTGTGCTGCTTTTTCATTAAGCACAGAGATTCCCACTGGAAACAGTTCTCTACTCGTAGGGTTTTTTTCCTCTGCTCTGCACAGTAATTTACAGAAACCCCATAAATGCCTGTGATTTTACTGTAAAATCTGTGTCTCGTGTTTGTTTAGTTTAAACTTCATTGCATTATAAAACAAGGGCCTTCATTACAGGTTCTGTGTGTCTTTGCCTGATATTTAAAATATACACTGAAATAAGCATCTTCTTTCATGGACCAAATACAACATATTTTGTGGTTGGTAAAAGGTAATTAAAATGTAAGACACTTAAGAAGGACATATGAGATCTTTCCTGCCCATCAAAATAATTGCAAAGTTGCTGACAATCCTGAGGACAAGCAGGTTACCTTAGAAAAAATGTACCAAATGCATTTTGTTTTACTTCACCTTTCAAACCCATGCTTGTGTGCCTGGTGGGAATTAACAGCTTCCAAAACCATAGTTAGTGATCACCAATTAAAAGCAATTTCAAGAAGCCTATTGAAACCACCTCTGGAAATAATTTCTTTGTGGGTTTTGTTGTTGGTTTTGTTTGGTTTTCACTTTATAGAAGTGGAGATGACCAAGAAGTGCTTTTTGACCAGATTTTGATGGGACAAGTGGATTTTCCATCTCCATATTGGGACAATGTTTCTGATTCTGCAAAGGTGGGTTTTATAGTAGATGATACTTTCTTTTCCAATATTATTCCCAGTGCCAGTGCCTAATGCATGGTGTTCTCTCACAGTGCTGTATTTGACATGTTTCATACATGCCTGCTACACCTATAAATTCCTCTAGGTCGCCAGGTGTGATGTTGTTTGATCACTGTCTGTCGTTAGACTCTGGGAGGTTCTGAAATGGACCCCATCTCTATATGGTGTCTCACACAACAGAGACACCAGTAACCCTTACTGATCAAGAAAACTTCAAAGTAACTTCTTACGGAAGTACGCTTCTTAGCTTGAAAACTCCCTGGGACTGCGCTTTATATGTACTTACGATGGGGACCAGGTACCGACCTGGAGCATTCAAATATTATATAATAACATTGTAGGGAGGCTGTTTTCCCCTTATTAATCCCATTAGGTGATTAGATGATATGTCTGTTGTTTCTTTCTGTCAAAGAACCAGGCCTTGCATTGCCTGTAATTCCTTATTGTTGTCAGTGTGGTATGAAATACAGACTTGTTCTGGCTTCCAGTTCATGGGCAAATGCCACAGAGGAGGCAGAGCTTGATGTGTGCTAAAGCAGGTACAGTCCTTTTCAGATACAAACCCTGCCAGAGTTCATTATACTTGCAGAGCAGAACGAGTTTTTTAATTCTTGTTAGTGCACTGGAGCAACAGTTTTTTTCTAGGGATCTGGCATTCACTATAGTTATGGGTATACATGTATATATAGAGAGAGATATATATGTATGTAGTAAAAAAAAGCCAAAACCATAAAACTATTTATATTGTCATAATGTAGATAAGTGCTTAATTACCACATCATTGTGTTGTAGCAGGCTCTATTTCATAGCAACAGTAATGAGAACTCTGCAAGTCCTTTGCCAGCATTCTCCTGTGAAACTCCTTCTTTTGAATAGCTCAATCTAAAATTCCTGGTTTGAAGCATTAACATATTTATTTAACTTCTCCTTGTCACTAATTTGTCACTTGTCACTATTTAACTTCACTTGTCACTATTAACTTTGGGGTTTGGTAATACCCTTTATTTGCTGTCATGCTGCCATCCTGTTTTCTGAGCAATCCACTCAGTGGTTAAATTGCATATATGTTTATTTACATGCTAGTTGAAAACTAAGTAATTTCAGAAGAAATCAAGAATGAAAATGGTTTTAATTGGATTTTTTTATATATATTTTTTCTATGCCATTTATACAAGAGCTTGAAGTAGAATTCTAGGTTTGCTGGCTTTTCTGTACAGAGGAATTAGCTTTTTCTTAATGGAAGGTTAACCTAATTTCATGCAGCCATCTGTTTTGTACATGGGTTGCCCAGGAAGGCTGTGAATGCTCCATCCCTGGTGGTGTTCAAGGCCAGGTTGGACAAAGCCTTGGGTGGCATGGTTTAATGTGAGGTGTCCCTGCGTGTGGCAGGGAGGTTGGAACTAGATGATCTTAAGGTCCTTTCCAACCCTAACTATTCTATGATTCTGAGTGCTTTTCTCTTAAACAGTGGCTACAGATCTGTAATTCAGAACTGTCTTCTAGCTTTTCAAGATACTGTTAGGTATTGATTTAAAAGTTCAGCTTGAAGTTCAGCAGTTCGTAGTTTGTTTGGGTTTTTTTTTAATAATCTTAACATGTTTCTGCAGTTGGCAGTTTGCTCTCTATTTGAGAACTCTTACATAATCAGCTGAAGCGAACTTTAGTGAATTAAATGTTGACTTGTTCTTTAAGAGTTTCCTAAATTTAACCCAGTATTCTACTTCTCAGGAACTTATCACGATGATGCTTCAAGTAGATGTAGATCTGCGATTCTCAGCCTTGCAAGTTCTTGAGCATCCATGGGTTAATGTAAGTATTTTCAGGCTTGTAGATGTTACTTGTAACTTGGCACTTTTGAGCTCTTTTCTATCAGATCTTTTCTATGCCCTTTTGGAGCCAGCACATTCTAAAACTGCTTCAAATTTAACTGGAAATAAGCTGTGTTCCAGTCTGGTTTAGTATATCACACATACCTCAGAATATTCACTATTTTATGCATGCTCAGCTACATTTTCTCTGAAATATTTTGGGCCAGGTTTTCAACAAATCTCAACCACTCATGACAAATTTATACCTCCAACAGTCATCTTATGGATTCAGTGGCACATTTTGCTATCCTAAAATCAGATGGACACAAAAATCTTGACAGTCATGATTAAGAGATACTGAAATATAGTCCGTAGTGTTAAGCCTTCTTGAGCCAGTCAGCATGAAACAGGGAAACCTTTAAAATCGTATTTAGCTTCTGACATTGAAACATACATATATTTCTGCACAGCCATATCCATTTAATTTGAGTTACCGAGAAATACCTATATATGTATCGCAGCTTTTCTCTAAGCTACTGGACATTTGCCATTAAAGTGGTAATCAGTGAGGTGGCGTATGGATAAATATGGCAGAAAATAAACAGATTTCTCTTTAATTAATGTTGAGACAAGGACACTACTTAATATTTTTAATTATTTCATACTATTTAATATGCCTTAAAATATTTGTATGACAAAAAAGAAAAATTTGAGAAAATTGAGTTTCAAATTCAGAAAGGAAGATTGAGGGAAAAAAAAAATACACTGGGATGAGCAGAGAAAAAAAAATAAAGGAGGAGGAAAAAAAAATAAAGGAGAAGAAAAACTTCATTTTGTTGGTTACAAGTTTGAGTATGCAGTCCTCCCTGGAATACTATTTGGTCCCCCAGCTGCTGTATGTGAAATCTTTTTCTCATTAAAGCACTATCCTGAAAATTCAAATATACAGTAACTTCAAATGTTTTTTTGTTTTTTTTTTTTTTTTTTTTTTGTTTTTTTTTTTTGTTTTGTTTTGTTTTGTTTTGTTTTGTTTTTTTTTAATGAAAGTGTCCTCCATATAGCCCAGAATTGTTGTCATCGCTTAAGTGTTCACCAAGTATATGCTTTAATCTTGGAAGCTCCCTTCTTGCCCAAACTTTTTTTCTTAAATTGTAAATGCTATTATCATGTGGAGCACGTCTACAGTGTACGAAGAATGCAACAATCCAGGACAATGTCTGATGAAAATATCTTCATTTTTACAATGACATTCTAGCAGCTGAAATATTAACTTTCCTCAGTGCCAGGTGTTGTCCTTGGACAGAGTGTTCTGTCACAGTTTGTAATGACTTCGGTAACTGAGGTGTCTCTGTCTCCACTGGATGAGGGCAGATGGGGATTTCTGGAGTGCTGCTGAGGAAGAGATGGAAGTGATTGGTCAAGAGCTGCAGAGAGGCCAGGTCACCCGAAGTGACAGTCTGCACACTGCTGCTGAGGTTACTGAAATATCACATTTACACCACATAAGGATTTGATCACATATCTTCCTCTTTTTCTGAAAAATATATTGGAACTGTTAATGCTCCCCCCAGGCACCATTTTTTTCTTCTTTTTTTTTTTTTCATTTTTTTTTGGCTTCAGTTATACCACAATGTATTTTAGGATGACTTTTTAGAGAGATGTATGAAGAAGAGGTGTGGCTCTTTGTCAGTAACATAATCGTGATGGTGTGCAGGTGACATGAAGGTCTGCTCTCTGCCCTCACTAGTGCCTGCTGATGGGGAAGGATGGGGAAAGGGGTTGGGGACTAAAACTTTTTGACACTCCAGAGCTCCACTAACCAAACCTAAACTCTGATTACTGAAGAACCCTGGCAAATTCCTGGGTTTCTGTTCAACAGGTTAAAATGTGGAGCTGTTTGCCAGAGGATGCTGTACTGTCCAAGTATAAATGGATTTCAAAAGGGAGTTTGATACATTTTTGGAGGATAAGCCCATTTGTTCCTATTAAATATAGGAGTCTTGATACAAGTCTTGGCTCACAAAGTTCTTAAGTACTTGGTTGGCAGAAACTGGAGTATATACCAGGGAAAGTTAAAGATCTACTTGTCTTCATTAAATGTACTATTTCATAAACAGTGACTACAATGCACAGTTGGAAACAAAATACTGTGTTCAGTTCACCTTTGGTCTAATACTGTTGCAGTTTTTCTAGTTTTATGCTGATTATAATTCTTTGCAATCAAAATCTGTAGCAGTTCTGTCCATAAATAAGCAAAACTATTCCATGATGGTTTTGTAATTTCTTCTTTTCTGTCCAAAATTTTGTAATTTCTCCTTTTCTGCTTTTAGTAACTGAGATGAATTAGTATTTTGTCTTCAGCAATATGCTAACGATAGATCGTAACACAGATCAAAACCTCTTTTGAATTCTTACATACTCTCCAGATACTTTTTTTCTGGAATGAGAAAGGCCAGCACTGGGACCAATTCAGGATCGTGCTTAAGCACATTCCAAATGTCGCTCCTATTTCAGGACATCACACATGGAAGCGCTTAATATGAAGCATAAAATTAACTAGATGACACTAGAATCCTCGTTCACTTAAGGAGAAATAAGATCAAGGTTGAGTTGAAACAGATGCTTGAGTGCTTTCGTGGAAAAGGACACTTCCCTGAAGTGGGTCTGGGAAGTACACAGTAGCAGGGACAGCCTGCTTGTGTACAGAGACAGAATGATCTGATGGTGGTGTCAGAACACTGGTGTTAGATCCGACCTCTCATCCCCATACCATCACCTGCTTGACCAGCTGCAATTCTGTCACACAGCTTCCTTGTACCTCATTTTCCCAGCTTCAGCACAAGGAATTAATACACTCATTCCTGTTTACAAATGGCTCTGTGATCTGTGTGTTGTAATTACCTGAGTGATTATCTGCAAGTTCTATAAACTACTGTTTCTGAGAATAAATGGCGTAAAGGGTTTTTACCTAACAGTCGATTTTCCCAGATAACATTTAAATACTTTTCCATGGCATTAAATGCTGGACTTTACATTTTTCTTACTTCAGTTTGGAACCTATTCATAGAGTGGTAAACTTGCAGCTAAAATACTGGATAGGAGAGCTGGCTTGAAAAAAAAGCATGTGTTTTCTTCAACAATTTTAAGGAACATTTTCTCTCTTTGATCAAACCTTTGATAGAAGTGTTATAACTGCTTACACTGTATAAAACCATTTTGTAGATTGTAAATAACCATTCTGCTTTATAGCTGCTTACTATGTGATTACTTGGTAAACTGCTGAGATTCCTGGAATGTGCTTTGACAGTTTCAGTAGGAGCCAACCCACATTTCAGTTTCAGTTTTTGCTATAAAAATAGCTGGAATCCTTTTGGAAACTGCAAAACTTGTTCTGGGCAGAGTGAGACCAGTAAAGCAGGTCCTATGTCAATAATACCCCAGCTGCTTTCAATTCAAAAAAACAAAACCTGAAAAGATGTTGGCTGCATGCCACTGCCACAGATGGCGATCTTGAATTTTAAATGCAATTCAGCAGCAGTTCCTTGCCCCCTCCGTTTAGTTTATTTGGATTTGTCTGTCCTATGCAGTACACTTAGACTTGGAAACAAATCCATCAGTTTATGCTTCCCCTACAGGGACCCCAGATCTTTCCTTTACCTGCTCAAATTCTTTGCAAAACCAGAGTTACAAAAAAGGCTGGAAGCCTGAGGTCTGCATTTTAAACATTGATGATATTGATAACTTGAATTATACTATACAACTTACAGGACAAGCCTACTCTCTTTGTGTTACATAAGTAATAAATATTTCCTTATACAGCAGTGAATGCTGAAAAGAGTGGATTGCGTTCTGTAAATCCTTCTCTGTTAAAATAATCAATATAAAATGTCGTATGTTGTTCCTGGAGGAAGAAGATGGCACACACCGGCCTAAAAAGAATTAGCAGAATTGGAACTTGTACATGTTTCCTTAACCGTGTCTGCCTTGGAAATTTGTGCACAAAAGAAATGAATAACCAGGCAGTAAGTAGTACTAAGCTGAACATTTGCGATGAAGGTAATTTAAAAAGACATTTCTTATTTGGCAGCTGCAATACCTTTGGTTACCCCCTATGACACTGCCTAAAGAAAAATGCCTTATAATCCTTACAGGAAACAGAGTCCAAAAGATTTTCCAGCCCTTCTATTTGTTCTAATTTTCTGCTGTTATTTATGTAATGACCTATTCATCTGATGCTTTTAGAACTGAAAAGTAAAGCTCTTGTGACAGGCTTGTGAAATGGATCTTAGTGCTTCAGGGCAGTAGGAATCTGGGAATCCTGAACTTTGTTCTGTCTTTTCAACACTTCTTTCTTTTTTTTGAGTGGCAGTGCCTCCTGCCATAGAAAACAATGCAAATATGAAAACAGTGTTTATTAATGACTCAAATGATTCCAAGATCCTCTGCCCTCTCCACCTTCCCCCCTCCCCCCCTTTTTTTTTTCCTTGGAAATAGAACAAGAAAGGTATTTTATGGAAGTTGATTAAAACAAAAAAAAAGTATCTTAAGATCCCAAGCAGTTTACATTGTCCAGGTGAAAACTCAAATTCTGGACCAGAGTTTTGAAACTGTAAATGTTTTTTGAGTGCTCAACATCTGAGACGTGCTCAGGAGAGCAGTTCTTTAAAAGCATCATCAGTCAACATTTTCTGAAGCTCATGACCCTTTAAGGTTCCCAGAGTTAAGCAACAAAAATCATTAGTCATCTTTAAAAGACCTTGTCGTGACTGAGCTGAGATGAAGCTGAGATGAAATTCTGTGTTCCTAACCCAATGCAAGAAGTAGTTCCTATGGTAAAAGGTTGAAATAATAGGGAAAAGGAATAATTAAACTCTTTGGAGTCTGACATCCTTCCCATTACAGCAATCCGATGAAATTCTTGTCAGCAGTGTTTAGTCTGTTCTCCAATTCTACAACTTACCCGCTGATTCTGGTGAATCTGATGGGGATTTTTTATACTTGTTGCCTTTAAAGATGCAGAGCAGCTTCTTTTGTATGTAGTTAAACAGCTGTCATTTCTCATCCTCAGTATCTTATTTTATTGCTGGCTGAAGTGATTCCCGGAGCCAGCAAGTATATATTAACTTGTTTATAAAGCATGTTGGAATTAAAAAAGAGTTAACTACTAAACATCATGTAGCACTAACAGTAGTAAGAAAATCTAATAACAGTACAGTAATTCCTATATATCCCTATGCTGCATCTTAAATTGAGCTGAAAGATGTTTCAATTAAAAAGCTGGAGCCCAAACTATGTGTCTCTGGTGCATTGCCACTGGAACTGTGGGTGTGGTGCTTCACCAATAAAATATTACCACAGTCTTGGTAACCATTGTCTTCTCCATAATTTAGTCTTTTGACAAGATGACATGAACATTTGGCAGGCTTTCATGTCAAGAAAGCCAAGGGAATAATTTTTTTATATATTTATTTTGCCGCCTCTAATGAAGAAGAGTTCACTTTACAGACTATCTTTCTTCTGGGAAAGGCAAGGTCAGTGGAAAGCAGGTTATTTTTAGGGGTCATATACCACTGAGCCAAGACTCCCCAGTGCTAGACAATAATCAGCTACTGGGTTGTATTGTTTTGTGTTTTGCAGCTGTGTGCACTTGACCATATTTTGCCAGCTGGGACATTTCATTAAGGGGTGAGTGAGGGATCTCTAAACACAAGCTCCCCAAGCTAAATAAATAACAAACCCTAACCAACCTTCCTAAAATTCCCATATGCTCACTGAACTCATGATTTACTGCAGCAACTCTGTAACTCTTTAAGTGCACTCAGAATTGCTGCAAAGACAGAAAAAGAAGTGCCAGTCGTCTCTCTTTACTCTGATATTGTCTCTCATTTGCCTGTATTCTGCTAGGATTTTGCTTAAGTGGAATTTAAGAACTTTTTCATCTGTCGATTTCTACACACACCATGCAGTCCCAGCTTGAGATGACCATTGTGGATGGCCAGTGACCTGATATCCTGCATATTCTTCTTTTTCTGCATTTTGTTGCCTATTCCACCTATTCTTGTATATTGTTGCCAGAGATCCTGCATATGGAGATGTCTCTGCTCATTGCAGGGGTTGGACTAGATGACCTTTGAAAGTCCCTTCCAATCCAAACTATCCTATGGCTTCTATACTATGATATTCTGCTAGCAGGGAAGTCTCACCAAGCAGTGGCTTTTTGCACTTTTTTTCAGGCATAAGGCTCTTAGCAGCAATTTCTAAAAAAACCCTTTCTTCTCTTGGGCTTGAATTCAACCCACTGACTTACACAGGATTGCAAACTCCCTTCTTTCTGCTAGGGTTCTGCTTCAGCATTGAGAATGCCTGCATGCCTTGGTGCAGATAGACAGTTTTGCCCTACAACGAGTGGTGTTTCAGCTGGGAGAAGGCACCTTCTGGCCCAGCTGCATGTCTTCGGGGCTGGAGCTCTCTCACAGCCGGCTCGCCTGGCGTGCACAACAGCAGAGCATGTGTCTGCCTCTGGCCATGCAGTTGTGTGCCTACTTTCACCTTAGCTCAAGTTGAGAACATATGTCTTTCAGCAAGGAAGAAGAGGCCACCCACAGCTGGCTCTGGCCCTTCTCTGCATTCCCAGGCAGTCTGTACCTCTGATTGTCCTGTATCTCAGCCGTGGCATGTCTCAGCTTCCCTGGGTTTCATCACCATAGGACTCCCTGAGCTATGGCTGCAATATTCATCAACCATAGAGTCCCGGAGTTTGTAACCTTTTGATGAGACAAGGATCTTATTGGTGTCTCTCTGGCTTTTGGAGATTCTTTCCTGCATCCTACCAAAGCAGGGCCTCTGGTTTCTCTAATCTCTTGGGCGCTTTATACTTTTGAGGTCATTATCTTTAAATTTATGTGATGAGTAACCAGAATCGTAAATATCTCCCAGCTTATCAAAGCTTTCAAGCTTTGAAATATTAATGAACCTAAAAATAACTGGGCAGTGGTAGTTACGATGTGTTAGAAAGAATAATAAAATATTTAACAACTGTTATTAATTAACATTACTTAAAGTTTGAGAGGAAGGTACTGGATAAATTGTTTTAAAAAAGGGAGGCTGGTTCATGCCATTATATGATGTTATAAATACCTTAGATATGAAGACAAAGATTAGAGACAAAGATTAACACATATTTCATTAATAACTTCTTGTAAACTTTTCTATATTGACAGGTACTGTCAGAATCACCTCACAGTTCCTTTATTTCACCTTTTCTCTCTGAAGTTTTATCTTGCTTTACTTCTCTGCAGGATGATGGCCTTCCAGAGAATGAACATCAGCTCTCAGTAGCTGGGAAGATAAAGAAGCATTTCAACACAGGCCCTAAACCGAACAGCACAGCAGCTGGAGTTTCTGTCATAGCAGTAAGCATCTGAAATACACACCCGCAACACTTAAATTTATGTGCTCACAAGGCAGTGTGTGTCTAGGACATGCCACCAAAAGAAACTGGAGAGGGTTAATCTTTAGATAATTCTAATGTGTAATTAATATAAACATAGTTAGACTGGTATTCTGCACAATTTCTTCATTGATTCTCCTTGTGAGTCACATTGTTATTTAACAGCTGCAGGAGATATAGTTCTGTACACACACTTCCACATTTTACCAGATCAGTAGACCTAACTCCAGTGTAGATTCAACAATTTGATCTATGGGATCATGACATTTTACTTGGCAGGAGAATCATCACATGGATTGAGGCCACACACAGGTTGTAAAAGGACAGCAGAATTTTAAAATTATAATTACTTAAAATTTGTAACAGAAAATCTGTATGGCAGCCTAAGTTTCTCTCCTCTGAAGACATCAAAGAGAGCTATGATTCCTCACTGCTACCTTCATAGTTGATATGAGTCTAGCTCTGCAGATTTAGCTCAGCAGCAGCAGCATTTTATTGTACATGCAAAGTGCTTCCCTTTAGGCATCAGAACTTAGTGGGGTAAAGACTTAATGGAGCTCCTTGCTGCCTTCTGTCATGTTGCAATTCCAGTCTAGGCATTCCAGGTTAGAATGTGTCTGAGCTTCTGAAACCAAACTTGACCAGACTTTTGACCAAGCTTTATTGAGGTTTCAATGGCATCCTCAGGGTAGCATGCATCACATACATTTATATTTTTTCATCAAAGATGAACCTGTTCATTAGATATACATGCACACAGAATATATGCAGTGTATTATGAGATTATTCATACTAATGCCATTGAAAAGTAACACGCACATCCTTCACATTTTTGATACATCTGCCTGTGTTTGTAAGCTTTTCTTTATTACTCATGGTAATGTTAACACTCCAAATAGTCACTGAAAATAAGTGACATGTTAAACATAACCATTCCCATATCAGATTACTCAGTGTTCATTCCCAGCTTCCATAAATTGCAGGTGGTGTGACTGCACATGTACTTTCTTGTACTGTTTCCACTTTCATGTTTCTCAGCTCAGCCCCTCCAGTGGTGAGTTAAATCAGCATGAAGTAAACTCAGCTCAGCACGTGCAATCTGGCTCACAGGTGTGAACTGTTTGTGCAGCAAAATGGATATCTCTCAAAGTTACTTGGTTTAAGTACTTAAAATTTCAAGCTGTGCCTCTCTCATATTTTTTCTTTACTCTTTCCAACCCTGAACGTCCTCAACATGGAAGCAAGTTGTTCTTCATGCTTTTCCTAGATTTTCTCAGTCATCAGCTAACATAGCCAGCATTTATTTATTTTCATTTTTAAGCAATAATACTGCAACAGCTCTCCCACAACTAAAACATCACATACCCATTGCTCATCTGAAATGCAGGTATGTTCTGTATAGCCTAGCTGAAACTGTGTACCTTTCGAATGGACTGCCAGCACGCTTGTCCATGAGAATTACTGCTCAGATCCTCCATGCTAATAACTTCAAAGCTTAAAAGCAAGAAATGATGCCTTTTTCCTCATCCATCCCTTGCCTCCTTTATGTTTTTAATTTCTCCACTCTCCTCTTTTTTTTTCCTTTGCCCCAATTGCTCTGCCAAGGAATTGTTTACAGCAGTTTGACACTTGAGTAATGAAAAAGGCACTGTAGTGAATCTTTTGAATGCAAAACATTATACATTAGGGGGAAAAAATGTATATGTTTAATTATATTTTTAATGGCTTTTATTTATTTTTTAGTGTTTGAAAATTTAACAGATTATTTTTAGTGATCATCTCTGTGGGTGAACAGCATACTCTGGCATGATTAATCCTGCAACTTGGCCTATAAAGTAGAAATGATTAGAATATTTTTACAGAATTTAGAAAGCAGTTTGATTAGCTTGTGTCAATTATTTCTTAAAAACTTAGAAGAGATGGGGAAGTATAGACTTCTTTAGTGTTTTGGTAATGATCCACAAAGCTGGATAATTTTGATTTTAAGAATAAATTACCTTTATTTTCTACAAAGCTAATTTAATAAGTAAAATAAAGCCAAAAGGAAAACAACAAAGCTTTTAATTGTTGTTTCTGCATTTGAAAGCATATTTAATATACAGTTGATATGTATGTCATCAGGGTTTTACATATGGGAATCTTCCTTTAACTGTGCAATCTTAAATATCATAGAAGTAAACCCTATTAATGAAGACTGCTCTGCATTTAGAATTTTCACAGTATGTACAGATGCTGTAACATATTGTTCAGCACTAAAGATGTGCACTAATTATATTTTCAATTAAAACACTGTTTTATTGTGCCTGCCTGTATGTTTACTGTAACTTTTTGAGACAGTGCTTGTGTATATAATATATAGAGATGCTTTCTATATATTACATAACACATCTTCTTGTGTGTGTTTGTGGAAATATGTTAATATGTGGATATATTTATATAGTTACTTAATAGTATAAAAGATAAATATTAGTATTATTTTTGAGTTTTATAACTCTATTTATGCATAGAGATAGCTATTCTGTGGTATTTAGTTATTAATTCTTCCTCACACTGATATGATATTATATGCCTGTTTTCTTCAGTGGAAATAAGTAACACACCTCAAAGATCTCAAATGTTATTTATCATATGCACCAATTAAAACTATAACACGAAAACTAAGTTTTTAAAGATGTGTTTGTGGTCACTTTGACCTGGAGGAAGTTTGAAGCCATGTGCGTTTTACATACATCTACTGTGGCTACTGCTTCCTTTAGCAATGCCCAAAACCACTGCATTGACTCCTTCAGTGCAGACTGATGTCTGATTTGTTGATGTGGCAATCTTCAGTAAAAGTTTTCTCTGACCATTCAGGGCAGAGACATCCTAGAAGTTCTTGTGCAAGTGTCCAGACTTCACATTGTCCAGATTTGAAAGGGTTTGTCATTTTGGACAAGCTACCATAATGAACATGTTGTGCATGCCTAGCAAAGTAGTTCCTTTGCTGACGTAGCAGAAGATGAATCCTTAAACAAAACTAACTGTACAGGCAAAAAGACTTTTCTGTTGATACATTAATACATCATTAAAAGTTCTGCCAGCATAACTATGTCAGTTGGGAAAGGAAGTCCCTTAAATCAGCATAGCTTCACCAGCAAAATTTTGATTGGAGAACTAGCTTTCAAAATAGCAAGAGAACTAACAAGTCTCTAAAAAGCACTGCTTGCTGATGGGAGCATATGTAGGAGAAAGATCACTTAACTTGCCCTGTTCTTAAACTCTCATCATAATCATTGACTACTGGTCTCTGTAGGACACAGGGGCTGGGCTAGTGCCCCTTCCATCTGTGTCAGAATGGCCACGTATTTGCAGGATCAGGTTTCTCATACAGCTTTCAAATAGGAACAATACCTTGTAGTTCCGTGATGTTGTTTATAAAACATTACCGCAGTGAAAACTTGAAAACAGACTTTTACTAAATAGTCTTTTTTAAAATTTGGGGATAGATTTTCTTTTCCTTCAATTGTCCAAGGATGTCATCCCTTTTTTTTTTTTTCTTTTTCTTTGGACATAAAAGAATATCCTGTGGCTTTAGTGAATACCCTCTGGCCATTAGTGACAGTGGCTAAAGCAACCAAGAGCCAAAGTCACTTTTTAAGAATGCTTCTGTGATCCAGAGGTGTGCTGTAATTCCTTGTATGAACCAAGCATTGTTTAATTTGTGTCCTTGTCTGAAGTGTTAAAGCTTTGCCTGTATGTTGTCACTTTTGTGCTTGTATTTTTGCCATTGTTAAGGCAGAGGAAAGACTAATAATAATCTTCTGTCAAAGTTATATGAGGTCTCTGTCTTGGCAATGAGAGTGAACTCCAGCTGGAGAACCAGATGAATTGAGTAGGCCAAAAGAGAAAAGCTGCTCAAAAATTTGGTGTAGCTTTGCAGAGTCCTCACTGGGACCACTGCCTGCAGTCCAGCAAGGGAAAGGGAGAGGCTGGATCATTGCCCTGCGATCTGCTGATTTTAAAATAAAATTGCAAATTACAAGTGGCATTTTTAGAGGTGAGATTTCTTTGGTGGTGTGGAAGAGGAGCCGAGCTTAGTCTGTGAGTTTTGCTTGGCTTAAAGATGACCACATGCCTCGTCTATCACTTCCCAGCTATTGTCTATGTTATCCTGGTATTGTTTGTCCACAGTCAGTTTTCTCATGGCAGGATTTCCACACCGACTAAATTGTTTCAGCTCGTGTTAGGAAGCAACTCTCCCTATTTTCTCTATATTACTTTTTAGATATTCGATTTTAGGGCAATATTTTTGATCTGCTTTTCAAGAAAACATCCCTTTTGTGTATTTTATGTGCAACATACAAGGGGGCCAGTAGATGGCAATAGTAGACCAGTGTACTTAAGCCAACAGAAAACTCTAGGTAAGAGGTTCTCATGGTTTTAAACAGGAAACGTCCTTTAAATAATTCTAAATAAGATGAAAGCGTTATTATTTTAACATAATGGAATAAATTATCAAAATCTATACTTGCAGGGGAGTCATCAAGAAAAATTTAAATTTGGAGTTAGCTCCTAGCTACCCTTGAAGTGTTTGGTAACTGAAAATGTGTTGAACTGCTTTTCTGAATTTAGAATTAGAAGCTGTCATCAGTATTGGAAATATATGCCACGCTCTTATTGAAGCACAAAATGGCCTTTTCATAGGGCAAACTATGAAAATCATCACAACTAACAATTTTAAAGCAGGCAGTGTGTCTCCCTCAAGATATTTTCCCCTAAAATTTCATTTAACTTGGCTAAATGATGTCTTCTTCTCTGTTAGTGCAGAACAGAAGGGTTAGAGAAAACAGCATATTTTCTTTGTCCCTATACACATGATTCTGCTAATGATGAATTAAACTTAAAAGATCTGTATTCTTCAAGGAATGGCAGGAGCACACTTTCCTGGACGCAATGTTAAGTTCATTTCCATTTTGACTTTAATTGGTGCAATTTTAAACCAAATAGTTTTGTACTGTTATCTTTTTGAGCATGAGGTGTAAGCTGAAATGATAAACAATGTTATTCATGGCTCTGAGTAGTTCTACTCTCCAAGGTTAACACATTTTTAGAAATGAATTACCATGATTGATGTGGTATCAAAACCTGATTCTTTTCATCTTTACACATTCCATGATTATGAAGCAGTCTAATTTAAGCCTTGTGTAGTCTGTCTTGCCTGCTCCTTGTGATGGTTGCACTGCATTTAAAAAAAAAACAACATTAAACCTCTCAGTTTAATTGCAAAAGATAATTTTCCATTACTGATCTGTGCAACTTAAAAGGGCACTTCCGTCTTTGGAGGTAACAAGATATTTTGTCAGATTTTTAAATGAATGCATAATGCATATTAAGTAACCTATTTCACTAACTCCATTTTAGCTTGAATAAATTGGCTTCTAATTTAGCAAGACTGAATCTAGAGTTAGCATCTTTTTCTTTTATTTCTTTACTTTCTTTTTCGTCTCCAGTACGTAGCTTTAGGATGTTAGATAAGTGCCTTCTGAAAGTGAAAACAGTAAATATGCACTAAATAAGGAACAGCTTGCTCTGGAGTCTGAATTCTTTAGCCTAACGTCGATCCACTGAGTTGCCCCATTTCTCTCTGCTCAGCTGGACCACGGGTTTACCATCAAGAGATCAGGGTCTTTGGACTACTACCAACAACCAGGAATGTATTGGATAAGGTATGAGATGGTGCAGCACCAACAGTCAGTGTTTCCATGGCAACGTGCTGGCAGTCTCCATTAACCAGTTCCTTCAGTGGATAAACATGCTTTTTGATTTGTTATCCGGTCCATATGCTGCTTTATCAGTTTCATTTTAATCTTGATTGAGATGCCACACCCCTTCATTCCCTTTCTTCACCCATCCCTCACACTCACATTGCCAGCTTTCTCCTCATCGCACATGCTCAGTATCAATTTCCCTTATAATTAAAAGGACAGTGTATATAGAAAATGTACTAGATATGCTGAAGTATGCACCCTCCCCCTCCCTATTGCTTGTTAAGGCATCTGTTTCCCCTATGCTCCTGTTTTGAAACACAGGGAGCAGCAACAGGCTCTCAGCATATATTTTCCTCTTTTTCCATGCAAGTGGAGCTATATACTGTCATTTTAAATCCACTGAACACAATCCTTACCTTAGATCGAACAATGCATTTACATAACACGGGTGGTAGAAACTCTCCCAAGTTCAATAAAATACAATGCATTGTATGTGCTGGTAAGCTTGTGTTTCTAACAATGCGTTCTTTCTCTTTTCTTTTTAAACCCCTTCTGATACCTATTTATTTTGATTTTTTTTTTTTTTTTTAATATTGCATGAGTCTTTTGAATATATTTTTCTTCATTGTGTAACTGTGCCAGGGTTGTTGTTAGATGGCTTGACCTGTATGACAAAATGGGACTCTGGGTGGGAGGGGTTTATTCTAGCATGAGGGCAAGGAAGAATCCAGGTCTGATGGCCCACACAAGGCCCACACACCTCAGTGAATCCAGAGCCCTGGAATTTCCATGAAGTGGTTAATTGCTGGCTTTTTTCCTTCTTGTTACTCACAACCCGCATTTTGATAGCTGGGGATATTTTTACAAGTTTCTTGCAAAATCTGCATTTTCTAACACTGCAGTAATTGAAGCCTTTAAAAATTCATCTGTGAGGTGTTTGGAAAAACTCAGCAAATTAACCACATTAGTGAAACTGCAGAGATGGTCACTGCAAGTATTTCCAGTAAATTAAAACTTCCACCCTGGATCCCTTCACCGAGTGCATGGATTGGGCTACAGCATGGTTTCCATAAAACCTAGCACTTCCCTGAGCACACAGTGAGGGTTAAGTAGATTTTGATATGGATGTTCTGGGGAAATAGCTAAAAAAAAAAAAATCCTTATTTTCAAGCAAAAAGTAGAGAAGTGGTTCCCATCCATCAGCTGAACTCTGGCTAGCAGGAATTGAGAAACACTTTCACTCCGAGTGCTCGAGTGTGTAGCAGGACCTGTAATTCTAGCCTATCACACTTGTGTTGGTGGTTATAAACATACCATGGCCTGCAAGATAATAGCAAAACCTGGTCGGTCTAGCTTGTCACTTGGCATCATGCTTCCCAAGTTCCATCCCTGTAATAGAGCTGAGAGCAGCACAATATAAGTGCTTTTCTGGTATGGAGAAGGGGAGAATAGATTCTGAGTGCCCAACTTTAGTTGAGTGTGGATTTGATAGTGTTAGAGCAATTTTTCCTTTCTGCTTACAATAATGGCATTTTGTGTAAAACAGGACTTTGTCAAATAGTTGCAAATTTAATGCCTCCTCTGTAGAATGGGGGAAAGCTCACACGACCTTTATTTATCTTTCTGGAGCTGAATTGCTCTCCATGATCAGCATACACTCCTCCTCTGCTTTATTGTTTTTATTTTACACAAAAAAAAAAAAAAGGAAGAAATCTGTCTTTCCATTTGTTATAAAACTGTGTTTGAATCTTTTAAAATGCCAGCTTCAGGGGAGTAGACCACCAGAAAAAGGAGCCTGTGATAAAAGCGAGGATCCTCTCAGATTGGCCTTGACTCAGTTTAACTGCATAGCCCAGATTTTGAAACAAACCGTATGCATTTTGAGAAGGTGTGTGGGGGGGGAGACTTTAATTGTGAAATTCGATAAATAAATAAACGCTATATATAAAAAAAAAAATAAAGGCTATTTGACTAAAGCACTAGTAATGGCTACCTTCAGCATACAAAATGACACATTCCTGAATAATGGGCTGGAGCAGATGGGCGATAATCTCTCTTATTCATACATAAACTGCTCTGTTTTCCAGCTGGGGGCAGTAACAACAATGTTTATAATTAGTGCTTTCTAAACAGAGCCCCTACTGTGGAAAGGCAAACTGGGAGAGCAGGGCTCCTAGGTGTAGATGCTTAATTAGGAATTACTATAAGAGGGGAGACCTCTGAACAAGCGCTGCCCTATGTTCTGTCCTTATTCATCTCGAAGGAACAAGCAACTGCTGGAGTGACCAACATTTTAGTTTAAATAAAACCATTTTGGTGTAGCAAGTGTTTACTTTTTAGTAGCGCATACAAAAAGGTTCATCAGTTCCTGTCTATAGAACAGTTAATTTATCACGGGCCTATGAAAATTAACCTAAATTCACAAGTACAACCAGGTCCCAAGGAGTATTTAATGCTCCCTTTGTTAGTGTTAAACTGTTCGTTTCTTCTCCACTCCTTTGATCGTTTTCATCCCTAGCAGTCTTCTAAAATATCTTTTTAAATGGCACTGTTTCCTCCTTCAGTCAAACTGAAAAACTTTCCCTTTCACTGCCTAAAAGATTTTCCTATTCAAAGGGTCTCAAAGTCCTAATTTTCTATGCACCTATTCTGCATCCTGATTTATTGCCTTTCAGTAGGATAATATGTGCAAAAGTGAATTTTTTAAGATACTAAGATAAAACAAACATTATGTACAGTGATAGTTGTTGTAGCAGGTAAGAGATATAATGCCTGGAAAATCTTACATTGGTCCTTGAATATGAGGAACAGAAAAAACACAGGGATCAAATCAGTAGAATCATTTGGAACCCAGACTGATACATGTTTTATGATTAGCCCACCTGATGCTGTTGGGACATCAGCCCTGCAATCAATAGTGCTGGAAAGGCCAAGCCAGTGTCAGTAGGGGATGAGACCTGGAGGTCCCAGTTAAACACCAGCAGTCTGCACTCCCCCAGGGTTGGTGAAACATTGTTATTAACAGCCAGGAAAGCCAGCCTTGGTATAGGTAGGTAAAGCCGATGATGCAATCACATCTTCATTCACCCTAAGTTACTAATGTCAACTCAAGTCAAAGACAGCAGGGATCACCCATCTCTAAGCAGAGATACTATGTTTGCGATATTTTTTTTTCTCCAGTCAGCCCATTCTCTGCTAGATCTCTTTGTAAAAAGGTTAAAGCGAATGCATTCATCTTTTATGATTTCTCTCTAGTGAAATTTTGCAGCAGTGACCACAAACAGTCAAAATGGCACCTGCATTGTCCTTCAGAAGTATCATAAATGATAGATTTACTTTCTTATAAGAAACTTTTCTTTAGGATGTACTTAACTGAGGCTTTTAAGAGGGTTTTTTTGGCTTTCTTGTAACTAAGCCAGAATATTAAAAGTATTTCAAGCCTTCCCTTTAGTCCCGAGTGTTGCAGTGTTCAGTCCAGAGCCTTCTTCAGCTGCTTTACCTGTACCTCCTAATGGCAGCACATTCTGAAGGCAAAACTTTGCATAACTTACCAATGTTTTCTTTGACCGTGAATTTCCTTACTCCTTCTGGTTTATATCTAAATCTTAACATTATTTTAATCTGCTACTGACAGAATGTCCTGAATTTTCTGCCTTCTCTGGGCTGATTCTGAACATCAAGGGAGCACCAGAGTGGTTTTATCTAACATAGCAGGAAATATATGTAGTATTTATAATATATGTAATATTAATATATAAGTACACAATGTTAGCATATGTTATATTCTATATATCTACAGATACTATATAAAAGGTAAAGGATCAAAATAAAACCAAGGAAATACATGGGAAAGTCATTAATGATATTATTCATGTAATGACAATAGAAAGGAGATGAGTTACATTGGATGCTTAACATAATCATCAATCCAATCAATTAATAAAATACTGGATTTTTAAAATACAGTTCTCACTATCACAGTTTTAAATGTATCTGAATAGCTCATTTAAAAACCCATAGTTCCATCCTCCATGTTTAGTTCCTAATTCCCACTACTTTGCATCTGTCGAGTTGCTTACCCCTCTCCCCAGTTGATACAAGTAATTTTCAAGTCAAAAGTTACATGGGGCTTGACATGGGACGAGGAAGTTGGGAATCAGTCTTGCTATCTGTAAAGTGCCATTTTGAATACCTTGAAACCCTCTGTAAACTGAGTATTGGTAAAAACAGGCAAACATCTAAATTCATTTAAAATCTTTCTCCTGCTCTTTGACTAAGAAAACCACAACTGATTCACAACCTATAAATAAAATTCACCCATGCAAACAACTTGGCACTAAGTCTCTTGCACATGTAATTGAAACCAGCTGAGGAATTGTGTCTCTAAAAAGGAGGGGATGTCAAACAGTAAACACAAACTTAAATATAGGAATAGGAATTCAGCAGTTATATGTGTAGAATACTTGTCTTTGTATTCACCCACCAATACAGTACAAAACATACATCAAATTTATTTGGTTTTCTTTCTTTTTTATTTTCATTTTAGCTAAGTTTTGTGCCAGAAGTTACATGGTGTGCTAAAGCACTGGCCTTTTGTATTTGGAGGTCTAGGTTCAAATCCACTCGATTAATTTGTCCCCTCGATGTGGTCATTTGCACATCTCCAAATCACCGTGTAACTTGGGTTAGTTATAGCTTGTGCCTGAGGGGCAAAACTAACCTGTGTCTTTCACTCCTGGACTGAGGTGCATTGCTAAGTTCGAAGTACTCTCCAAAAAGCGTCTTGAATCATGACTCGATCATATATATATATATATATATATATACATATATATATATATACATATATACATATCTATGTATATAAAACTTGAGAAACCCATGGAAAATATTAAAAAAGGCTGCCTGGCTCATGCCACAAGCATTGTCTAATGGTCGTTTTTACAGTAAGGAAACCTGCTGATGCATATCTCAAGGTATTGAGGTCACTAGCCAGAAGCTTAAGGAAATAAAAAAAAATTATCTAGGTGTGAACATTTAAATATGTGTGTACACATACATGTATGTAAGAGAATGCACTGAAAGAAAAACATCCGTGTTTCAGTGCATATGCCTGTGTAATTACACACACTAAACAAAGCAGCACAAAAATTGCAAACAAATTGCAAATATGCTGCTGCAGAATGAAAGCGATTGAAGGGATGGTTTTCTGAGATTAATGTGTGAACAGCTGCATCCCCAGTTCAGTCTCCTGGCTGGTATGAATAATGGATGGGCTAAGAGGCAAAATGCACAATAATGTTCTTTTATTAATGAAATGAATGTATATCTATATTTGGTGGCTAGCAGTAAATTAAGACAAATGAAAAGAAAAACAGTCACTTCTCACATTCATAAAATGCAGTTACTTCAATACAATAATTACTGACCTGACAGAAAATACCACCCCACAGCTAGAGTAACGTGCTTCCCACTGCAAATCCAACACGTATATCAAAGCAGTTGTAGGTTTTGAGTGTCTGTTCATAAACACAGGGTTCAATATTTTCCAAGGAAAAAAAAATAATTTGCAAGGCCCTGGAGTCCTGCAGCATCAAGAAGTAGGAATCAAGGTAGAGACTGTCCATATGGCAAAATCCTGGAAAAATGCTAACTACATCTTAGCATAGAGGTGACAGAAACAAGGATTTTAAACTAATGCTACATTACTTCAAATTAAATGCATTTCCAAAAATTGCTTGTTAACCATTTGGTACTGGGTGTCAGGATTACTAAATGTTGATGCAAAATACATTAGCGCTAAATGAAGTGCTTCAGACACATCAGCACCAAACTATTAGAGGCAATCCACTTATCTGCTGCTGGATAAGAAGCTCTACATTTCCTCATATGGATTGTAGGAGGACAGCTGCATATCTTAAATGAGAATGCTATCCTTACATTTTAGTTGCTATTGCTATCATACAGTGCTCAAAGTTCTCACTCTCTCACCTTGAGCCAGGGGAAAAAAATGTCGAAATGTGATAATGAAAATCTGGGATTTGCAGCCCTGTGTAGCGTAAGTGCACTTCAGATCCTCTTATTATTTATTGAAAGAGTAGCTTCAAGCTGAAGTGCCATAGAAATCCATAATGGACTGGTTCATGGACCGGTGAACCACCCAGCTGAATAGTAGATGAAATAATGCATCTCTTAAACCAAGGCAATATGTATAAGAGGCCTGTGCTACAAAACCAGTAAGAATAATGAAAAAGCTGATTTTTGGAACATACTATGTGCACAAGAGGGTACAGTAGATGACAATTGCTTGTACAAAACACATGTGGTCAATACTGAAATATATCTTACCATCTCTGCATTCCAAACCATTAATCTATTATATTTTAAAATTCTTTAGAGGTAAAAAGTAACCATGACCTCATTAAGTGAAAAATAGTACTTGTGCGGAATGTACAGTGGCAATACCACCCAGCAGTGCATTAGACACTGGAAGTGCAAAACATCATCAACTGGGTAGAATAAGCCAAATCTTGCAAGTTCTGTAAGTGCTCTGTCTGTTGCCAGAGGTGACCTGTTCTGTGGTTCTGGCATGTTAAATGCTAAAAGTTAGAATACAACCTGTGTATTTTTGGTTTCTCTAGATACATACTTCCTTCTTTGGCTCTCTGTAACTTTATACATTTTTATTCTATAAGCTCTTTGGGTGAGAAAGACTGCGAATGTCTCAGCTCAGGAGAATAACCACGGCAATGCCCCTGAGTCTACAAGCGTGTCTTTGCAAAGACCAACTAAATGAAATTTGGTGGAGATTTTGGATGAAAATGTAACAAAACTCATTGTCTCTAAGTATCTCAGGAAGTTTCTGAAGTGTTAGGAAGCCAGAAATAAGGTGCTGGATCAGGTGAGATCATCAGGATATTTTTGCTTAATATTTTTCATTATTAAGTCAGGAAGTGCCTTTACATTTATCTAAACAAATGCATTTAAACAAAAGCCCCCAAAGCTTCCCCAACAATACTAGCAAACTAGTATCTTGGGGTCTGTTTTCTTAAAGACACCGTTAAAAATGTGTCCTTATACTTAAGTATGTAAGTACTTTTGCTATTTTAGAATTTTGTCCTTTAAAAAAAAATCAATGTCCTAGGCTAAATTTCAAAATGAATCTTTTATTCAAAGTATTCTATTCTGTGTAACTTATCTGATTTTAAATACCTTCAGATTTTGCATACACATTTACCATTCTCATGTAGCAGGTTTTAAAAATAAATTTTGAATTTAATGCAAGTATTTTTATTTATTCAACCAGAAATGTTTAACTTTCTCAGAGGAGAGTATCTGTTACTGTGATATGGTTTAAACTTTAAATAAATGCTTATTTCCTGTAAGCATAAAAAATCTTCTAAATAGAAATCTGTATTTTATAGAGTGGTAATATATGCCATTCTTTTCAATTTTCACACAGAATTACATGCTGTATGCTATATTCACTTTGTCTAAAAGATCTAGGTATTTTTCTGTTTCACATTAAAAATAATCAAAAACTGAATTGGTTCAAGGCTAAGAAACATAGAAGGCATTGAAAATGCTAATTAGAGCTCTTAACCGAAAGATGAGCAGTAAACAAAGAAATTCTCAGCAGATGAAAAGTGTTGCATTCTGTAGCAATTATTATTTAAAATATGGGGAAGAACTTATCAAAGCTAATTATTTTAGCCCTTTAAAGTAGTGCTATGTAGGTTCTAGACACAAAAATAATAGTTCAGCCATTTAGCCTAACTAAATCCGTTTGCTATAGTAGCTCTGTACTCTTGTCCATCTTTCCGTCTCTGATACATCATTATTGAATGCTGATTGCATTATTTTTGAGCATGGATTGCTATAATGCTATTCTGCACCAGTATGATGGATTTAGTTTTCATTTTGTTCTCAAAAATATGTTGCCTATAAATACATCTCTGCTCTCCTATGAGGCTCACACTATAACTGGTAAATTTGCTAGAGAAATCAGTCATGTATGTCTCAAGAGGACACAATAAATCCTTTGAAGCAGAATAACCTTTTGGCTGCATTCTTTTAAAAGGAGATTTTCATACTAGGGGTGAATTTTACAAGCCTTACCAGTTAAACCTATTCAGTGCTCAAAGTTATATTTGCCTCCAGTAGCACGATCACATAATTGTTTGTTTTTTGTATGTCATCTTAGTAGCCTCTTTCTGTTTTGCTTTTTTGAAAACAATCAGGAGCCATGTTTTAAGAAGGCAGCCCTGCTCCAGAAGACAGTTAACTATGTGTCAAAGTGCTCTTGCTGAATCAAGGCCATCCTGCTGAACTTGTAATTTTACAATGATTTTAGGGACTGCAGTCTAATAAGCCATACTCAAGAAAACCAGTCCCATACTTGAAATCATTAGTCAGACATTGGCTGCCCTTATGTGGGTTGCAGTTTCACCATGTAAATGTTCCAGAAAAGCAGAAGAAGGGATGTGGCTGGAAGTTACAACCATCTTATCGAGACTTGCATTCTCAGTAGTTGCAGCATGAGCAAAAAATAAAGCCCATGAAGAAAACATCCTTCTTTCCCATTCCTAGAAACTCTAGGTAGACCTAGATAAAATTAGTGGAGTATTTAATGTGATAGACCTTGGTCAACAGGAGGAGACAGGGGATCAGGATAAATGGGTCTTTCTGTCAGAATTAAGCATTCTCCCTAAGAACATCCATAGGGCAGCATGAGAAGGTGTCAGAGAGTTGGGTGGGCTAGCTCCCTTCAGTGTTTGTTTTTCTCTGTTGTCTGACAACTTCATTACAATTCATCTTTCTTAGCTGATTGCACTGACTTGAACATGAGTAAGCGTGGATCAGCCTTCATTAAGTCAATTCAAGAATGAGTATCTCTGCCTTGCCTGTAGAAACAGATATATACGTTGAGAAGGCTGGGGGGAAGGTCATTTGGTATTTGGCTTGAAATTTGAATCTATTAAAGGATGAAATTAATAACATCCAGAAGTAGAACATATGGCATCCATATATATGGTTCTGTATCTGCTTGATGATGTCACGCTACCTCTTCAGGTTTGGGAAATGCACTTGCTAAAGCATTTAGCTATGTTGTGGGCTCAACCTTTCAGACCTGAATGAGACAGAACAGGTTTAATTTGATCTGAACATTTATTATCCCTGGTATTTGCAGGCCACATAAACTCATGGTTTTCATTATCTTTGCATTTCACACACAGCCTAATTTCATTTATTCTTATTTTATGCCCCTGCCAGACCACCGCTCTTGATAAGGAGAGGCAGGTTTTCCGACGAAGACGCAACCAGGATGTGAGGGGACGTTATAAGGAACAGCAAGCTCCACCTGAACTCAACTCCGAATCGGAAGACTATTCACCAAGTTCATCCGAGACTGTTCGCTCACCTAACTCACCCTTTTAATAAAATACTTTTACTCAAAAGTCTTGGCTTTAACCCTTTGAGGCCCTGAAAATCCTTCAGACCTGTATGAAGTGATTACAGCTGATCTGTCCAGCAGTAAACACTGGGATGGTGGAACACAAAAGGGTGCTCACAGAATCTTTGTAAGAATAATTTCCTAATTGATTGAAGTATTTGTTCTGTCCTTAGATTGCAACTTGCTGCTAATATGATCCTCAAAGGGTTAAGGCTATTTTGCTTTTTTATTTAAAGATAGAAGCAGTGAATGTTTTCATCAGTGAAGCTAGGAACTGCAGTATGTAATTTTAGCCCATGTTAGCCCTCTGAGTAAACGATGAACTTAAACCTTGACAACCCACATTAGAGCTTTATTCGGGGTTTTTTTGCTTTTATACACACATATCTTTTGTATACCCAAGAGTTCCTTGCCTGTTCCTGGCCAAATCAACACACTATTGCTTAGGGGTTACAAATATAGGCTTTAAAAATGAAAATAAAATGAAACAAACAGTATATTCTGTAGCAGTTATTTCTAAACCTGCATCATACTTCCACAGGCAGTGACTGTTGTTGGAGGATATTATGCAGGCTAAATGGGAAGTTCAATTTAGGGTGGACTCACAGTTTACAGAGTATGACATGATGATGGCCACAAAAGGTTGCTTCCATATCGTTTGCTGCTAATGGCAATGCAGAGTCTTGGGAAATGGCTTGAGGACACGTTCTGTGTATGTATGTGGGTATGTAATGATCTAGCTGAGAATTTCCTGGTTCCTTTGCCTCACATTCAGAAATGTTCAGGCAACCTCTCAACATGACCTGGTTATCCTGGGAGAGTCATTTTTAGAGATTTACATTGAATAACACTTAAAATAGCTTAAGTACTCCTAAACTGGGGAAAATACAAGTAATTTCATATATATGCAAAGCCTGAAATGAATTAGGAAAAGTTCTGTCTTAGAATGGACCAACTAAAAATGATCACCAGTTATATTTGTAATATTTAATAAAATGTGCATTAACATAGAGTATACACATTTCTGGTTTGTTAAAATCTCAACACAGCATTATAGCATTTTATTTAACCATTGTCCTAAAGTTGGCTTTCACAGAAATATTACACTTTGTAGACTTTTGCTTCAAATGTGATAATTTGAAAGAAAAAAAATATGAAGTTACTCAGAATTTCACTTGAATGAAAAAGGCAACTTCCAAACTCCAATTCTAAAATAAAAAAAAAAAAGTGAAATTTATATTTGTTTTTATTACTCATGTAAAACTGAAATTTTCTGCTCTAAAGTTAAAATTTTCTCACAGTGTTTTTAAAGAGTCACATAGATGTGTTTGCCTCTCTCTCTGTCTCTCTCTCCTTGTTCTTTTTCTTTCTCCCTTTTTCTTTCAAATTATACCACTAGAAATATCAACGTGGTGCCCAAAAAGATAAGCAGACTTTTCTGATCTTGCTAGGAAGTATAAATAAATTTTGGAGGAACAGGGCAAGTTGCCTACAGAGTCACTTCCGTTGAGCTGTATTTCCTCAAGGAACTGTCCCTAAGAGCAGCTGTGGCAGCAAATGTGTACCTGCAGCTTGCTGGAGCTAGTGTAATGCTCTTTTGCATTTCTAGTTGGAAGTATAATTTGAACTGTATTTCAAGAAACATTGAAATTCTTTTGTTTCTCCACCCTTTGAAGTGCATCTTTCATTGCCTCATAATAAAAATTTATATACAAAAAGCTCTAAATTTTTTAAACACAGGAGTTTCATCTTGTGAATCTTCACACAAGTGATGCAAGCATTTCATACAGAATGCTTTTAAATTCACCCAGTGTTAATAATCTAGAAATGAGACATTTAATAGAAACCAAATCTCCAGATTTCCTTGGTGGTACAGAGGTATGAGCATTTCCAGATTTGATTCATCTCACCTATCATGGGCACGCATTTTAGGCAGGACTCATGCTTTGATTCACTTACCGCTCTCCATTGATGGTAGAAGAAACTGCTAGTGGAAGCTTATGTCAGACACCAAACTTCAGATTTTGAGTGTAGTAGAATGAATCTCACCCTAAGTCATTGAAAGACTCTGATCTCTGAACATACATCCATGAGCAGAAGGACTGTGTACAGCCTCTGTTACTGGAACCTGAGTGATAACATATTAACCCAAGTAAAGCAAATAGGTGTCTTGTTGGAGAACTCCACGGAGGCAAAGGTGAAAGGATAAAGGAACTGCTATACAAAAGTTCTCATATTTTAGATTTTGGGAAGGGGCTGTCTGTGGCAGATGTGTGCCCAGCTGACCCTAGAGTCATATCAGAGAGAAGACCCTTGGTAGATAGGGCACAGCCACTGCCACTGTGATGTTATTGGTTGTAGTTTGATAACATTTGGATAGGTCAGGGATTATTTTTCCATAGTGTCAAACCTTCAGCCAAGGTAAAGCCTCCCTTGCCACTTACCTTCATCAATTTACTGTAGGTCGGGATTAGTCACATGTTCTTCCAGCGTTGTTCTTTCCACAATATATCACAGCCTTCCCTTTAGGACAGATACAACTCAGCCATGTAAATGAAATATATTTGGTAATAAAAAAGTATCTGTTAATACCATATGCTGCTTGACTGTTGGGAAAATTTGGCAGTTTTAAAGCAAAGGCCGATGTTCATTCTTCTTAATTAGAGAGGGAAGTAAGGACAAAAACCTCAATATAAAAATATGCTTCACCTTATGCATGCAAAATATTATTTAAAAACCCATCTGGTATCTTCCTATCACCTTTGCTTTGCTTTGGAATACAGAGTTATCATTAAAATAAGATGTTTGGCTCCTTCATCTTACACCATTTTGTACTACTTAAAATGAATGTAAAAATAATCCTAGATCCTGACAACCCTACTCTTCCCCAGCATCTTCCATGTTTCTGAACTTTGGTTCATGTTTTATGAACTTAACTGTAAAAATACATTTTTTCTTGTTATTTTTTAGGTCTGTGAGAAGTGGATTTCAAATTGCTGATAGCCTCTTTTTTGGGCTTTAAGAAAAGGCATCTGAATATTTAAGCTGATGAGAGTTTGCAATGATGTTTTTAAATATATTCGTGTATCCATATATATTTTTAAATATAGCCATATATATGGGTATATGTGTATCGTTTCATGAAAATAATAATGGTTCAGGCTTGTTTGGCAGTGACTGCCCTTTTTCTTGTCTAACCTCTGAATTCCTGGGGGTAAGTGAAGACAGAAAATGTGGCCCTAAAAATATTTGAAACACCAGTGAAAACAAGAAATCAAAGATAATAGATTATTTCTAATGTGATATTCTCTGAGAGCAGAGAGCATATAGCACAATGTGGTCATTTTACTGTAATACATATCAGTCCTGACTTCTTCCTTCATTTCCCTTTTGAATCATTGCATCGTATTGTTGCTAAATATGACAACAATTTTTTTTCCTAATGCTTATTATATATACAAGGCCAACTTCCTCCCACAAAGCCTGTGTAGTTAGCTGAGATGAATGGCGGTCCTGGTAGGGACTGTCTATCACCAGAGAGATGGAGAGGAGCACTTCCAAAAGGTGATTCAGGTCATCTAATATTCGGCCTCTGGAGATGCCTGACAATCCGATCTTAGTATTACCAAAAGTGTAGAACAGGATCACCTCCAGCTTAAATCCTCTCAATTAAATGTAAATGGGGATAATGTGGACTCCAACCTGTGTGCAATATTTTAGTGAGCTTATAGTCAGTGAATAAAATTTGATGTGAAAATGTAGTACTGATAGATGATAGCGCAGGATTAGTTAAATGGCGCCGAGCTCCACATTGTCTCATCTAAATGCATCCACCTAATAGTTAAGCATCAAATCTAGGGCAATCATCTAAACTTCCCTTATAGTTGCTAGAGACTGGCTTCTTCAGTGGATAATTAAAACTTGAGAATAGCTCACTAGATGAGGTGTCTAGCCAAAATATATTTAGATCATGATTCATTAAGTCATGACATATAAATTAATATTTCTGTAGGTTATAGTTTTCATAGCATTAATGTACAAAAAAAAAAAAAATAAATCCAGAAATCCAAAATACTATGGTTTTACTCAGAGGGTTAACAGAAAAGCACTAGGCATGCTGATTACATTGGTGTATCCAAACTGCTTTGCTTTTTTAGCCAGTGTTTGCTGATTTTTTCAGAAAATTCTTGAAAAATTTCAAGTTTGAAATAATTTAAGTGTTGTTGTTTAAGGAATTTCTATAACCAAATCTTATTTTTAGCTTAACTTATCACAGGAATAATATGTATCATTGATGCAGTGTAAGTCTGTAGTTATCAATTTTATTAATTCCACAAGTGACTCCAGAAATTTCTCTTTTTTTTAAGTACTTACTATAGAGCTTACGATGGTGGCATAGGTGACTGAGCCTGTCTTTCTTATAGGTAAACAAACAATATTGTAATTTCAAGAAAGTTCTAAGAATCAGCTTTTCAGTTTGGTAGTGTACTAGTTAGGGGAAAGCTATCTCATGACATGCATTGTGTAAATCATCTTTGTAGATGAAGATTGTTCATATTAATGAACACATTCTTTTTCCTTGACATTGTAGCAGAAACTGTTTACTTGTTAATGAACAACCAATACATTAATTTGCTTCAGACTGTTAGAGGGGAAAGTGAGATTCCAGTCATTGATAATGTTATTGCTTTACAGTAGCCCTCATCTAATCTAAATGTGGTGCATACTACAATAAGCAAAGCCAAACCTGTGAATAAACTCCTGAAAAAACCTGGTGGGTCTTTATTCAGTTGGGTGCTTGCATACAGTAGCATGTGGCAGCAGGAAGGCTTTCAAGAATCGTTGAAATGAAAGCGATATATTCACAAATAAGAGCTAAATTGCAATCCTTTCCCTATGGGGCATATATTTTAAAAGAAAAGGGAAAAAACAAAAAGAAAGGAAAAATTGGCTCAGAGGTTTGCAGTGCCACTGTATTACCACAGGGCAAGTACATTAAATCATTGTTATTTGCTAGCCTGGGATATATGTTAGAAAATGGCATCTTTTTTATTTAGTGTAGATAGTGGGCAGGGAGAGCTTTCTTAATATTACTGCAGTGGCTGCTAGTGCTGCCATGGTTAAGGATGTGTTAGTATTTCTATTGTAAACTCTTAGTCTCAAAGGTTTTTAATTTGATTGTAGAAATTTGCTTCAGGCAGAAACTTGGCATACAATTTTTCAGCTCAGAATGATTCTTTTCTTAAAATATGAGGGAAATCAGCTTGACCTCTTTGACATTTATTTTCTAAGTGTACACAAACTTTGACACACACAGACATAAAGGCAGTTTTTATGCAGCTTATTTCAGATGTGTTACGTTTTCAAGCATATCTCACATGTCTTAACTACAAAGGTGACAGCTCAGAACTTTTGGTCATTTTGAAAACCAGGGAGAAAACTCAGTGATCAAGAGCAAAAATGTTCCACATGTGGGAAAGTTTTATTTTGACGTGACAAGCATTTAAAGTCTGTGCAGCAATGGGTAGGTATATACACCCTGCTGAGTGCTCGTATAATTCCTAAATCCACTAGTTTAAGTCATTCGTTGTAGCAAATGCTAAATGTGAATATGCTGATTTTCCCTGTAAGACTGGGAGAAGAAGCAGTTTCATCTTGTATCTTAGAGTAGCACCATGGACAAAGCTGATGTTACACCAGCCAAAAGGGTCCACAGGAGAAGAATCAAAGGAACATGTTTTCTCTTAAGGGGAAAAAAATTATCTGAATAAGACAGGTTGAAAGCTCACACCAAATAAGGCAGGTATTAAAAGCAGTTTAAAAATCATAAGTATGGAATAATTTGAAGCTATAAAAGTGCAAGGGAGGCATGCAGTGTAATGAATCCATGTGCAGAGCCAATCACCTACTAATCTGGAGCAAATTTACAGCTACAAACAGGCATAATTAATGTACAACTCAAACACACCCAGAGGCAGATGGAATTGAAATCCCAGGTCTTTTAGCAAACATAATGCAGACTTCTTCCTCATATATTCACTAAATGAGACCGTGTGTAGCTTTTTGAAGTAGTGTTACACACAGGCTAGTGGGGAAATTAGGCGTTTAAAATATGACTGCAAATTAATTGTTTTTAATAGGAATTCTGCAGCATGCTTCTATCTTAATGGGTCCTTTTGGGAAACGACAGCTTTCAAAAAGTGATGTCTATGCATTTTATAATTGTTTATATATATATTTGAACAGTCCATGCCAAACAGAATTGAGTTGCTATACTGAGGCTTTGTTTTATCTGCAGTTTTCTGCAGCGGGGCAAAAGGAGGGAAAAGAAGTATCCATGAAATAGAGTTCATGGAATGAACCAACTGTGGTGGAGATGTCTTCCTGATCCTTATTAGTGATTGACTTGAGCGATGAACCACAGTCTTCGGTCGTTTCCAAAAGTTTTCACCCTACCTAAGTTGGGGGGGGAGGGACACTGGCCACAGTTATGCCATATTTTTGGAATCTGCCTGCAGTGCTGCACATCTGTCAAGCCATGAATAAATGTCGGGTTGAGAAAATAACTCTTTATTCTAAATGACAGAGCTAGAAAAAAGCATATAGGTAAAGATTAGCCATAAAAAATGTTGACTGGCATTTGGAAGATGGTTTCTGACCAACTGATCAAACATAATTTCAAGTTTTTTTCCAATGGAACCGTTTGAACCAAGGAACTCCAGTTAATTTTCAGGTGGAACTTGAACCGTTGATGAGAAACTTTCTTCTTGAGGGGATTCTGATATGTCCTCATATCTGTTTCCTATTGTAGAAGACACTGGGCTCAGAAACCCAGAAGATACCTTGTATTTCTGTGTTCGTAACAGATTTTAAAGCTAGTGGTGAGTTATACATACACATTTAATTTTAAGTGCCAGGAGAAAAAGGCAGTTATGAGAAAGAAGCCTAGCTTACTTGTCTAGAGCTACTCTCAAGAGAAGCTGACATTCCTACTATTGCTGTTACTGCTACTGCTGTTACTACTACTACCATCATTAACACCACCACCTCTGCCATTGCTGTTAAGAGATAATTACTTTTTTTGCCTACACATCTCATTAGGTGCCTGGAATGCTTCAAAATCTGCTAATACGACCAGAAGGGTCTTACATGACTAATAGCACCTATAATTTGATTTTCTTTTCCAACAGAATGCCCACAGCATAGAAGCTGGGATGCATAATATGGTAAGAGTTTGAGAACTGGTAAAAGAGGAATTGACAAACTGAGAGAGAGGATTATTTGTAAGGTATAAATGCAATGGATCATATGTCCAAGGGAATTCCTGGTGCTGTATCTTGCAAAGGAGAGCGATTGATATTATTTTTTTCTTCAGCAAATCCAAGCACATAGGAAAAAGGCAAATTAGCCTTTAAGATATGAACTTCTGACAATTTGGCATTCCTCATGAGTCTTAACTACATGTAGTCTTGGTGAGATTACTTCAGTGTAATAGGGAGTTAAAATTTAAGGTTGGTAACATGAGATCTTGACAGCTTTTGTCATTGATAGTTAAGGGGTGGGAGGAATCAAATTGACTGACTGATGCTAAAACCAGAAGTAGTTCATGCCTTCAAAGAGACATTTCCAGAGAGAGTTAATCTGAAAAAAAAGGGAGGAGGAGTACTCCTGTGTAATTCCCAGAGGTCAATTTATCACTTGCTATTTGTGCTGATCTTTGGTGTCTTATCTGAGGGGAAAAAAATTACTCAAAGTGGTCCAAGGTTAAAGACATATCAACTACAACTTATTTTTTATTTTATTAAGGAATTAATAATAACCTTTTATATTCTGCCTGAAAGTGTTAAAGGATTAGTTGAGTGTGAAATTAAATAGCACTTTCCTCATGCATGCTAAAAAGCTATTTAAGGAAATGTTGGCCTTTAAAAAGTCTCTAAATTATTTAATTTAGAAAAAAAAATCATTTCTTTTTGAAAAATAAGAAACTTAGGAATTGCTGTGTGGTTTGAATAGCTTGGATGAATCTTTAATTTTCAAGGTACTAATTAAATGATTTCTAGATGATACATATTGCTGCAAAAATAAAGAAGGAAGCCAAATGGCATTTTTCAAATCCTGCCACTTACACTAATAAATGTAAAGGAACAGGAATGAGATTTGATATTATCACCTTAACTTATAAGCTATTTGTTGCTTAATTTTATGTAAAATATTTGCTCTAAAATGGTAATAAAAGAGTAGAAATGGACAAATCACTTAATACTTGAACTCTAGTCTCAACTTCTAACAAGGTCATGTTTCTTGAGCAAAGGACCATTACAATACATTTCAATTCAGTCATCACAAGCAAGCCACTAAGGGGTTATATCCTGCTGCACGCCTGAGAAGCTGTGCACAGGCTTTACAAATTAGTCATGCAGCCACATCCTAGTTTTCCCACATAAACCTCTGCACCAAAGTGAGTCTTGATGAACATGATTATAAAAAAAAGAAGCAACTATTCAAAAAATCTGCACTTCATGTGTTAATTTCCCAGCACAGGAGGTGAGTTTGGATAAGCGTATGGAAATCAAATATAGTTGTGGACTGACAGCCTTTGTATCTTGTGCCATTCAACAGTATACATACCAATTCTCATGAGAAATGTGAATACTGTTTTACAGTGGAAGCCTGCTAAATCCCACTAATGACTGGAAGTTTCATTGTAAATGGCTGGATTTTGGGAATTAGCAGGTGAATGAAGAAACACAATAGAAGACTAGAGAATAATGCATTGCATAGTGTACTTTTTCATTTGTTCTGACAATTGATTTAGTTTTAATTTCATACTTCATACATTATCAGCAAGTGTGCTGGAGTGTAAAAGCTAACAAATAAGGAGTGTGAGTAATATGAGACCCCATCAGGGCTCTCTGATTATTTTTGCTGAAAGGCAGAAAAAGTGCTATTTTATCTATGTTGATAAAAACGTGTATTTTATACTACTCTCATTTACAAGTTAATAGTTGCTATTTAACAGCTGGTTTATGGAATGATTCTTGATGCATAAGATAGCTGCAAAACTTAGAGTCTGTCAGAAGATGTCTGTCTCAAAGATGATTTTTTGTGTTCACAGAGATTATGAACTGACAATAGGCATATGGTACTTTCCCGTTTGGACTTTGTCTTCCCAAAGACAGTATCCTCCATCTTACTGACAGTAAAAGAACTGGCATGCTAAAATGAAGGCTAGTGATATGTAAAAAGCATAAACTTCCATGAACCTTTGCTGTCTTCCAATAAGACTTCTCTGCTGGAAGAACCTCCACACACCACCAGTCCCTCCAGGCCGCTTGTTTCTTTCTCCTTCCTGCACTCCCTCTTTCTTGGTCAGTATAAGTGTTGTACATCCATGTGGTAAAACAGATAGGAGAAATTGCTCCAAGCAAATACAAAAGTTTTAGCCTGCATTAACTACCTAGTTCTGTTCGTTGCTCTAATACACCAGAATGTAAGGAAAAAGGGCATTAAAATAATGACTGCTGCAGTGGGAAGATGGGACTACTTTCAACAGCAGTGATGGCTTAAATTGTAAATGAAAGTAAGGGGCAAGTATCGTGTCTGTTGGGATATCATTCTAAACTTTTGTTCTTTACATCTGGATCTTTCAAGGCATTTTTTGTTTTGAATAATCTGAAAGAGTGGGGTGATGTGAAAAAAATAACAATAATGAAAGAAGAAAGACTTGGAGGAAATTGCGACACAGTAACTTATGTTTAAACGTTACATATGCTCAGTAAAACTGGGAACACGTGGAGAAGGAGGAATCCTATATTGCCTGCAGATTGCCTACTTGCTTTAGGTTTTTCTGATACTTTCTAAAGGACATTGACGAAAGACACACACAGACTCTATCTTGCAGTCATTTGCCCCAGGGTGATAAATGACACATAGCTTTATTATTTGTTGCCACTTAACCTTCAAGACAGGAAAAGGAAGTTGCTAGAAACCTGAAACCTAGATGCTGCCCTGGTTGTAGCGTTCTGCTCTGCCTCAGAGCTGCGCTGCCTAAGCAGTGTTTTCCAGTCACTGTGGTGTAGGTAGAAAACTAAACCCCAGCCAACTCTATGCCATCAGGCAGGCTTTGCACTTCTGGTTTCTGCCAGAAAACATCAGCATCTGTGAGGTTCCTCTGTGCTGTGCAGTCAGCAACAGCTTATAGAACCATAGAATCATAGAATGGTTTGAGTTAGAAGGGAACTTAGAGCTCATCTAGTTCCATCCCCCTGACATGGGCAGGGACACCTTCCACTAGAGCAGAATGCTCAAAGCCCCATCCAACCTAGCCTTGAACACTCGAACACTTCCAGGGATGGGACATTCACAGCCTCTCTGGGCAACCTGTTTCAGTCCCTCACCACCGTCATAGTGAAGAATACACAGTAAATATATAGAGAAGAATACCTTCTGACAAGGTAAAAAATTGGTGATGCCTTAAATACCTTTAGTCTGGCTAAATGAAGAGCAGTGAAATGTTCCTTTGAAAACGTGTTTGAAACGATGATAATAATGCCAGGTGTTAGGCACTAAACAGGGACCCTGTGGGCAGCTTCCAAGTCAGTAGTAAATGGTCACAGTCTTCCACAGAAAGCAGATGGATTTGGGGTTTGCTTTTGTTCTTTTAAGCAGGAAACTTTTTCAAAACTCAAACTTACTCCTGTTACCTTTTTGCTGTTATTTCAGGGAAATGGGACTTCAGAAACAAAAAAAGAGCAAAAACAATTAACAGCTTTACATCAAAGAACCAACCAAATCTTATCATTATTCTCCAGTTTGGGCAACAGGCAGATGAGAAAGGTAAGACCTAGATTATGTCCAGCTGCTTATTCTGAAGTACAGACATATTGCACTCTAGGCAGATAAATCACCTAAATGGAAACCTTGATAATTCACTATTCATTTCCTTTCATGTAACATGGAGCTTAGTCTTGTTGTTTTATATGCAATTGCCACATAGTCAAATCTATGGTACCATAACGTTCGAGGATATCTCCGAGATTGGTGTCTTTTTATACCAGCTCTTGGTATGCACAGGTAGCAGATTTAATAAATGACATTATAATTCTAAAGTTAAACTTTTAACACTGAGGCAGTTTTCTGTTTTCAGAGATTGCTGGATTTTTTATCAAAACCATGAATTTGCATGTATTTGAGCAGACACTGAACTTTGAAAAATAGGAAGTTTAATTATGCAATGTAGTAAAAAAAAAAAAAAAAAAAAAAAAAAGAACATTCGTGATCCAGAGCTTCTCAAATCACCTGCATAGAAAGAAATCAATTTATTCTTTCCTCTTAGATGCCTGATAAGATAAATCCACTGACCCTGAAAATATCTCTCTCTCTATTCTTGGCCACATCCATAATCCTCCTTTCTTAATAGCTGAGAAGAAATTCATAATTAATATGCCACTAGAGAGTTTTCATTATTTCTTCAGAATTACCTCTTAATTTACTAGATTAGCTTGATTAAGTAATGAATTTGTCAGTTCCAGTTTTTCCATAAGAATAAGAAATATCTCATTTTTGACCAGCTGATGCTGAATTAAACTGCAACAGAGGAAGACATTTTGGCCTAGATTTATTGTGTTAAAAATTCTTTAAAACCATTTTCTTAATACACAACTAACTACTGAAATCTGCAGAGCCCCACAGACCCTCTTTACCTGCAGACTTTGCAGCCACTGAGCTGGAAGCAAAGCACAGTGGCCTGGCAAGCTCTTCCTCTTCAATGACAGCCACGACACAAAGGGAGAAAGGGTGTTGTAGACCACAGTGCTGCTGCTATGGCACAGCAATTTGGTTGTTTACTGAAATGCTGTGTTGAGGTGCCACTAAATATATGCAATCACTCCTGCAGAAGCAGTCCCTTCCATTGGCTGGAGGAGGATAAGATTCTGGGTTTCTTTTTCCCCAGTATAGGTCAAATTTTTTGTGCATCAATAGAGAACACCATCCATCATTCACCAATGTGTAGAAAAAAGTTTTGTTCTGTTTCTGTGTTCATTGGATACGGTTGACTTTCTGGGCTGTGAGTGCACACTACCGGCTCATGTTCATTTTTTCATCGACCAACACCCCCAAGTCCTTCTCTGCAGGGCTGCTCTGAATCTCTTCTCTGCCCAACCTGTAGCTGTGCCTGAGATTGCTCCAACCCAGGTGTAGGACCTTGCACTGGGCATGGTTAAACTTCATAAGGTTGGCATCAGCCCACCTCACAAGCATGTCGAGGTCCCTCTGGATGGCATCCCTTCCCTCCGGCATATCAACCGAACCACACAGCTTGGTGTCATCGGCAAACTTGCTGAGGGCGCACTCAATCCCACTGTCCATGTCACCGACAAAGATGTTGAACAAGACCGGTCTCAACACCAAACCCTGAAGGACACCACTCGTTACTGGTCTCCAGCCGGACATAGAGCCATTCACCACAACTCTTTGCGTGCGGCCATCCAGCCAGCTCTTTATCCACCAAGTGGTCCACCCATCAAATTGATGTCTCTCCAATTTAGAGACAAGGATGTCGTGTGGGACAGTGTCAAACGCTTTGCACAAGTCCAGGTAGATGACAGAAAGCCAACCGTATCCTGGGCTGCATCAAGAGGAGCATGACCAGCAGGTCGAAGGAGGTGATCCTGCCCCTCTACTCTGCTCTCGTGAGACCTCACCTGAAGTATTGTGTGCAGTTCTGGTGTCCTCATCATAAAAAGGACATGGAACTGTTGGAACAAGTCCAGAGGAGGGCCACAAGGATGATCAGGGGACTGGAGCACCTCCCGTATGGAGACAGGCTGAGAAAGTTGGGGCTGTTCAGCCTGGAGAAGAGAAGGCTGCATGGAGACCTCATAGCAGCCTTCCAGTATATGAAGGGGGCCTACAAGGATGCTGGGGATGGACTCTTCATCAGGGCCTGTAGTGACAGGACAAGGGGTAACAGGTTCAAACTTAAACAGGGGAAGTTTAGATTGGATATAAGGAAGAAATTCTTTACTGAGAGGGTGGTGAGGCATTGGAATGGGTTGCCCAGGGAGGTTGTGAATGCTCCATCCTTGGCAGTGTTCAAGGCCAGGTTGGATGAGGCCTTGGGTGACATGGTTTAGTGTGGGGTGTCCCTGCCCATGGCAGGTGGTTGGAAGTAGATGATCTCAAGATCCTTTCCAACCCTAACTATTCTATGATTCTATGATTCTATGATTGTTTGAGAATTGTGGACTTTTCCCTTTGGTGTTTTTGTTGTTGCTAAGAAAACACCTGTGGGTAATTAGTTATAATATTTTCTTCTATTTGTGAGTCTGTGGTGGATCAGAAAGTGTCGTCCTTTTCTCTTTACATGTCAGGAGAAACTTGTCCGTATTCCCTGCAGTCTTTCCCATTTCACCCAAATGGATCGGTTAAGTAGCTAACTCACTGACTGCATGTATTAATGTGCTCAGTAGCCTAATTTGTGTAAAATATATAGTGGTTGCCATTAAAATGTCAACCTTTACCCCTTATAGCAGCTATACTAGGAAGGAAGACTGTAAGATTCCTGCCTGTCACTCAAGGTTGATGGTACCATAATTGCCATAGGTGGAAATTTTCTAGGGCCATTGGAAAGGTTCAATGACTGGCTCTGTGCTCGTATGGGAATGGAGACTGGCAGAAACTGGTACCGCTGGTAAAACCCTGAGAGAGGCTAAGAACTCAGTCTTAGGAGCTGGAGTGCGATGGAGACTGGTATACATATTTATACATATAAACAATGATAGATGGAGAAAGCCAAACCACAAATAACCATGTGGCACTGAAATCCTACAGACCAGCAGTTCACAAATCAAGAGAACATACCCAGTGAAGAGTGATGAACTGAAAAGAAGAGCACAAAAACCTGACACGCTGTGAAACAAGCAAAACTTTCCAGACTCCAGGATTTCAGTGACTCACAGTATAAGGTTTGACGTGCAGGAACCGGTGAGGTCTGGCCAGCTGTTCTGGCTGCAGAGCATTTCACGCTGCACAAGCGTGCAAACCATATAGTGATGGTGAAGTGCAATGCTATAATGGGAGAAGCAGTCCATACGAGAGTGGGGGCAAGAGCTGGTTGCCCCAGCTCCCCTCTTTGAAGGACTAGACTTCATGTTTTCAGCTTGATTCCCAAACCTGTGGATTTTTTTCTGTTAAGCCAAGTGAAGAGGTGACAGCTGCTTTTGTTTTAAACCTCCTGTTTGCAGCTCTGATGTTGTGTTTGCGCTACAGGGTTACGCTCTGCTCAGGGGAGACTTCACAGCAGCTGGTGCAGAGGAAACCCTGAAAGACATCAAATGAATGAAGACTTTTAGAAGTAAAGCTCTAATGGTGAGCATGTGCAACTCTCGGTGCTCAGAAACTTTTCAACTTGCCCAAATCACAGGAGCTCTCTCTGACCCCAGTGAGCATCAGCAGAGTGGCCAATTTTATGTCCTTGCAGCAGAGCACAGAGGTACTAGAGCTCTTCAGATACACAACAGGAAAATGAGTTGTCAGTTTGAACAGCCAAGGCATATGTGATGGCCAACATCTGGTTTATTTGTTAATTTTTAGCTTGAGAGGTGTTCTTCAGAAAGGTGGTGGTCTGTGCTCCGCCGAGCCATGGAGCACACAGAAACAGGGAAACTGCTGAAGACAGCAAGGAACAGTCATGGCTTGATCTCAGCAGTGGTGGAAAGATGAGCTGGAGGAACAAAATATGCTGAGCAGAGCTTGCTACAACCAAAAAGCCCTGGAGTTGGCTGAAGCAGAGGCAGAGTCGAAGGATTTATCTGCAAGGACACAATGGGCAGTGGGAGGTGTGTTGATAAACCCTTTGCATTTCTATTCTGTCTGGCATAATCACTCTGAGCTTAAAGTAAGTTGGCTTGCCCATATCTGGGCAGTTCAAGGGCTCTTCTGGGGCCTTCTTCCTGAAAAGAGTAAGTTTTGGTGGGGCCAGCTCAACAGTGTCTGACTTGGGACAGTGACATTCAGGGAGACCTTGGCCCTCTTTAAAGTTTTGCATGTTTTCAAGCCCTTGCACTCCATCTGTTCTCTGCTATTCTAGAGGCTGGGTGCCGCTGCCAGTTCAGAGAGAGGAGCTCTCAGCTGCCTGCTTTTCGTCTCAAAAAAGCCTTTGAACAGACTCCACAACGATTTTCCAGTCAGTTTTATTATGAAGAAAAGAAAAAGACTGGGGAGGACCCCAAATCCAAACCACTGAGTATTTTGCAGGTCTTTAATATTATTCCTTTAAAGAGATCCACACAGGCTGACTACACAAGTGACACTGTCTTGCAAGCTTATGTGAACAGTTCCTTGGCTAATGCTCATCTATCTGAGGCAGGAAACCAGGCGAAACACTGTGAAAAGCTGACCCTGCTGCTTGTCCCTGTGCCATATGGCAGCAGAAGCTGGCATTGTTCTTTGGCACTCAGACCAGAAAGCTCTTTTGCCCCAGCCTACTGCTGTTTACAGAAATAGTGCTTCAGCCCTGACCAGTAGTGACGTGCATGTGCCAGATGACAATGCTGTAACCTGCAGTAACCTTGTAAACCTGAGGCACAACACAAACACTGGGAGAACAAACACACTGTAGCATTTAAGTCAAAAACTTTAATTTTGATGTGGTTTAATTTACTGGAAATGAGTAGAAGGAATTCTGCTCTATTTCTTATAGGAGAAATTTGGCTTGAAAGAATCACAGCTCTGTCTGGACTGGGCCACTGGCTTTATCAGAGTGAATCCACCCCATGTAGAAATGTTATAAGCCTCCCAGTGTTCTTTAGTTCCATTGTTAAATTCTTTGATAATTGTATCTTAAACTATTTCTCTTGGTAGTCTGATCTTTAACCAAATAACCTTTTGAGTAATCCTTTTTTTCTTGTCATCCAGCTTAAATCTCATCTTTCTTAAATTTTAGTTTATGTCTGCTTCCTTTGTCTGCTTTTCCTGCTGAGCCCTCAGGTTTATAGGCTGAGTCATTCCTACTTGAGGTTTCTTCCCATTCTTTGCTTTGTTCTGCTAACTTAAGCAGTATGTTTCTCTTTCGTTCAAGAGCTTAGAATTTAAGAAACTCTTATTATCCTCGCCATTTATTTTCCCACTTCATCATGTATCTAACCTACCATGTAATTCAACCCCCCTCCAGTGGCCTTATTTGTTCTTTTACAGAAAAACTGTATCTGGGATGTGAATGATCCAGAGTTTGAAAAGCAACCTCTTGAATATTAACGACTGCCTTTTTATCTCCAGGATGATAGACGGTCAATATCCTTCCTGACAGTAGGTTACCATCCACTTCAGCTTGACATTAGTCATACTAATTTGATGACTTTTAGTTTAAATGTTTACTTGTTTGTTTGTATACTGGATCTTTTCCCTCTCTTCCCCTCCATACTTTTTTTTTTTGTTACCTTTTTGATAGTTGGTTGATTAACTAGACAACAAGTGTTCCCCTGACTTTGAGCTTCTTTTCGGAAGTATAATCCAATAGGTATGTAACATAGACTTTGCAGCATTTCAGTCTCTTCAGAGTTGTGTAACTTTGCATGTTTTCTACCTTGGTGCCCCTCTTTTTCTGCCTTCTGTAAAGTGTGATTTAGTCTTCATGCCTAACCTGAAGCAGTGAACCGAAGCTATTTTAGTCCTTAATCCAGTTTGAGCAAAGGATTGCTTTCCCTTACTAATATTCTTTAATAAAAAATAGAGCTGTAATCCCTGGCTTGTGATCTCCTGATGTGCAGCAGGTCAGAGCACCTACTCCTGATTAAATGAGCTTGTCAACAAAATATGTCCTCGTTACAAAGGGAAAGAAAATAACTAAGCTGTCAAACCTTTCTCCTCAAAGGCAAATAACCAATGAAACCAATTCTTCTTTGTTCTGAATCCATGAGCACCTACAAGGCTCAGAGTTGAAGATTCATTCCCCCATTCTCATCGTCCTTTCTCAGATCCATACATGGTATGTGCCTCATCTTTCTCAGTGGAAGTTCAGGACTAGTCACCCAAAACCCATTGCTGCTTCACTGTGACTGATTGCCAACTTCTCTGGGCAAATATTAGTAATGAATTATATATAGTCAGTATGCTATAAGCATGCAGGTTTCTAAGTGTGAAATGATGGAGAAAGCGGGTCAATGAAAGATGTGTTCCTCACCAAGTCACACCAAGAATCTGCCAAAAGGAGGGGGCAAGAAGCTCAGACCCCATTTAGCCACAGTCCTTTAGCTATCAGTTAAGAACAGCAGGTGACTCCTAATGTAGCACTCTTTAAAATATTAGGAACTACTAACACACTATAACTAATCCAATAAACTACTGGTAAAACACAAGAGCAGATTGGAATTTATATAACATTGCTGTAGCTGGGAAGCAACCTTTATTCTGCTCATGAAGGTGAACAGCCGGTCTCCTACTTCAGGCACAAAAAGTAGCATTTAGGGGTGAAAGTTGAAGCAAGTCTATCATTTAGGAGGTTTAAAGGGTCTATTGGCTGTAAAAGTTGAGCTATCCATTAAAAAGGAGGCATGGGCAAAGGCAGAAACTGTCATCTCATTCAGGAGGTAAACAGCAAATCTGATGAATAATGGAAAGAGGGAACTCTCTCTTGTTGCTTTGGTATAAGCAGCTTAAGCATATTTTTGCTTTTATATTTTTCTGCCTACATCTTTTATAAACATTTGTGGCTGTGTTGTCTCTTTTGAATATTATGAATAAATGCATGTTTGTGTCTTTGCTTAGCCTGAAGTTAGGGGATTGCAGCTGGTTTACACTTGTGTCTCAGGTCATCCACCAGCAGCAGCGAAGTGTTGTTCTCCCTGGCCCTCTTTCCTACACCTCGTCCACTGCATCTAAGGGATCCAACAGATCAGGCTCATATGAACCTCATGGGGAGCTAACACAGGGGTCAAGAAAGACAGAAATACCCTCCAGCTCTCCGCTGGAGAAGCAGAGGCTTCCCGCCGTGCTGAAAGGTGTCAAAAGCATCCCTCTGGCTCAGGTATCACCGTGGCAGAGAGTGTTGCATTGGAAACAAAAGAATCAAGTTTTTCTCCACCGTGATAGTGAATTTATTAAATGTCCCAAAACAAAGCCATACTTTGACTCCAGCCTGCATGGGAGTGTAGGTTGCCTGGCTAAGGGAGAAAAAAGATCCACAGGAGGCAGGGTACGACAGCACAGCTTGGTCCAGGCCTGCACCAAGCTGTGGTGTCTCACTGTGGGAAGGTCAGACTTTGGTACAGGCTGAAGAAATACTGACCAGTTGCAACTGCTGGTAGATGCTCCACAGATTTAACAAGAGGCCTCCAGAGGCAGAGGTACATGGTGGTCCCTGGGGAGGCTCTGTGACCTGGCAGTGAGAGAGGTCTGCCTGGTTCTTGGAGCAGGCTCATGGAGAAACACAGATCAGCACCAAGTGGGTGTCTAAGTTGGAACCCATCAGTCCAATCTGCATTTGTAGTCGATGCAGGGAAACAGGCACTTACAAAACATGACTTTTCTCATCTCAAGGTCACATGAAATCTGTCAAATGAATGCTGTATGACTTGCTTGGGTGTAAACATCTATAAGACTGCCCATGGCAGGGGGTTGGAACTAGATGATCTTAAGGTTCTTTCCCACTCTAACCTCTCTATGATTCTATGATTACTTGGGAATAATCCTTTCCAATTTCTCTGCTTTGGTCCACTATGTTGTTTACCTCCCAAACTCCTCCATGATGTTCCCATAATGTTTTCTCAGTGGCAGAATTCCTCTGCATTTCTTGGTGTCAGGTGTTGTCAGCTCAGTGAACAATCAGATGGAGCCTGTTCAAACCACCAATAACCGAAATCTTTATTTCAGTATTGTCCTGGGTTCAGCAGTAGCAGTAATTTTTCTCCTTCTTAGTAGCTGGTGCAGTGCTGTGTTTTTGACTTTCAGCCTGGGAACAGTGCTGATAACACCAATGTTTTTAGTTGCTGCTCAGTAATGTTCACTCTGACCAAGGACTTTCTGAGTCTCACGCTCCGACAGGGAGGAGGGGAAGCCGGAAGGAAGTAGAAACAGGGCACCTGACCCAAACTAACCAAGGAGATATTCCATGCCACAGCACGTCATGCCCAGTATATAAACTGGGGGCAGTTACCCGGAAGGGCTAGATCACTGCTTGGTCAGGCTGGGTATCGGTCGATGAGTGGTGAGCTGTTGTATTCCCTCCCCTTGTTATTTCCCTTATCATTATTATTATTGGTGGTAGCAGTAGTGGTTTGTGTTATGCCTTAGTTACTGGACTGTTCTTATCTCAACTCGTGGGAGTTACATTCTTTCGATTCTCCTCCCCATCCCTCCGGGAGCTGGGGGAGTGAACAAACAGCTGTGTGGTTTCTGGGTTGCGCCTGGGCTTAAACCACGACAGTTCTTTTTGGCACCCAACGTGGGGCACGAAGGGTTGAGATAACAACAGATCTAACCAGAGTGTGTCTAATTGTATTCGTGGTAAGCTTTCATTGTTTCAGATTAATAGTCAGTAGTCACAATGCTGATTTATTGGCTCTCAAAGTTGTTGCTCTTGATCTTGGAGTTTCAGCATGTCGTACCTTACTTACTTAAGCCAGTATTTGCTGTCTTAGTGTTTATTGGCTGGGGGCCTTGGGCTAAGGTTCTTGTTTCATTGTACTTTCATGGTAATGACTTGTAATACAATAGAATCATTGATCGTGAAACTGATCTGGCTTGCGTTCCCAGTGTGGTCACCACCTCTGTACTTTGGGAAGCATACAATAGAAGTGTTCAGCAATTACACATCTTTTTTCCACTCCTCGGATGGTCAATCTGTGAAGGAGACATTCCCTTACCTTCCCAGCTCCCCCACCAGACTGTTTACAGCATCATTTGAGAGTTCTGAAGGTTTTGAATGGCCTTTGAGTACCCTTGATAACTGTCTGCTGATTGTGATGGGGATCACCATGTTGGCACGCATACAGAGTGTGTTTTACCCATGACCATTTTGTCTGATCTCGAAAGTTAAGCAGAGTCAGATTTGGGCCTTGTCTAGGGTTAGGTGATGATATAGGACGACAAAGAGATTTTCCCCGAGGCTGGACAGTCATGAGTGGCAGGGTGTGTGGGATATTATGGGCAAGTATCTAGGCCAGTGGGCTCCTCCAGTGCTTTGGAACTTCATCACTGAACAAGCGTAAAATCCAGAAAAATTAGTAAAACATTTAAATGAGGTGAGTTATCATCCTGGTCATACCAGAGAGGGACAAATCATGGCAATGTGCTGGGGCTTGGCCTATGCTTACAGAGCCCTGTTCAACATCATCCAGCACCTTCAAAGGGAAAAAAACGTCCCTGGATCTGATGGCAAAGCAACCGACAATGCAGCCACTGTAACTCCAAATACAGCAGCTACACCAGCCTCAGCGACAAGTACAGCAACTACTCAAACTCTGACTGCAACAGGCAGTGCAGCTACTCCAGCTCCAAGCACAGCAGCTACACCAGCCCCAGTGACACGTACAGCAGCTACGCAAACCCTGACAACAGATACTGCAGCCACTCCAACCACAGTGATAATCACTGCAGCTAAACCAGAGGACCAATTTGTGCCAATATAGATTGCCCCTGTACGCAAAGGGAAAAGCAAAAAAGAGGCAAGAAAGATGAAGCAAGATGAAAAAATAATGTACTCACCACCAACAGCATGTGACCAGGAGTTATTAGTGCATGAATCAGAGGAAGAAGAGAAAGAAGAGGTGACTTCTCTACCCCAGACTTCAACCGAGCTATGGAATATGCGAAAAGATTTTACCCATCAACCAGGGGAGCACATCATCACCTGGTTGCTCTGATGCTGGGACAATGGGGTCGACAGTCACGAACTAGAAGGTAGAGAAGCCAAGCAGCTGGGATCATTTGCTAGAGAAGGGGGAATTGACAAAGCAATTGCAAAAGAGAAACAGTCCCTCAGCCTTCGGAGGCGACTCTTGGCAGCTGTGAAAGAAAGGTTTCCATAGAAGGACGATGTTACGAGTCGTTCGGCCAAGTGGACTACTCTAGAGAAAGGCATCCAGTTTCTGAGGGAATCAGCCATTGTAGAGATGATCTATCACAAGCAGGATGCTGGGAAATGACCCATAGATCCAGATGAAGTCGAACGTACACGACCCATATGACGGAAATTTACAGTGAATGCACCGTCATCATATGCCCACTCATCGGCAACAATAACCTGGAATGATATAACACCACCAACAGTGGATGAAATGATTCTTCAACTCCGAGAGTTCGAAGACAATCTCACCTCTTCCATCATTTCAGCTGCAGAAAAACTGTCCCAGGATCTCAAACAATTGAGAGATGATCTATCCGATCTATCCAGTTCCCCACGTGTACCAACCCACTTCTCAGCTATTAACAAAAGGCGTCCTACTGCTCGAGAGATAAGATAGAGGAGGTATACGCCATGGGCCATCCCATGGTTTTACCTGCTGGATCATGGAGAAGACATGAGGAAGTGGGATGGAAAACCTACTTCAGCTCTGGAGAAATGGGTGCATGATTTGAAGAGGAGAACAAAGGCCAAGGATGATCATCCCATGAAAGCTGCGGCTTCAGTCTCTGGTGAGCAGGTTCCCAGGTGGAGTGGAAGAGCTGATTTTACTCCAGCTCCTGTGATAACGAAGAATAATCCCTTTCTACAAGACTAAAGTGACCAATGTGATGACTATTAGAGAGGCCCTGTCTCCAGCCAGGTGGAGGTAGGGGACAATTGGATTTCCTGGACTGTGTGGATCAGATGGCCTGGCACATCAGTCCCACAGAAGTATAAGGCTCTAGGAGATACCGGTGCACAGTGTACCCTGATGCCGTCAAGCTGTCAAGGGGTGAAACCCATTTATATTTCTGGAGTGACAGGAGGATCCCAAGAGTTGACTGTACTGGAGGCTGAGATCAGCCTGACTGGAAGGAAATGGCAAAAGCACCCCATTGTGACTGGTCCAGAGGCTCCATGCATCCTCGGCATAGATTACCTCAGGAGAGGGTACTTCAAAGACCCAAAAGGGTACCGATGGGCTTTTGGTATTGCTGCTTTGGAGACTGAGGAAAATGAGCAGCTGTCCACCTTGCCTGGTCTCTCAGAGGATCCTTCTGTTGTGGAGTTGCTGAAAGTCGAAGAACAACAAGTGCCAATCGCGACCACAACAGTGCACCGGCGGCAGTATCACACCCACCGAGACTCCCTGATTCCCATCCATAAACTGATCCGTAGACTGAAGAGTCAAGGAGTGATCAGTAGGACCCACTTACCCTTTAATAGCCCCATATGGCCAGTGCGAAAGTCTAACGGAGAGTGGAGACTAACAGTAGACTATCGTGGCCTGAATGAAGTCACACCACCATTGAGTGCTGCCGTACCGGACATGCTAGACCTTCAGTATGAACTGGAGTCAAAGGCAGCCAAGTGGTATGCCACGATTGATATTGCCAATGCATTCTTCTCAATTCCTTTGGCAGCGGAGTGCAGGCCACAGTTCGCTTTTTCTTGGAGGGGCTTCCAGTCCACTTGGAACTGACTGCTCCAGGGGTAGAAACACAGAACACAGCCCTACCATCTGTCATGGACTGATCCAGAATGCACTGGAACAGCTGAAAGCTCCAGAACACCTGCAATACGTTGATGACATTATTGTGTGGGGTGATACAGCAGAAGAAGTCTTTGAGAAAGAGAGGAAAATAATCCAACTCCTGCTGAAAGCCAGTTTTGCCGTAAAGCAGAGTAAGGTCAAGGGACCTGCACAGGAGATTCAATTTTTGGGAATAAAATGGCAAGATGGATGTCACCAGATCCCCACAGATGTGATCAACAAAATAACAGCAATGTCTCCACCAACTAATAAGAAAGAAACACAAGCTTTCTTGGGTGCTGTGGGGTTCTGGAGAATGCACATCCCAAATTACAGTTCGATTGTAAGCCCTCTCTATCATGTAACCCGGAAGAAGAATGATTTTAAATGGGGCCCTGAGCAACAACAAGCCTTTGAGCAAATTAAACGTGAGATAGTTCATGCAGTAGCCCTTGGACCAGTTCAGACCGGGCCAGATGTAAAAAATGTACTGTACACCGCAGCTGGGGAGAATGGTCCTACCTGGAGCCTCTGGCAGAAAGCTCCAGGGGAGACTCGAGGTCGACCCCTCGGCTTCTGGAGTCCGGGATACAAAGGATCTGAGGCTGGCTATACCCCAACTGAGAAAGAGATACTGGCAGCCTATGAAGGGGTTCGAGCTGCTTCAGAGGTGATTGGCACTGAAGCACAGCTCCTCCTGGCACCCCGGTTGCCCGTGCTGGGCTGGATGTTCAAAGGCAGGGCCTCCTCTACACATCATGCAACCGATGCGACATGGAGTAAATGGGCTGCACTAATTACACAACGAGCTCAAATAGGAAATCCCAGTCTTCCAGGCATTCTAGAAGTCATCATGGACTGGCCAGAGGGCAAAGATTTTGGAATGTCATCAGAGGAGGAGGTGATGCGTGCTGAAGAGGCCCCACCATACAATAAACTGCCAGAAAGTGAAAAGCAGTATGCCTTGTTTACTGATGGGTCCTGCCATATTTTGGGAAAGCATTGGAGATGGAAGGCAGCTGTATGGAGTCCTCAACGACAAGTTGCAGAAACTGCTGAAGGAGAGGGTGAATCGAGTCAGTTTGCCGAGGTGAAAGCCATCCAGCTGGCCTTGAACATTGCTGAACAAGAAAAGTGGCCAGTACTTTATCTCTATACTGACTCATGAATGGTGGCAAATGCCCTGTGAGGGTGGCTGCAGCAATGGAAGCAGAGCAACTGCAATGCAGAGGTAAACCCATATGGGCTGCTGCACTGTGGCAAGATATCGCTGCCCGGGTGCAGAACCTGGTGGTGAAGGTACGCCATGTAGACACCCATGTACCCAAGAGCTGGGCCACTGAGGAACACCAGAACAACCAACAAGTGGATAAAGCTGCTAAGACTGAAGTGGCTCAGATGGACTTAGATTGGCAACATAAGGGTGAATTATTTTTGGCCTGGTGGGCCCATGACACTTCAGGCCATCAGGGCAGAGATGCAACATACAGATGGGCTCGTGATCGAGGGGTGGATTTAACAATGGACACTACTGCCCAGGTTATTCATGAGTGTGAAACGTGCTGCAATTAAGCAAGCTAAACAGTTAAAGCCTCTTTGGTATGGAGGACAATGGCTGAAGTACAAATATGGGGAGGCCTGGCAGATTGATTATATCACACTCCCACCAACCCGCCAAGGCAAGCACCATGTGCTTACCATGGTGGAAGCAACCACCGGATGGCTGGAAACATACGCTGTGCCCCCCGCCACTGCCCGGAACACTATCCTGGGCCTTGAGAACCAGATTTTGTGGTGACACAGCACCCCAGAGAGAATGGAGTCAGACAATGGGACTTATTTCTGGAACAGCCTTATAGACATTTGGGCCAAAGAGCATGGCATTGAGTGGGTATATCACATCCCCTACCATGCACCAGCCTCTGGGAAAATCGAACGGTACAATGGGCTGTTAAAAACTACAATGAGTGCAATGGGTGGTGGGACTTTCAAACATTGGGATACACATTTATCAAAAGCCACCTGGTTGGTCAACACCAGAGGATCTGCCAACAGAGCTGGTTCAGCCCAGTCAGAACTTCTACATACTGTAGAAGGGGATAAAGTTCCTGTGGTGCACATAAAGAATTTGCTGGGGAAGACAGTCTGGGTTATTCCTGCTTCAGGTAAAGGCAAACCCACTTGTGGGATTGCTTTTGCTCAGGGATCTGGGTATAATTGGTAGGTAATGAGGGAAGATGGGGAAGCCTGAAGTGTACCTCAAGGGGATTTGATTTTAAGGGGAAGCAGCCAATGAACTCAATTGTATGCTGTTGCCTGCTATGTAGCACTTTTGTAGCCCACCAACTAGATATCTTCAGGTCACCAGTGACTGGCCCTGGTTTCTCTCCGACCATCATCCCAACAAAGAATGAACTTTGATGAAACCAGACAAGTTCTGTGGTATCATCAGCAGGCAACGATCCAACACTGCACACAGCCTGTCCTGCCCCAAAAGACTGTTACAAGAAATGGAGCCCAACATCATGGACCGGCTGGACTCAGCAGCTTTATAGGGATTGGTCCATGCACTAAGGAATGATATATATCTCTCTCTCTGTCTGTGTGGATGTATATATATATACATATATGAGATAAGAGTGATGGTATATTGAAAATGTGGGTTCTGAGCATGACGTGAACGGTATGGAATAACGGGTGGATACTGTCCTGGGTTCAGCATTAGCAGTCATTTTTCTCCTTCTTAGTAGCTGGTGCAGTGCTGTGTTTTTGACTTTCAGCCTGGGAACAGTGCTGATAACACCAATGTTTTTAGTTGCTGCTTAGTAATGTTTACTCTGACCAAGGACTTTCTGAGTCTCACACTCTGACAGGGAGGAGGGGAAGCCGGAAGGAAGTAGAAACAGGGCACCTGACCCAAACTAACCAAAGAGGTATTCCATACCACAGCACGTCATGCCCAGTATATAAACTGGGGGCAGTTACCTGGAAGGGCTAGATCACTGCTTGGTCGGGCTGGGTATTGGTCAGTGAGTGGTGAGCTGTTGTATTCCCTTCCCTTGTTATTTCCCTTATCATTATTATTATTGGTGGTAGCAGTAGTGGTTTGTGTTATGCCTTAGTTACTGGACTGTTCTTATCTCAACCTGTGGGAGTTACATTCTTTCGATTCTCCTCCCCATTCCTCCGGGAGCTGGGGGAGGAAGGGGGGGGTGTGAGCGAATGGCTGTGTGGTTTCTGGGTTGCGCCTGGGCTTAAACCACAACAGGTATTAAAGTCATTTTGCACCCTCAGATGCAATATCCTTCAGTGATTGCTTCTGATTATTTAGGTACTAACAGGATTCCCTAAGCACTCAGTCAGCCATGGGAAAAAGCTGGTAGTACAATTCCTTTTCCCTCTGTCTCTGAAACAAGGCATGCACAAACCCAGGAGAGGTGCAGCAAGCAGTACAGCTGTTTTGGGATCAGGGGGCAGTACAATGTCCAGGGGACAAACAAGGCAATGAGAAAGATCTGCAGCAATGCTATGTATGACTCTGCTGCCCACAGGTGTGACAGGCATGGACATGATTTGGTTACAAAAGACAAGGGAGACACCTCTTGAGGTCTTAGATCTCCTCCTGAAACCCTTCCTGCAAGCACTTCTGACAGGGCAAAGGTAAGCAGCAAAATCTTTGTGTGCAACCTCTGAAATGAAACGTGCTGAATAAGTCCTGGTAAGTTAACACAATAACCTTGTACCGGTAAAGTACCCAACAGCAGTTTTATCTTTTTTAATTATATTGGATGGGTTGATAAAGAATGCACTCTTCCTATACAAATACTGCAGTAATTCCTGGCTCTCACAGCACTGTTACTGAAAGGTGGAATTATATCTTTAGGACTATTTCAATTAATTTTTAAATTTTTTCTTCTGTGATCTTGTTTCATTCCTAACAGGTTGTGACACATCTTATAACCTGGCCCTGCAAAAAGAAATAATAATACATATCCTCTTCTACTAGTCACTTACGTGGCACTTTTCTCCAATAAAAACAGGACAAGAAATCATTAAATGAGAGCATTTCAAAGACCCTTAGTCCATCTAATCTAAGGTATACTTTAGTGGAACATATATTTTCCTGCTACAAGCATTCAAGAGAAAGGGTATAATCTTACGTCAGCCACAAACCCTACAGTTTTGGGGGCTGGAAAAGCCATTCCAAGGGAAGCACAACACCGCAATAACAGTGCTTCCTCCACACCTTTCTGATCTGGTATCCCACAGTGCTGGGGACCTCAGCCTCAGCCCCAAGCTGCCATTAGCTTTAGGGTTAGTTTTCAGAGAGCCACAAAGTCTATAGCTCCAGGGACAGTGGGGCTGGAAACGACATACCCAGGGGAGCACTGCACTGCACCAACATTTTTGCCTCCACATGTTTCTAATCAGGGCCAGTCGCGTTCCTGGTGACCTCGGCCTCAATCAAATCTACCATTAGGGTTAGGTTAGGGTAAAGGTTCAGAGAGCAAAAAAGCCCACAGATCCAGGTATGCTGGGGTAGGAAAAGGCATGCCAAAGGGAGCACAACACTGCACCAGTGTTGCAGCTTCACAGTCACCCATAGTGCTGGGGACCTCTGCTTCAGCCCCAAGCTGCGATTATCATCAGAGAGCCACAAAGCCTACAGCTCTGTCTTGTTATGTTTTGCAGGGAAATTAGAACTAAATGATCTTAAGGTCCTTTCCAACCATAACCATTCCATGATTCTATGATCTCAGTTGAAGTGTCTGTTTATGGTGAGCGCTGTGTTCTTAGCTCCTCAACTTAAATGTTGGCTTGTTTTTTCAGAAACATCATGTTTAACTATCCATTAAAAAACTTGTGCTTGAGAACCATACTGCAAATTTTAGGGATAGAAAGAGGAAATAACCTTAAGGTACTTGAGAATCTTGGTTATGATTTATCCTCTGTGATATTGTACACTGAACTGCTATGTCAGAGATACGTGAAATCTCAGAGTTCTTTAGGGAAGGAGGGATGTATGTCTCATACCTGTGTAAATGCATCCAAGTTGCTAGTGCTTGTACAGTCAGTTTGCGGAAGCAGCCAGATGGGTGAGTACTGTGAGGTGCTTTATTTGCCTCACAATTTGATGACAGTGGCAAGTTGTGGGTGGTGATTAGTTAGCCAAAGATGCTTTGCCAGACCTTTTTGTTAGTGAATACCTCTGAGAAATTGAAAAGCTTTTGAATGCTGAAGAGCCAAGTTTTGTTTACATCTGGGCTACGGAACTGCCTTCCCAAGCAATAATTCTCCCAGTGATTTGGTCAGACAAACAGAAATAACAAAGACATGTGGGTAACTCTCCCTTTCCTGCTGTGGTCCTCTCTTCACAACCCATTTTCAGTCATCACAGGGACTTTTTTCACTGCTGCCAGTCTACCCAGTGATCTGTGGTCTCTAGGAAAGCTCTTCCCATTATCTTGGAGGTTGGACTCTGTCTATCCATTGCAGCATTTTGTCTTCATGCTTGAAAACAAGCAGACTCACCTACTGGCTGTGACTTCTGTCATGTCAGCTGAAGCCTCAGGATGCTGATCTGTGGTGGTGGCAATTTCTGCTCTCCCTTGGAGTCCCACATGGCTCAGTCTCCTCGCAGGAGAATCAAGGAGTTGTGAACAAGAAAGGAAAAACCACAAACCCCAAGGACTGTCTGTTACCCAAGGTAGCAGCATTTTCATGGTGTAACTTATTTACAGAAAAGTGAAGAAACCATATATTGTAGTCATCTGTTTCATGCTTATTTTTGATTATATCTACTGGGCATTAAGTGCAATGAGTATAAATGATCTAAATTTAAAAGGATTACAAATAGTTTCAGGGAAAGAAAAGACCTCTGCACCTACAGAGTACGAAATTAGCAAGGGAACATTTGTTTCAGCTGATATATTGTTTTGTGACAAGAATTGGGTTATGGGTTGATCTGAATGATAAAGCTGAGATATGAAGCTACTTGCTTCAGTTACTGAAATGTGGTTTTAAGCTTTGAATTGTGCACCTCCTCATGGCTGAGAAACAAACTCAAGTACATGAGTACATGAGCCAACACTGTGCCCTTGTGGCCAAGAAGGCCAATGGCATCCTGGGGTGGTCAGTAGGTCGAGAGAGGTCCTCCTTCCCCTCTACTCTGCCCTGGTGAGACCGCATCTGGAATATTGTGTCCAGTTCTGGGCCCCTCAGTTCAAGAAGGACAGGGACCTGCTGGAGAGAGTCCAGCGCAGGGTGACTAAGATGATTAAGGGAGTGGAGCATCTCCCTTATGAGGAAAGGCTGAGGGAGCTGGGTCTCTATAGTTTGGAGAAGAGGAGACTGCGGGGGGACCTTATTAGTGTATATAAATATATAAAGGGGGAGTGTCATGAGGATGGAGCCAGGCTCTTCTCAATGGCTAACAATGATAGGACAAGGGCTAATGGGTACAAACTGGAACACAAGAGGTTCCACTTAAACTTGAGAAGAAACTTCTTCTCAGTGAGGGTGACAGAACACTGGAACAGGCTGCCCAGGGAGGTTGTGGAGTCTCCTTCTCTGGAGACATTCAAAACCCGCCTGGACACATTCCTGTGTAACCTTATCTAGGTGTTCCTGCTCTGGCAGGGGGATTGGACTAGATGATCTTTTGAGGTCCCTTCCAATCTCTAACATACTGTGATACTGTGATACTGTGATACATATGGTCTAGTATAAGGCTGAGGCTTCCAAATGCATTTTCTTCATGAGAATTTACTTTCCCTTCCCCCTTGCCTTTCCTGTAAAGTAAATTTTCAGATTGGGTTGAATGTATCTCCAAACATAAAGGAGAAAATTGAGTTTTATAAACCCTGCCAGGATTCTAAGAGCTTTGTGAAAATATAGATAAATGTTTCTTGTGATTTTTTAATCTTAGTTCCTTAAAAAAACAAATGAAACAAACAAACAAAAAAAAGGCAAAAAAAAACCCAACCCCAAATCCACAACCAAACCAAAAAATGCACACACCCTTCCATCCTCCCCCTTTCTCTCCCCCCACAAATCCTAGGCAAGCTCCATAAGGAAAACAAAGTTTCAGCAGTTTCTGGTGAATATAGGCTGACTTTTGTGAGTCAGCCATGGCTGATTATTGTTTCATGTGGAAATTGGGCAAAACTCTGTTTTTCATGATGTCATGCTTCACACCTAGATTAACCACAATGGTTTTAGCTGAGTTTAATTTAGTTTCTTGTTTGTTCAGTTCCGAAGCGTTATAAAACCAAAAAACTATAAGGGGCACGACCCCTGTAGAAATGAAAACACAGCAAGGTCTTGCACTAATAGCAGTAAAATACTACTGCTGAGTTCAGTGTTGCTTTAGCAAATTCCCTGAACTTTTCCAGTCCCTCTTTATTAAAAAGTAAGGATAATTCTTCTATTCATTGCACCTGCTGCTCATAATATATATATACTTGTACATGTGTGTATATTTATACACACATATACATGCATGCACACACATATTATTTTTTATGTATATATTATATACATGTATAGTGTGTCTTTCTACTTGAGTAGATTGGCAAAACTCTTTGATTAAAGCTTGAAGACTCGCTTTAGAAGTTCATGTTAGTTATTGATGATCCAGCTTACACAGGACAAATGGCCAGGAGAGGTACCTACTGCGCAGATTTAGGGACTGGAAAAGAAAACAGTTTGTGTGTTTAATTCCTGTGAAGTGCCATGACACTTTAACTGAACTGTGTCTATGTTGGCTAAAAAATCCTCTGAAATAAATCTGAATTGGGAAGCTTTTGCTATTGCCATAAAGCAACTCACAGAAGCACCAACCACAAAGCAGGATCTCGTTGCAGATGATGTTACAAAAGAGAATCAAAGCTCATGACTGTTCTGAAAAAGTTAGAGGTAACAGGAGACAGTACCTAAGAAGGAGCTGAGATTTCAGCTTACTATACAACAGTTTTTCATTATTTCTTTTTTTTACATACCACTTCTTCCACCCACCCTTTTGTTGCCCCATCCTCCTGTTAAATTTGTCAAAATGGGGTTCTAGATTTAGAAGACCTGAACTGGGATTCTTTACCAGTTTTCTTTTTGTTTCAATTTGCCAATGCAGTGCTCTTTAAGGGGTAATAAGACAAGTAATTTTTACATTATTCATTGATTTCATATATGTGCTTAGATATTAAGTGAGATTAGAAAGCTGAGAAGAGCAGAAAATTTCAAGGCATCAGTGCATAAGGACTGGACAATTATAGTTCCTATCTGCATGCAAAGGAGAGGAAAATCACTAGACTGAAAACAAAAAACAAAGGTAATTTATAAGTAGGGGTTGGTGAAATAATTTGTAAAAAGAGAAATTATCAATGTGGTTTTATCTGTGTGCATGTCAAGGTTCTGCATATGCCTCATTGAGATAGTTAGCTAAACCTTCAATTCTGAAACTTGGTTTTGTTCTCAAATTTTCTGAAGGCTTTTTTAATTACAATGGGTACCACATCATTTATTGGGTTAGAGGGATGCTGTAGATTCAAGGACAAGAATAAGGTGGGCCAAATGAAGGTTGCCCCAGTTTTCCTTGGTTTTGCCACTTGACTTTGCAAGCTTACTCAGACTATTTTAATACAGTTTTTGCTTGGGTTTATATGTGTTTGAATCTTTTTAAAGGTATGATAAAACTACAGTGTTATGGAGCCCAGCACATCTCTGTTTTTCATTTCAGTTAGTAAGTTAAACAACAGTTCCTCTCTCTTCTAGCTAATATCAGAAAAGGCAGTGATGTTTTAGGAAACTTGGAGATCAGATGAAGAATTCTGTCTTGCCAAAACACTTGGCTTTGATGGAGTCCCAGAAGTATTATGTAAAGATTTTTCACAGTTGCTTTTCCATCTGATAGGGAATAAGTCCAGTAACTCTAGAGAAAGTGGCTATTTGCCATGCAAGAATTAAGTATTTTAGCTAAATCTAATAAATGCCCATAATGTGATGCTTATTTCCTGATTTCACTAAGCAATGTAGATGTAAAGATTTGTATCGAAGATACTGGGCACTAGTCTTCAAGACACTATCAGAAAATCAATTCACCAGGATGATATTGGTTGTGTTCACCCCAGACATGTGTTCTGTAATGTCAGACAGTTAATTAATATACCCCAGGTCTCCTGTACATCTAATCTCCTCTCCGTCTGTGTCTCATCTCCACTGATGCCGAAGAAATATTTGAGAGTGAATTTCTATTTATAACTTTATGTTCCTTTTCAGTTCCAGAGCCATGTTTTGTTACCTGCAGGGTCTGTAATCTGAGTCTATAAGTAAGAATCAAGTGATTGTATCCAAGACCAGTCTGGCTGTAGATAACCATATTAAATAATCTATTCTCTGGACTTTTCTTGTAAAATCTGCCTCTACAGTTAAAAACCTAACATTAGATTAAGGGCTATGTCTTCTTAATTTATAAATTTTATTTTATTTTTACACAAAGTTATTATCTTATTATTATTGTTTACACAAAGAAAATTATTATCTGTTTCTCATTCTATACACCCAGAAGTCTAAGCTAGAGAAGAATATACTTAAAAAAAACTTAATTGCTTATCAGGTTGCAGGGGCCTGGAGCAGCTGATATATACCAAAGACCATTTTTCTGTATGTTTAAAAAAGTCATAAAGTCATTTATGTAGTAGCCTCAAGAGTATCCGGTTCTAAATGAAGTTTTAATTAGTCATATGCCTTGCTGAATTCTAAATTAACTCAGGAAAGACACCTGGGTACTATTATGGAAATATAATTATGACTTCTACCCAATGTGCAAAACCATTAAAAAAACCAACCTCAGCAATACTTTAGAAAAAAGACAATGATAATTCTGGAGATATTAGAAAGTCACCTACATAAATCAGCGGTTATTTCAGAACAGAAATAGTAATATATAGCATGTTTAGTTCAGGTTATCTCATCAGGAAGGGATATATTCATGACAAGCATTTAGAAAAAGGAGAATAGTTAATTCATATGCTGACATGTTTTGTTTAGGGCAGAAGAGAGAGAAGAGTTATAATAAAATATATGAAGAAATAACTGATAAACACAAGATGAACAGGCACTATTTTTACAACCATTCTCAGAATACAGAGATAACAGTATGCTCAATGTAGTTAGAAGACAGTACATATCAAATGGATGTGAAAAAGCATTTCCTTTTGCTGTACAGTCTGCAGCTATTCTGCAAGATTAGAAATAGCTGAAAAACATGCAACAACTTTTTAAATGGAGTTGTAAAATAATCTCAAATACAGTAGAAACTTTAAAAGCAATTCTCTAGGGAATATTTTTAATAAAAGTTTGAAAGCATAATATTTTTGCATGCTTCAATGCATGATCAAATTTACAAATGGTGGTAGGTAGAAATAAATGTCACCAGTAAGTCAGGCCATGACTGGTTCTCAGAAAGTTTCTTCTATCTTTCTTGACTGGTATGGCAACACCGTTAATATAATCTACAAATTATTTTCCTTATAATCCTTCTAAGCCCCACCTGTCTTGAGAAAAACAATGGAAATTCAGTGAATCAAGGAATCTGGTAAAATCACAGCCACAAAACTAACTCCAGTGTTAGAGAATTTACTGGGATTATAAAAGAATTTACTATAAAGAATGTAAATACTGTTCTTACTGTAGAAGAATTTACTATGTATAAAACCTGAAACAGTAGAAAAGGCATCCTTTAGTTATTAGGTGGTGTATTCATTACATATGTACACTATTTCTTCTTTCTAAACTTCGCAAAAGTACTCTGTGTTTGATTCTTTCCACACTGTCATCAGATGCTAATGACAGTTCAGCATCAACTAGCTCTGAATAGATCTTGGTCAAATCTTTGTTCAGAGGATACACTTCTTCCATTTGTACACTGTTTATTTAACCCTGTTTCATTTACCTAAAAAAGGAAAGATTGCAAACTGATTAAGCCTCTTGGCACATCATAAGTAAATAACAGGGTTCACTGTTGTTGGATCTGCTGTAAAACAGAAGTGCAGAATACAGCTGCCTATTAATTGGAAATCCTTGCAGGAAGTACTCTACACCTGTTCTCTGTAGCATTTCCTGGTTTCCAAATTGTGTTTTGCACTATTATAAGGAATTGTGTTTGATGCTGTAACCGCTTTGGAAACCTACAGTTCTGGTTGTTTTGGGATTTGCTTTTTCTACCTGTCTGATTTTGGTAGAGTTGCAGCTCATTTTGCATGAGAAGTGACTGTCGGTGCGTAGGAGTTTCTGATGAGGATTCTTTGATCTCAGACTTTTATCCCATCTTTTAATCCCATTGTGTCTTAGTTTGTTTACTTTGTGGTTTGACAGCAGAATTTGCATCTCCATATTTTCCTGAGTCAGTGAGATTTAAATATTGTTACTAGCTCTGTTTGAATAAGCAACACCTGCATATGACATTCAAACCAAAACTATTGTCTTAGCCAAAGCTATTCCTTTCTAAGATGCTTACTACACTGGCAGCCCTAGTGATGCATAGTTAGCGTATCACCTTATTGTCCTTTTCAGAATCTCAGACTTGGAGCAGTTTACTAAGAGCATAAGTAAATGATTATTTGATAACTCATTTTGGAGACTGTGAAAAAGGAAGAGATTCATCAGGTTATTGCAAGAGCTAATTCGGGTGAGGAATGTAGAAGCCTCAACTTGCTTCTAATCAATATGAATTCTTCCAGGGAAATATAATGATTGTGAACATAACAAAAAATGGGTAAAAATGAGGAAAATCTTTATTAGAATTCTTAGTCATTCTTTGTCTGAAACATTCTACCTCAATAAAGGGATAACCACTATAAAGAAACTTTGAGACTATAGAGACTTTGTGCCATCTAAGTGCAGGAAACTCTTTCTAAAATATAAAATTATTTCCAAGACAAGAAAGTCACAGGTTCTTGTAAGTGTTTAGAAAAATTCATGAGTGACTATGCACCAATAGGCAATGAGGAATCTGATGGAAAGGAGACTTGGCAAAGAGTGAAATCAAATGAATTCTTTGCATCTGTGTTTTTTGTGGAAGGTGCTATTCAGAGGGTATTTCCTATGGGAAATCAGACATTGGCCTTAAGAGAGATTGCAGTCTCTCAGGAGGAAATTATGAAGCAACTTGAGAAAGACAAATGCAGTGAATTGCCAGAAGCAGATGGTATTAATCTGAGGAGCCTGAAAGAAAGGAACTGTGAAACAGTGGGGATACTGGTATGATCCTTCCATGTACAGTGGTTGTTTGGGGGGGCTTAAAAGTAATTTGATTCAATTAATTTGATTTTTTTTTTTTCCTCAGCAGAGGATTTTTTCCAGGATCTACTGCCTGGGTGGGCTTCCTTGTGGTTTTTATGCTGGGAGGATCAGTAGAGTGCAGGATGTGAGGAAGGGTAATTCAGTTGGCTTAGACCAGTGTGGCTGCTGCAGAGGAAAACCTTCAGTGCTTAGACTTAAAAGCAGGCAAAAGGAATGGGGAAAAACTGATTCCCAAGTTAAGTCATGGGAAAAGATTTTCAATGAATGGCTGTTTGCTAGTGTCAAGATGTCAGTACTGAATAGGGAGTTTAATAAATCTGTAGAAGATATGTGATTGTGGGAACTAAAAATTATAGAGAAATAGGAAATACTCTAAGCAGATTTGCATAAAGTGTATGTGTGCTAAGAAATAAGATGTCGGATAAGGTAAAATCAAATAAGTCAGGGTTAAGGAGTACGTCCAGTATAAATAACATATCTCCTTACAGAGCAATAACTGGTGAATTCAGGAAAGACTCTATGCAGGAAAAATGGAAAGTGTCAGAGAAGGCTGAAAAATACAAAACTTGAATTGCAGCAAATTCTTGTGTGGAACACATTAGCTGAACAACAAAGTGCTATGCAGCAAATGAGAGTGAGAATTGGAAAGGCAAAGGTTTTATTCTGACAGCTCTTCACATAGACATTTCCTGTGAGCAGAAAAGCCATAGAAGTGAAAAGTATCAGAAACTATTTTTCCTGAAACATAATAGTGGGATGATAGTGATAAACATTGTATTTATAAACTACATCAATGTGGATGTTTTCTGTAAATGTTTAGCTGTGACACTGAAAAGAATGTTCCTTGTATAACTGCCATTTTGCTGATCCTGACTTCAGATTATGTATTTTTAATGAGATAACATAAAGAAAATAGGAAATGGAATTAGGTACCTGAAAGACTCTAATAAATTATGTGTGGGATTTTCTTTTCTGCTTTCAGAGCAGGAATTGAGGAAGGGATATGGCTACTGGCACAAAAATTGACTGGATTTTGGGGAAAAAAAAAAAAAGGAACAGAATCTATGAGGCTTGTGTTCTTCTAAAGTGGGTTTTTAATGCTCCAGCAGTAGATGGGACAGTGGATTTCATAGTGAAGAGGGTCTGCACACAAGCAAAGTCCAAACAAAGATATGTGGGAGTCAGACAGCTAGCTAAGGAGAGCATAGGTGGCAAAACATGCTTAAAGGGAGAAGACAGAGTTTGCCTAGTGAAGAGAAATAAAGTTTTGGGTAGTTTTGCTATGCAGAAGAATGACAGGGACAAACAGAAAGAAGATAGGTAACAATGGAAAAAGGGAAACTAGCTACCATGGAAAAAGAAGGCAGAACAGTCTATGTAGTCTGAGACTGGAGTGTAAAGAAGAACATAAGATACTGTTCAGGTAATTGTCACACTGAGAGAAATAATAAGACAGAATGATCTGAGGACAGACAGAAAACCATTAAAGAACATGAAATTTGCTTGAACATAAAGAATTGAGGTTTTTATTAACTCAATGGCAACTCGTTACTGTAAGATGTTAGGCCTGCACTAAATAGCTGTAGAGAAAAAAAGGATGTGCTTTGGATGCACATGAGGCTAGAAAGGATTCTGGAAGAAAATCTAAGGGTCAGCCTTCAACTGAGGGCAGATGGTACTCCCACATTCTCCCTGAAATAGATGAATGATAATTACCTGGGCTGGCAAAGTTACTCAAAGAAACAGAAACTCCATTGACCCTCTGAAGAATTCTCCTGTTTGATAGAAAAGCAGGACCAAAGTTTGACAAAGCTATGAAGACTGTATCCAGGTTTAAATTTTTAGAGAAGCTTTGGGACACTGACAAGTAAGAGGAATTCACACAGGGACAATATTTTACATTTCTGTACATGCCTGTTAAATACCCAAATTTCTGGCTTTAGGGACTTAGGCTAGCACAACTGGTAGGGAGATCTCCAGCCTGGAAACAGAAAAACAAAGTCAACAGACACTTTTAGAGTCCCTGTGCTTAGATTTAATATACACAAATATGAAAATCTAGCAAATGGAAAAAAAATTATAAAGAACTTCTGGTGTCACAAGTGCAAGCAGATTTCAAGGGATAACAGAAACAGAACAGCTACATTGGTCATAGGTCAGCTGCTGAAGAGTGCACACAGTTTAAAAAAACAGAAGTTTTTGTAAATGTGAAGTTAGAAGGGTAGATTGTATATAATGATATGGTAGGTAAAGACAATATAACGAATGGTAGTATGGACAAAGTGTGAACCAAAATTTTGCCAGTCAAAAAGGGGTATTTGTTGGAGTGCTACAAGGGGTTATCCTACAAGTGGTCCTACAGTCTTCACTGCTTTTGATCAAAGCTGACAAAGTCACAAGACCTTTCTGTTTCCCTTGGCTTGCCTTCCCATTCCCCTTTGGCTTAGAGTGCTTTCCCCTAGCTTTACCAAGAAGCTTCTTGCTAGTTACTCCCTTGAGACCACTGGGTATCCTGCTGGCCAAAATAATTTTGCTCTTTGATAGAGTCCCTTGGCTGTGTGCTTGCAAGGTCTGTCTCTTACGTTACTCAGTTTGTGAACTTTTCAAAGCAGTCTTTGTTTGTATGCCACTCATTTCAGCAGTGTGCTGCTTTGTAACTTTAAAATATGAGAATTTCTGGGTTGTTAAGAAGTGCTTGTAACTTGTATAGTCATACACAAAATCCTAAATTGGGAGTTTCTGGACTCCATTCTTGTGTGCAGTTCAATAGCATACCACAACCCTGAGAGGGAAAGTCAAATAAAGTGATGATAGGTACTTCCTTGTGGCTTCAGAGATGACATGCAACCAACAATGTGAACAGCTTAAGTTTGTGAGTTCCTGAAACCTTTATCACAAAGCTAGAGATGGTGAAACATTTGAAATGCTGCATCCTGTTCCTTTTAATAGGACATTCTAAATCATTTTGGGTCATGTCCATGCTATAAAGAGTCTTTCCTTGAAATTCTACAACTGTTCACATTCTTGGTCTGACTGATATATTTGCTTTGTTCTATTACAGCTTAAATTTTCCAAATAAAAACTATAAACCTGCATTTGTATGATGTCAGCATCTTCTGCAAGAGGCTAATAAAATGCATCTGATTTGGTTTTGCTATAAATTTTTGCTTGATTAGTGGGTTTAAAGCATCCTTTGACCCAACAGCTGTGAGGTTAGAGAAAGGAGGAAATAGAATCATACTTCTTTTGCTCCAAGGGGACTGCGGAGATAACTTGCTGAATCAACCAGCAGGATGCTCAGTACTTTAGCTAATCCAACTTGCATATAGTCCCACCCTCAAGATGCACCACTTTTCTCCAGATACATGCTGTATCTGCAGGAAGACAGAGGCCTAATTATCACTAGGAGAAATCTCTGCAATCATGGTATTTTTTCCCCTGTGCGAATACAGCTGCTCTTCCTTTCTGTGTTTGCATTATACCTGTGGGGGAGCACTAGCTTGACAGATCATGGATCATCTCTTACTCCCTTGTATTGCAATGGAGCTTGATTAACCATAAACTATTTCCAGGTTAGTCAAGTAAATTTGCGAACATATTTTGTGGCAAGTTGCTGGTGTTACTTAGGAATGGTAAAATTTTAATTTGATCTATAGTATCTGAAACCTGTACATTTTAGGTTAATCTGTGTGTCTGGCTACCTTATCTGGACATTTTAATCAACTTCAAATGCAGATGTTAGGCTGTCTTTTGCCTGGTTATCATCAAGCATTTAACATAAAATGCAGGGGTCTGTTAAGGATGTGAAATGCATCTCCTTCTGCAATGAATGGGGGCTTTTCCAGGAGGGGCATTTTTTATGTGGGAGATAAAACTGCCTCTTCTACACCCAGCTCAGACAAAAATAATCAGTTTAATGTGAGTGTGCGCTGTCATGTGGTCAAGCTTTAGGTGAGAGCAGATTTACACAGAGAAATCAAAAGGAAATGGCAGGAGCTGTCTCTTGCTGGATTCTGTGACAGTAAGTGGCCACTCGATGGAAAGCTGCCAGCTCTAATCTCTAGTCTTTTCTCCAGTCTCAGAAAGTGCTCTTTCATTTTATAGAATATTAGTTTCAAGGCACCCTTCTGCATCCATTAAATATTGATTATTTTTTCCATTATAACAAGGGGTGTATGTAAACAAAGAATCCATATTCTAAGGAGCTTAAATGCCCCAGAGAATTATATTTAGTACAAAGATTTAGAAAGCCAAGTATCATACATCAGCTGTTAGAAAACAAGGTATTTGGATGCTTAAGATGGATAGACATCTCAAGTCTTCAAATACTTTAAGGTATATATGTATGGAAGAATGGGGAAGTGCACTTTAGGTATATCAAAAGAAGCATAAAGAGGAAAAGAAGAGTGGAAAACACTGAGAAAAAAATGCTGAGGAAAAAAAATATTACAGGGTGTTTGGCTGAGAAGTAATCTCTTCTGGGAAAGGTCCTCTGAACAAAGAAAAGCAGGCCAGAAAAAGGGCTATAAGAAGTCCAAAATTATGTGCTGAGATATAATGGCTGTAATTGTATTGGTTTTCTTGTTTGTTTTTCTTTCTCACAGCTCTTGGAGTGGGTTTTGCAAGGGAGCACAAGCTGATTCTGGTAGGGGCAAAGACCCAACATTGTCATCTACATGTCACTGGCAGCATTACTTACTCAGCAGCACAAAAGGGATTGTGGGCACGGGAGGCCCGTGAGAGGATGGCAATTTTTTCTTCTCACAGCCGAATGGGGCTCCATGCTCCTGGCTGCAAGCAGTGCAGATAAAGAGAAAAAGCATTATTAAGAAGGAACTTGTGGGACTGGAAATATTTACAGGGCCCTACAACTAGCAGCCACCCTCAGGAAGTTCCTCAGCCCTTGCAAGTTGTTTGTCGCAGTTGGCTTTGTGCCTGCCCTCCTTGCCCTGCTTCTGGCCAGCTGAAATGGAAGAGTCATCGAGGAGCGGCAAGGGCAGCTTGAGCAAAAAGAATGGCAAAAACACAACGGAAAAACAGGGCAAGAAGGTGACTGATAGAATTGCAATAGATTCTGGGGCTTGTTGCTTTTTTAATTGCTAGTGAATAAAAATTTTTATGTGTGTGGGGGAAAGAATTGCAGGTCTCTCTACAGAAAGGTCTGTGCATGGGGCTAATGTGGACAAGAGGCTGTTGTCTGCTGTAACAATTATGCACAGTAGGAATGACAATAGGTCATGTCTTCTGAAAAAAGTTTTGGAGAACAAGGTCTAATTTATGCACCTGGGTACCCTGTTACAGTGCTGCTCAGTGTGGTATCTGGGTGCATATCAGACATCTTCAGCTCCTGGGACTGAGACATTCACAAATAAAGTGAGACAAGTGGAAGTTGAGGAGAGTTTGCTAGGGAAGACTTTCCAAAAGTAGATTCTTTCCCTGTTTCACATCTCACCCCACCCCCGTGCATTTTTGTAGGGTTTTCACTCTAAATCCAAACATGCACCAGAGAAAAGAAGCAATGAGATCTCAGGGTCAAAGGGTGAACTCTGCTTGTTGCAACATCTGTTCTTGCTTACACAGGGAAGTTACATGGGTGTAAGGAAGAGAAATCAAAAGAAGTACTTAAAAAATGATCATGAAATGCTGGAGAAAATAATTTCTTGTTCCTGTCAACTCTCCCCTCCCCCCTGCTGGTGCCCTTTTGGAAATCCTTAGTCACATTTTTGACTGAAGAGTAAGAAATGGATTAGAGGAGACTGTGACTAAATGCAAATTGGCAAAGAGAAGGAAAAGGGATTTTAGCAAAAGCAGAAGCGTTCCCATTTTTAATAGAAAAAGGCAAGCTTCCCTGTTCAGAGGATTTCATTGATGCATCCAACTGAGGAAACAGCACATGGTTTACATAATGAGTTGCAGCTTTATTAATACAAAAAGCAAAATAAATGACAGGCTCATTTTTTTGTAGCTCTAGATGGGGTTAGACCTGATACAGCAGTCCTTGATTTTCATGTTCAGCCTATTCCTTGCCACCTAACCCTCTGAACCCTCTGCCCAGGTGCTGGGCTGTCATAACACGCAAACTTTTCATAATAACATCACTGGCTTATCCACTGACTACTGAATTTCAGAGTCCCTTTTAGCCCAAAACATTGAAATATAAAACAAAGGCAGAGCTGGTCTGCTAAACTAGTAAAAAAATCTGTGACCTTGTCTCTGGGAAAGCTAAGATTAATGAAGAGAGCAATTCAGAACAGTAGCCAGTGGTCGTATCGCAAAAGTGAGAGTTATCTGCACTGTGATTGCTGGGAGAATATCCAGCAAATGACTGCCTAACATGACAGTCACTGTCAGGTGTCTTGACATCAAACACTTTACTGCTACAGGACCTGTTAAAGGGCAGGACGCAGCTTCACAATCCTTGTTCCTAGGAAGAGATGTAAAGTAAGACGGCTTTCAGATATTAAAAGCTGTGTTCTTCACCCAGAATTGAATTATTTTACCTACCTGAATTCATACTGCACCTTCACTTGCCATAATAGTTTCAGACTTTGTCATTGACTTCACTTGGCCTAGACTGACCTGTTTAAAGGCTGTAATTTCCCTGGTGCAACATAGTTTTAATAAGATGAATCAACAGACATAGCTAGGAACTAGCAAAACATACACATATGTGCAAACACACACAGCTACAGACACAGACTTCATCCTTAGTGGTGCTTTGCCGCAAGTTCAGGAGAAGTGGCACTGAGGAAGCCCACTTGTTTGTAACACTGTAGTGGAGAAGGTGTGTTGTACTGTGGTGCTCTCTTCAAGGCCTCTGTTCTCAGCACAGCAGCACTCACCTCAGCTGCCAGCTTGTGGGTTTGACTGCTAAAATGCTAAGTGCCTGAACACTCAGTTTTGTGTGCGCTGAAGTGAGGAACTCAATATTTTAATCCTCTTCCTTATACTTATTGGAATGTCCACACCACACGCATTAGTGGGGGGGTGTAAAGCATTTTGTTTTGGGCCATCTTCTCAGTGGCTTTAATATTGGGGATTTTTTGCTTTTATGATTTTTTTTCCTTCTCCACCTTGAGAAACTGTCTATCTACAAGTCATTGTTCTGCTTTCATCTTCTCAGGCCTGCACTGCCAAGGTAAGCTCTATTTTGGAGTAGATCATCAAAAATCTTGTATTTTAAACGTATAGACAAAAGTAGGAAACAGTTGGAGTATCTGAAGCACCAGAGAAATTTATCAGTCTCTTTTTAATTTGGGATAAGAGTAGACAATTTCACAATCCCACTGGACATTCTCTTTGCTTGATCTGGTCATCTCTGTGTCAACTGGTCTATTCCAATCACTTCTGTGAAGGAATTTTGAGATGTGAAGAGAGATAATAAATACATGCCATGGTTCACTGCAGCTTTTTAGATGCTTTCTATAACTTAGATGAAGTAGTGTGGCTGTCTTTTCCCTGTAACCCTCTTTTGTCAAGTCCCCTATGCAGAAGAATGACAAAGTTGAAAAGCTTTATCAGTTATACATCAGCAGGATTTTCAGTATTTTCCAGTTACTTTATAAACCGGTGATGTTCCATCTTGTGTGACCTTTTCCTGTTACTAGCAATCAGAAGCTGATACATAAAATGAAAAGACAAAAATATAATTGATTGTTGTTAGAGCTTGAGACACAGGATAGAAGAGGGATGCTAAGAAAATGTTTAAAGATCAGCTTTTGCATGGGAGCGAAAGAAGGTAGAATCCACGTATCACACCTTGCAGTGGTCACAGAGAAGAGTAAATGCACAGCCTGATCTCTGTGGCTGCCTACAAGCTTTGGAACCAAATCTGACCTGAAGCTGAAGGCTGGCACTGCTGCAGTGGTGGCTGAGTGAATTCCAGCTTGACCTCACGTGACACCTGCACAGTGAGCAGCACTGAGAAATGCAGTGAGACATGTATTTTAATACCATTCTTGTAGACATGGTCAGGCCTAATGCACTGATGTCACAAGAAATATCTGCTGGGTCGACTTCCTGGAGCAGCTGAGGGTTTTGTAGGTAGAAGCCAAGAACCTATTCGGTGCAGTTTGAGGTCTGATTCCCCGTGAGAACCACACGAGGAAACATTGACATGGAACTGCCTCAGCTCAGGCCCTAAGGGAGTGCCATCCTCTGCCAGCCCTGTGTAGTGGCCATTTGCAGATGCTGGTTATAGTTACCATGTTGGCTGACCTGCCAGGTATAGTTTACTATAATTCTGTCAAAGTCTTGCTGCTGTTGCTTGGTTCCCTGCTGAACAAATATGCAGCATTTTGTACTTGTCCTCATTAACAAAAATGACATTGATAGGTTCAGCTGCTGTTTTCCAGCTCACCCTACAGATGGGTGAGTCAAAGGCACAGCATCCTTTGGGGATGACAGTTGCACATGTTGTTCTGATCCATTCCTGATATGTTTTGGGCCTGGTGTTTTGAACTCTTGGATCTCAAATACTGCTGATGATAAAATGTATATGCTGCTTTACTGCTACATTGTTTCATTCAGTGTTGAATGGATTACTCAAGCAGAAGTCACTGGAATTTGAACCAAACTCATGCCTCCTGAAATTTTAGTGGTGGCTTTATTTACGAGTACAATTTCTATTCTTAGCAGCTATCCTTGTTTGAGCAGGGTAGCACATCTCTGGAACCACTTTAGCAATACCTATAATAAATGATTTTGTCCTTCAAATATTAGATCCTCTCTGGCTTAAGAATAAAGGGTAAAGCTTTGTCTTGGAGTGATGCTCCTCCCTCAGTGAGAGGCATAGCTTGTTTCTTTGTCTTGTCATAGCAAAGAGAGATATATATGAGCTAGGAAAGAGGGAAACATTCTCCTTAACAGCACCCAGTTAGAGATAGACCAGAGATACACGTGGTCCTTCAGGAGGAAGGAAATGAAGTCTTAAATCACTTTGTGGCTTCCTGGTTTCAGATTCAGTGAGTGGAAGGTCTTTGTCCTGCCAAACTGTTTACACAATGACAATGTCCCTAGTCCTTGCCCAGCTCAGTCTGTACTACAGTTCCACCTTCTGTGAAAGCTGATGGGCAGGCACATGCACCAGCCCTGCCTGGAGAAGTCAGGCTGGATGGAATTCCTCTTGCCTGACTTCTGGTGTCCACAATGCAGATGTTATTTTTGTCCATTCATTAAATGAATGCTAAAGTAACTGGTCAGCTGAAGCCCACGTGGTCACTCATTTGCACAGTGTGGTGGGATAGGGTCCTTTTGGATGTATATGAAGCTGTTATAATATGTGGAGGGACAGATCCTGTATGTTCTAGATATGTTTAGATATCATGAAGTTTGACGATTACCAAATATCAAGTTACAGAATACAGATTAAAAGCTTGTGTGTAAATATGTTTCTTCAATAGTATACATGTATAATGATGATCTGGAGATTGGTTTTTCGTGTACATAACCCTCTAGTTATGTTACTTTATTTTCTTAAAATAAAACCTAGCATCTCCATGAAGGGTAGATATTTATTGAATACTGATGACATGCAGACCTGACACAGGCCACCTGCTCTTAGTATTTCTCCTCTTGAAGGCAATAAAAACAATAAAAAGTCAAAACAGAAATCCAGGTACAGAATTCATGTTTACTTTTGCTAGACATGGAAAAATTACTTTTATTTTAGGAACCACGGTCCTGTGTTTTGATACACTGATTGAAAGTTTCATGGGAGCTCAGGTAGGTGGCAGAGAGCAAAATAGTGAAGAAAGACCTGATTTTTAAAAGAAATCCAGAAAATGCCCTATGCTGAAGCTTAGTATATCAATGTAACTTCTATGATGTTTTGCATGTAGGATCAATAAACTTGTAACTCACTAATAATATTATATAGAGATATATATCATATCTGTACTGAACAGGGATAGTCATAAGGCAGTCATTGCTCACCCTTTGTTTTAGAATCATAACATCATTTAAGTTGAAAAAGACCTTTAAGATCAGTGAGTCCAACCATTAACCCAGCACTGCCAAGTCCAGCACTAAACAACTTCCCATCCATCCATGCCCCCCCACCCCCTGCCACATCTACATATCTTTTAAATGCCTCCAGGCATGGTGACACAACCACTTCCAGGGAAGCCTCTTCCAGTGTTTGACAACCCTTTTGGTGAAGAAATTTTTCCTAATATTGAACCTAAACCTCTCCTGGTGGAACTTCAGGCAGTTATCTCTTGTCCTGTTGTTTGCTACTTGGGAGAAAAGATGGACACCCACCTCACTACAGTCTCCTTTCAGATAGTTGTAGAGAGTGATAATATTACCCCTGAGGCTTCTTTTCTCTGGGCTAAACAATCTCAGTTCCCTCAGCTGCTCCTCATGAGACTTGTACTCAATGAACATTGTTTGCTTTACTTGTCTGACATCCTTTCTCTTTTGAGAGCTTGCTGGCTCACAGAGCAGCTCCCCTGTGGAGTCAGTAACAAGTTTCCACAGTGACCCTGTCACAAAACACTTCTCATTCCCAGTGAGGTTAGAAACTTCACTTTCACAAATCAGAAGCGGTACAATATTTGCTATGAGAGCTGTGCTGACACTCTTCTAACTGGTCATTTCAGTGGCTTGAGAGTATGAAGTCCCAAATGATCAAATAAGCCAGAGTGTATCCATGTAATGGGAAGGATTCCTGTTTGCTTATTCAAGAAATTTCCCTATGCAGAACAAAATATTTTTAGCAGTATTTTAACTGTATATGTTGGAAATGGTTCACATATATCACTTCTGTCATGTGGTGATTAGATCTGTGGCTGCGTCTATGACCAAATATTGAGATATAATGAACAACGTAATATGGAAAATATGCTTGACCATTAAATAAAAGTGAGAACTGGAACTCACAGTGTAAGTCTGCTCTCTGTGTTTGCCTAAAGCAAACCAGCAGAAAAGGAAAAGCATTCATGTGGAATGTGGATGAAAATAATTCAACAAGTTTTACTGCAAATAATGTAGAAAAGCATTGGTGAAAGCAGATATAATTCTTATTACAGGCAGATCCCAAGGGCTGTAACACCAAGGCAGAATATACAGAGAAAAAACGAAATAGTTTGATTTAATAGCCTTGTGTATATACTATGGAAAGAAGTAAGTCCTTCTACTGTCATAGTACTTTCAACAGTTTTCAGAACAGATAAAGGATCTTTTTTTCACAGTCCTTTTTCAGGGATGGCAAAAAATTATTTGCAAATTAGCCTGTGCAGGTTCTTTCTAGCAGAAAAGTACGTGAGTTATTTTTCAAGATGAGGCACACTTGTGGTTTTTTTCAGGTTTTACAAAGCCATTGTACTGGATTTTAAATATTTTCATATATTTCCTTTTGTATTTCATATGTATAAAAAAATATATATATTTAATAATTCCAGTTATCAAGAGGAAGAACTGCTATTAAGAGAAAAGCCTATTTCATTCTTAAGTTTAACAGAAACTGTATAAAACCTCTTTTGATTACATAGAATTGCCTTTAATTTTCTTTTTTGTGGAAACCATTTAGCCCACTGCAGTACCTTAATTATTTCATTTACACAAAGGAATTGGTTAGAGTCTAATATGTGATTTTGGTAGGCAAATAATAGAATTAACTAGAATTACTAGGCTCCTTCTTTGAAGACTTACAGATGTTGCTTGCTACATAGGACTGGGGGCATTCTTTATTTTTAAGAGAAAGGAAATGTTTTTGACCAGATTACTTCATTATGGAAGCATTGCAGCTGCATTTTGATAGTGTTTTTTGTGTATCTACTCCATGTTATGGCTAACAAACTGGAAATTCATCTAGCTGATACAACATGAAATACTGAATACTTCCAAAAGACACATAAGTGCTATTTTGTAAGGTGCTTTGCTTCACAGGCCACTGCTGTGGGTAAGCCAGCCATATCTGACCACAGCATTTGCTACATGAGAGCAAAATGTGGCAGGTATCAAATTTGTTTGCAATTGTATTTTCTTAATCTTGAAAACTGTGAAGTCTCCTCTGTACACCTTTTCTTCTCTGCTTCCTTTCTTTGTGTTCCTCTACATATAATTTTAAAGTGAAAACATATGACTTACAGCCAAACTCTGTCCATTTACTCAGCTGTACTTACTTAATCAATTTAAATTGGAAGGAGAGTTTACCAACTTTCAAAAATAAATCCAGGACCAGTGCAGAGTATTTTATAAACAAAGGTCTAATTTAATTTTTACTTCTTTTTAGAAAAAGAGTGTCTATGGAGAAAATTCTACAAATGACCTTTCTGCTCAGAAAAAAAAGTAATGGGAACATGGTGGTTCTTTACTTGGATTGTTCCTCTTCTAAGGCCACAACAAAATTAACAAGCCCTGAAACAAAACTGAACATTTAAATTAATGACTTCTGGCAAACTGTCAACAGATATTAACTTTATCATTCACCACAATGACAGTTTGAAAAGCTTAAAGATAGGGCCTTTGAATGTTAGAATCCTGGTTAACAGATTAAATGAATTCCACTTTATCTTCCAGTCCAGTACCATGGGCCAGGACACTTGACTTACTAATCTTCTCTGACTTTTGGGTGAGAATCACTGACTATAGCTTCGACTCAGACCATCATAAAACAGATGAAGATAGCACGGCGGATAGTTTAGTTGCTCCTCTCTAGCAACTATTTTGCAGTTTTTGCCTGCCAGTTTAGATCTCATAAATGCTAATACTGAAATAGGCTCATGACACACAATCCTAATCTATGTTTCATGTGGCCTGAATTTTCCTGGAAGCAGAGGTTTTTAAATATTGATATTACATTAGCTTTTAGTGTCACTAAGCTCCATGGGCCAGTCTTGCTATGTTTTGTAAAAATATTTAGTTCATGTAGCCCTCCTCCTAAGGTGCTGCTGTGCTTCATCAATGGCAGAAAGCAGTATGCTCTCAAGCCGGGGCCAATGACTGGCTTGTGAGTGTATGTTTATTCCCATTGTTAAGTCAGAAATCTTTATAGTTTGCCAGCAAATACCAGCAAGTTTTGTTTATGTTATTGTTAAGCAGGAATGGTTTCATACCTAATGTAACAATGATGTCTGCAGTTTTCCCAGGGATCTACTTTTGTTTAAAAAAATAGCCACTTGCAAATTTAAAAAGTATTTAGGAATTCAGATGCATTTAGAACACAGATGCACAGTTATATTTGAGGCTTTCATAGAGGTGTTTGTATACCTGAATGCAAAAAATAGAAAGATTAATTTCATAATCAATTTTGTCTAGTGCTTGTAACAGGCACATGGAAATAATAACACATGGAAAGGTTAAAACTATTCTGAGGTCCAAACACCTTTGTTTGCAAAACACGGTTCTCACATTTCCTTTATTTTGGAAGATGAATATTTCAAACAGCTTCATTTCTGTAAGGAATTACCATGTCATTGAGACAGGTATCATTGTTTCAGGACAATTGGAAGAGAAAATTAATCTTTGGATGAATCTTGGGGTGGGATTCTTCACATCATGTTAAGCTGTCTCCATTTGAGTTAGTCATACTGAACTTTGTGTATGAAAGAGAGAAACAAACATTTTAAACCAGCAGATTTCTCTTTTAAGTGTTTGCTTTAGAACGTTAGGAATTGTGTTCTTGAAACTTGTTTATCACCTCTGTCGGTATAGGGAACTGAACACCACTAGCTCTGCTGTGGATGTTCATAGTGCATATGGGTTGTACAAACTGAGTTGCATCTGAGCACCTTCCATTTCTTGCACTGTTGCTGTTCCCACGTACAGATAGGTCCCAATACATTCTTCGCATTCACCTTCTGTTCTTTGATTTCTCTGTAGATTAAAATAACAGAATCTTGAAGATGATAGACAGATATTTTCCACTATTCAGGTTTGCCTCTTGCATGTCTGGTAAATGACATCTACATTTTCACCAGTGACAAACTTACTGGGTTTGCTGTTTGCTCTAGAGCTGCTCTTTCAGGAATATGTGCCTGAAATGCTGTTCCTTTTTAAGGTTATTTTTTTTGCTCCCTCTCCAAAGAAGGTAGTATGTGTTGGTGAGGCCATGACAGTTGATTAACTGGTTATCAGGATGCTTTCTTTATTCCTGTTAAGTCTCTTGCAGATGTGCGGTTCCAGTTTATCACATCACTTTGAAAGGAGCATCATTGTGCTCTTTTGACCGTTCGACAATTCTTCATTAAAAATTCATTGTTATGCTTCCCCCAAGAAACGTATATTTCTCCCCAACCATGTTTCAGCCTTGGAAAATACTAAAATGCTTTTAAACCTTTTTTCCCACCCGGAAAAACATTGTGAAACCATGCTTCTGCAGCACCTCCTACCTAAGAAGGCCAGAGTCCTTCACAAGCATGAATACATGAAAGAAAAGGAAATATCATATTCAAAAGATGGACAATGAAGTAAAAGACTTCTTAATTTGCCAAAACTCACACAGCAGTACCATATTGGTATATAGTTCTTTTCACATGATGCTCTGTTTTCTGACATCTCCTGTACCTTAAGCACAGCAACCCATAGAAACACATTCTCCTCTCTTTTCTGAGAACTGATTTATCATTATAAGGACAGTTTATTATACAGCCTCATGCTGTAAATCTTTCCTGCTCTAATGGCTTATAGAATTCTAGCACCGCAGTGAGTTCCTGCTCATTTACTTTCTGGATATCAGGTACGCTGCTGATGTGAGAATGAGCTTCCCGGGAAGTCTCTCTTAATACAGAAATGTGAGAATCAAAGAATTTGATTCTGCTGGGATTTTTCTCATTAATCAGGGTTCTAAATGATTTCACAACCCTTTGTTTCTTTCATCTTCATTTTTTGCATCACAGGTTTTATAAGGAAGCAATAAGGAATCAAAAAACTAGAAAACCACCAAGCAATAACTGTGAACTATTGCCTCAGTAGGACTGTTTGTTCAACACAGTCACACAGAGGCAGTCTGCTTTAAAAATGTGTACAGCTTCAGCTCTGTTAAATATAATTTGTCTTAATGCAGGAAACAATCAGCACTGCATACATCTGTGAGGGAAGAAGGAGGGCTGAGAAGGCAAGGTCTCCTACATATACTTTCAGATTATTTCTGTAGTCTCATGAATTTATTTAGGGGCTTGGAAAGGCTATTTAACTCACTACAGGAATTGCTCGCCAGTGCAAGCAAGGCTTAATTCATAAGCAGTCTGGTGTTGTAGAATGCTTTACAGTCCTCATATTGAAGGTGCCCCTGTAGTGCAAAGTACTGTCAGCATGGAGAAGTGACACAGTAACATGAAGGATGACTCTTGGAGGCTATATCTGGATGAAAGTCATAAATGTAGCTACAGCTCATGTAACCATGCCTGAGATGACTGCAAATAGGCTGTTCTGGGTAAGGCTGGCCCCATGTCCACCCCAGCCTGAAAGCTGACAGGGCACAATGGAATATGGCAATGACTTTTCCCTCTCTATAATTTTACCTGTGTAAAAAACACTGGTTACAGTTAAACTCTAGAAAAAAGGATAAAACTGTTAGGATCTACAGTGTCTCTTCCATAATATCTATATTACAGGGTACTTGGTCTCAGTGGGTTTCTTGTAGGTCCATCCAATACAACTTGTTACAAGACAGAAAAAGTCTTAATATCTGTGTCTGTTTGTGAGTGGCCCAGTGCTAACCAAGCACAAACACCAGGACATGTGCATTTTCATACTTAATCATTGCCATTCAGTCTATTAAGTGGGGAAAGTTTTGCACTTACAAAACTCCCAGAGATCCAGTTACAGTGGGTTGTCCACTGAGTGATGTGTCAATGTGAACAAGACACAGTTTTATGTTTTCAGTCTTTTTTTTTAATTTTCTTCTTCTTTTTTTTTTTTTTTTTTTTAATTTCAGGTTGAGTTTAGAAATGTCTGTCCCGTGTTCGGAGCTGTTCTTTGGGAACAGTTCCCACTGGAAAATTTTTGCCCACAGCAGCTGCCTTTGCTGGGACCAATGTAACTGGCAATGAGCTCAGGGGAGTGTGTGTAAGGCAGCCCCCTTCCCACCACATCCGGGAAGGGACTTTGGAAAAACTCCTGCAAGCCACATTACATTGGACTTAGTCACTCATAAGGAAAATGTGTGGCTCTTGACACTGCAAGCAGAATCCTCTGCTAGTGTCCTGCTTAACCAGGCAAGGTCCATGGTGGGAGGGATTTGCAGTTTGTTGCTATAGTAAAAGTGGCCCCTCTGACATCCATTCATTTCACAGAAGGCTCCTCCTCCACTGGGAGATCTTTTACAGGTGCTGAGTCTCCTGGAGAGGATTTTTTTGCTGAACACTTATCTCAAATAACCTTCTTTTTCCTGCTTCAGCTGAGCTCAGTGTGGTTTCCACTTTGCTCCTGCCTCAGCCCAGATGTATTGAACATCTTGATCACATTAGGTTGCAACATAAAATAGGAGAATGGGAGTGTGTTGGGGGATGGCAGCTCCTAATCAGCTTCTTGGTTAGGAGGAAGATTTTAGGGAGGTAGGCTTCCAAGTGAAAGGCTGCAACCTTGGGAAGGGTCAAGGAACTTCTGGTGCAGAGGGGTTTGAGACTGATTTTCTCACAATGAGGGCTGCAGAAGAAATTGGTGAAGTCCATGTGGGTTTCTCTACACGTACATTGTTTTTTTGTGAATGTCAGTTTGGAAAACAGGAGTAATTATTTCAGGACACTGCTCTAGGGTTCTTTGATCAGGTGGGGTGGGGTATTCACAGGCCGAGATGTCTCTTATCTTCCTTTAAGCATCCCCTTCTGTGTTGTGTCAGACTCACAGCAGCTCTCTGATCTGCTTCCCATCCACAGACCCTGCTATATCTTCCCAAAAGTTGAGTTTTAGCCTCCATTATTCTAGGTTGGAGAAACCTGTAAGATTTCAGTTAGCTTAATCCCTTTCTTATGGTTTACCCTTTCTGCATTGTATTGTAGCTGAAGCAAGTAACTGCAGATTTCACTGAAGGAGCTCTGAAGCAGCTCTGGGTTTCTTCAGACACCACAGCATGTAAGACAGAGTTAAGGAGAAGCAGAGGCTCATCTACATCACCACTTTGGACTGTTCATCAAGGGTTTGATCTGTTTCCATTTAAGATTACTGGTCATTTCCAGATATTTAATTTGTCTTGGTAAGAGCCTCTTTAAGTGTTATGAAGCTTAGCACTACGTGGGGAAAGGCACTACTTGGGGAGAGGCACCTTTTTGTCTGCAAACACCAGGAACTTCATCAGTGAAAACCCAGATGCTAAGACAGAGCCAGTATCTATAGGTTTGAGAATGGCAGTGGTAAGGGTGCACAGCTGTAAATACTTGTGATTTGCCTTAAGTCTAACAGAAGCACTCGAGACTAGACCTATAATTTACTCTGGTTTTGTGCATATATGAAGTATGGCTTATCACATGATAGCTTTTGGATAATACTTCTCCCACTTCTTTCCACTGGAGTCACTGGAGCTCTACTGCCTATGGGGGGGATAACAGCAATGTGCTGTATTTACCCAGTTGTGACCAACAGTTTGTTTTCTGTACAACTTTCCTGAATAACAGGTTTTGGGTTTTGTTAAGAAGGCAAAGGATATTTACATGTTCAAGGTTCTCCCTCTATAGAATCGTAGAATAGTTAGGGTTCGAAAGGACCTTAAGATCATCTGCTTCCAACCCCCTTGCCATGGGCAGAGACACCTCACACTAAACCATGCCACCAAGGCTCTGTCCAACCTGGCCTTGAACACCGCCAGGGATGGAGCATTCACAACTTCTCTGAGCAACCCATTCCAGTGCCTCACCACCCTCTCAGTAAAGAATTTCTTCCTTATATCCAATCTAAACTTCTCCTGTTTAAGTTTAAACCCATTACCCCTTGTCCTGTCACTATAGTCCCTGATGAATAGTCCATCCCCAGCATCCTTGTAGGCCCCCTTCAGATACTGGAAGGCTGCTATGAGGTCTCCACACAGCCTCCTCTTCTCCAGGCTGAACAGCCCCAACTTTCCCAGCCTGTCTTCATACACAAGTATGAAATATATGAAATAACTACTTTCAGGAATCTAAAGGCCACTGACTTTTAGAGAACTCATGTTACTAATAAAAGGAAAAAAAAAAAAAGAGACATTAATTTTGTTCATATTTAAATGCAGATAAGTACAAGTTTGGGCCACGAGGATGATCAGGGGACTGGAGCACCTCAAGAGGCTGCGTGGAGACCTCATAGCAGCCTTCCAGTATCTGAAGGGGGCCTACAAGGATGCTGGGGATGGACTATTCATTAGGGACTGTAGTGGCATCACAAGGGGTAACGGGTTAAAACTTAAACAGGAGAAGTTTAGATTGGATATAAGGAAGAAATTCTTCACTGAGAGGGTGGTGAGGCACTGGAATGGGTTGCCCAGGGAGGTTGTGAATGCTCCATCCTTGGCGGTGTTCAAGGCCAGGTTGGATGAGGCCTTGGGTGGCATGGTTTAGTGTGAGATGGGCCTGCCCATGGCAGGGGGGTTGGAACTAGATGATCTTAAGGTCCTTTCCAGCCCTAACTATTCTATGATTCTATGACTATAGATTACTAGTTTCCCTTCAGGTTTATCTTTGTTTCATGAGCCATTAGGTCAGAACATGAAGGAGGTGATTATTCTGACCCTCTACTCTTCTCTCGTGAGACCCCACTTGGAATACTGTGTACAGTTCTGGTGTCCCCAAGGTAAAAAGGACATGGAACTGTTGGAACAAGTCCAGAGGAGGGCCACGAGGATGATCAGGGGACTGGAGCACCTCCCATATGAAGATAGGCTGAGAAAGTTGGGGCTGTTCAGCCTGGAGAAGAGAAGGCTGCGTGGAGACCTCATAGCAGCCTTCTAATATCTGAAGGGGGCCTACAAGGATGCCAGAGAGGGACTGTTCATCAGGGATTGTAGCGATAGGTAAGGGGTAATGGGTTTAAACTTAAACAGGGGAAATTCAGATTAGATATAAGGAAGAAGTTCTTTACTGTGAGGCTGGTGAGGCATTGGAACAGGTTGCCCAGGGAATTGGTAAGTGCTCCATCCCTGGCGGTGTTCAAGTCCAGGTTGGACAAAGCCTTGGGTGAAATGGTCTAGTGTGAGGTTTAAACTAGATGATCTTAAGGTCCTTTCCAACCAAAGCCATTTTATGATTCTATGTAAGAATGAACAACCAAAATGGAGATTACTTCCTAAAGAAAGCCATGTGTATTTGTGTGATGGTCACTGCATCAAAAGGAGCGTGACCAGCAGGTCAAAGGAGGTGATCCTGCCCCTCTACTCTGCTCTCAGGAGACCTCACTTTGAGTATTGTGTACAGTTCTGGTGTCCTCAACATAAAAAGGACATGGAACTGTTGGAACAAGTGCAGAAGAGGGCCACGAGGATGGTCAGGGGACTGGAGCACCTCCCATATGAAGATAGGCTGAGAAAGTTGGGGCTGTTCAGCCTGGAGAAGAGAAGGCTGAGTGAAGACCTCATAGCAGCCTTCCAGTATCTGAAGGGGGCCTATAGGGATGCTGGGGATGGACTATTCATCAGGGACTGTAGTGACAGGACAAAGGGTAACAGGTTAAAACTTCAACAGGGGAAGTTTAGATTGGATATAAGGAAGAAATTCTTTACTGAGAGGGTGGTGAGGCATTGGAATGGGTTGCCCAGGGAAGTCGTGAATGCTCCATCCCTGGTGATGTTCAAGGCCAGGTTGGACAGAGCCTTGGTGACATGGTTTAGTGTGAGGTGTCCCTGCCCATGGCAAGGGGGTTGGAAGCAGATGATCTTAAGGCCCTTTCCAACCCTAACTATTCTATGATTCTATGATTCTGTGTTCATTTCCAGTATTGTAATTTGCAGGACCCTTATTACCTGACAATGGAGATGATACTTCCTTTAAAGGCATGTTAGTAGTTTATTGCATTTTCTGCATCAGCTTAGATATGCTTGTTGGTCACCATAACTGCTGGAAATCTGCATACTTCCTGATGTTTAGAATTCTATGTACAATGATATGTATAACATGAAAATTATGAATATAAAGAACAAAAGTCAGCAGGGACATGTATAATTTCACCTATTTTTAGTGCTCCATCCAAACATTTGTTCAGTAATGTTTCTGTCTTTTCCCGTGGTATCCCCTCCCTTCTATGTTATATGTGTATGTTGTGCGTGCCCTGCCTGACAGCACTGGAAACTGGTAACTCTTGACAATTTGATGGCAGACAGAGGAGGCATCTGTTGTATGTCGTGGGGTTTTTTGATGCCTGGTGATAACGCTGATACAGATACTTTGATCTTTAAGCAGTTTGACTTCATGGAAGAGATTCTGACTGTATGGACGCCTAAGTAACTTCCATCAGCTCATAAATCCAAATAATTCTCAAACTCTCCTACTGGTTTTATGATGTCCTAAATTATACAGTCTTAAGTATTTTTCAACTGTTCCACATTTCTAACCAAGTTTTTGGAGATGGTGAAAGCTGAGACTTTCATGTTCTGTTTCTATGGCAGGAAGAATGTAGGCAGCATTTGTAGGCCTGGGCAGCTGAAGATGGTTTTCACCTGCTTTGTTCTTGGGCAGATGTTTGTCAGGCTTAGCATCCATTCTACTTCTACGCCTTTATTACAAACTTACCCTCCACACAGCATAAATTTTGCAGCCTAGTTGGGCTCTCATTGATGTTCCAAAGATCTTTCCATGGCAGAATAAGGGAATAAGGGATAAGGGATAAGGGACAGATATTTTAATGTTTTTTGGTAATGACTTCTATGGTTTAGGACAAGTTTATTACCACTGGAATGCAGCAAAGCCTATTTTTGAACACTTTTGATGAAGGGTCAGCTCCTTCCACTCCTGTATGTGTACAGGGGTATGTGAGCATTACCCACCCAGAAGTCAGACTCTGCTCAGTCTTCTTCAAACTGGTCTTGACATTTAAAAACTTCTCTGAGTTAAGGACTCCCTCACATTGCAGATCAGCACCTTACAGACACGACTCCGGGCTTACTTTCTCTGATAAAATCTCTATTTGAAAAGATGTTTCTTCCAGACTTCTCAGATTTCAGAAAAAATGTGTTTTGTAGAAGAAATTCTAGTTTGCCAGTAATGTCATGATTAGGCACAGAAGGAAGAGGAGGAGGAGGACCTCTCTCATTGACCTCTCCCCCTCCTCTGAGCTCTGTGAGGCACTGACTACTGAGTCCTGGTCTCATTCAGACCAAATATGAGTTTTGGCCAAATTTGCTCTGTAGAACGGCTCCAAGTAGAGCTATTTCATTGTATTGTGTATCAGCAGGTTAAAATTGCTTAGGCATCTGTCAGAACACAGTGACGATCACTGCTTTCTTCTTATCCAAATCCTGTGTGGCCAGCAGCGGCACTTTGCAGCCAGAGGGAAACAAAGAGCCATTACTTTCAGTGTGCACTTCTGATCAGGATATATATTGATAGTGCTAGGAAAAAGGGTTTATGAGTGCCTCTGGCAACTGGTGGTGTGAGCTGTGCACCTATAAATTTTAAGTTGGCAATATCAAACAAAAAATATTCTCTGGCTATAGCCTGAGGTGACAGGGAGTGGGAAAAGCCAAGCTGCACTACTAATCCATAACCACAGAAATTACTTCCATTCCAAAACAAACGCTACATAAAATTTTAAAATCTGGCCAGCCTAATATATGTATTAAAGTGTCAGTAGTATAATTCAAACCAGCCTGAGAAATTGTAAAATATTGCATTTAGTCATTTATACACTTCTGTATCAGCATTAGCTAAGAACAAAGGTTGACAGCTATTCAAGAGCTTATTCTACTCAATGAATATTACCACCAAACCATTCTGCTTTCATGGTAATATTTGTTACCATTAAAAAGTAATATGCTAATGGTGATGCTTTAATGGCAATACTTGTTACCAGGATGCACCTACACAAAACCAGAAATATACCAATTTTCAGAATTTAGTTTCATTTCAAATATCATAAACATTTGTGAATTTCAATATAATTATTGTGGATTTCACAGTGTTATAGCTGAGAGATGACTAACCTTAGAGATTTGGCAGCATTTGCATTAGAGAAGTGATAAACCCATTATATGCTCAGTAGATATGCCCCCATCTGTTGACAAAATAAAATTATAGAAAACATTGTACTGAAATCAAATGTTTTTAATAACCAGTTTTCTTCCCCCTCCAACAATAAAATAAATTCAGTATAACAAATAAAATGTAAAATGCACAACAATATAAACAAGACAATTTTTATTGTTTCATAGGAGATTTTGAAATTTCCTCTGTGGAGTTTCTCCAGGTATTTCAGGCAGGTGTTTGTGCTGTTTGCAAGGCTGTGTTTCTGTAGTGAAATTCATTTTGTGGGAACGTACTCAACTCACCCCACTTAGTTAAATTATTTAACAAATTAATTCTGCTTTGTCTCTGTTTGCTGCATCTGAGCTAAGGAACAGAAAAAAGAACAGTGTTGGAGCTGTATATTTCATTAGCCTATTAAGTTTAAAAGGCAGATATAAAATACAGAAAATATATGTTATTTTCTTATTTCTTATTAGGGCCTGACACTGTAAGTTTTGTTTTTGTCCTTCAATATGCTTCCTGCCTTTAGACCAAAGGTTTGTTGGAGCATGTTGAGGCTTCTCTTCTGTTCAGACTGCAAACTCCTACTGAGGATACAGTACTCCCCAGTATGTGAATAAAGACACTCCCTTACATGAACGTTTTGAATCATCAGAAGTTGCACAAGCTAATGACATATCTCTGGACCCAAGCATGCTCCTTAAATACTGCTAGAAATGCTGGAGAAATTTCCTCACTATTACTGGTATCTGGGAGACACTGCTTCACCTGGTCCCCGGATTGTGGTCTGGCTAGTGTGCCTTCTATGGAGGTGTGTTTAGCTCTTCCTTGGAGACTTTCAAGTAGGGTTTTAGTGAGTCTGGCACTTATTTCTGTAACATGAGCTTGTGGTTTAGATTTTCTGTATCCTGTGTAAAGAATTCTTTGTTGTAAGCAGGGTGCATTAAATCATCTTTAATTTAAATCAGGATGCAATAAAATGCAAATCCATTTATTCATTTACAGCATGCTAACAGAAATCACAGTTACATGCACTTAGAAAAAAATAGAGAAGGAAAAAAATCATGCTGAAACTACTGCCACCAGGATCCAACTAGAAAAGTCCTTCTCTTTGTATTTGCCTGACTTGCAGTATATGCTTCCCGGATATATTTCTTTGAGCACAACATGCTCCTCAGGCTTTGCTCCCCAGCGACAATTTGCTCTTGGCAGAGTATGCCAGGTTTTATTGCTTACCCCTCTCCTCGGGTCCTTTGTATTCCTACTCCCACCTCCCACCTCTCTGCACATTATCTCCTTTGACCTTATACCAGAGATACCTGCAACATGGCCCAGAGAAGGGGTGGTTGAACAGTGTGGCTAAACTTTAATCCATCCAGAGAACTGATCCAGCCAAGAATGAAGCCTGAGGGGAATGAAAAGGCAGAGAAGGTCTCTCTTCCCACCCTGATCCACTTCCTTACCCACTTCACCTGGCAGATGGGAGAATAAGCCATATCCGTAGTACAGAGAGTCCAGGTTTGGCTGGATCAGATGGAAGAGAGGGGCTGGATGGCCAACACCAGTTTGAAATGCCTTAACTTTTATCGATATGAGGTATTTACATCTAAGCCAGCCGCCCAGGGTGCATTTGTTACCAGTGAAGAGAAATAAGTATGTAATACCACAGGAAGATTTCTCTCACTAGTTATGCTAGATATCTAAGACAGGCATCTCAAATAGTTCAAATGACTCTCTCTCCACAAGTGCCCATTTGCATCTTTCCATTGACAATAAAAGTATCCTGGGGTGATATGTACTGATTTGGATATCTGATTTTGGCTGAAGCATTGGGTGAAACAAATACTGGGTTTTGTGGATGCATTTCTCAGCTGAGCATGTCCCAACTAATGGACTTGAAACCCACCTGCATATTGCTAAACAGCTAAAATACATGAACATATGTAACAAGTTCCTTACTTGATGTGCCTCAATGGGAATCAGTTCATTTGGGAACATACTAGGCTAGAATTGGTAAGCTTTGAATCTCGGTCTTCAGGAGATGTTTTACAAGATGTTACACTTCAAAAGCTGATAAATCAGATATTCATTCCGGGGATCACCATAGACTTTTGTTAGAAATTCAGGCTTCAACCTAGTTCTCTTTTTCACTGGAAGATACTGAGAAAACTATGATAAAGTGTTAAGCGTGATATACAAATAAATGTTGCCATGAGGTGTGTTTCTCAGGAATTTAACCAAGTTTGTAAGACGTCCTATCACTATAATCTAGATTTAGTAGTGTTGAAGTAAATTTAAAATGTTTGCCTTCTGCATCTAAATACCTGTCAGTCTTCTTTTGCATAAGATCTGTGTGATTAAAATTTTTTGAAACATATGAAACAATTTTAAAATTAAAAAGCAACCCCACAATGTGTCACAACTAGCTTGCAGGCAAGTGTCATTTTCTACTTACTGTAAATAGCACTGAGCACTGATCTCAAGCTTCTAGCGTAGTAAGTGTCTAGAGTCCCTTTAGCCTACGCATTCTCTATTACACATTGATTTCTAGTGTAGTGGATAGATAAGGACAAGTGAGCTTGTTAGTGAAATCAAGGACTACATCTATTCTTTCCTTAATTTACATACAGACTTTCTGAGAACCATTTAGCCTAACATTACCAAGTGTCACTTTCTACTTATCAGCTGGAACTGGTGCAAAAGTGGACTCACCAGCTCCGCTTTGTGGTTACAGTGACTGGTTTTGAAGATAGAGTTCAGTTAGGCAGTTTTATGACAGCTCCACTCTTATTTTCTTCCCTGATTTCACAGTGGTCTCCCCAGATAAGGCTTTGAAAGACAGATCTAATCGGGCGCTTGTCAGCAACATGGCTTTACTTGTTAAGAATCTTGGGGCAATTGTGTTGCTCAGAGGATGGTGGTGCTGCTCCACAGTTTCTTTCATCTGAATAGTCCTACTTCAGGGAACAATATGTTGAACAGTAGTGTTTTGTATGATTTCTGCAGGACAACCTGATTCTTTTGCATTGAAAAGAGGACAATATGGGGCTGCTAGCAAAGCTTTGGAAAGCCATTCAAGGGTGTGAGTTGTCCTTTCTCAGTATCCCATGGGAAAATTGGGTTGCTGAAGCACCTATTTGTGCACTTCCAGTTCCCCGTGTTCGTTTTCTGTCTCATATCATATAGTGCTGATCAGCCCAGGTCCTGTTGGCACATCTATCCTTCTTGGAAAATGCCTTTTTGGAAACAGAGCTGTACAAACTATCTGTTTGCTGCCTGTCAATCTTTGCTGAGTAGTTTATTGATGAAGTTGCTCCTCTTACTTGTCCAGTCCATCACCATTACCAGCAGAAAAGAATTTTTAAAGATTGTACAAAAAACCTTCATGAAACTTGCAGTATTTGATCACCTCTGCACTTCCATAATAAAACCAGTAAAAGTGATAAGTTTTTCTCTAGGCAATGGCCAGTATTTCTAGTAATTGCTGTTTAAACCAATAATAACCTTAGAATATAATGTAACTTCTTTTTTTTTTTTGCTTCATTTTATATATTACATATTATATGCTTATAAATAAGATTGCACAAAAAAATGTGAATAGAAAGAAAGGCAAAATTTAAAATTATTTGAGATTAAAACTTGCTTTACCAAAACCATGGTTTTGAGCTAAAATTGGCTATTAGAGTTAGTTGAACACTGTTGGGAAATACAGAGCAGTGAGGATCCCATGTTTGACATACTTTGCACATTTAGACATAGCTTGTACTTATGGACTTAGGCCTAGAATTCTAGATAGCAGATGAATGGATAAATGGTAAATGGTTAAAAATATTTAATGAACTCTGTATTTTTGCTGTTGTCACTCTAATCCTCCTTTAGCTGTTGCCTGTACATGAATAGTGATATTCTGTAAAATCCTCTTAAAGTTCCATAGAGTCTTCTTAGAAGTGACTTTATATGTAAAAATATTTCTTAAATTTATTTTTTATACTTATGCAATACCCAGTTTATTACAGAAAATAATGCTGATCTCATTATTTGACACTTAGATTATTTCAAAATCCAGGTTTTATATAAAGTCTCTCCCCTCCCAACATCAAAATGCATTGAGATTGATATCAAACTGAAAAAGGAAAGGTGAAGTATTCACAAGTTCATTGAGAAAAAAATGTCAGACAGGAGCAACCATAATGCCCCTTCAACCAGTCTTGCAAATGCGGAGTTTTACTTCAGGCTACAAAGGGATCTTGTGCATTTGCTTATTAGCATGTGTTGCAAGACACGTGTTACTCTGGACAATCCCAGAACATATGCAGAAGATCTCCAGTCAGTATACATCATCACTGGCACTTAGGACACTTATTAAACTGGAAGATATCTTCTTTTTTGGAGTAACAATTCTTCTGTCTAAGATGTTGATAGATACTCATCTGCAGTGACATTTATAAGATTGCCTTTTATATTTTCATGGTTTTCTCCTCAGTCATTCATTTTCCAGTCAACCACTGTACATTCCAGTACATTCCTATCAGTCCTTTATTTTTTTATTATAAAAGATAGCTAGCTAGCTCTTATAAATACTGTAAATCCATGAAAGCAGCTTTTTACTATTTATATTGTTGAAAGGCCAACCTGTACCATAATGTGCATAACTGCTTAGTCCAACAAACAGGTGGGCCAGATCCAAATGAAGAATTAGGTGGACTGTAGGGGTTGTCCCATGCCAACCCTGGCAGTCCCAGGAAGTGTCCAGTGCACTAGAAATTTACCCATCATGTGTTCAAAATTACTGTCCTCTTCCAGCCTTAAGTGGGCATGTGGCTCCCTTGGAGGAAGGGTTTGAAACCCCACTTTCTCTTCAGGGCTGTTTCACACTGCTGGCTTGAAACAGCTATGGGTTTAATAACCAGACGGAAATGAAGGAGCAGAGAGGGTGTCAGTAAAGTAATTTGATTTAGCTCAGGTGTTTTGGCTCCAAACCTTATTGCAGCCACTGTGCGCGAGGGTCACCAGTGCCGCACGTTGGCGGGGAGCAGCTGGTGCCTCTTACACTCCATCAACATAATCGCATAATGAGTTCAGGCAGTGACACCCGCCTGGCCCTGCCACTGCACAGGGATTACACCCCTATCACAGCCAGCCTAATCCAGGGCCTGGGGGACCACAGGTGTAACTGAGTACCTAATTTGGCCCTGAGGCACTGTTATGATTGGAGATGTGGAAGATGGTTCAACCTGACACTTAAAGCGGGGAGCCTGCGAGTGAGTCAGTAACCAGAATCTTCCTTGTTTAGGCCTAGAAATTGAGGGTGTTTGGGACACAAATGTGAAATCAGTCCTAACACGTTTTTCAACATTTTCTGGACTTCCAGCCTGTGATATAAACCTTTGTATCCTCTGATCTGGTATTCGTATATTCGTGCCTTTGGTTTAATAAAACAAGCATTTGGGTCTGCAAGTAATCCTTCCCCAGATTTTTTTAAAAAAGCCTTTTATCACACTGTCATGATGAGGAACATCTCAGAGAGATGGGACATCTTCCGGTTTCCTAGCAGAAGGTAACTGCTCTGGATGTCTCTACGCTGTTTGATTGTTTGACAAGAATTGGTGTAATCAACCACTATCTTTCAGAAGGAGAAGGTGCTTTGGTCTGACTTTAGCAACTCTTGTTTTCCACGTTGCATCAATGAAGCCCATGAAAGCAACACAGGCGGTGTCAGAAGACAGAGAATGCCCTGCATAGCTGCATATTCACCTCAAGATATGGTGTCATTTAGTGTTGTCCTGGCTGCCATTTCTGCCACTTTTTGTAAGAACAGGTTTCTTTCCAACACTGTTTCCCCCCTCCTCATTTCTTTAGTTCAGGAAATGTAGTGAAAGGCTTTAATCGAAATAAGAACTTTTCTATAGGAGTGTGCAGTTTTAGCTGGGGTAGAGTTAATTTTCTTCATTGAAGCTGGTATGGTGCTATATTTTGGATTTGTGCTAAAACAATGTTGATAAAATAGGGATGTTTTAGTTCCTGTTGAGCAGTGCTTACACAGAGCCAAAAGCTTTTCTCACCCCACCCCACCACTGAGCAGGCTGGGGGTGCACAGGAAGTTGGGAGGGGACACAGCCAGGACAGCTGACCCCAACTGCCCAAAGGGATATTCCATACTGTATGGTGTCATGCTAAGCATGTAAGGCTGGGGGAAGAAGAAGGAAGGGAGGAATGCTCAGAATGATGGTGCTTGTCTTCCCAAGTAGCCATTACACATGATGGAGCCCTGCTTTCCTAGAGATGGTTGAACACCCGCCTGCCTATGGGAAGTGGTGAATGAATTCCTTGTTTTGCTTTGCTTGCTCATGTGGTTTTTGATTTGCCTGTTAAACTGTCTTTATCTCAACCCACAAGTTTTCTGACTTCTACCTGTCTGATTGTCTTCCCATCTCAGTGTGGGGGAGTAAGTGAGCAGCTGTGTGGCGCTTAGTTGCCATCTGAGGTTAAACCACAATGGGGAGAAAAGCCTCTCTCAGCTAATATGTAAATTTTATTTTTCTCCAAAGGTCTTGTTTGAAAGTCTCACAATGGTTTCAGGAATCAGTAAAGATAACTCACATCCACTTGCAAATTATCCACACCAGAGAAAAACATTAATACTTCAGCCCCAGGATAAAGTGGGTCTGATATTCCCACTTGCTGGTGGAATTTTGGTTGTCTCGAATGACAAGAGAGCTGAGGACTTCTTGCAGAAATCCCTCTAGCCTGGGATGTTACACAAGGCAACGAAATGACCTGTGGAACTGCAGAGGTGGCACTATATTGTTGTAGCAGTTCTTAATGAAAATACTGTATTGGTTTGAACGCTAAAAGTAGACACTTCTCTCTTAGTAAAAATCATAAATTAAATAATACAGACTACCTAATTTCTACATGCTTGAGGTTCTGCTAATGTAAAATGTCTCAAGCCAGTGTATTCTGTAACTTACCTCAAAGAGTTTAAAGGATCTGGATGTCTTTTGAATTATTGATTTTTGCTTTATATATATATGTATAAAATGATTAAAACACAAAAATCACGATATATTAAAAGGAAAAATGGATCAAATTATGACAGGATCATCCTGGTACAAGCCCATGGAAAATAGTAGTTAATACAGAATTTACAGATGAGTTAAAATAATGAGCTTATTTGTTGTCACAATAATTTGTAAAAAATAGACAGAGTTGGAATAGTTTTGAGGAGATTACAAATGTGTTAAGAGAAATAACAGTGGTTTTATGAAAGGTATTTGACTAATATTGCATAATATTTTGATGAAGAAATAACAATTGCATCCATGTCAGTAGAACATAGTTGTTTCAAACATCCAAAATTTAGCTGCTTTTCTTCTGGAATCCTACAGAAATGTTTTTCATTAGAAAACTCCTGCCAAAGGCTAAAAGCTATGGAAGATGTAGCAAGAGGGCACTCTGATTGTCCCGTATTTGCCCAAGGCAGAATCCCATTTTTCTTATTTTATCTGCTGTCAAAAATAGATTTGTTTCTGAGTTCATAAATTTCTTGTTGATCTGAGATTTTATATATTTTCTTTTGGAAAAGGCTTTCAGTGGGTCTACTTCAGAGTTATGTAAATGTTTGCTCAGGCTCTTAACCTTTTATTCTTTGAAACATGTATAGTCTGCATTTTAATGCCAATTTTTATGGGAAGTCCAGAAATCTTTTAGCTGTGTCGTAGAAAAAAGTATTGTAAGAAGGAGGACTTCTACTGAAAATATGCTTAAAAGAAATTACTGCAGACATTGATGTCTGTAAAGAAAAACAGTCTTCAAGAAGGACTGGAGATTTTATGCATTTATAAGTAGATCCACATTAAACGATTAGAAATGGACATTTCCAGGAGTTGCAGTCCTGATTGTTTACAGGCCAGATATAGAGAGATACTATATTCTTAAAACAAGTGGTGACAATATAAGTGGTTTACCCTTCAAATCCTATTTTTGAATGGCTACATCTGTTAATCTGGAACGGTTAGGGGGCCTACAAGGATGCTGGGGAGGGACTATTCATCAGGGACTGTAGTGACAGGACAAGGGGTAACGGGTTAAAACTTCAACAGGGGAAGTTTAGATTGGATATAAGGAAGAAATTTTTTACTGAGAGGGTGGTGAGGCACTGGAATGGGTTGCCCAGGGAGGTTGTGAATGCTCCATCCTTGGCGGTGTTCAAGGCCAGGTTGGATGAGGCCTTGGGTGACATGGTTTAGTGTGAGGTGTCCCTGCCCATGGCAGGGGGGTTGGAACTAGATGATCTTAAGGTCCTTTCCAGCCCTAACTATTCTATGATTCTATGATTCTATGGTTCCTATTCAAATCCCCAGTTTATTCTAGAATTGTTAGTGGAGATGCCTCATTTCTTTTTGCCTCCAGATATAAGAAATGGACTTGGCCTTGTGCTTCTTGTTTTGCCCCGAGCCGAGATCCTGTTAGATTCCATGACTAGAATTTCCACTGTTCCCTTTATCCTCCTTGATACAATCTAACCTTGAGATTTAATTATTTCTTTGGGTTCTTTTGGCCTGCTTTTTGCTTGAAAATTCATAAGTAGCATAACGAATGATCCATAACTGAGCTGCCTTGCACACCCACATGCTTGCACACATACTTATGCTGTAAGTACCTCTGAAAGGCACAGTGGTCCCTTCCCTCCCCATTGCAAACACACGGTGACAAAAGGGATTCCAGAAACTTCAGAAACAGGGAGAGACTTAGAGGAGAGGGGTTGAGCAGTAGGTTGAAAATGTCCCTGTAGGCAATTTATCTTGAAGAAAAATTGCAGGCAAGCAATCTTTTTTTCAACTTTATGTACATTGAGAACCCATCCTTTCACCCCTCCCTCAATTAAGACTGTACTTTGCAGAAAACCATAACCCTTGAGCTCTCTAGTTCTGTATGTGTTGAGTTGTCACATTCATTATGGACTAACATGGAACTCAGAAGGTACTCCTGACTAGTGTACTGGCCAGATCATCCATCAGTGGAAAAGGATCAGCATGCCTTTGGGACACTAATCCCAGCCTACACGGAATGTGGGGTACATGAGTACACTATCTGTAGCAAGCTCCTGTGCAGGATCCATATTCATTCATTACATGTCTAGAAATTTATGTCCCAGAAGAATGCTTCCCACCTTACATTTGTAAGTAAGTGCTGCAGTAGGTGTCTGGCAAGCAGGCTTATCTCCCACAAGATAGCTCTTACCATTGAGGTACTTTGCAAATTAGGGCATAGGCCTCTGCAATGAGGCTCTGACAATGGAGGAAGCTATAGCAATGATGATGATATCTTTTTATCAATTTTCAAGGTATCCAGTTTCATGGATCTGAAGCTGGTATCAATGAACTTCATGAAGGAATGACCAAGGAGGACCCCTGACCAGCAGAAGGTTTTTCCAGTTGATATAGGTTTCCCATAATGTACAAGTATACATAAGGTAGCACACAACAGGACAGCAAGACTGACAATGCCAAAAGCACTAAGGTCTTAATGAGCTGAGCACCTTTTATGTAAGTTTTTTGCAATAGCTGTAGTCAGTGATCCAAAACCTGTACTCACAGGGTGTAGTGTTTAAACAGGATAGAGTGGTCTTGTGGCTGGTAGCTAATACCAAGTCCCAAGCTCCATCTATCAAGACTGCAGGATATGGTTGATAAGCTGATGGTCATGGAGCTCAGGGGACTCCTTGTAGGTGTCTTGGCTATACCTAGCAACTTGAGCAATTAAAGGTAGAGGCTTGGGAACTGTCCTGTGCTCATCTGCACAGTGTAGCTGGCACGCAATTAATCTATCACCCTATAAACAACACCCTGCAGCATGCCTGGGCTAGGATGTGTTAAGGGCTGGTCCCAGGGAGTCTGGTGGCACCGCTAGAGACTGTCATGCCGCTTGCTTTAGGGTCAGAGAAGGGCTCTGACCTGTGTTAATTACTAGAATAATACTCCCATATGACCACTGGTTCTGCTTGAATAGACAGCTGAAAGATAGGATATCCTTTTAATTTCAGGTTTTTACCTCCTGCAATTCACACTGGGACAGCAACGAGCATGGTAAAGAAATTTGTATGGGTCTCCTGGAGCTTCACATGCTTGTGCTTTAGGCTGAATTTTTTTAGCCCTCTGCAGCAGTTAAGGGGAGAAAGGGCATGTGATGGATACCAAAAGAGACATGATTACTGGAGAGAGAAAACCCAGCTTATAGCCTGCTCTTCACGCCGACTTAAAACAAAGGATCAGAGGGTCTAGTAGAGGAAAGAGAGAGAGGGAAGAAACATTGCAGGAGCAGCGCTGGGACACTGTTCGGGCCTATTTGGCAGAAATGGACCAAGTGTTTTGTTGTAGATGAAATCTGTCCCTCTCTGACTTTTCTCCAGCCTCTGGCCCATTCCCAGAGTCCTGCTGCTTTCCTACTAAAACAGTTTCTTTTTTTCATTATTATTATTTGAAAAGATGTGCATGCAGGGACACTGGCCAACAGGCACCTTTTTATTTCGTGCTTGATAGCTCTGTACAAACTAATGTATCTGAACAGCCTTGGACACTGTATTGGGGGTGGGAACTAGACGATCTCAGGGTCCTTTCCAACCCTAACTATTCTATGATTCTATGATCTGTAGGTATAACTGCACAAGGAGACTGAAACCACTTTCAATCGTGCTTGATGCCGTTTCTAGAAATCACTAGTGCTACACAGTGAGAGAAACTAAGCATATCATTCTTAAATTTGCACAGCTGTCATACTAAGATTAGCTTTGCCACAGGGTTTGGTCATTGCAGCATCCTGCCAAGACTAAGTCTCTTCAAAGTATAAACAGACATGAAACTTTTAAGTCAATTCCATTGGTGCTAATAGCTTTTATCTGTCTGTAATCTTCTGGCACCAGAGGATTTTTTTTTTCTTTTCTCTAGTTTTGTATATAAAAGCATATTCTCTGCTTGACATTAGGAATACTAGGCTGAAAGTAGTTTGGCATTGTGGCACCCTTTGGCACACAGAGCCCTTTAATGATGCCAATCCTTTAATGAATAAAAAGCACTCCAGGCTCCAAAGTTTGCACATAGGTATTCATGTTAGCTACCTGGGTCCTTGTTTCTGCAAATGAGGTGCCACTGACAGAAAATTGCTTCTAAATAATGATACAGAGCAGTAGCGCTGTTTAGGCATGATGTCACCATAGAGGGACCCATAAACCAAGTCAGTTGTTTGGCAGATTTTCCTCTACGCAAATCCCTCTGTAAACTAATCATATGGATACAGCTTATAAATTTTACAAGAAAGCAATCTCCAGGCTTGTTTTCCTTGTTGGTTGCAGATCTCGAAATTTAACTGTAGAATTTGCAAAACTAATCACTGGGCTTAGAGAGTCTATAAACTGTACTGTATTGCATAGACATATATGTTTCCAGTACTTATTTCCTTCTTTAAATATCAGCTTATGTTTTAGTCCATTCATTTTTAGGGTTTGCAAGTAACATACACCCCCCACCCCCCAAAAGCTTAAATAAAACCAGTCCACAACTAAATTCTTGGAAAATGTGAGCATAAACTCCAGCTAGAAGTCTCCAAATGAAATATTTATATGTACTAGACATCTTGTATCTGGATGGGGTTCGCCTGCTGTTATCAAAAGTCAGGCCTTCACTCCCTGTGTTTGCTTCAAATGCTTTTATCACTGGCAGCACTAAGCTTGCTTCAAACATCCTGCTTGCTTGTCAGCAGGGATGATGCACTGTATTGTAACAAGCATTCAGCACAGCTGTTTTTCACAGGCAGCATTTTTAGCTCTACAAGCACAACCCATGAGGTTCTCTATCAACATAATCATTATTTACCTGGCTTTTCCAGGAAATTGAGCCTAACTAGTCTTTTCTCAGGGTAAAATGCAGCAGCCTTTCTTTTATTGTTGCTCTGTAGAGAAAGCAGCATCCTCCTCTATAGTGATAGCATCTGGGCAAGGAACAAGGCTTATTGCTGTTGCCTCATCCTTCTGGTTTGGCATTGGCTTATAGTTCAGTTCTTAGCGTAGGACTAACTGGCAGAAACACAGCCAATAGCTGCACATTATTTTCATTGTAGGTATGTTTTAGTTGCACCATGTATTCTTAATGCTTCATCTTTCTTGGCTGGAAGATTGAGAGTTGAGAAATTGCATTTAAGTGGTTTGGTCAAAGCTGCTTCATCTTCCACAAATAGCTCTCAGAGACTCCCTGGAATCAGTAACTCTCATTTCTATAGAGTAAAAAGGGCAAGTCAGCCCAGCTTTCCTTTGTGGTAGAAATGGGGCAACTGAAGCTTTGGAGTAGTGTTGTGAAACAAACTGCAGATCTCTGCATTTTGGGTTTTTTACATTAAGAGACATCGTAACAGATAGGCATATGCTAATGTAATTAACACAAACTAAAAAACAAACAAACCAACAGAAAAAAAACCCTAAATCTAAACCCCTAAAACAACAAAGAAAATTAAATATTCTGGCACAATTGTAACATTTTTCCCTTAAAAAATTAGAAATTAAATAGAGAGTAAAAGGTAACAGTGGTGTTTCACAACAAAAAACTGTATCAGGCTGGTCTATGTGACTATACCAGCCTGTTAATACATTCTCCTGGTCCTGTGCCTTTGTGGAAACTCCATTTTTTCAACTTAAACCATAATGAAGATGGCATATTATTATTGTTATTGTTGTTACTTGTTTGAGTACCCCTGACTATGAACATCATGCAGTAGGATTTTATTTTTGTAACCCATGGCCAATTTCTCATACAAAAGTTTGCTTGGGCATAAAACCTTCTAATCTGTGACTAAATCATACTTCACATAATGCTGAGAGACTTCATGCAAACAACAGTACTAATTAAGATTACAGTAAGACTATTCTTTTGTTTAACTGCAATGGTGTATTTTTTCAATCGATTTGTTGAATAAAATACGACATTAGGGGTGACAATTGCATAATAATGGAATGGAGGTTACGGCATATCAATCAACCGTTCCACATGCCATTATTAACATCCTCTCATCTCCTTTCTCATCTCTCCTTCAGACCAAAACAATCAAGTTCGGTTATCTATCTACTGAAAAAGCTTTTATAAACAGATATCTGCTAAAATGTATACTGTATTCTAATCAAGGGTTCAAATATTGGCTTTAGTTCATTTTGATAATTGTTTAAAAAACAATCTTTAAGTGGAAAGGCAATGAGTGGGGCAACAAATTTAAGTGTTGGTTGTTATCTTGCTTTTTAGTCAATCTGGGGTTTTCTAATCATAACGAATGCATTTTGCTTACCATTGCTACCTTAAATTAGACATGTGACATTTAGATAACTATCTCTACTTGCTTTAACATTTTTAGGGACCTCAGCATTTCCAGAAGGCAATTTATCTCACCTGTTTTGTTCTGCAATGCAGGGAGTGTGGATACCTAACTTTCAATGCCCCAAGTTGATTCAATTTTTTTAGACATTGAGAGATACCCAAAATGGCTTTCATCAGATCTTTGCTTTCTGAGAGGCCTATTATACAAGGTTATTGCTTGTTCACAAGGATCCACAATATCCCTTAAAGGCTTTGGTTCTTCACTTCTGCTGATCAAAGTATTTTTAGTAGCTTCTCTTCATGTACTGACAATCAAAGGAGTTGCAAAATACACTCTGTAACCTCTGTTTTATTTCCTGAGACCCCAGGAAATACAACTACCCAGGCATGCATAATTCTTGGCATATACATATCATATAAGAGAGGATTTCTTAAAACAATTGTTTGTTTCTAATGGTAATGTGAACATTTTGACAAAAATTTCATTGAAATGAAAAACAATTACTGAATTCTTTGCATATTTTATTTTTCTTTTTGATTTCCAACTCACACACATCTGGCATATTTTACATCTTTGCAATAAAACATGGTTACAATAGCTTAAGGAATTTATATATCCAAAATATTTCACCATGATCTTAAGATGAAATGAACTTGTCTTCCAGATGTTCAATAGTCTCCCAATTCTAAGCTACAAACTCAAGATATTGCTTACAGACGGGTGATGAATAACTTAAATCATTACACTGATCCCCATGATTTCCGAATCTGATAAATACAAACAACAATGAAGAAGGAAATTCAGTGCTAAACTTACTAATACAAGGTGGATAACAAATAAGTAATCACATCAATAAATAATGATATGTTTTGGTGCAAAGTGCCAATACAAAGAATCCATTATCTTTTTAAATAAATGACTGCAAGTGAGTGTAAATTCTGAGAAAATTACATTCCTGTTACATGCCTCATAGCCCTACCGACACAATATGTACATCTATGACAATACAGTCACCAAATATACAAAGAAGAAACATGAATTAAAGTGTATGTACCCCTGGGTGTGTAATTTGATCAGTACAATGTGCAGAAAAAAATATTCCAATAGTTATCATTACGGTATTGTAAAACATGAAGTGCCTTAGTCTGAGTAGCTTCAGGTGAGCTTTCAGAATTACTGAAAAGAATAACCTCGGTCACCTTTACAATCAAGCTAAGGCTGTCAAATAAACCAAGCTGCTCAGAGCAAAGGGAAAAAATCACTGGGAGCTCTCTTGCCCATGATTTTTTAATAATCCAGAAGTATAGTACTTTGCCTGTATTGGGAGTCATCAAGCATTACAAAACGTTAAACTGAACTTCCCTCTTTGCTCCCTTTCTGTCTAGTCTTTGAATTTTAAAGGGAGGAATTTAATTTCTATTGTATAAAGTATAAATATGGCAAATGATGGCTTTTTATCCAAATGCTTCATGAGCAGAACTCCACTTAAGAGGGGTAAAAGTTTAGATTCAAAAAGCAAAAAAAAAACCAAAACTGTTGGTGGAAATGTCAAATTACTGTTTGCGCCCAAATTCAACCCTTTAACACAAGCTGTACCCTTAGGAGATCTCCAGTTCCATTTGTGTGAATGCACTTGTTCCATCAAGACATCAGGTTTAAAGTACATGCAAGTTGTAACTCCACAATAAAATTAAGAAACAGTTTTGTTCTTTATACAAGGTTTTACTTTTACAAAAGTATCCCTTTAAAGTTAAGATGTGCATCTGATGTACAAAGTATCAAACGTATTTTTTTATCTCAGCTTGAAAAGAGGCTGGAGATGGGATGCATGTTAGGTTCAAAGCCTAAACATTGAAGTAACTGGAATCAAGGTTCCCCAGAATTTTCAAAAGTCTCTTGTGGCGCATCCTACTACCTTTTCTCAATAAACAAAGATATATGAAATAATTACCAAAACATCTCCTAATTCATATAATTTACATGATACAAGCTTGCTTTTCAGCAGCTGGTGTTCAGTTGTGAAAAAACACACAAAGTAAAATGGTTGCTGACTACAATGTACAGCTATTGCTAGGTGTAATGGAATGTACAACGGAGATCAATGCAGACGCGGTTTTCCACCAGAGACTACACCTTTCATTGCAGCACTTGTGCTCTCAGCTTTACCTGGGCTTTCGGTTCTTCATTCCGCTTCAGTATCTGTTCTGATGTTCATAATGCCACCGGTTAAAATCTATATTAAAAGCTACGATGCTGCCAGAAGCCATGCCAGTAATCAGAGTTCTGAAAAAGATGGAAACAATGGTCCTGTTAATATTTTTTTACCTTCTCAAGCAATGGCTTAGCATAAACAGTAAAAAAGCTAGAAGAACAAGGCAAAAAGTTGCAGCACTGTTTGAAGATTAAGTTCATGGGTGGGATTCAGTTTGCAGTGTAGACACTGCATTTGGGTGTTGACATATAAGCCAAATTTCTACATTCCCAGTATAGTCAAGGGAGATCACAGAATCACAGAATGGTTGGGGTTGGAAGGGATGTCTGAAGATCATCTAGTCCAACCCCCAGCTAAAGCAGGTTCACCTAGAGCAGGTTATACAAGATCACATCCAGGTCGGTTTTGAGTATCTCCAGAGAATGAGACTCCACAACCTCCGGGCAGCCTGTTCCAGAACTCTGACACCCTCACAAAGTAAAATTTTTATTCATATTGAGATGGGACTTCCTGTGTTTCAGTTTTTGTCCATTGCCCTTTATCTGTTGCTGGGCACCACAGAAAAGAGACTGGCCCCATCCTCTTGACACCCATCCTTAAGATATTTGTATGCATTGAAAAGATACCCTCTCAGTCCTCTCTTCTCCAAGCTAAACAGGCCCAGCTCTCTCAGCTTTTCTTCATGAAAGAGTTGCTCCAGTCCCCTAATCATCTTCATAGCCACCTGCTGACCCTCTTCCGTAGTTCCTTGCCTTTCCCAAACTGAGTAGCCTAGAGCTGGGCACAGTAGTCTAGATGTGGCCTCACCAGGGCAGTGTAGAGGAAGACAATCTTCCTCCACCTGCTGGCCACTCTTCCTAATGCACCCCAAGATACCATTGGCCTTCTTGGCCACAAGGGCACACTGCTCTTGGATCATGGTTAACTTTGTCCACCAGGACCCCCAGGCCCTTTTTTGCAGAACTGCCTTGCAGCAAGCCATCTACTCATACCTGAGTAAATTAGGCACATATCTTATTTATAGGTGATTTTGTTGCTTTACAAAATGGGTACATAGCATAAGAATGCTGAAACATGTAAGAAAAATAAACTGAAATGAATGCTGTATGATGTTTCTAATATCCTGTGAATTCTTTGCATATCACGAGTTTGTATATTAGTAAGAAATACCAGATTGATGCATGATGCAAACAGCAAATCCACTCACCACCCTGCAACATATAGACTTACATTATAATCACATTACAATAAAAGAGTGAGGGACCATTTTCATATATCTTTTATATTTACAGTTTGCATTTTAGTGACATAGCAATGACAGCAAAAATCTAGGCTGCATCCTCCTTGCTCAAGAAGATCAAAGGAAAGGACCACATTCACTCCTGGTGAACGGATACACTGATAATATTGCACATTTACAGTCTAGATGCAACCCCATGAAATCCTCAAGCTCTACATGTATCCTGGGCTGCATCAAAAGGAGCGTGACCAGCAGGTCAAAGGAGGTGATCCTGCCCCTCTACTCTGCTCTCAGAAGACCTCACTTGGAGTATTGTGTACAGTTCTGGTGTCCTCAACATAAAAAGGACATGGAACTGTTGGAACAAATCCAGAGGAGGGCCACGAGGATGATCAGGGGACTGGAGCACCTCCCGTATGAAGACAGGCTTGGAAAGTCAGGGCTGTTCAGCCTGGAGAAGAGAAGGCTGCGTGGAGACCTCATAGCAGCCTTCCAGTATCTGAAGGGGGCCTATAGGGATGCTGGGGATGGACTATTCATCAGGGACTGTAGTGACAGGACAAAGGGTAACGGGTTAAAACTTCAACAGGGGAAGTTTAGATTGGATATAAGGAAGAAATTCTTTACTGAGAGGGTGGTGAGGCACTGGAATGGGTTGCCCAGGGAAGTTATGAATGCTCCATCCCTGGCAGTGTTCAAGGCCAGGTTGGATGAGGCCTCGGGTGGCATGGTTTAGTGTGGAGTGTCCCTGCCCATGGCAGGGGGGCTGGAACTAGATGATGTTAAGGTCCTTTCCAACCCTAACTCCTCTATGATTCTACGTAGCTGAAAATCAAAAATGCACCACAAACTCATGTAATTGATTAAGGCATTGGTTAATAGGCACTTCTGCACTCTAATCCAGTCTGACTATTCCTGTGTTGTTAAGTTAATGCAATTTCACTCGTATTTTGCTAGCTGAGTCTCTGGCTTACTGACTTCAATGATGTAAGACCTCATCTTAATGTTAAGTGTTTGTGCTATGAAACTCAGGGAAAAAATGCAGTCAGAAAAATCAAGAAGATAATAATTAGGGCAATGGTTTTGTACCTGTTAATGACTGCATACCATAAATTTATACCTTCAAGTTTATGTGGATGTATAATTTGTAAAATTTTACCATGTACGTACAAATATTAACAACAAACTCACCTCTGATCATGAGACAGGTCCATAGCTCTTATGCCAGCATCACAGCCAGGGTAAATATAGAGCTGCTTGAAGTCACAGGCCTGCCATACTTCCACTACACCATTGTCTCCCCCTGTCACCAAGTTCTGCCCGTCACTGCTCAGGAGGATGGCCTTCAGGAGAAAGAGGCAAACCCAATCACACAGTTAGCTTTTATGGAAACAGGTCAATATTACAAAAAAAAAATCAACTTATAAGCATCTAGTTTGCTGTGCCCACTTAAAATTTGAAGAAAAAGGCTTCCACTCCTCTTTCTCCCCAATCAGAAAGTGAAACAATTGTGTCATTATAAACATGATATATAACCAAAAGGTCTTTAACTGAATCTGCCAAGACTTGAGTTCAGCACATAACATTTCAATGTTTGCGCTACAATACTCAGTGCCATCACTAACACCTAAAGAGGAACAGTGATCTGCATTGCTAATGCTACTGCAAGTGCTAGTGACAGAGCAGAGCCCTGGAGGCACAAATTCATGTCTTCGCTAATAAATGAAGAATGGACACTTTTCAAAGCATTTTGTTTCAAAGATGTATTTCCCACTGAAATTTAATTGAAAACAAAAATTCCAGGAATCATGTGGGACCATGAACAATTTCTTCTTATTTACTCTGGAAAAGTTCAAGCGTATTTTTGCATTTGGAGATGGAAATGAAAGGATCTGTGTTTGAACAGGACAACAGGAGGTGGTAATTTTGCATATGTGATTTCCTTTAAATCACATGGCACATAAATTCAATTTATTTTAAGAAATAAAGGTGAGACACAACAAGTGCTTGTTTGCATTAAGATTTACCCTGGTTGAATCATTGATCTCCATCTGAGCTAAGAGTTTGCCATTAATGCTGAAATTGCTGAACCGTCCTCGTTCATAGTAGATGATGCAGTGACCTTCACTAGATACTGAAATTAAGCGAGGATACAAGCAGTTTTCTGTTCCTTCCAGAGCTCTCAGCAAATCTCCAGTAATTGTGTGTACCAGACAAGGACCTTCTGTAGATGAAAACATAATATAGTATACATTTCCTGCTTATACGAACTGTATATGCTGTGCACAAAGGCAATGCATAATACACATTTATATCACATGTTTGCTGAAAGAATTTAAAATACGCAACAGAAAAGGAAATGCACGAGCTAGCATATTAAGTAAATAGATACAACATTCCTAAAAGTTGTAATTTATTATTCACTCAAACTGGTAGAAGTTTTCATTAATCTATCTTCTAAAATATTCTTTCCTCTTTCCAAGCATTTAGAAGCCTCCGTCTTACTGTTTTCCTCCAACAACATGAACTCTCTTTAGTCTGCCCATTCACATTAAACAGATGGGGCCCTAACAGTGACTAGTAGGAGCAAATCCCAGAGGGCATATAATCGTATCACTGCATATTTCTCCTATAGCCAATGGCAGTTCCTGTAGGTCCTCTCCCCCAGTGATACACTATATGCACAGATTTCAGTTCTGAATTGTTTTAACAATGGGAGTCATCTGACAGCCAAGATATGATATTTGGACTATAAGAGCTTTTAGGAGATCAAACTATAACTGCACTACTCCAAAGGGATTTTCATATGAGATTTTAACGTCTTTTTATTACTTTTGATGAAAGAAAAAAAACACTATGAAAATTAAAATATACATTTTAAGATGGAAAACTAGGCTATTTCCATTTCAAGATCTATGAAAAAGCTCTTTTGAAAGTGAGATCTGTATTCCTACTAAGAAAAAAGAGTTTCTTCTGTGATAAATGTAGAGTCATGGTAAATACTAAATGTTTGTTTTTATGAATCACAAGATACTCCTGGACAGCACAGTAATCTCTTCCTTATACAACTGGCTCATGACCCTGAAAGTAAATTCATAGTGGCAGATTCAGACACCTCACGTTAAGCCTTTCTGACTTCTCTGAAATTCACACAGCAGCTGGGTTTGCCCAAGTAGAATGAATCACAGCATCAGTAAATTCGTGTGTAAGCCCTTCTGGTTCAGGTTTTTATCTGTGTTTCCATAAAGCCTTATGCAGAGAGACCTCAAGCTTGTCTGGACCCATGGGATATGACTGCAGTGGAATTAATTTATTTTCTCAAAAAGCTGAGTTTCAGCTTTGAAAATACTGAACTGCCAAAATGTTACAAGTGATGCTTCGACCATTAGGATAATTACAATGTTAGATTTCTCAAAATAAAAAAGTAATGCCTTCATAGCTAAGTGGTCATGGACATGAAAAGACACGAAGAAAATACGATTTACTATGCTCTGTGAAGACGTACTGACTGACTGCTCTTTTTTGGGGTTACTGGATAAGAACATGCAAGCATCAACCTGATGCACAGGAGTTTTCTCAGAGGAGTCTTATATGTGTGGTTTCTCTGCCTCTGCAGATTCTCAAGCATGTTATCACAGTGTGCAGCAAGCTTCAGTGAGACAGCCTCCCCGTGAGGGAGCACAGCAGCACTGAGGAAGGACAGCAAAGCAACCAGCAATGCCACGAAATGCAATCTGAGAAACTGGAAAGGGACTGGAAAGGGCAGAAACTGAAGCCTTAAAGCAGGCATCTGCTGGAAACCAGCAATAAAAAAGGGATTTTCTCTCTGTGTTTATATATGCACTAGAATTTCAAAAGGAAGAACATGAGAAGAGTAACTCAGAGGACAGGCAGGGCCTCCATTTCGGTTGATCAATCACAAACATATTATGGATTTGATGTAATTTGGTCCTCCAGCAGCCTTTTCCTCTAAAATTACATAAATTACCAAAACATTACACACTTAATGAAGCAGAAGATAACAGAATACAGATTCCAGCAGTAAGAGTATATAAAGGTGCCTTAAGAGATAAGAGATAGCAGTACTGCAAGAAAAAAAACTTTAGGTTCAGTATCACTGTACATTTTTTTCATTAATTACTTGACTTTGCCTATGGCTGCTATGTAGTATGTCATTACAATTAATGACCCATTAGGATTTCCTGTTAAAAATGCCTTTACTCAATAGTTTCACACTCAGCTTTGAAAATAAACGTTGAGCTCTGAGGCAGTATAAAAGATGATAACCCAGGAGCTCAGGCTGTGAGCAAAACCAGGCAGAACAAGCATCGCATCTGTCTTAGCCTCAGAAGCAGCAAACTGTTCAAAAAGGAGTACAAAGATATACATGGAGATGAATAAAACTGGCATCACTGTAGACAGAGAAAAGCAAGTAGCCAGATGTGGATGTAGGAGTGGAGTGGAAATGAGATAGGAAGATATATAATGAAGAAGAACCTTAAGGGAGGACAAGAGTAATGTAAAGAAAGGAAATGTAAAGAAGGGAGAAGAGATAATGTAGCACAAAAGAAAAGAAGAGAGAAGGAAGAAAAGGGAGAGGCAAATAGAAAGGTGAAAAAAAAAAAAAAAGACACAAAGTTTGCCACATTAAGAAAAAAAACTGAATGAGAGAGGGCAGTGGGGGAAGAAAAGTGCACATGGAATTAAGGAGAAAAGGAGAAAATGGGCACAACAAGCAAAATAGAACAAATGAAGGAGAAACAGAATAAGGAAAGATGAAACAAGCATTCATTGAGGCAGGTGCTTCATTTATGATGATTAACTGCTATACAGAAGAATGCTGCAGGTATGGAAAGGCATTTTGAACATTTGTATTAGCAATTGTTGGATACTCTGGACTCCATTGATAGGTATCAGGGAAAAAGTCTGAATAGATGGTAAGAAAGTTTAATAGAACCTGCAGATTTCTTACTATTTTGAATCCACCACAAAAAAAAAAACTACAGGATGAAGTGCTGTCCACAGATCAAAACCCAAGCAAATTAACCCTGTTTCCCTTGCCAAGGAGACTGAGGTAAGTCCTATAAACTGCCATTCTATTAAGATCAAGGTAGGAATTTGGAGCTGGCATTTCCCTACCTATAGGTCTCTATCAAAAGGGGTTTCTTTCTCCAAATCATTGGATTTTATTATGAATTATTGTATAAAATTTTATTGACTACTTTTCCAGACCTGAGGGGAATAGTAGCACAGGCTGATAGTTGGAAGGAACTTAATTTGTGTCCAAACCTGGTAAGTCCAGGATAGTAAGCAATTAACATTCAAAGTTACTGTAGATTCCCTCAGAAATACAACACATCTTAGCAGAGGAGACTTTGACTGCTTAAAGTATATGTGGCTTGCGGGAATATTGAGAATTACCACAAAAAAGGCTCTAAGAATTTTAAGACTTAAATCATAAAAACATTTCTGACCTTTAGCACCACTGATAACAAGTCCCAGCTCTGCACAGACCGACACGCAGACAACTTCATGGTCATGACCAGTTAAAACAGCGCGAGGAGCTGGGTAATCACCTGTTAAAAAACAAAACAAAACAAAACAGAACAAGAAACACACAAGAAGAAAATAAAAATAGGATACAACAGAGGAATGGCAAACCAGACCTGTTTTATCAACAAAAGAACTTTACCGTAATTTTCCTTAAGGTGCTTCCTTTCAGTAAGCACCAGGGAAGTATGGTATGCTTAAATATCTCATACTTAGGTTTCTGAGCAAAATACATTCAGATAACATAAAGTTTCATAAGCTTCCCAATACATTAAGAGAAATGTTTTGGTTTAGAAATTACATGTTTATAATACCCAAATAACAATACATAGCTGGTTTATGGCCTAAAAATAATGTGTAAATGCATATTTCAGATTAAGAACACAAAGTGTGGTGGTATTAAAAGAAGCTGTAATGTACAGGTCTGCTGTCAAATATATGTCTCCAGACTTCTGCTAGTAATCTAACAAGTAGGATGACTTAAGGATGTGTATTAAGAATCATAATGTGTTTCATGAAATTGGGGGTAGGAAGAGAGGAACAGCACTGTAGTAGAAAGATACTACTGTTGCATAAACATTATTGATTCAGAGACACGTTGAATGCTTACAGATTAAAATTATACCTAAAAATGGTTATGGGTATACATCATTTTATATGTATCACTATGGATACCTATGCCATTTTTATCACATTCAATGTATTAAAAAGTAAGATAAATGACTCCCTAAATATTTATTTTTCATATTCAGGAGTGAAATGTATTTTATTTTAGGTTCAAGCAATTGGGCATTTATGGGGTGTTTATATGACAAATAGCAACATTTCTGTTGTTTCTAATAATAACAGATGCTGACATCTTAAAAGTGGAACTCCTATATGCAGTGAAGGAATTAGTCAGTATTTGATATTGCTTTGCCAGTCAAAGTTAATCAGTAACAAGAATTAGCAACTTGGTAGATATCACAGATTTCATCTGGTTATGATGAAACATAGAAAATTGGGAAATCCCAAAGGACTGGAGCTCCGCCAGTGTAGTTCAAATACTTTAAAAAGATAAAAGAAATTACCTGGGGAACTACAGATGAATTACTGTAACATTAATCCTATGCAAAATAACAAAATGGTTAATTCACAGTTTTGTCAACAAAGAATTGGAAGCAAAAATTTCATTAATATCAGTCACTGCAATGAGAGTCTTCTCAAGCAAGCTCCTTATCTATTTTTGACAGGATGACAAGTAGAGTTGATAAAGATGTCTATGTTAAAATGGCTTCCATGTATTTTTTTCAATGTATTTGTGTTAGCAGAACAATGTTTTGATGTAAACCCATTTGATATGAAATCGACTGTGGACAACAACATGGACAGAAGCTGGTTCAATGACAGATCTTAAAATTTTTTAACCACAGAAAAGTATCTATTATTAGCTGCATATCAGGATATTGGCAAGTAGGATGTCCAGTTAGGAGCTGGGAGTTGATTCTTGATCAAATACTAACAAATAAGATAAATACAGTATAATATAAAATCCTTGCTGATAAGATATGGTTGCATATAAAACTGAAACAAAGATTCATGGGCAATGGTAAAATGAAGAGACAACATTCTTTGCACTGCCTAGCTAAACTAAAAGGTAGAAAAATTTTCTATATTTTGAATACGGCCAGGTGGAAGGTTGATGCTTCTGCCCAAGCACAAGCTCTGCCCACTGGAGAGGACATTCTCTTCAGGAAGACAGTGAGACAGAGAAGGATTTTTGGAGCCAGAAAGGAAAACTTCCTCCACATTAACTTTCAATGCAATACCCTAGAATAGCAAATAGGTGTTGAGAACTATCCTGCCACCGTAGACCAGAAAGATGAAAGTCATGTACCCACATTTATAGAAATTAGTTTAAAGGAAGGTCACACAACTGATACAGACAATAAGACAGAAGGCTGCACAGTGTTCAAAGTGTTTTCTTTCTTCACTACACAGAAAGCAAAGCAGTGACTTGACCAGTGTAGCTGGGAGTCACAAGCGTAAAAGATGTCAAATAACACAGAAATCTATCTTGCAGCTAATGGCACAGTGAGGTCCAATGGGTGAATGGCTGCACACATTTCAACCCTGTGATAAAAATGCAGTTTCCTAACTGGAAAAACAGTTAAACACCAAAACAAACTAAAAAACAAACTACCCGAGCTGCTAAGCAATATTGCATGGTTTTCTGAAAGACATGCATTAGGAAAGGAAGCTTGGATAGACTTCTGTGGGTCTATGAATTTAGTCTTTTTTATTGCAGACACTCGCATCACATAAACTTGTTAATAAATTAATGAAATGTCTATCTGGGTATATAACTTCGAAGGATGTTCCAGACCTTTCCTACTCTAAAGGACAGAAATATTCTAATTTTCAGTATGAATTTAATTCCTGTCTACCTTGTATCTATTTCTTTGTGTGTCAGCATTGTCCTTTAGCATTAGGTCTTCTCCCTCTCTTCTGTTTTCCCCTTCCACTGTACTTACAGAACAAATCAGCCCTCTCGGTCTTTCTTTCTTCCTCTGTTAAACAAACCAAACTCCTTTGAAGTGGCAGGCTTGCCATTTTTTAGTCATTGCAGCAACACATTTCTCTGCCTGTCTTGCTCCAGTTCTGTCTTAAAATTTGGGTAGCCAGAACTGTATGTAACAATAGTTCTTGAAAATTTAGCATGAGTCTACAGTATTTCTTGCCAAACCTTAACATTTTCCCTCATCAAAATTTTAATAAGAATTCCATATATTTTACCATCTTTCTGAACCAGCTGAGAACTATCAACCATGGATTTAAAGATTCCAGTTTTGATGCAATAGTACAGGGTGGCTCAAGCTACCTGGTTTTATTGTTGCATAGCACAGACACACTAACACTTTCCTATCATTTATGAAAATAGCTACCCCAGTAAATCCTAGTTTCCTTATCTTTATCTCAGCCTGCAAGAAAAAAATTGTTCTCGTCTGTAAACTGAAGATGTGAACAGAAAACTGAGCTTTACTGCTGGGGAAGCATTGTAGTTGGAAGAAACAGAAAATGTAACTCATCAAAGATTACCTACATTTTGAGATTTAGATTTTTATAATTTCTCCATCAATGTTGATGTTCAGAATCCCATCTCCTTTTGATTTTTTTTTCTCCAAGTGTATAACAGAGAAGTGAGGGGAAAAAAGAAATTCTATTAAATTCAGAGCTTTCCATCTTTCTTTTTCCTTCTGTATGTCCTCCTGGGAAAAAGAAAATTATGCTTAACAGTCATCTTGGCTTAAGCTCTGATTATAGAGGTATATACAGCAGCATCATCAGACTGCAAGGGTGAGAGACTAAAATTATTAGATGGTTAGAAATTTTTTAAGGGTAAAGAAATAATGCAACTTCCAAAAGGGCATTTTCCTTAGTGTTTCCTAGGAAAACACTTTCATATCATGAAACTGTAAAATGCCTGAATATGAAAAATGAACATATTTAATTGACTTTTTAATTTTTATCAGAAACAACTGCTTATGAGAAACTGCTTTTAAAAAACAACTGCTCTGAATTACAGATCTTTGAGTCCTATTACTCAGTAAATACAAATTAATAATGGCATATCATTAATAGGAGTAACAGTCTAACAGTAATTGAAAATGGGATTTTTCCTCTTAGGGCTCTGTGAAAAAATGATTCAGTGATACTTTCTACAGGAAAAGCATGGGGAACAGAACGTCAGTCATATTATATTTTATTGCTATGGACAGAAGCTGTGAACTCCAGGAATCATTTGAAATCTAGCAAAATATTCTGTCACTGTCACATCACCACTGACAGAAGCAGCCAGAGGTCAAAGGCTGAAGCTCTGAGAATTGCAGGTGAAAATATCCTACCTAAAGACTGAGATACCATCACTGTAAATTCCCTGTAATTTTCCCAAAGGAGCACCTTTGAACTGAATTACTAGAGGGCAGATAGAAAAAATAAAGATCTGCATTGTATTTCAAAACAAATAAGCTTTTCTACGAAGTCTAAACCAAAATACATCTTCCCTTCTCTCTGAAAAATTTAATGCTTAATTCTATTGTAAGGTTCTTCTGGAACAAATGGTACTCTTGCATTGTAATGAAAATAAAAGAAGAAAAGAATGAGAACAGACAGTGTTACCATTTCTCTCATACTGTTCTTTTCCAAGAATTATGTATAGATGGCTATGGACACATATCTAGGAGTTTTCTGTGTAAAGAAACATAAGAGTACAAGGCAAATTTCAGCCTCTATTTCATTTCTGACTTTGACAGAAGAAAGTACATTGCTATAGCTAAATTATGTGTTGAAAATAGTTTAGTTTACTATTTACTTTACTATTAATACTTTTGAGGGGATATTCATCAGAAAAAAAAGGCTTAGAAAACACTATGGCTTTCATGGAAGTGAAGATGTAACAGCCTTGAATTTCTACTCTCAGAAAAAAAAAAAATCCTTTAGTTTGGCGAATATATAAGTCTACGGGCAATAAATAGGAATATTTCAAAGTAGAAAATATCCAATAACAATGTCCACTTCAGAGAGCAATGGTTGTAAAAGAAAGATTTCTGACCAAAATATAGTCATATATTCAAAATATTCCCAGCTTTGGCAGAACTGGTTTATTTGCTGAAGAATGTGAGCAGCATTGCATGTATCTAAAAACAATTCACCCAGGTGAGTGGAATTTCAGGTACCTTGCACCTATCCAGGCCTTAAAAGGAAAAAATACAGTGGAGGAGAGGAGAGTAAGGATTTGCAGCTTCTCTTCCTATTTCTTCCACTAAATTGCTTGGAAGCTTTGGCAAGTTGCTGAACCACCCTGCACTGTACAGCCCCAGCAAAGCATGGAAGCAGATATCTGTTGGTAAAATGTTAGACATAACTGCATTAGTTCAGGTGTATTATTGGCTCATTTATCTTTGCATAGCAGTCTTACGAGAGAGATGTCTTTGGATACCACAGGCAGTGTCAGTAAAAATTACACACTTGTTTTCAAAGAGCTCCTACTCTGGCCGAACAGTACTAAGATACTGCATTTTAAAAAATAATACCTAAATTGTACAAACATAAAAGTACCATAATAACTCTTTAACAGCCAAAGCAGATTGCATGTGTGCCAATGTGCTTTGCACAGGACCTTCAGACAGCCATCCAGTCCATTTAACACAGAACACTTGGGTAGCTATTTTGAAACTGATGCCCTTTCAAAGTCAAATTAGGGCAGATTAAAATGTAGAGGGATATAAAAGAATAAGTGAATATTCTGAGTTCAGAATAACTATTCCTTCAAGATACAAACTCATGAAGCCAATGATGTCCACAATTTAAAATTGTTTAAAAAATATGTTATGCAAAGGGAACACATAATGCTATACTTCATGACAGACTTTTTAAAAAAGTGCAGGTGAAGTGCAGGTTAACTTAACGAAGATCTTTTTTGGTAGCAATTACCCTCCCTTTCAGGTATATACAGAATACACTCACTTGCAGTGGATGAATTATTAGCACCTCTGAGGATTATGTTATAACGCTAAACAAACTCAGCGCAGGGCTGACAGACACAATATTTTCCAATGGTCAGCACAGTTCCCATTAGGAAAAGCAGGGTTAACTCTCACACCTCTTGTGACCATCCTCTTGGAAGCTACAATAGGTAATGAGAAATGTCAAGTCCTAAGATCAACGAAATTTCAGGCTCTAGGGACAAAACAGGAATAGCATTGATCCTTTTAAAGAACACCAGTCAGAGGATGAATGTAATATATTGCACAGAGAGACTCAAGAGGATAAACGGCCAAGTCCAACATACTTACCTGACAAAAAATTCAATCAGCTTTTAGCACAAGCTGCCTAGCCTTCCCTTCTTTCATGCAGGAGTCTGATTCCAATTAAAGTGTGAAAATTAATTTTTATCACTTCCAAATTAGTTTCTGAATTTGTGTCTGTTTCAGATAAAAGCATCTGTCTTTCACTTTTCTGCAATTCTATCATCCACTTTGGTATCTGTTCAAAGACTTGGAGATAAATCTCATTTTCAAAGTCACTTGTTTGAAAGCAACATTCAATAATGTAATCATAAAAATATAAAAATAAAACAACTACAATGATACATGTTGAACTCCAGGGCATATCATGCACTCTCTTTGCTCCTTTTTATGATTACTAATACAGTTGCTATGTAAAACAAATTTGTATACAAATTAGCACTCAGTTAAAACAAATCCCTATATTTTGTAAGAGAAAAAATGTCAAAACACAAATTGTCAAATGCCATCACAATAATTTTTCTACTCAATCTCTTAAAATGGCAAAGATTTACATTTGCCAGATCACTTCAGAGACTTAAAATAAGCAAACTATGTCCTTTGCATGTGCCATGTCTTCTTAAAGGAAAACAGATTCCTTTCACTGTTCTCTCAACTGCAGCAGATTTACATAATGTGGTCATTAACTTAATAAAGTGAAGATTCAGATTACCTATTTTAGATGGGCAATTTTACTTAGAAAGTAGGTATCTGACCATGGCAAGATGACTAAGCTTCATTCAGTTCAGTGTTTTTTCCAGAGGTGATACTTACCTAAGCAAAAATAAAGAAATAAGGGGACTCCCAAATATACATAAAAACCTGCATGCAGCTGCCCTTCAGACTAAAGGAATTTGTACCATATCTCCCACTTTTCAGGAGCATCCCCAGGCACCAGCCTCTAGTCTAGTCTGGAAAAGGACATTTTCTATCACTGCCCTTGGAGGTTAGCCATTGCATAGTCATGAAACCCATTTTTGCTGAACCAGAGAAATTACAAGTAGGGAGATTTGCCCTACATACTGCTGCTGCAGTTCTGGTTCAAACTGCAGTTTTGGTTCCTGATTATCTTGATTCAGCTCTATTTCTATCCAATCATTGTGTCTCATAAGATCCTTAAAGATGAGCAGAGAAAAGAATTTTGCTTTCCACCAAAGCTGAAGATTCACAGCGTGCCCCTCCCACATTAATTTATAACCTAATAGTCAACATATGCTTGTGAATATGGGCATGTGGGTTTGAATTCCCCCAGTCTCTGGAGGCCAAGAACTGGATTATCAACTTCCTGGATGAACATTCTAACCATAAGGCTTTTTACAAGTAATTTTTGAAGTCTACTTCATGGAAAACATTATCTTTAAAATCTGGTAAAACTTGACTCTTCTCACAGTAATTGTAAGAAGTGTCAATAAATTGTGACAAGTACAAACTGAACCAGAAACTCCTTTTTGATATTTGTTGTAAAGTGGTAACGTAATCAATGCATTGATTGGAAAAAATATTTTTAAACTATAAAATGAAGCTCACCATGCTGTGATAGGCAAATTTTCAACTACTCCATTCTCCTCTTTAAACCACAGCTGATTCTGTATTTCTCACAGACAGAGCTGGGGTCACCTTCTGAGCACATGCCCACACAGGTATTTCAGGAGAAGGCTCTGCACAAGTCCAGCAGGTTGGGTTATTGACATACATGTTGTTTAATAAAGATTTTATCTAACCCTTGGGTATGGAATTTTAGCAGAATCAGTAAGGCTTTCATCCTGACAATCTTCTTCCCCAGAGTATTTCACAATAAATGACTGTGATTACTATATTTTCTAATGAAACGGTATCTACGTTTTCTATACAAATGTTAAATTACATAAACTGTTTAGGACAAGGGCTTGCTTCTCTCTCACCCCCTCCCCCCCGCCTTACATTTTCTGAAACAGCTAAGTTCCTTTTGGTAATTGGATGCATTGAAGCTGAAATTGATAATTAACTGTCTTTCAGCTTAAAAGATCATTATAAAGTCAAGCATATGACCCAGATAATTACTATACCTGACATTTTTCTTTGAATTCTTCACCTTCTTACAGCCTGTGGTATAAAATACCTTATCTGTGTCTCCAGATGACAGCTTTTAAAAAACCTAATCCCTCTTTTTTCCCCCTGAAAATATCATCTACATCTTTCTGGAAATTCATTCTAAAGATGTTAAGTAATTGGATTTGACCTACAGTGAACATCTCACTTTCATTTTTTCTACAAGATAAATCATAATCTTCTACCAGCAAGTATATAAGAAGAGTAGATTATGAAATATTTTTTTACTACTTTGGTGGTTGTAACTATGAAAAACTTCAAACATATTTTCACAAAGATTGTTAAGAATGCTTCACTCCTGGAAATAAGCATCCAGGGAAACAGTCATATAACTATCATGCCTGTTCATATTAGGGAATAGAATCTAGTAGGTATTACTTAAGCAGAAAGATTTAGTAATTGTATTAGTTTCAAAAGGCAGAAGGTCCTTCAGGCACACAATCACTCGTGATCTATTCTTACTGATGAATGTTCATGACAGGTCAAAGTAGCTATTAATAAGAATATGTTTACAACACATGAACTTCTGGGTTTAGTACAGTACTAGTACATAATTAGCATATCCATAATAACTTTATTCCAATTATTAGAGATAGCAATAATAGTGATGATATCATTCTTTCTCAGCATGAGTCTTCAACATGTCTGCAACAGGAGTATTAAAAAATTTGCTCAATAGATTGAAGTTACAACAGTGGACTTAATCTGGTATTTAATCTTCCTGAGTTCTGCTACCTATGCCTGCGAGATGTCATTTGCCTGGACATAGCTGCAAACACAGTTTCCCATTACCCTGACATTAAGGTATTTTTCTTCAGAGAACCAGTGTCTTACACATATAAAGGTAGAGACAGACAGCAAATCATACAATTTGGTTTTGTTTCCACTGATTTCTCTCAGCTGATTGATATCCTCTTTTCATAAAATTAAAGATCTCCAAGGCAGACACTTCCACAATTACACAGCTAAGATATTGAAACTGAGACTCCAAAAAGTACCACTTTCTTGCAGTTAGATATGGTCATGATGACAAAAAAGTATTAGAACTAAAATGAACCTATCTGCAAAAGAACTGGTGCAGCCTGTATCAGCCAGTAAGGAAATGCTAATGGCAAGGCTGTCAAAGTCCCATATAATCAAAGGAAGTAAAGGAAAAGTCTTCATTTTCTTTTCTTTAACAAAAGAAGCAAGCTCTTATTTTTTTCTGATTTAGCATAGAAATTATTAATACTTGATACGAATCACAAAGCCATTCAAAGAAGTAAAATGGTGTCAAGAGTGCCCTGACATGAAATTCCTTTTCAGACTGAATTTCTCCCTATCTGAGAATTAAGTGCTAAAAAAAGCCCTGGAATATACATAAAAAATAGATAAATTTGTTACGGGGACATAATTTTGCACACACCCACCCCTCCACCCCCCCACCCCACTTCATTCTCTCTCTGTTATAAAAGCAAATAAAAGTCAGGTGAGAGAGAGGCTTGTATGTGTCTTCTCTTTGCTCTGCTTACGGAAAAATGGAAGAAAATTAAAACACAATAAAAACCCTGCAAAATTAACAAAATATTTACTTTGTAACAAATAAGACACTTTTCTACCAGACATTCAGCTGAAGAAATACTTTCACTTAGATGTCTGTAACTGACAGGTCTACAACTGCCTCCAGTCAGTACTTGAAGCAGAGATCAAAATTGATACTGATGGCTTTTTCCATGTTCATCCAAAGAGGCAATATCCTTGTGCTGAAAATATTCATCAGAATTCAGAAACTGCTTTAAATGAAAGTGATTTAGTGTTGTACAAAACAGCTTTAGTATATGAATAAAAGTGGCTCTTGTCTTTAGCTGTGGTCATATTACTAGCTTGGGTGAAGGGACCTTGTAAATTAGTTGTGAGCTTTAAATGCCCTCTTACATACATTAGTATTATTATTATCATGCCCTCTTCAACCTGCAAAGCAGTGATAGCTAGTTCCCTACAAATTAAATGTAAACTTTTCCTGACATTTTATATTTTTCTATTTTTATTCAGTCACATTGCTTCACCAAAGGTTTGCTTCCTATAGAAAGACCTTTCTCACAGAGACTCATTTAATTCCATGGCATGTGAGATATTCCTTTTTTGAAAAGGCAAGCAGCTGATATAGCATGCTGTAGCACAAAAGAAGCAAGTTAAAATGCCAGAAAGTATTTCTGAGGAAAGGAAAGTCAAAATATAGTGATATACAGCCTGTCACTTAAAGGCCATAACCGTCTTGCTCTAATTTACGATGACATGATGCTGTAAGTGATAAAGGCAATTATGAATTTAAGAATTACTCCCATACAATTATCTGTTACCATGCACAGACTGTTTAAACATTTTTTGGGCTAGTACTCAATGAATTGCTTAGCATGTGGTGCTCTTCTTACACCAACTTTCAACCTGTAAGAGAAGTAATGTATATATTGGGTAATATTTTCTGAAGCTGACAAAAGGAATACTAAGAATGAATAGGTGTGACAGAGGTCCTTTCAGGAAGGTGTGTTTCTACAGGATACTTACTGCTGTTCGGATTGTCACCTATAATATGATGTCGGCCACTCCAGTACCAAAGCAGCAATGTAGCATCACGAGACCCAGACACGATGTAGCAATCACCACCAATGTAAGACTCTGATCTGGCAAGGCATGTCACAACATCCCAGTGGCCAAACACAATTTGAGTTAATTTTCCTGGTGGGAATGCAAAGTGATACAAATTCAGGTTTTTTAAGTACCTGCAGCATTTAGAAATCATTCACTAACTCATTAACAAATATTCAGTTCAAACTTAATTTTTGCAATATTAGTCCCCTAATTAGAGTTCACTACATGCTAGAACAAGATTAGAAAACTTTTTTTCTCTCTTTTATGTTCCTATTGAGGGCTGTGCCCTGTGCCAAACCATAGCCTAACCATCATCTCTGAAAATCAAGACAGTGCTGCCACCACTGACTATTAAGTGGAATTACTGCTCCATCAGTATTTAAGCAATAGTGTTAGAACATTATTTGTGAATTTCATGAATGATATGCATAAGCCAGCACATGAACTTTTCCATAATGGTGCTACATTATTATATTAAAAATATGTATTTGTTCTATGTTAATGTCAAACTAAGTTTTACTTAATTATCTCCTTCTGTCTATTATCACATGCAGTTTTTAGCAATACACTGAATAATATTAGACTCTGCAATCAAACAAAAAAATGAAATATTGTTTCTTGGTAGAAAGCTATGTAACCTACTTTTTTATTACATGAAATAAATAAAGATGGAAATAACACAGCCATAAAAATATTGTAACAAAAATTTTGCTTTATCCTTTTTATCTGATTGATTTCCCGAATATAACTGTTTTTCAAAATTTACCACTAACAAAATTGTATGCCTGTTTTCTTTTACATCCTTTATCTTCCATAAAATAAGCATTTTAAAGCCTTTATGCTCAAACAATAATGAAGGGTATTATAAAATGCCCTTTATCATTTATTGAGGGTGAAGCACAACCATTAGATAAGGCAGTATTAAGACAAACATCCACTTTATGACGCAAGGAGAACAGGTAGTTGTATTTAGGGTCACCTGTTTCTGTAGAATAAACTCGAAAGCTCTTGTCCCAGAAACCACAGATAAGAATATAACGATTATCTGCTGTGACCACGAAGCAATGTGCATTGATCTGGATGCTCTGATCCACAAGGTCTGTGATCTGTCGTTTGTTCACACCCGAGTTATTGGCTGTAATGACATGCAAAACACATTTTACAAGTAAGCCATTCCAACACCTTCCTGTCATCCACTTACAGGAGAAAATGAATACATTTAACTTTCAATGAACTGTGAATTTGTTGTTGAGTAAGCATTTTAAATATGAACACTTAGAGCTGTCTATATGGGTGTCAGAAATACAAAATTATTGCAAGATTTCTGGTTTCCCTCTGCGTAAGACAAAATATTTTACAGGAGATGACAATTTCTTATAAACTGCCTGATGCACTGCATAATAAGTGGTAGTATTTTAGGTGCTCTGCGGAAGTACTCTAAAAACCCAAACTGAACTAGGGGAAAGTGATAGAAGCCCATTTTAAATACCAAGTCAATGCTAACAATACTGCAGAAAGTATATTCTAGATGATTGGCATCTCACCTACAGAAAATCTCCCAGTTTGCATTGTGTGACCTTGATATCCCTTATACCTGCAGACACTCAATCAGATCAAAGAAATAAGGAATCAACCAATGAAACTATTCAAATCTAACATGCTTTTTCAACACTCTCTTATCCCTCAAGCAGAGAGCCAGGCCATGGATGTTAATGTCAGAAGAAGCAATGCCACCTGGAAATGCCCTCAGAAGGAGGGAAAGGGAATGGTTCATGAAGAATCCTACCACTCTGACAGTCAAATTGAGCTGCTAAGAAAGGCTGGGTTAGGTGAAATAAAACTCATTCTGAGAGACATGTTTTGTCCTAACATAACAGGACTTAATGCAGATAATATTCTCAAATTTCTTTTGTCCCTATTTTTGGTTATTCTACTTAAATTGCTAAAACCTGCATGAAATAAAAAACTCAGACAAATAAAACCCTCAACCAATTTTAAATTTGCTTGTAAAAGTTAATATTGTGTATATACACATTCCAAGAACACATATTTAAATTATCAGACCCTCTATGCCCATCTACTGAAAGATAATGAATGAAAAACAAATAACTCAGATTTCCAGAACAGGTGGGCACAATATTTGTGCCCTAGCTTTTGAGAGGAAAATCTGAAGAGAAAAACATTGTCATTATATGAGCAAATGAAGCATACAGAATGCGAAAGCTAACTCTCCTCAGGTACTTGTATATAAATCTTTCGACCGCGAATATTGACACAGACAAAAAAGGAACTTTTCATCTGGAGATGTTTAAAAATGCTTTTTTTTTTTTTTTCTCACCAACGTTGCAAAATTGTCTCTATCCCCAATTTCTGTTTCAAAAATATGCCTACTGCAAAAAAAAACCCAAACAACCCAAAACAAAATAAAAACCCCAAACCACCACAAAGCAAATAGTTGCAAAAGAGAAATAATGACCACTAGGAACACAAGTCCTGCATTGAATAGGTTTAGCAGATGCTGTTTCTCAAAATACTTCACTTTCTCAAATATTTTGGGATTTGAAAAAAACAATCATGCCTTATTTTAAAATCCAGTCTTTCATATATTAATTTAGTAATGCTAACTAAACCAATCAAAATCGTAAACTCAGTGAAAAGAAATAGATCTGCTTCTGCACTGGTATATACTGTACTAGCTGTAAAAAACTGAAAATATGTGAACTCTACCAGATCCTCACATTTTGTTTTGCTAATGTGACCTGCTAAGAGAACAGAATTATAGATATGGGTTGACAATGTAACTGACTTAATTGGTTGTTTCTTAAATACCATCTGCTGATGATGTTAATAATAAATAGCACTCATGTAAATCATTCAGCATCAATAGCTAATGCTCTTAGCTCTCCAGGACTGACAAGAATAAATATTTTCCTATCTACTGTGTTAAATGAAGCATAATATATATATATATAGTTTAATCAATAATTCCTGAAAATGCCGTTTTCAAATATATCGCTACATTCTCATCTTGACATACCAATCAATGGATCCATTTCAATTGGAAGATGATGGGCTTGATCCAAAGAATATCCTGGGGCTCCCCGAAGGCCTACACATGAAAGTAAGAATAAAGCACATAGGAACTTTGTTGTCTAAATTTTTATATGATTTTTCTAGGTTTAAAACTGCATTATTGGATATATAAAAAAGCAACTTCTTACTATTACCACAACTTCGTTCTATGAATCTTTTAAGACTCCTTCCTTTGTGCTACATAAATATGCATTTGTTAATTTTTCAGTAATGTTATAGTAACTATTAATGTATGAGTGCGAACTTCATCATGATTTCTGCAGCCATAAACATTCATTAAACTTCATTAACTCTTTTGAAACTGTGTAACAGAGATTATTTTTTTTTTTTTTACATTTAAGCACTGGGTGAGATCTTATAACACAGAAAGACAAATAATTGGATTAATCATTGTTATGAGTTTTTTACACATGGAAGCGATAGAAACTTGGACCTTTTCACACATTTATCTAGAATTTTTAGCAGGGAACTTGTGGGCTACAGTAAATTTGCCACAATTATTCCTATTATTTGTATCCTGAGCAGTTCTTAAGCTATTCAAACGTGCATCGGGGCTGCATGTTTAGTGCTATCTGCTCTCATGCATGGATGGCATTGCTTTGGCTCTTCTGAGCACTTTCCTTAGCACATAAATCACAATGGTCACTAGTAATAACACATTTTTTATCAGAAACTGCCGTGTTGCACAAGAATATCCTCTATAAGAGGAGATACAGAGTTTTGGAGAATAAATTCCATCTTCTGCTACAGCAATAGTCAACTGGATGAAGTAAAAGAAAACAGGGTCTATAGCTGGCCCTGCCATCTTCTGGAAAACACTGCTATGAGAACTTCCATTCTTTTTCTCCTTTCAAAACCAAAGCAGACTGGGCTTTTATTAGGTTTGCATGGCAAGTTATTGGTAATGGCAGGGGCTACAGTGGTGGCTTCTGTGAGAAGCTGCTAGAAGCTTCTCCCATGTCCGACAAAGCCAATGCCAGACAGCTCCAAGATGGACTCACTGCTGGCCAAGGCTGAGCCCATCAGCAATGGTGGTAGTGCCTCTGGGATAACTTATTTAAGAAGGGCGGGGGGCGGGGGGGAAACTGTGCAACAGAAACTGCAGCCAGAGAGAAGAGTGAGAATATGTGAGAGCAAACAGCTCTGCAGACACCAAGGTCAGTGAAGAAAGAGGTCAGAAAGTGCTCCAGGTGCCAGAGCAGAGATTCCCCTGCAGCCTGTGGTGCAGACCATGGTGAGGCAGGCTGTACCCCTGCAACACATGGAGGTCCACACTGGAGCAGGAGGGTGCCCGAAGGAGGCTGTGACCTGTGGGAAGCCCACACTGGAGCAGGTTTGCTGGCAAGATTTGTGACCCTAATGGGACCCACACTGGAGCAGTCTGTTCCTGAAGTGCTGCGCCCTATGGAAGGGACTCATGCTGCAACAGTTCATGAAGAACTGCAACCCGTGGGAAAGACTCATGCTGGAGAAGTTCATGAAGAATTGTCTCCAACATGACACACGTTAGACCCCACGCTGAAGCAGGCGAAGGGTGTGAGGAATCCTCCCTCTGAGGAGGGAGGAGTGGCACAAACATGAGATGAAATAACCACAATCCCCATTCCCCTGTGCTGCTGCACTGGAAGGAGGTAGAGCATTTGGGAGTAAAGTTAAGCCCAGGAAGAAGGGAGGGATGGAGGAAAGTGTTTTAAAGATTTAGTTTTGATTTCTTATTATCCTACTCTGATTTGACCTGTAATAAATTAAACTAATTTCTCCAAGATGAGTCTGTTTTGCCCATGATGGTAACTGATGAATCTCCCCCTGTCCCTATACCAACCCATGTGCCTTTCGTCATATTTTCTCTCCCCTGTTCAGCTGAGGAGGGAGAGTGATAAAGTGGCTTTGGTGGGCACCTGGCACCCAACCAACAACAGGGACAGATCTTTGCTGATACTAACTTGGATTTGCTTGCTTCTGTTGCAAGATGGCTGTGCAAATCCCTTTTATTGTGTATAAACTCTAAAGTTCTACTTACATCCCACATCAGTAAAAGTGGTCTGTGTATACATTTCTGTAGATGAACCTATCCTTTATACTAGAGCTGTGATTTATTAAAATATATTATGGTAATAGTAGGAAATTGATACCCTGTCCTGGATTAGCCTTTTGCAAAATGAAAGACTTTGCCAGGCAGAATGTAAAAGTTAGGAAAATCATTAGAAAGCGTTTTGATTCTTCAAATCACAGTCTTGTTTTCATGTCTCTTCCTGTTACAATATATCCAGAAAGCATTCTCTTTGAAATTTACAACAGAGGTTTTCAAATGATGTAAAATTTAGTACACGGTTGGTTCATGATGTAAATTCTGCATGTTTGCAACACGACTTACATTTTACAAGAGTATTTAGGTAAAAACAAAGCAAGAGTACATATGAAAAACTAAAACATAACAGTCACAGGCCAACACAACTTATACTAAAATGGATGACTTCAAACAGCAGTTGTTAAGGAAATCCTTTAAATCCAGGATACAGCACTACTGGTAAGGTATTGACTCCTTTCCAGTAAAGTATGGGTAGGAATTTTGGCTTCTGCTTATTTAACACCCTGAATGAGAAAGGGGTACTCAAGTACTAAAAAGCCTCCTCAAATGGAGGAGACGTGAATGATGATGGGTACAGAACACTTGGGTAGCATCCCTGAAAAATCCAGAGAACTAATTAGGAATTAGTCATTCCATGTTAGTCAAAAAAGTATTAAAATAACAGGCGACAGTTTCTGTACCTCTCAGTAATTTATGACATTGGGCTCTTCCTTTGAGGACACTGTCATAAGTATATATATATGTGTGTATATATATATATATATATATATATATATATATAAAATTGTCTTTTTTCCCACCTCTAAATTTTTTGCTTTCATTTTAAAGAAATGGGCAAAACATTTTTATATCTAATGCAGTTGCACCTGATGGAGTATCATAAATGCATGGATTTGTGAAAGGCAATCAAGTATCCTGTTCTGTTCCTGTTGTATTCTCTAAACCACCACACAAATTTTGTTTGTAAACAGAAACAAGTACCTTGCAAATAAATATGAAATTTAATATTCATGGTAACATTATTTAAATGGTCAGAATATAAGTAATACTAAGCCTTATATTATTATTCAAGAATTCAGAATTGTATTAACTTTACTTGCTCTGATAGTTCCTTTAATGTATGCCTATAAGGGAATTCCCGTTCATTTGTCTAATTAGGGTTTGTAACACCAGTCTTTGGCCAGCCTTGTGCATAAGAGGTAGGATCTATTTCACCTGACTTGAATTATTCACTGAGGAGATGTTTACATTTTAGCCATTGAAATCCCTAGGTAATCTAGAATCTGATGGAGGTAGATATCTCACCTAAATATTACAATACTCTCTCCAGGGGTTTCCTTCTGTGTGTAAAGAGTGGAGGATTTTTCTTTTTTTTTGTCTACTCCCTACAAAATTCCTAAGCCGGCTACTGAGTCACACTCTCAAATACCAGGTACTTTCTTGTTTTTCTCAGGTGGCAAGAAACCTTTAAAAAATTCCAGATACTTCATCATAGGGGCTATCACAGCAGGAAGCTGCCTTAGAAAATGAAACCTGTTCATTCCCTCATGTACCTCATAGCCTCACCACCTGTTTAGCAATGCCTGGGACAACCTCAGCACCTGCAGGTCCTAAGGAGACAGGACAGTCCTAGTGGCAACACAGAGAGGTGAACAGAGGATCTGGAAGGGAAATTTGGGATGACCTTGTTAGATGGGCTTTTGGGAAGAAATGAAGAAAAGTTCTCTTCTGTATAGTTTGGTGTCTAGGTGCTTAGACTTCCTTAGGGTTCCACATTACCTAACAGTGATCCAGAAGAAGGCTTATGACAAGTTCCTGGACGGACCTGAAATCCCTCTCAAGCAGCAGATAGTGATGTATGCTCTCTAGCATGCCACTATGTATTCCTGAAACCTGGGACATTTTAATATTGGCTGTGTCAAGAACAGCAGCACTCCCCTGGAAAGCATTATATCAAAAGGCTGATCCTGATGTAACCACAAATCGATTGGCTGCCATGGTGATATGCTGCTGTTAGGGAGAGTGTTTCTAGGAATGACACCAGAGAAAACACAAGCTTTGATTATTTGACATAAGCCAGAAAAAACAATACATTTTTGTGCACAGGCAGGTGAGTGAGATTAACCCATAGCTGGCTAAATTGTACTCAAAATTAAAGCTGTTCTATTAAGGTCTTCAAATTTGAATGAAAGGTGCCAATGAGAACCTACCTACTGTGTTGTGCCAGCGATTGACTGCAAACAGCCTGCTGCAAGTGACGGTCACCACGGCAGGAATGGTCAGGTGTGGCAATGTGTTGGCTGCCACATGTGTGACAGGGGAATTTGATGGGAACTTCAGCACCATGATGACATCCTGCTGCATCTGATCTTTAAACATGAGTGGGCTCTGTGGAAGGAAACACTGTTGAGTAGAAAGGAGAAGAGAGCAGAAGAAAACAGAAGGGATAACACAATTAGTGAGGAGGTCTGAGGGAAAACGAGGTTAAAAGAGAGCAGGCAAGCATGTGCACATACAGGGAAAACAAAGCTACCTGCACATCTACACTAGTGATGGAGGACAGCAAGATCAGAAGCTATTATGGGATCATTACATGAGGGCAAGTAGAGAATAGGTATGGTAAGGGTTATCATTCCAGGTCACAAAATTACTATTAGCATTAATTAATATACAGTAACATGGAAAATTATACAGCAGTTAATAGCCGCACAATAGAGATAAGAGTTAATGCATCATAAATATAAATGCTATAAACTACAGTGGTTGAAAAATACATTTTAAGAGGGACTACAAAACTCACAGAGATTGAACTTTTGCTTATGAATTCTTTATATGAAATACGGCACTTCTAAACATAGTCAAATTAATTCCATGTAAAGCATATACTTATTAGGGTGTCTTTAAATAATTATAAACCAGTTTGATGATTCTACAAGTGACACAGTTTCTTGTACATGGATAATATTACTAAGTGCTGATTTTAATGTTATTATTTTCAACCACTGTTGAAATTATTTCTAGAAGTTCAAATAATCATTTCTACTTGTCTTTAAATTATTATTAAAAATATTATCTGTATCTTAAATATAGAAAATAAGTATTATGTACCTTTGACATCTAGACATTACTTAAAATAACACAGCTAGCACTTTCAGATCAATTCCCACTTTTGCAGTGTACAACTAGATAGAGTGATTTCCTTGTAGATAGATAAAATGATTGAAACTACTGCACATCTTACAGTCAATTTACAAAATTTACAAGATAATATCTAGCTCTAAGCATTTAGTCAAAGGCACTGAGAGGCATAGAGATCTGTCTTGTTCAGTCTGGCTATTTCATGTAATTCTTTGCAAGCAGCACAGATAAGAATGCATTTGGAATGAATTTTGGAGTTCAAATTGAAATTTGAAATATACATTGTATTCTCCTGGAGGAATAGGCAGGAGGATTCCAGCAGGATTTGAACTCCAATAATTTTTCTCAAGCAGACACTGTTTATAAATCAGCCCCTAACAATGCATCCTTTTAAACAAAGCAAAACAACATGCTCACCCTAAGAAAAGCCTGCAGTCATTCCCACTACTTGCAGAAATAAGAATGTAAATATGTATTTTTCAGCTGTATATTTATGAAGATAGGTTCTTTTTATACAGTATTAGACAGGAAAAGCCCCGACTGTAGGAAGCTAAAGCTATTCAAACCTCCACCTTACTCTGTTAGAGCACTGCAAGCCCTTGTTGCCAGGAGAAAGTATGGCTGCATGGGCAATGGAGGGCATTAAAGGTGTTGCTTAATGGGTACTTTATAACCTAAAAAGCATCCTCAGGTTCAAAGGGAATGCATTCCCAGCCATCAGTTACGTCTCACCAGGTGCATGGCAGAGCTCCGAGGTGGATGGGGCTCAATAAGCAACTGCGATGGCGTCTGTCCAAAGTTCTGTATCTGCGCCTCCATGGCCTGCAGGCAAGGGAGAGGGACTGTCATGACCAATACGCATCAAGGAGAGAGGTCAACACACTGTGTGACAATGCAGGCATATCCCAAGTCAACCATGAAAAAAAGTCCAGAAAATTCACCCAGTGCTCTCCTCCCAGGCTGCAGACTCATCCAAGTGTTAGTATTTTGTAGACAAGCTTTGCTTCTCCTTTCAAGCATGCTTCAGTTAACAAACTAACCATTCTCATTTCCAGTAACTGGCGTTATATGTGAAAATGTTAACCTGTGAGGACATGCGGTTCAGCTTTTGAGAGAGAGCTTTTTTTTTTTTTTTCACTAAAAAGAACATATATACCTTAATAAAGTCCTTTGTAAGGAGAAAAGTATGAGGATCTCTAATAAAATAAGCCTCTGGAATCTTAAATGGGAGGAAAAAAAAGCAAACTGAGAAACAAAATTCATGTATAAAATATAAAAAACCCAAAATAATTATTATTTTAACAACAACATTAGTAGGCTAAAACAAAAAAATGCCAGAAACCAATTCTGACAGGCATATTGAGACTAATATATAAATCTTTACAGGTTGAATACATTCACTGAGTATTTCATGCTTAATTTTATTGGTTTTGGTTTTTTTTTTCCATGGGCTTTTAGGCTTCACAGGTTTGAGATTAAAACTTAGCAATTTCAGTATATTCTTCAAGACTTAAATCTACTTGCAGAATAAATCCGGAGTGATTCGATAAGAGTGGAATACAGCCCATATGCAGAGATGCTTCCACTACGGAAATAGTTCATTTAAAAAAGTATATATTTAAGATATTTTCTTTAAAATGCTGGTAAAAAGATTGCAGCTTGTAAAAGAAATACTGTTAAAGAACACGCCTTATTTTTCAGACAGATGTTATTTTATTTGACCTTGTAAAATTGAGAATAAAGCTTTCACAGAAAACTAAACTGGCAGATTTTGAAATGCACTGTGCATTATGTACCTATATATCTACTGTAACCTGCACTACTGACCCTTAATATTTTTCTTGTGAGCTTTATAAATTTTTCATTTGCTACCACATAAAAAATACAAAAAAGCACCAGAAACATCACTCTTGGTAAATGACATTATTTCTTTCAGACATAACATGGTAAGAAGCACAATAAATACTTCATGATAAAGAAGAATTCTTTTAATCTATATATTTTGTAATTCCTACAAGCCAATCTGTGCTTTCCTCCACTTCACAGGATAGATTTAAGAACAGATGTTAGAGAGAGATTTCCTCACAGGTTACTAATGTCTACCACTCTTGATGCCCTGGATTGACAGGTATATAATGGAATACCACAAACATTTGGCAAAAAAAACCTTAAAGCAAAGTCCAGTAAAGCAGCTGAAGGACTTTCAATGGGTTGTAGCCCTAGTGCATTTGATGCCGTAATTATCTCAGTACAGGTGATTTCTTGTTTGCTGACTAATTCAGAGTGAACTTCATACTTCAAGGCAGAGCGTTTCTTGGGAACTGGTAAGCATCTTGGGTTTTATTAACATTATTTAATGATAAATTAATTTTAAATAATAGAATAATTTCATACAAAATCAACACGTGTGTGGGCATATGTGTATACATGCTTACATGTCTATACAGCAGCTATCTATATGTAACATACCAACAATATCTCTTTACACACACTTGTAGACATCTTCATTCATGTAGCCACTTTTTATACAGGAACGTAAAATTCACATCATGTCAAATCGAAAGTAGTATTTTCTATTTCATTCAGTACTTAAGAACTGATCTGCCTGGTAGGGAGAAGGGAAGGGAATGATACCTGTTTGTGAATTTCATTTTCAAAATTACAAAGACTAATACTAACAGTATCAGGCACTGCGTAATATATGCTTCCATGCAGATCTGTCAATAATATTTTCAGAAAAGTAATTTCCATTTTTCTTTTTTCAAATAATTAACAAGGTTAATTTAGCTTTAATTTTTTTAAGAATTCTGTGTTGAAATAAGAGTGTGAATAGTCTTTGGCAGCAATCCTGAACAGAACGCAGATATTCCTTTCCCACCCTTTATAGTGATCTCTTAAATGATACTTCTGTTTTCTCACAGGCACATTGAAATGAATTATTAATTTTTTTTTTTCACTGCAGCCCAATTCTAATTTATACATTTCCTTTCATCTTGTCCAGTATTTTTATTGTCCAGCAAGTTCTAATAGTTTGCCTGTAAATACTGCACACGTAAACTTTGCCTGCTCTGCCTCCCAGTTCAGGTGGATTTATGATAGTAATGAGAGAAAGAGTAAGAGAAGTAGAATACAAAAGCTTAAGATAGAACTGTCAAAAGCTACTGTTACTTTACAGCTGAAAATATTCTGGTAAATACTCACATACTTTACACATCCATCATTTACATTAAACATTTAAAAACATTTAAATTAATGCCAAGTCCTTCTGTATCCAGAACAAATGCACAATCAAGACCTTCATATTCTGGGGAATACTGAATATTTTTGCTGGTTTGCACTTAACAAGACAACCATCTCTCCCCTACTGAATGTATAGTAATATTATCTTTTTCTTTCAAAAGTATCATTTGTAAAACTGATAACTCTTAGAAGCAAATGATGTTTCTTATAAAATACCTGTAAAATTCATCTATGCACTGAGACTATAAACTGCAAACCCCACAGCTGTGCACAGCTACAACTATTATTCCTTTCTGGAGCTCACAACACTTAAGAAGGACAGAAAAACCTTGTCAAAACTTAACACAGAAGACAAACATAAGCATAGGAGATAACGCGACTGGCCCAAGGGTATTCTTAATGCTGCCTCCTATCAGATCACTTAACACAAAATAAAAAGCAGGTACAGAACAGATCTGTGAATAATAATGTAATACATTGATTTGTTTAGAAGAGAACTCTGGCTATATCTGAAATTAATCTGAAAACTGGTAAATATACACCACTTCTTCTTGAATTGTAAATCATCAAAGTCTATTTAATGGTCTTAAAATTTTCATTCCAATTAATCAATTCCTTTTCTCCCATCAGATCTTGTGTATTGTGAGCAAAGTGCTACCCCACTCCCTGAGACACTCATTCTAGTCGATTTTATACAAATTTTAATAAAATAAAGTTTATTTGCATTTCACCTTCAAAGGTCCTTCATGTAGAACCAATATAAGGTTGGAATTCAGCGGCTGCCAGATTTGGCAGATTTTGGAACAGCAAATGACAACTATATTAGTATTTGTTTTCTTAATAAGGTGTTGCAGAAAAGCTATTTAGTGAGGTGATTTGAGATTCCCTACTGCTTTTAATCCACATAAAATGAGATTTGTATTCCAGATACTCAGGGAGTACCTGTTAGGATCTGATAATGTATTGCAGAAAGATAAAATGGGTCTTAGCCTAATAATCATAGGTCAGAACAAGGAAAGAAAACTTGCTGACAATTCAAAGTTTAAAATGAGTTGATCTCATACATCCTAATTTACGCAATCCAGTAAAACACAACTTAATAGCACTTAATATTGGCCATTTAACAATTACATAGATTTTTATTATACGTTTACAGTATCACAGTATCACAGTATGTTAGAGATTGGAAGGGACCTCAAAAGATCATCTAGTCCAATCCCCCTGCCAGAGCAGGAACACCTAAATAAGGTTACATAGGAATGTGTCCAGGCGGGTTTTGAATGTCTCCAGAGAAGGAGACTCCACAACCTCCCTGGGCAGCCTGTTCCAGTGTTCTGTCACCCTCACTGAGAAGAAGTTTCTTCTCAAGTTTAAGTGGAACTTCTTGTGTTCCAGTTTATACCCATTACCCCTTGTCCTATCATTGTTTGCCACTGAGAAGAGCCTGGCTCCATCCTCGTGACACTCCCCCTTTATATATTTATATACACTAATAAGGTCCCCCCGCAGTCTCCTCTTCTCCAAACTATAGAGACCCAGCTCCCTCAGCCTTTCCTCATAAGGGAGATGCTCCACTCCCTTAATCATCTTAGTCGCCCTGCGCTGGACTCTCTCCAGCAGGTCCCTATCCTTCTTGAACTGAGGGGCCCAGAACTGGACACAATATTCCAGATGTGGTCTCACCAGGGCAGAGTAGAGGGGAAGGAGGACCTCTCTCGACCTACTGACCTCCCCCCTCCTAATACACCCTAGGATGCCATTGGCCTTCTTGGCCACAAGGGCACAGTGTTGGCTCATGGTCATCCTGCCATCCACTAGGACCCCCAGGTCCCTCTCCCCTACACTACTCTCTAACAGGTCATTCCCCAACCTATACTGGAACCTGGGGTTGTTCCTGCCCAGATGCAGGACTCTACACTTTCCCTTGTTATATTTCTTCAAGTTTCTCCCTGCCCAACTCTCCAGCCTATCCAGGTCTCGCTGGATGGCAGCACAGCTTTCTGGTGTGTCAGCCACTCCTCCCAGCTTAGTGTCATCAGCAAACTTGCTGATAGTACACTCAATTCCCTCATCTAAATAAATCATTGATGAATATATTAAATAATACTGGTCCCAATACTGACTCTTGAGGCACTCCACTAGATACAGGCCTCCAACTAGACTCCGCCCCATAGACTACAACTCTCTGGCTTCTCTCCTTCAGCCAGTTCATGGTCCACCTCACTACCTGATCATCTTCCTCAATTTAGCTATGAGGATGCTGTGGGAGACTGTGTCAAATGCTTTGCTGAAGTCAAGGTAGACCACATCCACCGCTCTGCCATCATCCATCCACCGTGTTATTTCCTCATAAAAGGCTATGAGGTTGGTCAAGCATGACTTCCCCTTGGTAAAGCCATGTTGACTGCCCCTCATAACCCTCTTATCCTTGACATGCCTTAAGATGGCATCAAGGATAAGGTGTTCCATCACTTTCCCAGGGATGGAGGTGAGGCTGACCGGTCTATAGTTACCCGGGTCCTCCTTCTTGCCCTTTTTGAAGACTGGAGTGACATTTGCTTTCCTCCAGTCCTCAGGCACCTCTCCCGTTTCCCAAGACTTGGTAAAGATGATGGAGAGTGGTCTAGCAATGACTTCCGCCAGTTCCCTCAGCACCCGCGGGTGCATCCCATCCGGACCCATGGATTTATGGATTTCCAGATTGCTCAACTGGTCCCTAACCCATTCCTCGTCAACTAAGGCAAACTGCTCCAGTGACCTGACTTCATCTGAGGTCTCAGGAGTACAGGGCTCTTCAGGACTGCCTCCGGCAGAGTAGACAGAGACAAAGAAGGCATTCAATAACTCTGCCATCTCTGTATCTTCTGTCACCAGGGCACCCATCCCATTCACCAGTGGGCCAACCTTGCCTCTGGTGTTAGTTTTATCAGCTATGTATTTGAAAAAGCTCTTTCTGTTGTCCTTGACCCCTCTCGCCAGATTTAATTCTAAGGAGGCCTTAGCCATCCTAGCTGCCTTCCTACATCCTCTAGCAGCAGCCTTATATTCCTCCCAAGTGGCCAGCCCCTCCTTCCATGACCTGTAAACTCTCCTCTTCCACTTGAACATACCCAGCAGTTCCTTATTTAGCCACGCAGGTCTCCTGGCCCTCTTCCTTGACTTCCTACGTGTCGGGATGCTCTGCTCTTGAGCTCGGAATAAGCAATTCTTGAATGTCAACCAACTATCCTGAGCCCCTTTACCTTCAAGCAGCCTTGCCCATGGGATTTCCCCTAGCAATTGCTTGAAAAGGCCAAAGTTTGCCCTGCTAAAGTCCAGGGTTGCAATTCTACTTGCTATTGTACTGGTCCTACCACACAAGATCCTGAATTCCACCATCTCGTGGTCGCTGCAACCAAGGCAGCCCTCAACCTTTACTGCTTCGACCAGCCTCTCCTTGTTAGTGAGGATGAGATCCAGCAGCGCTCCTCTCCTGGTTGGCTCATCCACCATTTGCATGAGGAAGTTATCATCCATACACTGGAGGAACCTCCTGGACTGTGGCTGGGTTGCTGAGTAGTCCTTCCAGCAAACATCAGGGAAGTTAAAATCCCTCACAACAACCACGTCCTGTGACTGTGAGGCCGCTCTCAGCTGCCTGTAGAAGGCCTCGTCAACTTCCTCACCCTGATCTGGTGGCCTGTAACAGACACCCACAACAGTATCACCCCTGCCAGCCTGCCCCTTAATTCTCACCCACAGACTCTCAACTCGCTCGTCCCCTGTCCCTGGACAGAGCTCAGTACATTGCAGCTGCTCTCGCACATAAAGAGCAACCCCACCACCCCGCCTGGCTGGCCTGTCTTTCCTGAAAAGGACATAGCCCTCCATGAGTATATTCCAGTCATGTGAGCTGTCCCACCACGTCTCTGTAATTGCCACCATATATTACATATATTTAGGTCAAGAAATTAATACATCAAATCATCCAACCTTATGAATGATACTAATCTTACATACAATGAGCTATATCCTCAATGTATTGTGCTCAAAGGAAATAAATTATTGGTTTTCAATTTTTATGTTTAAAAGTAGATGTACATTCACAAGGACGCTGGGATTCTCCTCTGCAACCTGGAGGATCCATCCTTAGTGTCAGCTTCCTGGGGAATGAAGAGTTCAATACATCTGTTTTGCTCATTATGCAGTCTATTGAAGTATTTGGGTTTTATTTCTTAATTCTGGTTGAAAGAAATACAAATCTAACAATAATTAATTCAAGCAATGTTTCTTTAATTCTACAAGCTATTTTTAGTGGTCAAAGGCAATGACTCCAACAGTAAGCAGTGTAACTCACCATAAGTAGAGCTGCAGAGTAAAAGAGTTGGTCCCAGAATAGACTATGATATTTCTTTATAGTTGGAAGAGACCTGAAATGATTCCACTCTGTGACTGCTGACCAAAATTTAAAGCATGTTATAAAGGCGTTTTCCAAATGCCTCCTAAACACTGACAGGCTTGGGGCATCAAACACCTCTTCAGGAAGCCTGTTTAAGTGTCTGAGCACATTCTCAGTAAAGAAATGCTTCCTAATGTACAGTCTAAAACTCCCCTGGCGCAGCATGAAAATCATTCCTATGTGTCCTACCACTGGATACCAGAGAGAAGAGGAAGCCACCTTCCTCTTGAGGAATCCATATTTATACTGCCCACTGCAGGGTTTTCCCACTAGGCTGGCTCCAGGATGGGCTGCAGACCCCAACAGTAGATGAGCTCTGCTAGCTTCACTCCTGGAGCACACTGCTTCTGTGGCTTATAAGCCAGTTCAGACACTCCAAAACTGCTCTGCAGCATGAATGAAAGCATGATCGGCAGATTCATTTCAGAAGCATACACCCAATCTAAATGAAAATGCTAAAGCTGACGCATCTGAAACGTCACAGAAGTGAAGGTTTTGTTTGCTTTTTGACATAGCTTTGCAAAAAGGGTGAGTCATGAACCAGTTTACTTTTAACATACTTTTTCTCTTTAAAAGTTTTTTTTTTTAAATGGAAGTAAATCACCAAGGAAGATATCCACAGTTCATCTCATTTGCAAACTCCTTTTGCTGAGAGGGATACCTGGTGACTACACAAGAAACATAAGAGCCAAGCACTTTTACTTGGAATTACAGAGGCAAGAAAGAAATTCCTAAAAACAGACTGCATTGCTGATAGTAACACAATGGCTTTATTCTTATGTGAAGTGGCCTTGTTTTATTCATCTTCACTGATTTCTACCATAATCAGTTAAACTTTCTAAAATATGTTTGATCTGATTTTCCCTATATTTTTATTACTTTTTTTTAATATATTGAAACTCTATTTATTACTAATTCCCACAATCCTGGTGTATTTTGTTTCTCCTGTAAACCACATTCAGGCTTTTCTACAATCCATTTTCCCCTGTGCACGGGGGCTGTATCCAATGAAGAGTGAAAATCTGGAGGCATTTGAGAAATATGCACCACAGCAACAGTCATCCAGCTCTGCCTTCCTGAAAATTTATTTCATTTTTGCATCCAAGTGAACACAGGAATCCTTTATGTGCTTCCCCACCTATTCTGCCAGCATGCTCAACAGCCCCCAAGCACTGTCTTCTTCATAGCAAGCATGACTGACAGCCCTTTGGTGGGTAGCATAAGCAGCTTGAAATGTTACTATTTTGTACAAGTGGTGTGAGATACTGCTTTTTTATTTGCATCTACAGCTGCTAAGCAGCATCAATATCTTCATGATTTTTGATAAGTTAGGCTAAGAGTATTAATTTCCATTTTATTATTGAATGTTTGGAGTAAAGAAGTGTTGTAGTTTAAACACAAGCAATGACTCAACTAGTCTGAAGGCTTCAATACATTCAGTTATTTAATCAGGATATTCAAGGGACTGGAAGATGGGCACATTTCCCCACAGGTCTCTACTTTATTAATTTAACAATGGAGTAGGGGCAACCTTAAGCTCCTTCCCCTCACAGGAGGTATCTCATTGGATCCTGTGTGCAATTAAATGGCTCCCTAGCAGAAGACTGATAGCTCAGAGCTGAGCTTCAGCCTCCTCCCAGAGTGAGCCCACCCCTGAACTTCTTCTTCATTCCCCTGTGAAAGGAAATAGTACTACGAAAGGAATAAGAATGTGAAAGGCAAGATCTCACGTTCTCTTTAAAGGCATGAATCACATTGGTGACCTTATTTGTCTCAGGAAGCGCTACCTTTTAGCTTTCACATTTACCTCATTCAGCTACTAATTGTGATACCTAATTCTTCCCTTTCAAGAAGCCCTGGCAGTCCAATATGCCTTTCATGATGCAAAACAATTTTAAACACTCTGCCAGCTTAAGCAAGCATTTGGTTAATCACTCCAAATGGAAAATGAATTCAATACATCTCACAAACAGCAACAGAGAAGGTAAAGCAAAAATAACATAACAATGGATATCCTGCAGTCAGGGCAGGCTTAGCTGAGAGTGTTGCTTACTTTTTCAGACATACTCTCATTTGCAAAGATCCTGTGTGTCTGAGCACAAATACTTCTTCTCTAGCAGCCCACTGCCCTGAAAGTCATGGAAAACTTCCTTACACTGAAAAGGGCTGATGTCAAGGAGTGAAATCCTCTCCTTCATTCCCCTCCAGAACAGAATAGAATAGAATAATCTCAGTTGGAAGGGACTTAAAATGATCATCCAGTCCAACAGCCTGACCATTTCAGGGCTGACCAAAAGTTAAAGCATGTTATTAAGGGCATTGCCCAAATGCCTCTTAAACACTGACAAAATTGGTGCATCGGTCACCTATTCCAGTGTTTGATCACCTTCCCAGTAAAGACGTGCTTCCTTATGTCTAGTCTAAACTCCCCTGGCACAGCTTTGAACCATTCCCACATGTCCTACTACTGGATACCAGAGAGAGGAGACAAGACCTCTCTCTCCCCTTCCCCTCTTTAGGAAGTTGTGGAGAGCAATGAGGTCACCTCTCATATAGAAAACATTTTATTATTCTCATTTCATGCCATTATTTTCTTCAGTTGAACTGTTGCATTACTTATATTAGTAATAATTCCTGTCCCACACAGATTAGTAACATTAACTGAAATTCTTATGTGCTCACTGATGTCATGCCAAATGAAGTCATCTCTCTGTCATCATTCACCCATATCTATATTAAGTTTATAAAAGAATATGTTTATTTCTTTGATCAGTAAGTTACTGAATACAACAGTAAAGATTTTACTGCTAAGTTACTTTTGAGAGACGTAATAGCATGATATAATAATTCATCAAATATGTAGCTTCATGCCATGAATGGTTCAGGTTTTGAAAAACCTGAGCAATCAGGTTCTTTTTTGTTTGTAGATGACTGATAGTTTCCTTGTAATAATTTTTGTATTGTTATGTAATGGACAACCTCAGAAACTATTCCTCTCAGACAAGTAGTTTTATTTTTTCTGAAGGCATTCTCTCATTTCTTTTAAAACAAGTATATTTGTTGTTGTTTTTGGATAATAAATATTTAACAGGGCTGACTGAAATAATTTCTCATCACCTAAACTCTACCTATATAATAAAACATTTCCATCGGCTTTTTTTGTAATTTATGCAAAACCACTTATTCTTACATTCAAAAGGCTACATGGACAAAGGCTCTATGTGATTTGTTGGGTGAGAGGCCAGACTAGATGATCTTTCCCATCTGGTGTTAAGGTCTATAGAACAAGCTTGTCTTTGACATCTTGATTCTGCAATGCAAATTACTAAAATGTGCACCTACAACACAAAATTTCCCCTGTTGATACTAGTCCTTCGTATTACTCCCTTACATGATGGTAATCAAAGCATCACAACATGCAGAATTGTAGATGTGTCCTAGGTAGTATTTGCAAAACAAACCAAACCAGTTCCATTGCCTCAATGTGCCTCCTGTTGTATAAATCATGTCATTAAGAGGGAGCACTCACTCTTAGATCTTAGCAAGATCTTGCTCAGAATATCACCTTCTATTCTGGCCAAACCATTACAGTCTTAGGTTTGTCATACCTCTTCTTGATATCCTACTCAGGAGTTTTGCTCTTAAGCTAAGCATTCCTTTCCTCTCCATTATATCATTCTTTAACTAACTTATTTTTCTCTTTTTGCATATAAAATACAAGGCAGGATGCTGAAATCTTAATTTATGCTTCTGAATCTTTGTGATGGAATTTTATTTCTGAAACAGAGCAAACTTATGACACAAATATTCTTTTCTGAAAAGGCTGCTAGGATTCCAAGCACATTATCTCCAATAGTGAAAAGTTATTTCATGGCTTTTCTAAAGCAGAGATAAATCAGTTAATTTCCTTGAGTATGAACTGAAAAAAAAAAATCCTCTGAATTTTTAAATGTAGTTTCTCTTCTGACTGGAATCACTACAGATTTTCAAAGTCTACAAAAAAGGAACTGAAGGAATAAAAACATTATATTAAAACTGTCATTAGCATCCCTTAGTTGGCAGTCACTAAAATTTACAGACATTTAAAAAAAACACTGCTGCTGTCTAGGATGCTAGAATTGTTTCCACATGTGAAAAGCAGTGAGAAACAGACAGAAAGTGTGAAGTTCTAGTTGTGCTAGTCTAAAAATTGCCAGTAGTATTTTTCAAAACACCATCAACTGCATTTAGAAACCTTCTAAATTTTACAAGTCAGAAGTACTTAAAGCCTTTTGTTTTGTTTAGAAATGCCTAACTAGATTATATTATACAGTATCTCATTTAATTCACTAATGAAAAAGGAAGTCTCCAAAGTCAAGACAAAAAAATCCCCAAAAGCCCTGGGAAGGTCACAAACATAATTTCTCTGCAGTAACAACCATATCAAGATCTCTCTCTTCCTACAGTAATTCCTTCACTTCCTCTATAAGGCTCTCAAGGACTGCCTTCCTAACCTTTTCCCTTCCTCCTCTCTGTGTCAAGCTCCAAGGTCCACCTGGCTTCTCATGCTCCTATAGCACCTTGGCCTATCTACCTTCTTCCCTCCCTCAAGAAGACAGTAGTTGTGCAAATGCTCATTGGCCCACGCAATTCCATTTCCCCTCCTTCATGCTTCATTTTTTATTTCAGACATGGTCATCCTGACCTGTTAGGTTAAACACTACAGCATATGCCAGGCTTTATTCTGGGCAAAAATCAAGGTAGTTTTAATTTCCCTATTATTTATAAGGAATTAAAAAAAAAAAATCAAGCTCACACATCACTGATCCATCACCATTTATATTAACCCGAATGTTGAGCTGAAAAGAGAAGCTAGTTATTCTGTGGCAATGAAGACAGTGTTGTTATTATTATGCCTTTATATTCGTACAACAATAAAGCTCCAGGTATTTTGCAGAAGTAAAAATGGTGCAAAACAGAGATGGCCCTTGTGAAATATCCAGTTGCTTTTCCTCTCCACTGAGGCAGAGGAAAGAAGAAACTTCTGTTCCTGAAGATCTCCTTGGGAAAAAGACATGGAGCTACCTCTGGTCTGGACAAAACAGCAAAACTGACCATCCTTTGCTTATTCCATGGCCTGGTCTGGAAAGCATAAGCAGCCTACCTGACCTCCACTCACAGCTTTCAACAGGCCAATGCATCAAGCAGAAAAAGCAGCAGTATTTTTTGAGGAAACTGTGGGAGTGACTATTTATGAAAGACCTGCAACTTTCAAGCTGGGTGACCAATGGCTTGTGAGTTCTGCTAGCTAAGAAAGACCACAGAAGAAGAAAAAGCCTGGCTTTGCTGGTACCCTCACAGCTGCCAGAAGAAAAGGGAAAAATAATCAGGATGAAAACAAAATACAAGTACCCTAGACTTGTGAAGTGCTTTGGGGAGTCATTGGGAATGAAGCCAAGGAAGTAGCATCGGGCTACTTCCCATGGTTTTAAGGGAGGTTGATGTCAACTTAATAGTGCACTACCTCTTACACATAGAGAATTTTTACTCCATGATGTAGAAGGGAGAATTTGTTAGGGACCACATCAGGTTTAGTACTATTTATTAGCTCCCCTGGCCTTTAGTTTTGTTTAAGACACCATATACGTTTTTAATTGCCATTTTTAGGAATACAGAGGCTTCTAAGTGTAGGCATCCTATACATAAAAATGCCACAGTAATATCAGCAGGAGGCTTCACTGAAACTTTGAAACTTCATTCACTCTTTTCTAATTAGTTTTTTTTCTTATAAGTAAGAGCTTTAACAGTGCATGCTTGCAGCTGGTTTTAACTATGCTTTTTATTTTAAAAGCTAAACTGTGAGCTTTACAAATTCACAGTTAAACTTTTTAAAATCAACAATGAATGTATGTGAAGTTTCTGCATGATGAGCTTATTTTGGGAGGGAATCACTTTTAAAGAACAAAAATTCATAAATTTCCCCACTTCATTCCATAAACTGAACTTACATCATTTTTCAGGAAAATGTCTCAAGTTATTTCCTTACTCTTTTTCCACTTCTGTTATACTTCCCTCCTAAATACCATTTTCTTTCTCTCTATCTTAGGTAATGCTCATACATTTGCATTGTATGCTATAAAACTACTACACATTTACACATCTTGTGTAACATTCTGGCAAAATTTTCAATGTAAGAAATTAAAAAGGAAATGTGAATATTTAGGACAGCATTTAATTTCTGTGACTTGGTATAAATTACATGCAACTGAAAAGCTCCAAAGAGTTAAAGTGACTGACAAAATTTCCACCTATACCATAGCAATTTTTTAAAAAAATAATTTCTACATTAAGTATTAATTTGTCAAAAAATAAAAACTTATCAAGGTAATCCCTAATTAAAACAAAAAAGATGCAGTGACTTATGATGGAAATTAATGTAATCATAAGAGGCACATACTAATGCGATTACTGACAACATAGCCGCGTTCATGTTATACTTAGAGCTATCACCGTAACAGAACACAGCAGAATAAAAGATACAGGTGAAAAAGTCCAAATTATTCTATCTTCCCACAGTATACATTCTTCCCAACAATGCACTTTTACTGTGTTTGCCCATTCTAGTTTGAAATGAATCATTTAATAAAGCTTCTACAATTTCTCTTTCAAGACTGTACAGTCAAATTCCAGCCCACAGACCTTAGGAAACTTCTGCCATTAAGCCTGAGCTTTCCTGCCTAAAGTTGATCCTGTAACTGCTAGTTATTCTGGCACCAGACCAAGTAATATCCCTGTATCAGCTGGTATGAGCAACCCTCCATATTCCTGCCTTTCTGCTACATGTCCCCTTTCACTCTGTTATTTTCTGTCAAGCTCTTGAAATCCTCTTCGTAAGACAGTCCTCTCTAGCCTCTCATCACTAGGATGCTCTTTTCTGAACTCTCTCAAATCTTTCTGGTAAACCAGCATAGAGAATAATGCACCATGCTCATGAGGAAGTTCAACCAAAACATGAGAGAAAGGGGGTCCATTAGCGACTGTTCATACCCCATAGCAATTTGGCCAGTAGTTGACAAGAATTCAGGAGATCATAAGCAGGCAGTCTTTTGAACTACTGGGACATTGACATGTTTTGAGGCAGAAGTAAATAAATGAAGGTATAGGATCAAGTCTATAGAATATAATTGTCTTGCAAAATAAACATTATTAATAGCTCAAATAACAAGTAATCTTTACTTCCAGGAGGGTAACTTACACGTTTCAGAAAGCCATTACACAGAACACAGTCAACATACTTATTTCTACTTATTTTACTATTAAGAACTTTCCCTGTAAGAAAACAAAACAAAAAAATAATATGAGGAAAACAGGGAAGCAAACAAGTGAACAGGCCTTCTGACAGCTTGCAGTAATAGAAGAGGAAAGGGTACTTAATCATTAAAGAATGCATTTTAGCTGTGACTTTTTTTCCTCTGGTTTATTATTGAAATAAAACATGGCCACTGAAGGCATTTTTTAATGCTCAGAAAGCAGACCAGACTCAGTAAACTAAAGTATCTAGCATGCATATTTTGTTCTTGATATAAAACTATTCAAAATTGAAAGCGTGACTTCATGTTCTACTGCTGCTTTGTCAAAAAGAAAGCAAAACTCCTAAGTAAAATCATTCTACATTAATGAATAAAAAGGATTAAGTTAAGAATGTGGTAATATAGCATTAGTGGCTCTTTTTTATCTGAATGGAAAGTAAATGCTGGCTTATCTCTTTGCTCTCAGCTTTATCTTTCTATCATAAATCATTTGCCTTGTTCCCACCGTAAGAAGGTGCACTGAGGTTTACCAAGCACATACTCTTGACTACAAATTGTGATTGTGATGAGGCTCCAACCATCTGCAAGCCTTCAATTTATCCACTGCAGGACACAAGAGCTATCTCAGAGAACAGGCAGACCTTCAAAACTAACAGCTGAAAAAAGGACTGACAGGGAAGTAGGTAAAACATACATACTGAAAAGTGTCACGTATAGCATTCATGAAGCTTCAGTATATATTAGAATTTCAGTTTTGGGAACAGGTTATGCTGTTGCATTTAAAATAAATGTGCTCAGTTATTTTCAGGGTTTAGCTTATAAAGAAATAATTCTGTTTGGATTATTTCCCAGAACACATTCTTCAAAACTTCACTTGGTTCTTGACATAAATTGAAAACAATAACACAGATATACTATATATGGCCTTCAAAATGGCATTAAAGAGGCACATTATCAATATGTTTAAAACATTTAGAAAGCTCAGCTTTGCATCTAAGTGAATGACTAGATACTTAGACTGAGTAATATCTGTTCCAATAAACTGCTGTGTGTAAAATGCTTTGAATAATAGTTAATTTATGCTGAGGTAATGACAGCGTAATATAACAAGTCTGTGCTAATAGGAAAAAAGAAGCCCCTTCCAGCTATTTCTGTTACAATCAGCTGCAGTTATTCTCACCCCAGTTCTCTCTCTCTCACATAAAATATTACTTTAAATGTATGTTAAAATCTTTGCTGCTGATTTTAAAAATCAATAATTGGTACCCGTCATCCATATGGAGAAAAACAAAATAACCAGACAATAAAGAAGAAATTCTAACGTACAAGACGTGTATTTTATGTATTTCTGCAATAAAAGAGAGCAATTGTGGTTAATGACGTTCTTTTTATATCAGCAAAACATTAAACTCAGTTTGGGTAAGACTCCAGGATGTTCTGAAAAAAATGCATATGAAACTTCTACTGTAGATGAGAACTGGTGAAACAATTTATTCCAAAGAATACTAAAAGTAGGTTGAGACATTTTTCTGGGCTATGTGTTATTTACAGACTCATCCTAGTACTCTTTTGATGAATTAGTTACCTTAAATAGCTATCAAATAGCATGGTTGAACTCTCATCAGCTAAATAAGTTATGGATAGTCTTCAGTTTGAATGCTCAGTGCATGATTGGTGATGTGCATTGAGTGGCAGTGCTTAGCTCTGTCTGGATGGTGAGCTTTTTAGTCACAAGTACAATGAATAATAAACAAATCCCAAATCTAACATGCATTTTGGAACAAAAATCACCTATATGCCACAATCTGATTTACTTCCAGGAACAGCATATTTTCCTGGCTATGAAAAGATTCTGAAGTCCCATAAACATGTAACGCCATGATCCAGGAATGGTCATGAACTCAGATAAGCACAGATTCACTAAAATACTGATCATCTCCAATACATTCATTAACTGGAATTATCATGATCAATCATTAATGTAAGTGTAAATTGTTTTAAGCAGTGGTAGAAAGATGTTTTTAATCTGGAATCCTATAGGACAGATTATGATTTCTGAATCCTTCTCATAAATGCCCTGCGTTACTTAGGGTAGGTGCTCCCGAGAAGTTACTTTGTGGTAAAATTGTATGAACAGCTCAAATGTTTCAATCACTCTGCAGAAAACAACTTCTGAAAGCCCTTTCCCCTGAACAGTAAAAGAGCTCACAATTGGGCAATTACTGTGGGGTAACCAACCTGATGCAATTTACACTAATTCCTTATTGAATATTCTGATTTAAGGTGTCTCCTCCTGCATTCAGTGTCTTCTGCAGGAATCTTTACCTACAGAAATAAGTATCTTTTACCTCAAAAAAATCCATGTGTTTTTCTCACTGATCTACAGAGAGTTATCATAACAAAATGACAGCAAGTAAAAACTCTTCCTTTCCTATTTACAGAAGAGGATACTGAGCTCCAAAGCTCACGAGAAAGACATAAAAAGTATTATATCTATGGATGCTCCCAGAGTGAAACAGAAAAATATTTTAGTTTTCTGTTGATGATGTCTTAATGCATACCTAACAGACCCATGGGCCAAAAATACTTCAAAATAATCAAAGCGGTTTTCCCTAAACCAATACAAATTTTGGGGAAAAAAAAAAAAAATCCCTATTTTGCATGTCTGGGAAACACAGTATTTGGGAGTGAAGGTGGTCTAGGCTTCTCAACAAAAATCAACAAGAGTTGATGCAAGTACATATTTCTTAGAGAAGAACCGAGGTCTTAGCATATAAGAAAATAATTTCTATTTTGAAATTATTTCAAGCTTTTACTTGAATAACTGTACTTACTATACAGATTCCTTCAATTAACTTTTAAAAAAGTGGATATTGATATGACTTAGAGGTTCCTACTTATTTCACCACTATGTGTATTCATGCCTAAGCAGGACTGCTCCTAGAAAGGAAGCACAAACCAACCCCTTGTATGGAGGCAATTAAGCACAAGTGAACATGTGAGTGGCCAGTGCTGTGGGTACAATTCAATCAAGCAGATCCATAGGGGTGGTTTTGATATCTTGTCACATCAAAGAAATTGCGCCCAGAAGAAAAAGATCTAACAAGTTAAAAATGAAATCAGACTAAATAAGAGTAACTCTTGAGCAAAAGCAAGAACAAGGACATGGTTGCAAGGGCTGGAGTTACCTTGAAAGCATTATATAGTGCTATTAAAATGGTGTAATAGTGTGTTAATTTTTTCCTCATAAATTTGCCAGGTTCAGCCACCAGGGAAAGGCTTGCATTCCAACTCCCTTTGTTAAAGATATATCTATCTTGCTGAGTCTTGACAGCCCTATCATGTCAACCCTCTGTAGTAGCAAAGAGTGTTTCAGCAAGGAGGGGAAAAAAAAGCAAAGGAGAAAAAGAAAGAAGTGAAAACTGATGTGATCTACTCTGCTTCCTGTGGGCATATTTCACTATAGCAGATCCAGAGGGATGCTTTGTTATTCCTGTCAGATCAAAGAAAGAGATAACAGAAGAAAATATAAAAGGAAAAATAACACCCAGAAATGAGGGTAGCTGAAAAGCACTGCAAGACTACTGCATCATTATGACTTCTCGAATTATTTAAATATGCTAAATATCTAGTCATACCAAAGAAATAAATATTGCATAGGCCATATGCTCTGTTAGCTGCCAGCAAAACTGTCCTACTAGGATTAGTTTACGGTCACAGCAACTGCCTGTCGAGCACTAGCAATGTTAATCAATTTTCAATATGCTGTATGAGTTGCAAGTATGCTCAGGTATTTTGACAGGTGGCTGCTGAGAACAAATATGTGAGTCCAGTAGATTCACACTGCTTCGCTTTCCTGTGCGCTTGCAATTCCTTTTGGACTGGGGGGATACAAGCATTTGGTGAAGATGCTGCAATCACTGGAAAGTCACTGTACTGCAGTGCTAAGCTGTATTTGCAACTCATAGAACACGAGGATGACACATTAGACTCAAGTCTAGTGCAAACCAATAGCTATGTAATACTTCACTTGATTTTTTTCAAAACATTTCTAATCACAAACAAGCTGAATATCTGAAACAAAAGAGAAATACAGATCTGGCTATGATTTTAAATAAATAAACAGAACACCCAAAATAGTACTTTTCTTCACACTAGATGTGCTTTCAGTACTACCTGTGATTAATCTATTGTGCATTGACTGCCCACTTATTTTGTGTTTAATCTACAAGGTAGTACTGAAAATAATTTTAACTTTTCTGTTGCATTTTCTAATGATCAGCACAACTGTGCTGCTCCCTTTCAGTCACAGTACTTTGTGTCATACAGAAACAAGTTCCTAACTTGAAAAATCCATAACCCTATTGATTTCTGAGTGTCCAAATTTCCAGGTGGTTGGGAAAAATTAGGCTCCTAAAATCAATAGCCATTCTGAGAGAAAACAGGGGAGGAACTATATTTGCCTAAAGAAGTGAACCAATAACATTGAAGCACCATAACTACAATTCTGATACTGTTCTTTATACATAGCATTTTCAGCATCAAGCCCCTGAAGTCAGCCAGATCTGTCCAGTGGACAGAATTTGGATTATGATGTAAACTAACAGTAAAGACAATTCCAAATAACATTTGATGTCCGATATAACTACTGTTTACATATTAAAAAGAGATACAGGCTTTGTACCAGGGATGTTCTGTCATGTTTCACCACAGGAGAAGACTGTCATGGTAAAGTTCATTATCAATTACTGCTTTACAAGTACAAGATGAGTTAAGCTGTCATAATTTTCTCAGCCAGAAATCCTGTGCTGTCAAAGAATGTCAATTTTTAATCTGACAAAAGGAAGAAAATTATCTGCTATTCTGACCTCTAATTTCTTGACATTTTAATGGTGTAATTGCTGTGGCTTCTGCTGCAACTATGATTTCACCTGTCAAGTAAGAATGTATCAATATCCTTAAGCTGTTCTTCAAGTTTTATCTTTCACCTCATTGCTTTTACTTTAAAACAAGAAAATTTTACAAATAGACTGTAAAAAGTTGCAATAATAAAGAAAAAAAGGAATAATTTGGGGCTTGAAAAAAAAATATTCATCTTGTAATACATTTTTTGCTCCTCCTTATTCCAGCATGAAAAAAGAATTGCAGCGTGCAGAATAAAAGAGACCGTTAGAACTGATAGAACTGAAGAATTTCCCAATTTGTAATCATAAAAGATCCAAAACACAGAATTCAATTTTATACATTCTGTGGAGCATATAAGTCAGGACTTTCACGTTGCCCTCATCACCATTTGAAATAAATTATAATTATCAAGTATTTCTTGTGTTATCAAAAAATTACAAAGTGGTTTGAAATATCAGAATCAGTATGTTTAAATGAAATCAGTATATTTTCAGTGCAGATCTTCAGTTGCCAAAGAGTTATTACAGTGGCAGATGTATGTGATTTCATAGACTCCAGTTATCTAAAACAATGCTACCCCAGCATTCCAGTTTCACACATTTTTCCAGTGTTAAATAGTAGAGTTCTTAGAGGACTTCCCCATGCACGTGAGAAAGGTGTAAGAAATGGCAGGCATGAGTTACCCCGTCACTGTTCATTTTGCTTCAGCAAAAAGGCTACTGTGACTACCATTCTTCATTCAGCTAAGAATATATTCCTCAGTGGTTAAGTGAGGTGCTCAAAAAACAGGTGAAAGGGCCAAGGTATAGCATGAACAGGGCACTGGGATCTGTAATTTTAAATGATGTCTTTCTAACACATCAGACCTAAATGAGAGGGTTTTTTATTTGGAGCCTTATTTCAATGGACAGGTTCTACTGGGACTCAGCTCAATATGAAGTTAGTTATGGCCATAGTTTGAGGAGCCTACTGCCATATCTGAGCCCATTGGCCTGATAATGGCTCCTGCCAATAAGGTAGTATTGATTGGCTTATTTTATAGCCATTTATTGGGAACATTCACCGGTTTCTGTGTGACAGAACAAAAATGTTTATTTAAAAAATACACATCAAGAGCAATTTGGATACTGAGAGATGTATTTTCTTGGATAACTGTAAAGTTCAATTAATTTTAAATTGCAGTGATTCTAATATGCTAGATACCACCACCTGCCACAGTATAACATACAGTGTTTTAAAGTGCTAATATTCCTACCTTTATATTTCTGCATTTCTTCAGAGGCTTTAGAAGATCTTTTTGCTTTTAATTTCTTTTAAAAAGCCAGAATGAAGTTAAAAAAAAAAAAAAAAGCCACACCAAGACCCACCACCTTCCAAAAAATACAACAAAACAATGTACATAGAATATCTTCGTATTTGTAACAGAAACATGGCAGCCAAATACTTGATCTACTAGATCATCAAGATGTGAAATGCTTTATTACTGGCCAGCAAAAGCCTGCTAATTTCAAAAATAGAGCTCAGGGAAACAGAATATGACTCTAAATCTGTCTATATTTACATGAGTATTGTAAGTTCTCATTAAAAATAATAAAAAGTATTTTTTAAGCCTTTTATGGCAAACCACAAATCATCATTGTTTGAGATCTCTTGGAGGCGAAAATGTGCTATTTTTAAATGCATGCATACAAGTTTAGGTATCTATATATAACAAAAATTAGGATGATTTATGTTTTCTAGACATGTTACCTTCTCACTGCTAACAATAAATTTTATTTACCAATGTATCTAAATTGTGGCAATGAAGATGAAGTTGTGCTTTTTATAAGTTTGCATGGTGTAAATAACCTAAGAGGTTTATACCCTATTGACTGACAAGGCATGGGTTAGATGTATAAGTGAGTGAACAAAAACATCTCCATGAATATCCTGAAATTTCTGATGGCAAGTTCTGCATGTAAGTACAGCCATAGGAGAGCTGAAGAGTCTTACCATGTCATAAAATGATAAATAAGGTGCACAGACAGACAGATAGACCTACAGATCCTACAAACAGACAGATCCTAAAAACCTGTGGAAGTAGACTCTTAGTCAAGACATATGGGTCTCCCCATGCAAAGCAGGACCTGAAACCATGCAAATCCCTTGTATTTATGGTGCTTGGCACCTGTTTTATACTTTAAAAAGCATTTGTCCTTCATGTATATCCACTTTTGCACCTTACTGATTCTTCTTGTGCCCAAAGTTTTAAATCCAGAAAGCCATTATGTAGATTTTAACATTAAATATTTGAGGCAATAAGATCAAAGCAATTCTAGCCATTCTTAAAACTAATCAAACACTAACTGTTTACAAAATATAAGCTTTGCAATGCATGGTGCGAAAAACCAGCTCTAGGAAGCTAGGAGTCTAAATGTTGTTTTAGTTCTGCTCCTCAAAAAGCATCACATGTAACAAGACGCAACACACTACTAAAAAACATGCCAAAACCCAATACTTAGCTGCATACGAATGATAATCTAGAATCTACTCCTTTCTGAAATCTGTACATTTCTGTCTCCAAGACCGGAAAACAAACAAACAAACAAAAACCCATTGCCTGGCAATGTATAAATTATTACTGTTTTGCATACAGCAGATGGCAGCTATCTGGGGGAATGGAAGATTGTGTGTACAGCTTTATCACAGCGGTACTCATCTAGCAGCTGTTGCTTCTTCACACTTTTCACCAGATTTCAATTGTTTTAACCAATGAATAGATGATATTAGAAAATGATCATTCAAATTAATAGTCTTACTAAAAACAAATATAGTCACTGGAAGGAAGAATTTATCAAGATAGCTAGTACAATATTTTTTTAATGTACTGATTAAAATGCTTCCTTGTACATAAGCACACATATATACATATATATTTCACAGATACATACATGCACAACATAGCAAACATTTTCTATATTAGTAAGAGTCTGATTATACTTTACGTGATTAACATAAAGCAATCTGAATAATTGCTACTATCACTCTAGCAAATATATTCTTTTTTCAGATACACATTCTCACCAACGTTACGTAACTGAAAAGGTTACATTTTTTTCCCTATGACTATAACGCAGCTTTTTTTTCAGCTTTTCCGTTCTACTAAATGAACTTAATAAAATTATTAAAATCTAAAGAATAGATATTACTGAATATACAATACATAATTTGCCATATCATAAATAACCATTAAATATAGCAGTAATTTCAAGCAAACAAAATACTTTGGGACATGTGTTTTACTGCTAGTTTAGTAATACTTGCCTCTGAAGTCACTTAAGGCCTAAGTTCTGAATCAAATCACACAAAACAATTTTCTTGAGCAGTAAAAGATGGAAACAGTACTATTTCTTGTGAGATGACAGCAGTGTTTAGAATGAAATGGCAGTAAACACCTACCTCCCTGAGGACAGGATCAGTGATACTGTCCAGGTTCACAGAGCCTTCATATGTTAGGTAGTGGAAAACGTTGAGTGCACGCACTGCTTCTGGTCCTCTTTGCTTGTAGCCAAATATAAGATCAATCCACTGATGAAGCTGGCATGATACAAATTCACTTTCCAGGGCCTGTAGGTGAAATTCAGAGTTAGAAAATAAATTCTATCTTGCAATTTCATGATTAAATTATGTCTTACCTTTTCCTATTAACTGAGGAAACATAATGGATATCATTACATTTCCTGTTCAGGCTTATTTGATATATTTTAAATCCTTCAAACATTGAAAAACAGAACTAATTATATTCAGAGAAACACTAAAAATATGTTATTCTTTGCTTCAGCTTTATATATGCTAATTTTCTTCTCAGCTACTGGGTTTCTCCTAGCTGCAAGGGTTTTAATTATTAATTTTTTGGGCTTGTCAAGTAAGTTAGGTAATTTGTCAAGAAAAAGAAAAACAATTTAAAAAAAAAAATCATAAAACAAAAATCTTCCAACTCATTTTCCAGCTATCAGTTATTGGTCTTAAATCTAAAATGGAAAATTGATTATTAAGAAGCTGTACCAGCAAAATAAGATTCTGAACTCCATGTGCAAACTGTGACTGATTTCTCAAAGGCAAAAAGCATTTTTCACACTCATTTTTGACATTTCGTTGGTTCACTGGAGAGAACACAGTCCATGACTACTTAGTTTAAAAATGGATTCAAGGATTACTATTCTTGTGCTCGACATATGGAAAAAGATTATTTCTAGACAAAGGAAATGATGATAGTATTACCATTGAACCTGATCCAACCAATGTGCCTTTATCAGACATGATTGGCATCCTTAGTACATATCATTGCCTGAACTGGAGCTTTTGAAAGCTGAAGTCATTATACACTTTCCTCATACCCATTTACCTGTCGTAGCTTCCCCTGAGCCTGTACCTGGATACACAAATTATTCTCGTATAAAGGTGGCATCCTGGCACACTTGCTCCTTCTTTCCCAATGCTACCTTCAGAGAACTGTGATAAACAGGAACTGGTGTTAAAATAAAGATTTATGGTTCATTGACCAAGTTTTTATACATGTTGTTGATCACATGTCCATCACAGTCTTGATTTTGTATGGTGTCATATACCTAATTCCCTTCCATCAGAACTAGTTCAGTTCAGTTGTCAGATCCTAGGAACTAAGTTTTGCTGTAAAAAGAAAAACCACAGAATCACAGAACAGCTGTTTGGAAGGGACTTCTGTAGATAACCTGGTCCAACACTTCTGCTTAACAAGGGCCATCTAGAGCAGGCTGTCAAGGGCCATACCCAGACAGCTTTTGATTATCTTCAAAGATGGAGGCTCCACAACCTCTCTTGGCAACCTGTGCTAGTGCTTGGTCATCCTCACAGTAAAAAAGTGTTTCCTGATGTCCAGAGGGAGCCTCCTGTGCTACAGATTGTGCCCATTGCCTTGTGTCCTGCTACTCGGCACCTCTGAAATACCAGTGTAAATGCAATTTATCATCTAAACATCTATGTCAAGCTTACTACTACTTACTGCATACAGGCAGAGCTGGCAGCAACCCTCTATATTATCTTTCAATTCTCAAAAATTGTGAACACCCCACCCCCCCCCCCCCGAGAAATCCTAATTTCTCTATTTTTCATACACTATCCAGCACAAACACCTTCCAGCTAGGACAAGGTTTCATGTCTGCTCCAGGAAAATTCATATATTATAAGGGAATAAACTTTGGAAAAAATGTGGTTTCATTTTATTCATTTACATCCAAAGGAGGCTGCCTCAGAAATAACCATTGGACATTGTAGTACCATCCCATGCACTGCCCACTGGCAGCAGTTCCCTGCCCACCACCCCACATGCAGGAATAGCCACAGACAGTGCAAGTCACGTGAGACTGGCTCCATGAGTGATCACGCAGTTGTTCCTCAGACATTCTGTAATGGTCCACATGGAAGAGGAACTCTCTGCACTTTGGTGGAAAACTGGACCCTTTTCTATTGAAGTCAGTGACTCTTATTTCTGACAAAATGGATGAGAAAGCTCAAGCTTAATAGCTGACATGTAGCTCAGTTTTCAAGGGCTTAAGTTCAGCATACCATAAGCAGCTAGAAAGAAATCTTGCAGAGAACCATACGAAAATTTGTTTGCTTTTCAAAATTAGAGGTCATCATATGCAAATTGCAAGTTATATTATTTAAATAGCATTAATAATACTTAATGCTAAAAGAATGTCTCTCAATAAATACTTAAGAAATGCCAGATCCTTAATTATATTGTTTTGTGTGCATGCAAGGTCATCTCGTCAGTAACTACATCATTCCATACAATCTTCATATGACTTTTGTCTCATTTATCATGCAGGATGTTAGCATGCAAGGATAAAATTAGGTATGTCACACCAACCATAAATAAAGTATTTCTTAACTTTTAAATGCTCAATTTTTAATGTTCCTTTCCATGTAACAAAAATTAAAACAGAATTAAATCCTGTTGTCAGCATTCATCTCTGACCAACTTAAAGCAAGCAGCCTGTTTTCTTCCTCCTCCAAATTCTGCAAATTTATAAGTTTTTTCTGCATCTGTATCTATCATTTATTTATTAAAAAGTATATAAAAAAAAAAGTTGAGTATTTTCTTTGGTAAAAGACAGCATTGTTTTTTCTGGAATGCAGGGAGCTTTTCAGGAAAATGGCAAAACTTTTGACTATTTAAAGGTGGCACAGTAATTTTGAAAAAAATTAACACTTGGTTCAAGTGAGTGTATTTCATCCATTATCTCCTCTAACATCCTCACCCTGGTGTTAGAAGCAAAGAATCATAGAACAGTTGGAAGTGACCTTTAAAGGTCATCTAGTCCAACCTTCCTGCAGTGAGCAGGGACATAGAATGACAGAATCATAGAATAGTTCGGGTTGGAAAGGACCTTAAGATCATCTAGTCCGAACCCCCCTGCCATGGGCAGGGACACCCCACACTAAACCATGCCACCCAAGGCCTCATCCAACAACATCTCTGGGCATCTCTCTACCTCCTCTTTGAGCAACCTGTGCCAGTGTTTTGCCATTCTCATCGTAAAAAATTCCTTATTCCTAGTCTAAATCTATCCTCTTTCAGTTTAAAACCATTACTACATTACAAACAAGCCCTGCTGAAAAGCTTGTACCATCTTTATTATAGGCCCCCTTTAAGCAATGTAAGGCCGCAACAAGGTATCCCTGGAGTCTTGTCTTCTCTAGGCTGAACAAGCTCAACTCTTTCAGCCTTTTCTCATAGGAGAGGTGCTCCAGCCCTCTTAGCATTTTCACCGCCTTCCTTAGGACCCACTCCAACAGATCTTGAGGGCTCCAGAGCTGGACACAGTACTCCAGGTGGGGTCTCACAAAAGCAGAGTAGAAGGGTAGAATCACCTCCCTTGACCTGCTCGTCATGCTTCTTTTGACACTTCTTTTGCGGCAGCAAAATATAGGATACAGTTGGTTTGGTGGGCTGTAAGCCCACACTGACAAGTTACGTCCAGCTCTTTATCCAGCAGTACCCCCAAGTCCTTCTCCACAGGACTGCTTTTAATACCTGTATTGAAATACCCCAGCCTGTATTGAAACTGGGGGTTGCCACGATCCAGTGTAGGACCTTGCACTTGGCCTTGTTGAACCTCATAAAATTTGCATAGGCCCACTTCTTAGGCTTGCCCAGGTCCCTCTGGATGGCATCCTGTCCCTCAGGTGTGTCAATCACACCACTCAAGTCGCTGTCATCGGCAAACTTGCTGAGGGTAAACTTGATCCCGCTGTTCATGTCATTGAAGCTACTAAATAGCACTGGTCCCAGTACAGATCCCTGAGTGACACCACCTGTCTCCATCTGGACACTGAGCTATTGACAACTGCTACACTCTGAATGTGACCATCTAGCCAATTCCTCATCCACCCATCAAATCCATATCTCTCCAACTTAGAGAGAAGGATGTTGGGGGAACTGTGCCAAGGCCTTACAGAAGTACAGACAGATGCCATCAGTAGCTCCTCCCTTGTCCACTGACGTAGTCACTCCATCATAGAAGGCCACTAGGTTGGTCAGGCAGGACACGCCCTTGGTGAATACATACCAATTGTATTAAATCACCTCCCTGTCCTCCATGTGCCTTAGTATGGCTCCTAGAAGGATCTGTTCCATGATCAGACAGAGAGATGAGGCTGACAGGTCAGCAGTTCCCAGAGTCCTCCTTTCTATCTTTTTTTAAAAATGACTGCAATGTTTCCTTTTTTCCTGTCACCAGAGACTTTATCTGACTGCCATGACTTTTCAGTTGTCATGGAGAGTGGCTTGGCAACATCAGAAAATTCCTTCAGGACTCGGGGATGCATCTCATTGGGTCCCATAGACTTATATATTCAGGTTCCTCAGGAGGTCACAAACCTGATCTTCTCTACAGTGAGAGGGTCTTTGCTCCCATAGTCCCTGTCTTGCAGTCTATCCACTAGAGAGGTGTGGAAAGACAGGCTGCCAGTGAAGACAGGCAAAAACATTTCTGAGTACTTTCGACTTCTCATCCATTTTCACCAGTTTCCCAGGCTTGCTCATAGGTGGGGGAGTACACTTTCATTGACCTTCAAAATTAGGAGAGTTATGGGAGTTGAATGCCTAGGTTATGTTTCCCTGAGGCCGTTTCTACTTGCATGACCAGCCCTTCCTCAGCAGCTTGTCATTCCAGAGAAGGTCCTACTGATCCTGGCAGGTTTGGAAAACTTCAATTTCACATGCCTCTTTAATAACTTACAAAATAAATGAGCTACTTTTTAACAGCAGTGTGTCATGCCTTTGTCTCCAGTTCTTTAAGCATATTTATTGCCCTACATTTATAGGTCTAATGATTCTTTAAAAAACCTTCAGGTACTCAGTTCCTTGGAGAAGAACGTTAGTTTCTACAGGAAACATCAGTGAAATTTGGAAGGAGTGAATTTAATTATGTTGAACTATAAATTTCAAAACTCCACACAAAATTGGAAGTTGGAAGAGTTGCTGTGAGGATGTTGGTGGCAGCAAGGGGACTAACAGCACTGTACCTGCGAGGCACAGTGTGGTTGAAGACTGGTATGGTGTGGGATTTAGGGCACAGACCAGAGGGGAAGGTGGAGAGAGGAGCCAGCACTGTGAGGAGAGTGATTCTGCATGGGCCTGTAACATTACATAGCCTTCAGCTGCAGGCTGTGATGGCACTGTGTGAAGTTCATGGCCTCCCCATCGGGGTGTCCTGTGGGGTATAGTGCTAGGCAAAAACAATAGGCAAAGTGCACTCAAGAATGGGCCACCAGAAGGCCACAAAGTCCCACCTGGACCTCAATGGGGACAAGGCTCCTGATTTGAGTTTTAGCCAGGAGAAAGCTTCTAATATCACATATGATCTGGTTAGCTGGTGTTCCTCTCAAGTACTTCTGCAACACTACTCATGCGATACTTGCAGAATCTTCCCCCTAATTTGCTCTAATGCACAGGCTGCTTTCCCTCTGTAAGTGTCTCCTGAAAATTTATGAGCTGTTCATTGTTGACAGTACATCATTTGGTTTCTCAAGAATATGCAATGCTCAGTAGGGAATAGGGTGAGGGATTCTTCTGTGTAAAAAATAATTTGTAGATACAGTAGGAACAACATGCAGAAAAAGAAAACAATAATGTCCTTAAATTAGGCTGTTGTTAGCCCTAAAAACCAGTATTTTTCAGTAATATTTTCAATTTTAAACATTGTGGCACTTATTTTTTTGAGTATATTTTTAATGTGACATATAAGGAAACTTTTTTTTTTAGAAAGACAACAATAATTATTACTTCTTCAATCAGATAACATTATTTATGGTTTCTAAAGATTCTTACTGTTAAACGGAAATGAGATAATATCCAGCTTATTTTCTATTATAACTGAAGTATACAGAGAACAGTTTTATTCAGGCATTCTCGAACTTGCTTGAACCACTGGTATTAAGGCTTCACTTTCAAATAGCATTTGAGTCAGTATTTTTTCATGGATTTTGTTGTGAGGAAGGAGCCTTCGCATTACTGTTTTCAATGCAGTGACTTTTACTGCCAACAGGTAAACCACAAGGGTTATTACACATCTAGGGTGTGTATATATATACAAATATATTTTCTGTATATATATATTTTGAAATAAATGTACAGTGCTTTTTGTGTGTTTGCTGGCAAGTGTATGCACACGTGTTCCATAAGCTGAAAATGAGACCTGTAGCAGTTATAAAATATAAACAGGTATTAGTAAACTTATGTTTATGTATAAACTAAATAAAGTTAATATAAGTCAAGTTGCTGCTTGGTGGGATCAATCACTATAACGCTTTTCAGACCTTTGTGCAGTACGAACACTGCACACTTGCCACTCATCCTAATTTGATGTTAAAGTTATTTTTACAGAGATTCCAGTAGGAGGCACTGGGTTTTATTTTTATGCATACTATGTGCTGTGTAAAGTGTCAAGAATTATGGATTAATGAAATATTCTATTCCAACCTCTTTCTAACACAATGTTTTGTGTTACCTGGGTATTTTGTGTATCCGGAGCAGAGGAAAGCTCTGATGCTGCTCCTCATCCAGATCACAGCTGCACCTGCCCGCCCTACTTCTGCAGTTCCTGTCTTGTTTCCTTCCCCTGCATAGCTATATGCTATCTGTCTCTCCAAGAAGTCCTGCCACAGTACCTTGTTATTAACTTTTATTCAGTATGTTTAAAAATATCTTCTTAAAACTACTCTGAGACACTTCAGTTCTGTAGATCTGCCCAATAACATACCATTAGCTGTTTCACTAGCTGTGAGTGGGGTTTTTCTTCTCTCCCTTCACATCCATGCTCCTCTGCAGCAATTGAATACACAGAGTTTCTCTGGCTAGTATTTCTCTGCCTCATTTACCATTTCCTGTACTGTGGAGTAAAATCTTTGACTGTTGTCTTAAAATAAACCAGGCAATACTAATATCTGAAATTACTTATGTTTGTTTAAACAAAGGGATATTTTCATAAAAGTGACAGAAGTGCATTCTACAGATCTGGGTTTTTCAGAGATGTCTGCACAGAAACTGATCCTTTATGTGTGTGTCTTCAAGATGTAAATAAGATTCTTCAGTCAGATACACATAATTAAAAAAAAAATCACTGCCATTTCCAAATTGCATCGAAACCCCTATTAGCTGAATGAGTTTTAATTGCACTGAGGACAAACCTTGGCAATACACAAAATAAAATCAAAGCTACTACTGAAGAAGTAATATCAAATCTTATCTACTGCTTATCTGGTAAAAAGGAATGTCAACTGCTGCTGAATGGTGAGGAGAAAAGACATATCTTCCAGAACCTCATAGCACAGAGATTTCATAATAGATGTTTCTAATGACTATTCAAGAAGCTTTTTAATTATGAAATACTATGCATGCTTCTGAATAGCCAGGGAACTGTACAAAAATGTAATTGGCAGCAGTAGAAGAGTGCAAACAAATCATTTCAAAGACAGAAAGAAAATTCAGTCTTAGTAACAGTTATGTAAATGGAACAAAATATGTATAACAAAAACAGGACACCATTTAGTCTCTCAAAAATATAATTTACAGTGAATGCATTTTACTCAACACTGCAATTTGTAATATAATATGTGCATAAGCCATAATGAAAATATCATTATAATTAACTTTGAATTACACAATCTTGCATCTTTTGTTTCAAAACTAAAGAATGCTTATCATAAAAGCTCTGCTTCAGTGTTTCACAGTGGTGTTCCCTGCCTTGATTGAACATGCTTGACTTACTGACTGAATCTGTTCTATTTCTGGCTCTCAGGACTGCTCTAAGTCTGTGGGGACTGAGAGGCTGAGTAGGACTACAGATGCACATCTGCGAAAGGTTTTATGTGTAGGGTTTTTTTTTCCTGGTAAACTGGGAGATTATGATTGATGAGCCCAGCATTAGGGTAATGTTATCAGGGACACTTTCTGCCTCTGTCCTTTGTGGCATCACCGAGGTCAAACCATAATCATGTTAGCATTGAACGTAGTACTTTATTAATGTTTCATGAGTAACTCTGTAGTAATCAGTCTAGCTTTGTATAGATAAACAAAACTGCTACAAAAACCCCTGATCTATACACTGACTGCTTTAGAAGCTACTGCAAAAAGTCTTAAAAGTAACTTGACTGAATGTCTTTTCCAGCCTTTACAACAAGTCTAATTTCCACAAGTTTGAAAGAATCTATTATGATGGAAAACCATTTCCACTGCAATTTCTGTGTTTAGTTAGAATTGTAAAACACACAGCTGAAAAATCATATAAAACAACACTGAAATCCTGCCTGCCATTTATTAATTTGCACAGAATTTTAGTAAAGCTTGTTAACCAGTTTGTTAAATCACACTGATTTATGCCACTGTGTCTCTGTGATGTTTTCTAGGCCGTCCCCTGTTTGCTTTGGTAAGTCTAAGGATGAATGCTGAAATTCTTTCTGTTATTTAAAGAAAATGTTTACATTCATAGATGTGCAAGTATATAAGGATTTTTATTTACTCCCACATAAAATTAAACACTATATGTGCCTGCAGTAAGCAAACAATATGCATGAACAGAAGGAAATAATGTCAGCTAAAGGAAAACAAGATCCCATTATATGTTCCGCAGTACCACACATGATCCTTTCCACTGAAATTAAACGACGACCACTGATTTCATTAGACAAGGGATCAGGATAATGCCTATTTGAAATATTCCTCTATTTTCTGTGGCTCTCCTGTAAACATGTTCTCTACTTGCTTGGCTAAGTTGCTGTAGAAATTCCAGGCTTGCACAAGCTTGCTGTGTTTTACACGTCAGCACCACACCCAGGCTTTTTTTTCCCTGAAGATAGATTCTTGTATAACAGCCAAAGCTTGGCCTGAGGATGACCTAACAGAGTAATACATCTGCTGGCTGGTTCAAAACATGGAATCAGACATGAGGTAGGGAATGTCAAACTTTCCAATCCCCTTATATTTGTTACTTACTTTGACCAGTACAATGCCAGTGACCAAAAAGAGCATGCACTGGCAGTTTGCTGGATACACTAATAAACCCCTATGTGGGGAAGGTTTCCTGAGAAACTATTATACACTCAAGCCACTACACTTTCAAAATGTAATTCCATTACTTGCTACTACACAGACTATCTGCATTTTCTTGACAGGGATTATCCTGCTTTAGCTACTTGCTATTTTATAATGAGCTTTATTAAAAAAACTATGCATAAATCACACTCTTTAAACATTCCAAAGTTATCCACTTCAATTTCTATCCTCTGAACTACATCCAAATGTGAATACTTCTTCTGTCATCTAGTCTCCCAGAAGTGAATCCAATATTCCAGGTGCAGTCTCAAAAGAACCATAGACAGGTACAACTATTTCCATTCTCTGTGATGCAATGATTTTCCATAGATGGCATAAAAATACACTTATTTCTGGTGAACGGAGAATTAGAGTTTTATCTAATCACATTGTTGCTCTTTGCCACCCTTCCCCTTGCTACTGCTCTAGTTTTGGTACTATTTTTGTTTCCAGACTTTGTTTGATTCCTATTGAGTATCTTTAATTCTTTCCTCTCAAGGTGATTTTCAGTGTATTTTCTGCATCTAAGTCAAATAAATCTATGCCTCTTTCTTCTGCTTTCTAGGCAATTCTCAACTTTATTATCATTTGTGAACATCATCAGACTGCACACTTGAAGATAGCATATATCTGTGTAGAACTGAATTTTAACTACTAATCATGCTTTGCTAAAAGTAGATGCTGGGGTGAATAAAAGCCATGCAGAAACTGCCTCCAAGCAAAACTATGTAATAACGGCATGATGCTCACATCTATGGGGACAGGAGTGAAAGACAGTGTAGGAAGGGTATGATGCAAAAGTGAGGTAATTTCTGATGTTAGAAAGCTGAAAAGTACTCAATTAGTTGAAGACTGTAATTCTAATACTATTCTAATCTTAACATCAGTTTGTCTGTCTCCTGGCAGTCTGAGCATAATTCCACACATATGGAATCAGTCCTTAGTGCTACTACAGCTTAAAATTTAAAACGCATTTCCAGCTTTTAACTATTAGACTTTCTTGAAAGTATAGTCCTGAATGAGCATTAAAGCTACACTCTAAATTCATGCAAGTTGTTTTCTTCAACAGCACAAAACATTTCTGTAGAGAGCTCCTATGTGATTTTCAAAAAAGCAGAAATTTCATGAGAGAGATCAAATAAACTCAAGCTAGCACTTTTCTTCAAGTGATCTCATGTCACAGCGCCTTTTATCCTCCTATTAATCATTCCATCTTTGTGGAAAGATGGAGAAAACACAATTTAGGATACAAGAATGAACACTCTTTATAAAATTTCCCAAAGGGAGTCATTAATATGCGTATCTCATTATATTCCCCAATAGGTGGCAGCTTGTTTATTCTTTTTCACTAAAGTACCACACTTCTGTTCTTACAAATGTCAAAACTAAATCTCTTGGTCAACTTTAGTCTTCTTACTCCTGGGCCCAGTTCAGGTTTAGCCACAACCACAATCTAAAAAAGGGCTAGGTGCAGCAACATGTGCACTCTGGAGACATGTACCTGTGACTGTGCATCCCACACTTGAGAATGTGAATGGAATGCAGTGATCCTTTGAGGCAATCTCCATATTTGCTAGTAAAATTGAATTTATTGCTACCAGCTGCGACAATTACTTGCTTTTAAAAATAATGTTACAGTACATGCACCTATAAGAAAGATCAGCCAAAGAAAAGACGGAAAATGTTGTTCAGGTTCATCGTGCCAACAAAGGGCTACTCCCTGGAACACATTTCTCATACTTTGGGAAGTGCATCTCAAATATCCCAAGTGATGAGGTTGCCATCACTTCCTTAGGAGACTGCTATACAAATATCAAACCATTTACTCTTCTAAATAGAGGACACTTCTAAATTATATACATCTAGGAAGAGATTTGGTTTTATAATACTATTCAGTTCTTTTGAATTTTAAATGGCTACTTTTTCTTTCAAGTCCTAAAGGACAATTTTCTTTAAAGAGACGGTTCTTGAAATTAAATTGCCAAAGTGATTAGAAGAAACACAACACTGCTAGACTTACAATGCTACTACAAAAGCACTATATATGCAGTAACGCATAAGCTGAAAAGTTCTGCAACTGTATGGAAACCCACAGCTTATTCAACATATAGTCCTAACTCTGTAAGCAAGACAAGCAATATGACTTTAAGGAAGATCCATTTCCAGAATATAACCTTAAATTGAACTATTGCTGGCCAAAACATCAGAATATACCTTGTTTTCCTAAAAAATACAAGAAGCATATGTGCATATTACCTCTATCATTAAATAAAATGATTATCAAATTAATCAAAAAACGTACAATATAGGTAAATATTTTTCATGCTTAAATTTTGCAGACTTCATGGTGATTTACATCAGAGCAGTTCTTTTGCAAAATTTATTCAGAGACTGCAGTTATTGGCTTATGTTCATATTTCTACACTTCCAGTTCATCTTCGAATAGGAAGTGCCTAGCTTCGGTCAAGTAAGGAATACAATATATCTTGCAAGATACCAGCATTTACAGTAACCTTTTTTTTTTTTTTTTGATGTAGAAAGTAGTGAGGAGGAACAGACATATTTTTCAGGCTATTCTGTATTGTCCAACTCATGCCCATCTGATGTTTTCTCATGAGAGAACAAATAAGTGAATTTCATTTTCCATGATTTGGGCATAAGGAAGGAAAATCCACTCTAAAATAAAGCATTCTGTCAAGACAGAATGCAAATTCTCCTTCATTTTTTATTTCTATAAATCTAGTTCTAAAGCGATGAAAAATGGCTTTAGTTTAGCTTGTTAAAACAGAGAACTCATTACTTAGGCTAAAGTGCAGCTTACCATCCTGTTGATACGGACAAAGTCTTCAGGCTTCTTGGCCCATGGGGGGAGATCAACATCATTCACAACAACTTCATCTTCCCTGATTCCTAGATTATAGCCATTACTGTTGACAAACATCTCTGGTAGGTAGTAAAACTCTGGAATCAACTCCTAGCATGGAGAAAACACACAATGAGAGTTCACATTTATACAGAGATGTTTAAGAGTGCTGCCAGAATCAGGCTCTGCTATACAAATTAAAGCTTTTCTGGTTTTGCTTATGCACACTTGTTTAAATATTTTATAATCTGTTTTTTGTACTTAGAATCAAATATATTTTTTCATAATGAAATATGCAACCTTCGTTTTGCCCATAACTGTTATTATGAAAAGTACAACTTTTGAAAAGCAGAGCATACCAATAAAGGACACCTTTTCAGGATAACAGGTAGGAGAAATTGTATGCTTAGCCTTCAACATTATAAATAATGTCATATTTTTTAATCACTATTTAACTGAAATACTTAAAGGGGGAGAGGGAAGGGAGGAAGTTCCTAATATAACACTGTCTCAAATTTACTTCCTCTATATTCTTTAATTGTATAAAAGATTATGGCAACTTAATTACCTATATAAGGAGAAAGAATTCATGGTGAAATTATTTTTCTACTGTAAGAAAAAATTAAAAATACATGGAGGAAAAAATGTCAGTACCAAAAAATGTCCTTAAAACAAACACATGATATATAAACTGTGAAAGATCAATAACTAAGTAGCAAAGATCATCTGCACAGCATTAATACATTATAGATAAGTTAGTGTGAAGGTTTCCCAATTTCCAGGATAGCTAAACAAAAATGCATTTTGACATAATAAATACTGCCATTTGTTGCTGTCTATCATTTTAGCAGTAAGTATTGAACTGCAATAACAAAAAGCTTTCAGGCCTCCTACCTCTTTTCTAATATCCAGATATGGAGTAAATTCACTAAATTACATTATTAAAACCATTATTATATTCAGTTGTGTAACATGATCAAAACTGATGACACAGCAGGTGAAACCTGAACCTCTTTGTGGTTCTTTCAAAGGCTGCAGGCATATGAAGCATAAAAAAAATCACTGCAGACACAAAATTATCTAATTAAAGCTGATCTGCAACTCCATAGAGAACAGACCAGTTAAAGCATAGATGGTCTTTTCAAATATGTTGATTTTTTTTAAAAAAAGGTAATATTTATATTACAATTTTAAGTATGTTTAGGAAGGCAATTTACTTGCTTCTTTACATTATTTTTAATATACTGAAACCAGTCTGAACTCAGATTAGACTTCAATGCAATGCAAATCAACACCTTACAAGTGCAAACACTAACCAAGTGAAACATGCCTAAGCATGAATAGCTTATTTTGAAATGAGCTATAATTTCAAAAAACAAAAAAAAAAATATTAAAAAAATATTGCATGCAGTTAATAATAAAACAGCAGCTAGAGCAAAGCCAAACTAAAATCAATCCTGAATATCCTATAAGATAAATGAAAAAATACTATTTTACTGACAATCTTAAGTTTGATTATATACCTCTAATATACTCAGAATATTTCTAAAAATAACCTTTGCCCCTCTCCCCTAGACAGGATTCGCTAACTCTCAGGTTCCTGAGGAAGCCCTTTGGCTTTCTCTAATGGAACCCAAAGAAGAATGAATGGTCCTCGCAGCAGGAGAAAACTGGACATTAATCTTTCCAAAGCTCAACAAAGAACTAGTAACTTGGGCCTAACAGCTGGCCACAACCCAACATGGACTACCATAAAAATCATTGACAAACTAAAAGCATTGCTTTAAAGAAAAGAAATATCTATAAGGACCTCAGAATGATAAAATACTAATAAGTAAAAATTTAATTAAAATTTAATATTTAGATGGAATGGAATTTATTAAAAAAGTAAGCAAAATTAATTTCTATTTTGTACAGAAGACTTGAAAAACATACCACAGTTTTTTAATTATTACCATTTTGCATGCAACTTGGTGGTGTACTAACCTGTAATGTCAAATATCAAGCAGTTTTAGATTCCATCAAAGATACTTTAACTCTAAAATTTCCTTTTTCAGTTTTAAATATTCTAGGATCTAATCGTGAACTTTTACATGTAACAAATCTGAATTCTAGTAAACTTCTGATTTCAGGGGATCTTGAAACAAAGGGATCTAAGTCACTAAGTATTTTTAATGGTATTTCTATTATTTTTAATGGTATTTCTATTTAGTAATTTTATCTTTGCTGCTATTTGCTTTCAGTGTAAGTTAATGTTCCTTTGCCTGGTACAGCACAAAACGTAAATAGAAATAGAATAAATAGAAAGCATGCAATTAACTTTCTTCATAAGATTTATTGTGTTGTATATGTTTAGTTTGACCTGGCTTATTCCTATGCTCTGGAAATTAACCAGTGCCAGACATCTAAATCCTCTTCAAATAACACTCTCTCTAGAACCCTAATCTTTTCAGTTACAAATCTCCTGTTAATTCAATTTTATTTTTTAGTCAAAGTAACAAAACTAAACATAGCATTAAAAGAAAAAAGTAATAAGCCAACTATGTCATAGCCTCAGGATTCTCTTCGGTGTTACTTTTAGTGCAGCCTGCAATTTTTTGTGCTTATTTGAGTACTATTTAGCACAAATTGAACCTTTCCTTGATATACGAACAATTTTCCTTGTGGCCTTTCACAGATACTTACCTATTTCCTGTACTTTGCACTAACCATGTTTTTGATATTGTTTGTGATATTCCTCTTCCAATTTTGCTGTCTCCCCTATTGATTAGACTAAGAAACCACAGCACTTAAAAATAGCTCAGATAAATTCACCCTCTTTTAATTTCTAAAGAATGAATGAATATAAACTAAAACAGAGAACCATTATGAAAACTTGTGGCACCCTGTAAGTATGAATTTGCTAATAGCTGGAAAAATCTTCAAAATGCATGTTTAGCTACTTAGAAGCACAGAAAATACAATTCATCTGGAGAACTGTAATAGAAAGGTTTGGTGTTATGTGTTCACTTTTTATTCTGCTGAGAAAAAAAATTGAAGAGGTTTTCTCTTCTACCTCATGCCAATGGCAGGTGCCACATGAGAATGGAAAGGTGAAGATTCACTTCCCTAGGGCCCCTGAGCACTCTTCTCTAGGAGAAGTACAAGCTGGGAGAGGCAGACAGAGGAAGGATTATCAAGGACAATGCAGGCAGCAAGGATGGAGGCTGGGAGGTTGCTAGGAAAAGGAAGGAGCAGACAGGAGCGAACCTCAGTGGAGACAGTGAGATGACAACCGAAGGCCACAGAGAATTTCTTTAAAAAATAAGCCACTGAAAGTTGCAAGAATGAACACAAGAACGAAGGAAAGGATAACACTAGCAAGGGCTAGAGTTATTTTTGAACCTATTAACATTTTTCTTAGCCAGAGTTTGGCTTTTTTTCTTCGTTTCCTAAGTGGGTTTGTGCCAGTTCATATTCTAACAAAGTTTATGGCTAGAGAGAGACAGCTGTTTTGGTGCTTCAAATATCTGTTTCAGGGTTACATTTGGAGAGGCAACCTTGCTCATTCCTCCATTCCAGAAGACATTCAACTACACAAACTTTCCTGCCAGGTATCTGTCTACCCTGTTGTTCAAGAATTTGAGTGACAGTAGCTCCACAACCCTTCCATCAACTGATTTCAGCACTTTTCACCTGAGGAAGTTTTACCTATCACCTGGCCTGAATCATTCATTATACAATCTAAGCCCATTGTCCCTTGTCCTAGCTATCAATCCATCCCAGATACAGAGACCAAATTACTGTTTTCTATTTGCACAGTCTATTAAATGTTTGGAAAGCATTATCCTACAGCTTTACAGCCTTTCAGTTGCTACAAGTCCAAACGAAGAAAAATTATCTTACCTTCCATATCCCCACATTGCTTAAGTTTTAGTTACAGATATGTAAAATATGATTTTAATCTCCCCAAATATCCAGTAGAATTATTCCTATACAATGCATAACTTAATTTACTCCTATATATACTTTGGCATTATTATATTTTGTCACACGTTCATCACACAGAAGCCAAAATAAATGTTTTTAACAACTTCTGTGGTCTTTAGATCAGAGATTCAGATTGCATGCTTTTCTGACAGCATCTGCTATTTTTCATTCATTTTTATGCACAGTGTAATTCACCATACAACACAGCTTCTCACAAATCACCAACTCCATACTTTAGAAGCGTCATTGTTAAATTCATCCTGAAGGTAGGGAAAAGGAGACTCAGAAACTAGCAGGGGAAAAAAATTTATCTCAAGGATGGTATTTACACCAAGGGATGGGACAAAGAGGACCTTCTGTCTCCCATTCTGCTTTCCACTTGACAGACAGAATAGCTGATAAGTGGACCCTTACAATTCTTAGTACACCTTCAGTGGCACTACTGGTAAAAGGTCGATGCACAGTCAGGTCTATGCAAAGGAATGCTTGTTGGAAGATATCATGATTTTGAGAAGTTTATGTTTCAAGCTACAAATGTTCATGAAAGACAAATCTCAAAATATCTTTTCCTACACTACAAACATTGACTTAGCCAGTGTAAAGACATGAAGAAAAACATCAAAAATAACAACATAAAATATTTCTCAGAAGTTATAGCAGTTTGCAGGCATAAAATAAGGGAGTGCAAAGAAAAGAGACACCAAAGACCAATACCTTTAAAAAGTAAGGTATTTTTTAAAAGGTTACAGACCAATTAAGCATTTTATACATAGTTATTGTAAGTCATTCTGCTGATACATAATTTTGCATTAACTGATGCAATTCAGTAAATGTTATTGATTTCTTTGCTCTTGCCAAAACATATCAAAGGTTCTAAATAAATCTTTCTGACTACATAACCTGTCATGGGTAATTTCTTACCACAAGAAATATCTAGAGTTCAAAGAGTTAATAAAAAGAGGGATTCTAGTGATCTAAATCTATTTGCAGTAATTTCTGTCTAGTTGTCCTTGACATTTCACAAGCTGGTAACCTCCTCTGCTCCCCCTTCATTCACAGTTCTAATAAGACAGGTTAGCTTTCTATCATTTAATAGTCAGCTACCTTTCAAACTGCCTGAGAAGCTTGGCTCTTCTCAGATGAAGAACAATGCAATAAAGCTACTGACGGGAGTTAAAAAAAAGGTAAAATGAATATTATAACAGACATTTCTTGTCTGTAAATGAGATCTCTAGTTTATTTTAATAGCTATACTAAAACCCCAAGGTATAGTTAACAGTATTATATGCCTTGTGTCTTCATATAAGAAAACATCCCCAAATGCATTTTCTAATTTACAAGCCTGTGACAAATCCAAGCTGCTGAGAAATTAAACTTTAAAAGTATGTCTTGGGGTGATAGAGGACCACTATTAACACTATCATAATCGTACACCACTTGCTTCAAATCTGACATTTCTGTTTAATATGTTTTGCTAAGGGTATACCATTTTATGGACTCCCAATGAAATCAAATCCAACCCAGACGTTTTCACTTTTCTACTATAATTCACTTTAAGGTTTTAAAGCTGCCATTTCTTTTTCTTTTTTTTTTTTTTCCTCCAAAAAGGTTGATCCCCTGGCATCCATTAATTCCACAAGAGCCTAGTACTAGGTCAATGAGTCACTCATGAGTACCTCTATTAACTGCGTTAATTCACACTAGGCACCTTAATGACACTTTTGTCAGAGCTACCTTTCTAAATTCTAAACACGCTTTTCAAAAAGTAATATAACAAGTTTGAGAGGCATTAGGAAAGATTAGTGCCTGAACAGGAGGTTCTGGGGAAGTCAATGTTACCAAAAACTGGAGCAGGGGGGAGGTGGAAAGTTAAAAATGTGAAAGCTGACTGGCCAAGTTATGGTCATTTCCGGGTGACTTGCTCAAAGGTCACTCCATGAACATTCATTCTTCCTCCAGCTTGTACTGATTATCTCAAGAGAAGGTCGATGTTGATAAAAGGAGACACAATAAAATAAACTGTTATCCAGGTTCTCCCTTGTGTGTTACAACTCTAACATACTGCATGCCGTATTAATTGTGTTTCATTCACTGTAGGTGAACAGGTTTCTTTGAAAATGAGAGAAAACAGTTGAAATGTCTGTCCCAAAGGAACAAAATCATCTAAGCAGATCTTTAATCATCCATTGAGCAATAATTTATCATATATTATGTTTTTCAAAGATAGAGTACCTTTTGTCACAATTTGAGATGTAGCAATTATGGCTTGTTTATCAGACTCATCAAACTACTGCCATAGCCCTATTTTCATTACCTTAGAGTGAAACAATTTAGTTCCTGAGAAAACTGCACATACACAAAGGGGGAGAAGGAAGGAGAAAGGGGAAAGGGAGAAATAGATAGAATGTCAGAAAGGATATGTGTGTGAAAAAAGGAGACTGACTGACAGAAGTGCAGCTTCCTAAAGAGATATTCATTCTTTTGCAAATGTCAGGTATTTGTTTTTAAAATATTAATGCAGAATTTCTGAAAAGTGGCTTGGATGGTTTTTTAAAACTATATTGAGGCTGCAAAAGAACACTGTTGTGGGAAGTGTCTGCTTCGCTTAAAAATCTGTTTACCAGTTAAAAATGACGTACTTCAGAAATTACTTAAGCACTTAAGAATAAAGCACCTGATAGTCCTTTCTTAACTGATGAAAAAAAATCAGAATACAGATTTTACTTTCCTAAAAAAATTAGTTTTAAGAGGATTTTTTGAATTAGATCTTTTTAATAAAGAATTAAGGCAATCCATATCATTATTTAATATGGTAGTTGAAAGCAAAAATTGTGGCCATCTTATAACACACGGCATTGAAGAATGTCAGATTAATTGATTACACATGCTGTTTTAAAATTATTTCATAACCTGTGCCACAGTAATTAATGAGATTAGTGAGATGAGAAATTAAATGTACTTAAAGCAGCTCAGATGAATTTTAGATATATGAGAAGGAATGCATGAATAATGAACATTTGCTATTCTTAACAGTTTTCAAAGTTTGCTGCTTTGATAGATAGCCCATATTCCACACACTTAGTATTTACTATAAAAACTCAAAAAATCTTTAGGATGGGAAAACAATCTACACTATGCATGTCACATTGGAATCCACAAAGGCCCCCATTTACCACTGTGTGTGCAGTGCAGCCAGAAAAAGCTACACAAATATGCAGAACACCTTGACAAAGTACAAGATTTTGCACTCACATGCAACCTCTATACATCTTCTCTTTTGCATACTATCTACTTTCTTACAGGACTGCTAGATAAATATTAGAAGTTGCCAGATTACTGAATATGAAATTTTGGATGTTTCACACTTCAGAGCTGAAGGTCCTTGTTGTGCAAGACAGTGGTTGCTGCTCTTGGGAGAGTGGGCAAAATAGGTAGAGATTTTGAGGGGGCTCCTAGTGGTTCCCCAATCCTCACTGCTTTTCGAGTCTGTGAAAACTTGACCGAAACGGTCAAAAAGACTGTAAGGCATTCCAAGCAGTGGCACAACTAAACTGAAAAAAGTGGGGTATTTGTAGTATTAATAATAGTTCAGTTTCCCATCCCTTTGCAGAATGAACTCCAAGGCCTCAGGGAAAAGTTGGCCCTGATGTCATGGCATCGAGAAATGCAGTTCATTAAGATCTTGAGCAACAAACAACAGCAACAATTAGCTGCTATACTCATTCTTGATTTATCGCTAAGAAACACAGACTCTGCAAATGGAAAGGGCCTAAAGGGTCAATTAGCACATCCTCTTGCCAATTCATGACTGTCCTCGATGCTTTTCCAGTATTTCACCAGTCTACACTTCTAAGAAACTTGAGACATAAGGCGTTTACTACTTCTCCTTGCAAGGATATTAAAATTCAGAGAATAGCCCATTTCACTTCAACTTTGCATTCTCTGTTGGTTAAGTAAACATTTTTTTAACTCTTATCCCTTTCCTTTGAGGTTTACCTCTTTGTTCCCTGACAAACAGTTCTTCTCCCTTTCATATGTTTGCATATTTCACAGTATTTATGTAACCAAGTCTTCACTTTTAGACATTAATTACTCCACACATACATACATACACACATTTTTCTTCTTGTATCCAACTCCTTAATCTGCTGGTTTTCTTATGGCTCCCTCCAGCTCGGGTATATACTTCCACTAGCTAGTTCTCAGCACTAAGAATTTGCTTTATCCAGCATGAATACATGCTAAAAATTAAAAAAAAAAACAAATCCAACAAACTTGCCTTCTTGAAGAATGTCAGAGCTCTGAAACAAACGAGTAACTAATCAGACTGTTTCAAGTGGAATTTAGATGCCATGAGATATTCTAGTTGTTAGAATGCTACGGATACAACTTTGGTCTCACTATCAGCTTTCTGCCATTCTGCTGATCTTCAAGTTTTCTTGTTAAACTGAACACTAAACAGCAAGACAGTGACATATATTGCTTAAGCTACTGAAATATATTTCAGTAGATTTATTCCAGTAGTGGCTTTGTATTAATATATAATAATTTGATGATGCAATACATTGAATGATGACATTAAATACATTAGAAATTCTTTTCTCCTTTCTACATTTTTTTTTTACTTTTTGTTTTTTATTTAGATAGCTTATGAACTTTTTCTCTTTGCTTAAAAGATTTAGCTTTTCATATTTTCAAATTTACTTTTGTTTATCTATCTTGAGCTGGATCCACTCATAATAAATCAATTCAAGGTCAACTTCTAAACCCACTTTAGCTGTATCTTCATTAATTAACAAAACCATATTTTAAACAGCATCTTTAATCCCGAAAGTATCCCTGAACGCTCAGGTCAGGGAATATCTGGAGAAAATATTTATTGGCTAACATACCTCATCTGTGCCTCCCGTATTAGATTTTCTTTAATGATTTAGCTCCAAGTAGTATTTCTCATTCTAATGGCCTAACAGAAATATATATATATATATCTAAATCTGACTCGGGGGCTTTACGGCACACTACCAAACATATTCCAAAATACATTATTTTACAATCTTTTCCCCAGTGTAACTCTGACCCTTAATTGTTACTATTTCACCCAAGTTATCCCCAACTCCCTTTTTTAAATTTAATGACACTAAAGGATATAGCTACCCCACACCTTCAACTTTTGTGTTCCTTTTCTGAAGGTGAGTATTCAGTTTTGAACATCTTTTTAACACTAATTTTATTTTAGTAACTAACTTGGGAATTTTTAATATAATACATTGTGTAATGCAACCATTATTCCTCCATAATTCCCACATCCTTGCAATAGTTTCCGGCAGCAGTTTATATTACTTCACTTGGTTCACAAGACTTTGTTTCATTCAAACATTTCAGTTCTTTTTTTTACGGACAACTCATCCAGTTGCTATTTTAGGAACAATCCTTCCACTAATTATATACCCTAGTTGAATACCATCCTTCTGAATGTCCACAAATATTACTCTATCTTTTTCAATGCTTCCTGTATTGAACTGACCTCCTCCTGTGTACTAAAGCCAGACAAGAATATTACAGTCACTTCCATCTTATCTTTTGTTTCAGCACCACTACTAGGAAGACATTTTCCCAGATACTCTGGTGAAATTCTAGGAAAATCAGATTTCATTGAAAGGAAAGATCAAAATGCCAGCAGTCTGAATTGGAAGAAATGGCTGCATTTCAAAGACAGCAGATATATACTCAAATTCCTTCCAAGTTCTGAAATTTCCTTTGTTTTAGTACTTAAAATACTATTGAATTACAAATTAGCATAAAAAAACATGAAAAGGCTTTATTTCTCCTCTTTAAAAAGCATTTTCTCCCATATGTTAAGTTGTCCATACAATTTGCAATTCATTATTCTAACTAATAACTGAATAATAACAAGAAGACTTGCCCACATACGCATATACCAGACTGCTGGTTTATTTATGCAAACAGGAGTTCTGGAATAAAAATAAATCAACACATTTACATCTTCTTCTTTTGTCAGGTTAAGTAAAAAATACAATGGTAATGTGATCTTAACTTCAGCATTTCCTCATTTGAGTGGCAGTATCAAAATAGAAGAGAGATATATTCACTTTAAAAAGAAAAATTTCTAAAACAGCAACTAATGGTGTGCTGCAGCATTTGCCTACTTTATTACTAGAAAATGAGAATCAAGAAAGGACCATATTATTCAAAATATTATTAGATTTTGCTTTCTTTCTGGTAAGGTCCCACGTATATGAACAATAACCCTTTGTATTTAACAATAGGTAAGGAGTAACAACAGTAAAATCCCCCTGCTCTCCAGCTGTTTCTGTATATCATGTAGAATTTGTTTTAATCTAATGTGTATTGTTGCATAATATCCCCAGGCACATTCAAGTAAAAGCTAAAGCTGTACAGAAAAGCCAACATTTTAATGGGTCTTGTCATTAATGCTTTATTAATTGCCCCAGGCAATGCAACCCCAGAGCTAGGCAAGCTATAACAATATGACACTTTAAGGTCAAATCCAATTCCTGCTGTGTTTTATGGAGTGGGCCAAATATTGAGTTAACAGCGGGAAAGAACAATTTATTGGGCTTTTCTCCATCTCCTGATTATCTGATCTAAATTAGATCAGTTAGGTTGTTTTTGTATAAAAACAAAACACCTTTTGTCCACTCAACTTCAAAGAATCTTTGATTCTTCCTATTAGGGCAATAATCTTTAGTAACATTTACCTTTTATTTAATGTACTGAATATAAAGATATGAAATATAAACTCTTCTTTATCCCTACAAAAAATAAAGTCCATAAATGAAAATCCTCATTTATCAGTTTATTTAATGTCTATAGAATCACATAATAGTTTGGTTTGGAAGGGACCCTCAAAAGTCATCTAGTCCAAACCCAACGCAATGAGCAGGGACATTTCAACTAGATCAAGCTGAACATGTTACCTTCACATCTGAGGTATCTCTTTGGCTGTTCCTCCAAGACCTGGCTACTGAAGAGAAGGTTCGATCTGGGTGGTCAAACTTGCTATCATTTGCATTTAGAAAGAACGTTGTAAAGGGCTCCTGTAGTTAATGAAATGAAGACAGATTAAGAAAACAGCAGAAGGAATCATGATGCAGATTTCTAATAAAATCCAAATACTTTTGCAAATCAAAATATTTCATGAAGCAGAATTGAAAAGTATGGCACCACATAGTTACAACTATGCATGGGTATCTGTACTGAATGTCTTAGTACATTTATTGGCACTAACCCATTTTGCACACACAAACACCAAGTTCTGGCCAGAAAGGATATTTTAGAATCATAGAGGAGTTAGGGTTGGAAAGGACATTAAGATCATTTAGTTCCAACCCTCCTGCCACGGGCAGGGACACCTCACACTAAACCATGTCACCTAAGGCTCTGTCCAGCCTGGCCTTGAACATCACCAGGGATGGAGCATTCACAACTTCCCTGGGCAACCCATTCCAGTGCCTCACCACCCTTACAGTAAAGATCTTCCTTATACTCAATCTAAGCTTCCCCTGTTTAAGTTTGAACCCATTACCACTTGTCCTGTCACTACAGTCCCTAATAAAGAGTCCCTCCCCAGCATCTTTATGGGCCCCCTTCAGATAATGGAAGACTGCTATGAGGTCTCCACGCAGCCTTCTCTTCTCCAGGCTGAACAGCCCCAACTTTCTCAGCCTATCTCCATACAGCAGGTGCTCCAGCTCCCTGATCACCTTCACGGCCCTCTTCTGGACTTCTTCCAACTGTTCCATGTCCTGTCCATGTTGAGGACAGCAGAACTGCACACAATACTCCAAGTGAGATCTCCTGAGAGCAGAGCAGAGGGGCAGGATCACCTCCTTTGACCTGCTGGTCACGCTCCTCTTGATGCAGCCCAGGATACGGTTGGCTTTCTGGGCTGCGAGCGCACACTGAAGCCGGCTCATGTTCATTTTCTCATCGAACAACACCCCCAAGTCCTTCTCTGCAGGGCTGCTCTGAATCTCTTCTCTGTCCAACCTGTAGCTGTGCCTGAGATTGCTCCGACTCAGGTGTAGGACCTTGCACTTGTCATGGTTAAACTTCATAAGGCTGGCATCAGCCCACCTCACTTTATATATTGACTCTTCCGTAAGACTAATTACTCATCCGTGGCAGACCTATGGAGCTTAGCTCCAGTTCACAATGGCTGCCTACTTCACTGCAACTGTCATAAACACCCTCTGTGTTTTTATTATTACAATGTGTGGGGTTTTTTATTACAACGCTTGTTTACCCCTTGTAAGATGTTATGCCAAAATAAAATCTTGCTTCTCTTCCATTTAACTTAAAAGACCTGAGCCTCACGGTGCACAGAACTTCTCTACAGTCATGATGATGCAGACTATGGTTGCAGGTTATCAAGCTCTATCAATACTTTGGGGCAGAGGTACAGGGAATGAAAGATTTAGTTTTTACTTTTGCTAATTCTGTCTGAAACCACACTCCCAATACTCAGTAAGTGGACACAGCTATTAACTTCTGGGTAAGAAGAGCTCAAATCTTAGACAGTCTGGCGAACCCATTTTTATGTCACTGCATTCCACCACAGGGCAGGGGTTAACAGGGAAAAAACAAATCCTTAATTTGACAGCAGAACCTGAATACTGAAATCATTGCCAACTCCCTGGTTTTCCAACACCATTCCATAAATTCTCAGATTAAACTAATACTTGGCAATATAACCACATAGAAGAAAACCACTTCTTCCTATTTGCCAAATTCTGATAGGAAATGTTAGTAAAAGCATCTCTTTCTTTAAATTCACACACAAATTTATTTCTTTGCATGTCCAGAATATCTGGAAATTTTGTTAAAAGAAACAGTTCATAATTACCATATTGGAATTCTTATTACAGTATTACCCACCTACTATTTTAATTTTATTCTATATACCCTCTATTTCCCTTTATGAAACTTGTGAAGCAGGGAACACCTCCATTAATACAGACATTCCAAGGGAATTATTTCACATTGTAGATATTGCTTTTAAATTACCAAAGAATAAAGAACACTGAAGTAATTAATTTTCTGTAGCATTCAAGAGCAATTAAAATAAACATAAGCAAAGTGTGGACACAAAGGTAGTGAAAGAATCCAAGAAGAGAGGGAAAACAAAAGAGGGAATTCAGACTTTCAGAGACCATTGTTTCTCTAATCTTTACTCTGCATGTTTTCCCAATTAATCTTTCCTATGATGCACAACAGTCAACACAGACTACTTTTTTTCAGTAAAGAGAAAAACTTTAAATTTCACTTTCTAAATGATAAGGAATGGCATATCTTTCTTATTGTCATCATAGTGTGCCAGTACTATTGAAGTAGCTTAAGGGAATTGTTTATATTTGAACAAAGACTTTTTGTTCTTTTCTTTTGAGCCAGAACAGTACCTTCACTTTCAGTGTCTGCTGGTGCAAATATAGGATAATTTTCATTATAATAATGCAAGACATTCTACTGCTAATTGTATAGTGGGTTTTCTTCCCATAGCATTTTGCCACTTAAAACATTGTAGATTCACTTTAAAAGGATAAAAGAATAGGTAACAACCTAAGAAATTTACTTTCATCAGTACATATGTTCCCATCATAGAATCCTATTATGTGTTATTATAATAAAAATAATCAAATTAAATAAAAAAATTGTCACAATATAATTTCTTGTTGGAGGACTCTAACAAACACCCATTGTACAACGACTTTGCTTGCCCTTGTGAATATTGAAAGAGTGTGTGGCAAGTGAGGAAAAGCTTTATAATTTGAACAGAATATTAATATTTAACCATAGCTAAGCTTGGTGAGCAGCATAAAGGCATCACAATGAACTGAAATACTGAAAGAAATTAAGTTTTTATGTATCCAGATTTGACAGTGAGCAGTAAAATATAAACGAAAAAGAATATAATTTAGATGCAGAACTAGCAACGGAAAACAATAAACACAGAAATTGGATTATATTTAATTTATCCTAAAATTCTAGTAATATAATTTTAACAATAAATGTACATAAGTTCTTTTAAAATTAGAATTATTTTGGTTCTAACTAGATTCCTCCCCAATTGCAATAGCAATCTTTGCAAATCATGCTATTTCTCTAGCTTACCCATACTGAAAAACTTTGTATATTGATCTGAGCACAAATAATTCTGCCTTCTACCAACCCCCATCTATCACTTTTTTACTTCATAGGATATATGTAATTTGTTGTGGATATCATTGTAGAGCAGACTGTGGGTCACTGTTGAGGTTCTGAAATCAGCAGCAGTTGATGGATTTTAAAACAGCAGAAACCAGACAAATTATGTAATTACAATACATTATGTAAAAATATTAATCCAAAATTCCATTACAACATTATTTTAAGCATCCGAGACAAACACACAAAAGCAATAAGATTCGTAATCAAGGATTAAACTTTTAGTAGCTGAGCACTACAGGGTGCCCTATTATGTTATCCTGCTATGACCTGTTGTGCCTATCTTTCTGGATTTTTAATCCTTAGAAGAAATTCAGAGCTTTCACTTGCTTTATCTCAAACCTCTCACATAATTCTAAGGTAATTTTTATTCTCTGGAAAGTCAAGTGCTTACATTATAGAAATACAATTCATATCTGTATTCAATACACTCATTTAAATACTGTTATTCTATGACACCGAATACTGTCATTTAATGTAAAAGTTTTGTTACTGTGAAAGCTATAAAGCTGCACAATCTTTTCATTATAACCCCATCTCACTCATTCCTAATATTCTGAATAAAATTCACGCCTTTTTCACTGCCAACAAAAAGAGAAATTCTTGGGGTACTTGGTTATGATGAATACAAGCTTGAGCTGTGGGAACAAGGAATTTTTCCATTCAACAGCACTTCTCTCACATTTTCACAGTGCCTAGTCCCATCTGAATCAATTCTGGTGGGAGTAAGGAAACCAGGAGGAAGGGATTCCTCATTCTAAGACATCTTACATAAAACAAAAATGTCTTTTCAGCCATTGTAAGAGAAAAAGAGAGTATTTTGGGTTTTCTCAGAGTGATCCACAACTTTTGTCTGATAGATCTTCCACTGCCCTGCTCAGACTTATCAAAATGAAGGCTCCGATTCACTTATGTTTAGAAAAGGATTTCAAGTCCTCCTCACCTTTGACCTTCACTTAAAACTGGTTTCAGCTCAATCAGACCTGATGCATAATAAATCCAGATTTTCTTATTGTACAAGTACTTAGTCATTGTAACAGTAACTGGAAACCAATTATTCTCTACAAACTTCTTAATTACTATGTTAGAGAATCATGCACGTTAATACTGCTCTCCATTTCAATGAAGATGTATCTGATTCACACAAACACAACTTCTTCAACAGCAACTACTGAGAGCTTTTTGCACCACAACTCTAGCGTATTTCACCTGAAAATCTGAAAACAATGCCGATATTTAGATTGTACATGATTCAAGCCAGAATTCATTCTTCTGTCTACTTTCCTCTTTTCTTCTCTACTTTTCAGGTTGAAATTCAAGTCACTGGAGTATATGTCATTCTGATGCAGTAGTCTTGGATTAATCTATTATCCCATCTGAAACTTAGATACTTACTAGTCCAGGCAGAAAACATGAGGAAAAAAAATGGCTCTTGAATGAGGTAATAAGGCCACCTAGCCATAAATTACGAATATTTAATTTATTAAAAAATTGGACTATGTCAACAGAACAGAATAGTGAATCCCCTTCCAGCATACCTTTTTGTCACAGTTTAACCTCAGACAGCAGCTAAACCCCACACTACCACTCACTCACTCCCCTCGGCTGGGATGGGGAAGAGAATCAGAAAAGTAAATGTTTGCTGGAGAAAACTGGTGAGTAATCATAGAATAGTTAGGGTTGAAAAGGACCTAAAGTTCCAACCCTCCTGCCATGGGCAGGGACACCTCACACTAAACCATGTCACCCAAGGCTCTGTCCAGCCTGGCCTTGAACACCACCAGGGATGGAGCATTCACAACTTCCCTGGGCAACCCATTCCAGTGCCTCACCACCCTTAAAGATTTTCTTCCTTACATCCAATCTAAACTTCCCCTGTTTAAGCATTAACCCCTTACCCCTTGTCCTGTCACTACAGTCCCTAATAAAGAGTCCCTCCCCAGCATCCTTATGGGCCCCCTTCAGATACTGGAAGGCTGCTATGAGGTCTCCACGCAGCCTTCTCTTCTCCAGGCTGAACAGCCCCAACTTTCTCAGCCTATCTCCATACGGGAGGTGCTCCAGTCCCCTGATCATCCTCGCGGCCCTCCTCTGGACCTGTTCCAACAGTTCCATATCCTTTTTATGTTGAGGACAGCAGAACTGTACAGAATACTCCAAGTGAGGTCTCCTGAGAGCAGAGCAGAGGGCCAGGATCACCTCCTTCGACCTGCTGGTCACGCTCCTTTTGATGCAGCCCAGGATACGGTTGGCTTTCTGGGCTGCAAGCACACACTGCCAGCTCATGTTAAGTTTGGTTCCTATAGGATAAGCAGATGTTTTTTGGCTTAGATGTGCATAGGACACGTGCAAAAATGCTTAACCACGGTTTAATTTCAGTAACACCTCAAAGGACAGGAAGACAATATTATATAAATTATGCTGTTCTCTGTTAGCTTTCATCCTCATTATTAACCTGACTGAACAATACAGTTGACTTTCACATTCTTGATCTCTGTAAAGTAGTTATCTAATTTTTAATCTACTTCTAAATTTAGAAAGAAAGCTGATAAGTTTCAAGAAACAGATGATTTTGGATATAAAGTTCATGTTTCTGGAGATCAGTGGGATTAATTTGTAATTATAGCATTAAATATTCCTAGGTTGAAAAATTTATTAGTGACAAAACTGAAGCAGAGATTGATGATATCAAAATCAATTAAAAAAGACAGAACTGAGGCTGAGGCATAAAGTGCCTTTTATAAATGTAGCCTGGTACATCACATAAAGGAAAGCAACAGAGGGACATATAAAGCAGTAGTGAGCAGATTATCACAGAATTGACTCAGAAATACGATATTACAAGCAATGTTTTGAAGAAAATTGACAGGAACCAGATTGCATCTGTCAAAGCCAAAAACCAAGATTAAAAAAAAAAAAAGGTCTTCTGGAACACTATATATACATACTTCAGAGTGACTGAAACTTTCTCTCCTACTGCAACTACTGTTTTCTCCAATACAAAGGTCTAGGCATATAGATTATATAGTTTCTCCCCCTGGACTCCCATTACTCTACCCTGTTTTGGTCTGCTTCTATCTAGACTATGTCATTCCCAGTATACTTTCTGTTGTAATTTTTTGTTTGTTTATTTGCTTGCTTGTTTTCTCTCAATTTATCTTTTTTTTCTTTCCTTTTCTTTTATTCTTTGGTCTATGCAGCCCCCACCCCCTGATTTCACTTCCACTCCTCTCTTTCACTCTCAATTTGTTACCACTTTCTACCAAAAGCTGTTCTGTAACAAATCTCTTACAATGAATCTTCTCCAATCTCTTGAAATACTGAAAGCATTTTTCTGTCTGAATCTCTGCATTTCTTATTGTCACTTTCTTCTTCTGCAATTTACCTGTTATAAATGTTCTTACACAGTCTTTTTCACAAACTCATACCAAAACAGTAGCTCAAGAAATTCACAAGCAAGAAATCCTATTTTAACTTCCAGAAATCTCACTTAGCCTTATTTATCACCTTCACTGGCATAATCTTCTCTCTTAGGATTTTTCATCTTTTATTTTGTAGCCAAAAATATTGCTCCATGGAATCCTATGACTTTATAATCCCTGTATTTGCAATCTTTTCCTTCTTCATACCAACATATTTTCAAACCTTTATTTTGGGTTTCCATATGCAGCCTTATCTGATCTCATCAAGTTACTTCTTTTTTCCCTTTTGTTGATCTTTAAACTTTCCCCACATTTGTCTCACTTTTTTTGTCTCCTCCCATCAGAGATTTCTGTTCTTAGCTCATCACTCCTATTTAAATAATCTTTAAAATACTTATCTAGGTGTGCCCATGTACTGAAATTCTCCCATTGTTGTTTTCACCTTCTTGCTATCAGCAATCTCTTCCCTGAAAAATACTGTTTTTCCTTTTCTTTTCTGCTTTATATTCTCACATATATTGTTTGCTCTAACGTGCAATTTGTTAGGTCTATATCGCAAGGCCACCAAGGCAGAGACCTTGTTCTCTTGCTCCTTTAGGGCAGAAGGGAAAGAAAGCAAAAACACCTACAGTACTACATAAACATCAGTAGTAAAAATGACACAGCGTTAGCCTAATGCAGGAAATGAATACTCCTTGGTGTGTTGTACATTCAGCCTGTAAGCACTTTCAGACTTTTGCTGACTAGCAAGAGGGGACCTTTCGTTGAATAGCAGCCAAAATTAATAGATAAACATGCAAATAAAACTACTGTTTTTAATATACTTTAAGGCAACAAGGAAGCACATGTGAACCATAAAATGTATTCACAGTACATGAATAATTTAGCAACACTCAAAAGCAGCACAGAGATCACCTCATATAGGAGTGTAATCAACGTTTAGTTTCCCACGGGTTAAGAAGTATATCCTGAACTCATAGACACATGACTTCTTCCCTCTTGAGCTGAAATACAAGCTATGTCTAAGGAAAGCCGAGATGAGTAAAAACTCAGACATCAAGCCTTGTGTAGCTCTGTTTTGCTTGTTCATGTGCAAAACATGTTTAGAATACACCTTATGCAGCAGATTTTCATTGGCAGGGTGCAGTCTGAGCTCAGTAACACCTAGTGACTCATTAGTTACATAGTCACATAGCGACCCAATTTTTCATTCATTCAGGTTTCTCTATGCAACCTTAAGTTTCTTATTCTCTTTTTCTGTAATTCATTGTGTTAACACGTAAACTGAGTTCAGATTCAGTCTATCTTTGATGTTTGGTCCCCTCCCTAGATCCGATTTTGAAGATAGATTTAAGCATGAGATTTCCAGAACTGAAATATAAGTTTGAATCTGTATTTCTGCATTTCTGAAAACTGTATTTTTTAATATAAATATATATTTATAATGTAAATATATATAAATATTATATTCATAATATGAAACTGGTTCTATAATTCCCCTATCAATTTGACATAGTTTAATGGATTTTTTTACAAAAGGTTTTTCTTTAATGTTGTATATATCTGTCGCTAGCGGAAAATAATAAATGGATATCTGAGTACTATCAGCTTTTTGCATGGGCCAGAGACCTTTTTAGATGCATTTTCTTCATTATATGTGTCCTTACACCACAACAATTTTGTGCCTAAATATATTTCAGATTGTTTGGGTAGGAAGGACCCCATATCATTACAAATGAGTATACCCAGTATACCTACAGAATTTCTGAGATTTTAAGGTCTGGAAGAGCAATGAGATTGTGATAGAAGAATATTTTCATGAAAAAGATAAAAATAGTGATGACAGAAGAGATGTGTAACTACAGACATTAGGAAAACCAGGATCCAGAAATACTTACAATACGAACAAGCCAAGCCAATGTCGAAGTAGATGTAGAGTAGTGGGTGTTGTAATGATAAGGTGGAGTCTGGTCATCTTCCCATGTCTCGTATCGTTCTGCATAAAAGACTGCCCTCTTTGGGTTCAAAGCACCAATAGGCTACAAAGGGAAAAGAGGACAAATATATCATCAGCTGAAGGGCAACATGGTTGCTATGCTGTAATTCTGCATTGCCATTCACTACATAGGAGGCTCTGCAACCGAACTATAATAATCCCTTCAGATTGCTATAATCTTAGAATTTCTTTTCAAAGGATTTCTGTACTAAAAGTCATATGACTTTTCTTACTTTAGTTGAAAATATAAGTGATCAACATCCTCAAAATTTCAAGATCTTCTTGAAGTATGAGTTATTCCCCAATTAATTCAGTAACATTGTTCTAGAAATCAACTTCTAAAACTGCATTTAAAATGCACTGAGGCCAAACTAATATTTCTGTTGCTGTCATTCACCATAATCACACAGCTAATGAAAACTGACTTTTACTCACACAGGATACTTTGTAATGCATAGTTCATGATGAAAAGATTTCACGCGGAACTGCTGATGGTGTCTGGTGATCCTAAGCAGGAATACTTAAAAACCAAGCATAGTCCTGCAGGACTGGATGTACTTTCTGACTAAACAAAAGCCATGTTTTACTGAGCAAAACAAACAAGCTTTGTATTTAAAACCAATAGAATTTGAAAATTATTCACAAATTTAAAGTCCATTCCGAGCATACTTAACAGAGAATCTATACAAATTAGGTAAACAATAAAAGAGATGTAAGGCAATAATAGCAACTGTTTGCTTTCAAGTGTCTACTTAGAGGCATATGCTTTTCCATGGTTTTTTCACCCACTTTATCTCAGATTTTTTTTCCAAAATGTATTTGTTCTGGAGTGATACAAAAGTCACTGGGTTGAAAGAATACAACAGAAAGCAACTAAAATGTTGAAATAAATAAATAAGTGATCTTAAATGTGTTTTCCAGATGAGACAGTAATAGTGTATTTACTACTTATCTGCAAAGAATGTTCAGATTTTAGCTTTTGTGGTAAAATTTACCAAACACACACAGTTTAATACTTAGAGAACAGCACACTCCACACCAAATAATTATATAAATTAATAACAATTTTAATAATTACTTGATTTATATTAATAAAAAGTAAGAGTTAGAATTTATATTACTAAGGAAATTACAACTTCAAACCAAACATATTATCAAGGACTTTTCAAGACCCTTTTCAAAATGTTAACAGGTATTCTCACATTCCATTCCATCACACAGTTTTTCTACTGAATTAAAATCCATAGTAATTTGGAATCGAAATACCAGTACACGGTCAAATCAGTGTGTTTCACTACACTATGTAAGTAACTCAACAGTTTTAAAGCTGCAGGTATTTTATTACTTCAGTGCTGCTATATTTTTAAGATGGCTGTTAAAATGCTGACATAGAACATGATATTGTCTAATTTTTCATAGTAGAGCTTGTTTTTAAATAACATTGTTTGATGAACACTTACATTTTAAAATATTACAATTTCAGTATTCTTCACATGAAACACTCTAGATGCTTAATACTTTACTGTGTCATGGAGATGTTAACTTTCTCATAAGTGCAAAATGGATGAGTAATCCCTAAAGATCAGTGTTATCTGGTGCAGACTGCACTCACAAAACATTCTTGAAAAAGAAGTATGAACCATTCCCTAATTCTTTCCAGGCTTATTTCTCAACTATTGGAAAAAGAAAAAATCAATATTTGCATTTTTGTTATGCTTGGTTTTGTTACACATCCTGCCACTTTCAGCAAACGTACTGGCATAATTATAGCCTAAATTTGCAATATATAAAAATGGTTGTTTGACTACTTCCTTGAAAGAGTAACTTATTAAAAGACAGTCTTTACCTATTTGACTGACAAACTGTGCACTCTGCTAAATTAATTTAGGGTTCTGTGTTGCTTTGGGGACTGCATGGGACCTACTGCCCTCATTAAGGTGCATCCACTTCTCTGGCGGAATAACTTCTAGTCCCCAAGAGCACATTTCAAAATTTAAAGCAGTAATTCACACTCTAGTTTGTTAACAGGAAACGTTCACCCCCTCTGAGAAGGAAACCAAAAATTGCAGAGAAACTGGTGAGACTGAATTTTGTAACAGAAAACTACCCTGAGAATCTCTCTTCCTTCCACTGTGAAGGTGCATCTTATCCTACACTGCAGCAAATTTTGAGGCTATGGAAGACAGAGGCACCATCTGTCACAATATTATTGTACATATACAATTGAAGGCAAAGTAGACATGGGATATGGTGATTAATGCAAGAAAATAAGCTTTGTGTTTTCACTCTTCACTGTGAATTGATTACAGTAACTAGAACTGTGAAGCATAACTGCTGCTCAAAAATAATTACAAGGTATTTTATGTTATAGACCAGCAAAATTTTAATGATGGTTTAATCTGTAGCTTTAAAAAACTTCTTTAAATATATATATATACTGTTGTACTTAATGGAAAAATTACTTTCTCTCAAGAAATTGACAATAATTCTCCAAATTCACATAAAATACTAACACAAACACACCATCATGTTTTCTAGGTTCTTCAGGGAGAAGTGCTATTTCAATTTAAAAGATAAAAGATACAATGTTTTAAGATGGTGCATTCCCATTGTCATATAAAAATGTTTGCACAAGTAGCTAAAATAATCTACTTTCAGAAACACATGTTCAATGTATTAAATGATAAACCTAAAAAGCTATATTCTGAAGATTACCTTCATCCTCATCAATATTCTTTTCAGAGTCAGAATCCATTTTTCTTTCAATTACTTTGGGATTCATTTCAAGAAAAATGCTGAAATGCCCAAAATATTTCCTGCAAAAAAATGTACTTTTTAAGTGAAATATCATGAGAGTCATCTCTTCTTGCTTGATATGGAAATTTTTTGTGTGAAAATCTCTGGGAAGAATCTTTTCTGGGAATTACCCTTCCTTGCCACAGGGATAAGGAAAGAAAGAAAGAAGTGAAGGGGTTACGTAGAGCTTGTTTTCAGCTAGAAAGTCTCACCTCAACTTCTTGGGACATATCCTGAATCGGATGAACTAGTGATCTGGACGGTAGCCTGGGATTTGGGTAGCATAGGTTAATTTCTGTCATTCCACAAGACTTACAGTGTTCATGGGTAAACTGCTTAGGTATGACTAGCTTTCAACACAAAAGCGTGCAAGAAATACCTGTGCTAGCTCTAGAGGGGCTGGCGTGCAAACATGGCACCATTTATGCGATATGACAACTGAAATCTCGGAAGCACTGCAGAGGGAGGAGAGCTGGGAGCTGCCCATCCTCAAGCAACTCTGAAGCTTCTGGTTCAGCATCATACCAATTATCTCTGGCCTGTAGTGAAGAAATACAAGCAACTTCTGATCCCCCTTTTCTGTGCAGTAATGGAGACCCCCTATGTGAACCACTTCTCTGCACATTAATGGAAAGGACTTAAATCTCCGCTGATGTAGGAACCTATACAAGTTGAAAATGCTAATGGAAAGTGCTCAAATGTCTTTTTTTGTAGTGTAATTAAAAAACATTAACCACAAATAGATCAGCTTGTGTGTACCAAGAAACCAGGCATTTTCTGAAAGTGAAAACTTCCATCAATAAAAGAGCATGGAGTAAATGCAAAGAGGTCTACCCCCGGCTTTCTTAGTGGTCTTTTTTAATGTCCATTTGGCAAAATGCTGTTACTTAAAGAAATGGTAACAGTTCATCCTTCAGTAAAGACATATTTTCTGTAACTAATTTAAATCTCAGTTGTATAAACTAACCCAGTTTTACTCTGATGAGGCATGTGTCCTGCTAGATAGCAAGTTCTGCAGTAAGTGTAGTCCTTCACATTTCGTGTGAAATGCGTACTGTCTATGGAGTTTTGATCAGTTTTCCATAGAGTTACTGTGCCATTCTCAGTCCAGAAAGTCAACTACTACAGCTTTAATCTGATACCATGGCTATAAACTGGAGGTAAACTTTATTTATGGATCAATCCCTGTATCTTCACGTAATGGAAGAAAATAATTCTATTTCCATTTCAGTGTGATTCTACCGCTGTGTGAGCTTCTTAAAATGACTTGCAGAAAAAATACAAAAGCATAGCTCAATCCATGTATCATGTCTCAAGTCAGTGCCTTTGCCATAAGACTAATAGAGAGACTGAATTAGAGTAAAAAAATTGTTCCGAATATTAAATGTTTTAGAAAGCGTTTTTGTTGGGTTTTTTTTTACATGATTGTCTTTTTCTTTATAATAGTCCTCTGTAAGGACTCATAACAAACAGAATTAACTTTTCATAAAAAGTTATTCTTTTACACCATCCAAGCAAAACAACTCACTACATGACAATGTCTGTTCAGCCACTTTACCTCTGATGTACTAAAAGCTGCTCTTAGAGTTTATTTTATGCTTCTTTTTCCATTTAAAAACAAAGTAATCATTTACTTTAACATTAAAAACACACTGCTATTCATGTCATTCTTTTTTACCTGGCTAATCTCTTCAGACATCTGGCCTTTGAACCAGTGTATTGCCAATACCTCTAGTGTTTATATCCACTGGACATGTTATGTTAGCTCATGTAATATTTACTGTTTTGCCAGCTATCTTCATAGAACTACATTCTCTCATGAGAGCAGAACTGAACGTAGCATCCTATTTATCCAGCCACTGAAATATCCTGTTTATCTTGACTTTAATTCATGCAGCACCTACCTTATCTGTTTATCTCTGGTTTTTTTTGGTAATGTATTGCACAAAAGTGTAGCTGGGTACAAAAGAAATCTTGAGCATGGCTTTACTTGGCTCTGGCTGAGTAAACACTAAGCTTTTCCTCACTGCTTCTTTTTTATTAAAAAAAAAAAAAAAAGCACCAAACAACAACCTTTAGGTAGGACATCTTAGGATGGTAGTTTAAAATTTAAAATAAATTCTAATTTTATCTAAATCTGTAAACAGCTTTTCTTTAGCATACCAATCTCAACATTATCAAATAAGAGTACTGGCAGATTCAAAGTACCACAGTCTCACCCCAAACTTTTTTTTAAGAAAAGAAAATGTTTAATTGTGTGGCTTAAACCAAATGAGAATCGAACTAATTTTAATTCTGATTAGGTAGAGTTGCTTGTGGTAAAGACAGAAGTTTAAGTTACAGAAACTGATTTCATTTTTTCAGTGAGAGTGGCTCTTGATAAGCCTACAAACTCCATTCCACAGCATACACATTTTTGGAAGTATTAAGTGTGGTTTGCCTTGAAATATTCACACTTCAATGCGTTCATTTGCATTATTACATTTAGAAGCCTTGGGGCTTTATCACTTCCTTTTCTTGAAATGGCATAATAATAAGGAAAAGTGGTTATGCTTATCACCACCCATCAGTCAAACACCTTCCATATTAACAAAATATAATTTTTTCCACTCAATGAATGGGCGTGTGATGTTTCATACACATGTCAATATTAGTATTACTTTTCCTGGTGAAGAAATAATTTTATTTAACAGGATGTATCACTGGAAGTAAATGAGGAGGAATTCCCATTTACACTTTAATGAGTAGGGACAATGCAGCATGTCAAAACCATGCATTCAGTATAATTTAGGAGTAAAAGTCATACAATTTTGCACAAAACCCTATACCATGTTGTAAGTATGGTGAAACCCCAAAAACCTCAATGTACAGTAAGGGCTGCATATACTTTTCTTGCACTACTGTTTAATACCAGAGGTATTCTTCCAAATCTCAATAAAGAAGAAAATAAGCAGATCACCTGGTGGTTTGATAGTGAAAAGATAATCTATGTATCTATGACAGCCTCTTTCATTAGCTTTTCATTGTGTCAAACAATAAATGTAACCTTTAACCTCATATATGTAATGAATAAAACTTGAGCCCACACTGTCTAATCAAATAAGAGGTCCAATATATCCTACTGCTATAGTACCTTCCATGCCCATGGGCCCTGGTTTTAATCTCCAACTGTACGCAAAAGAAAAAAAAAAACAAAACTAAAAGCCTTGATATGGGAATTTCCAAACACTTCAAAGAAAAAGAGCAGAGGAATTTTCAGACTAATATTTAAATATAATTGTTCTGAGAAAACAAGCCACATCTGGATGCAACAGCATCACAATAAGGAGCACTACATAAAAACAGAATAGAATGGAATGGAAGGAAAGGACAAGTTACATGTTCAAGATGGCTCTGCAGAAATGTAAATATTTAAGTTTGAGCTAAATGCAAAAGGCATATGTTTTACTCTGTCACTGACATCATAAGCAAGCCAAACACATCTAATTTCATTTCCACAAAACATATGTATTGCATTTGTTGCGTATGTTCACTTAGGAATTGTGATATCACAAACATGGTGTATCATAACATATCTAGAAAGCCTAAGAATCAAAGATTAAAAAATTTCAAAATTATCATAATTGACACTGGAGCTTTGCATGAACTTTGTGCAATAATACACAAATTATTTATTTTTTTAAGTTAGATTTAGCATCTGCTTTTAACTACCAAAACTATTTTAAACCAACAAGACAAAGTATGATAGGTGGTTTCTCTTTTAATTTCATTGATTTTGTGGGCTTTTAGCACATACATAATAATGTTAAAATTCTAAATAATTTCAAAAGATTGCCTGAGGGTTATTAATTGCTCAGTATTAAAGACAGAGGCTTTGTGAAACTTAAGAGGGGCAAACTTGCAGGAAGACAGAAGGTCAGGAACGGACAAAGGAGATTTTATCCATCAACAGCTTAGCTGGAGGTTCTGATCTGCCATCTAATCTGCAGGAACATTTTTCCATTGCAGGGTAAAATCTGACAGAAGGAAATGGCTCCTCATGGAAAGGATACTGTGTGTGCCGGCCCCAGAGGTCTGTCTGAGGCTTGATAGCACACCCCAGTTCAATAATGTGAATAATAAATCACTAACTCCTGCTTTTAAGCACTAGGCTACTCAGGATTTACCTCTCTAACAAGGAAAGAAGGGACTTACTTACATATACAGGACAATATTGAAAATGAAGACAGAATTGCCAAGGAAATACTTCATACACATTCTGATTTCGAAGAGTTTTACTGATAATGCCCAAATTGAAACAGGATGCAAGTAATGTGTAACAGCCCAAGTGCACAAATTAAGGCATTTCATATTAACTGGCCACTGCCTTTTACAAAAAAATCATTAACCTATTTTTTCTTTTAAAACCATTGTGAAACGAAATCTATCAGATGTTATTATAATAAACACTGGGAAAAATTTGCAATTACATCCCGTTTATCCTGAGGGAACCCACAACACTTTACAGATTGCACATGTGTTTTCTCACATATCCATGGGACAAATGCAGCCGAGATATTGCCAGAAAGGAAAGACCATTCTTAACTAGCTCTGCGTAGGCTTTCTTTTAGTGGTCAAAATCCAAGCTTTTCCAGAGGAAATCACTGGTAGCTTTTGAATAAGAGAATGCAGTTATCAAACTGGGTAAGTAAAGGTCCTCAGGCAAAATACTGCTGTGCACATTGCATGTATTCTTGAAGAAATATAAATAACCAGGGACTTGATTTTACATTTCCTGTCAAAGAAGAGCACTCCTAGGAGCGCAGTGATACTTAAAAAGCCATGCAAGCGCTAATTCCATAATGAGTCTTTACTTACTCATGAGGAAAACATATCTATGCAAATATCACACTACTTCCTGTAGCATTTACAAACTTTGATAGGCTGCCATAAAAATTTGGATTCAACCAAAACTAAGTACCTAATGAAGGACTCATGAGACACTATCTGATCCTGCTGCACTTCACCACATGCAGTGCTATTAATATTATAAAGAAGGGAGCTTGAGAGATTTTGGTAAGTGTAAGTATCATAATGAAAGGTTTATCGCTATAAACAATTTTAAACCAGAAATATCTTTACACACGCTAGGCAACAAGCCAGTGAATGATGATCACTGGTCTTTATTTAACTGATGTCTGTGCATTTTCTTTCATTGTTCCTAGCACAAACTACAATGGTCTTACAGAACTGAAAAACACATTTGTGAAACATACCTGTAATATCATGAAAGTTCAGAAGTTCTGCATAACCTAGGTACAATTCTCAACCAATTTGTTTACAGTAGAGGCATGCTGTGAATGCATTTTAATGTCTACTTTTATTATTTGTTTAGCTAAGAAAAAAGGGAGAGGAAACTTTAGTGTGTCCTTCTGCTATTATGCAGTCAAATCCTACTTAAATTATTTTAGAAGTCCCACAAAAGCAGGCTTCCAGGAACTGTTACAATACATCTGGAGGTACTGAACGCACACTCTTTCCAGCAGGGATATGGCACTGTGAGATAAACAGGGTGGGATTCCTCCATTGCTTCCTATGATATGTGCTTGCAGGATGGGGAGGAAACAAAAGCAGACTTAAAGGCAGAAGCCCCAGAAACAATATCCCTGACTAACAGCAGAAGGGAAAGCAGGGGCTGCAGCAAAGGGCTGCAGCACAGGGTTTGTTTAAGGGGTCATTTTCTCGCCTCCAGCCTCATTTGTTAAGTCAGCGAGTGATAGTCTCCTGTGGTTTGAGCCTCACTCAACTTGTATGAGCAACTTCTCCCTCCTGGCTGAGTAACCATTGCAAGGATGCAAGAAAGCTGTCATGCCCAAACAAAAGAAACCTCACGCTGGGGGTATTGTAAGGCTATCCACTTTGACTAGTAACAAAATACAAACTCTTTCTTAGTTGATTTGAAACAGGAAAGATACTTCCCACATCACAGTTTCAAGCCCTGGTTTTCGCCTTTATTGCAGCTAGCCAAAAGTAGAGCCCCTCCATATGCTTCTACTATGCTTGGCCAGGACACACCTTCTCCCCAGTCTGTTGACACAATCAGAATACCAGAGCTGGGTATAGATGGCAGTCTGGTGCTATTAGAGAAACAGATACTAGGAACTGCATCATTACAAAGCACCAAATGCCCAAGTCCAGTGGGAAGACAATACTCACAAATAATGATAGGGACCATATATTTCAGGGTCTAACATACAAAATACTTGTTTACGGAATAATTATTAAACCAAAAGGAGGTGCTACTATTATATTACTTATCCAGTCATTGCAGAAGTCCAAACATTTATTCCCGAAGGATCAGCTTTCATAAACTAAGGGAGACAATTAGTGAGATCAAATGGTCTAACGCACTCATGATCTGTCAAGTCATAAGGTACGGAGGAGTTGCAGATCTGTTGGAACCAGATCAGTCAAGTACGAGGAAGTAGGATAATATAGAGATTCAGTATAAAATGATTCTAAAATAGAAAAGTCTATTTCAGACTTTTCTGACTTTATCTTAAAGACCTAACTTAGCTAGGCTGTAAATATAAAACAAAATCTCTTCCTAAGAGGGCTGTCTGACTGTCTTTAACAGGTTTGAAGCATACCTTTGAAAGATCTCTGAAGTTGCCTGGAAGGGTCAGGTCTAGCTCTTCAGATTCATAGTTTGTTAAAACCCACGGAAATACAGGGTACTGGTTCAGATCATTGTATGTTCGTCCTGTGAAAAAAAGGAAATATTTTAAGAATTAGGAAATAATGTCCACTTCTCCAGATGAAAAGCAATCTAGCAGTTACTTTTGTTGCCTCCGTTCCCACCACTTCACAGAATCAGGTATAAAGCTTCTAGACAAAAGTATCCATTTAGATGCACTTATCTTGAATCAGAAGTCAACACAGAAATCAGCATAAGGAGCACAGTACCTTTCAAGATCAACTAAAATGCACCCTATGCCAATAAACCCTTTCTTTTTTATTTCCATGAACATGTTTTCATAGCCTGAATGTTGAAATTTAAAACCACTAGACTATTATTTTCCTAGCAACTGTATGCAGTATCATTAGCTGGCAAAGATTAAATGAGACTACAAACAGCAAGGGACATCTGAGATTTGCAAATCTAGGTCTGTCCTAGATAGACCATACTAATCCATTATTCCCCACAGCTTTTCTTCACTGAAGAAGTGGTGAGATTTCACTGCAGTAGTGGAATTAAAGTGGAGGAAGTCGTATTTGCTTTAACACTATTTTATAAACACTTTGGAAATTAAAAAACATTTTCAGCCCCGTAGAAGGCAGAGCTGACTGCCCCAGGCCACTCTCACCAAGTATAATGAAAGAAACATTGCTACTATCCCAGCAACTCAAATGTGCAAAAGCCATCTTTATAGTTCCAACAGAACAATCTGCAACTGAAGTGAACTGGAAATTATGAATTCATCACAAGGAAAAGTGTTTGGGAAAGGCAGTTATTTCTGTATCAGCTGGCATTTAGTAGTATCTAACATTTCAGTGACGAGACAAATGAAGTTGCTTAGTACAGAACCATCAACCCTATTGATTTACTGAGAACCACATAATATGCAGCATGACTCTTAAAAACCAAAATCAGGTCATAAAGATATGTGTGTATGTATTTATATAATACAATTAGCAGACTGAAATAACCCAGGTTAACAATTCCCAGTCCTGCGGCAGATTTACAGCCCTGTCTCACTAACTGCTTCCTTCCAGATTCTGGACAGATTCCTGGGGTATAAAACCCAGCACAGGAAAACACAGGCTTCCTTGTTCTTAGTAGTATTTGCAATTCTACACAAATTCAACTCTGCTTTAACGAAATGTGAAATTTTCACTGCTTTACAAACACCTTATTTTTTCAATAGAAGTTGATGAAGAAGCAGCATGTTTCTATTTTGTACATAGCTTCACTGGAAACAGGAAAAGTACATATTGTTAACAACTGTGTGTCCTCATTTTCACTTTATGAACACGTAGATGTTCACAACAATATAAAAAAGTAATTGAGGTGCAAACCCAACTTCATTAAAAAAGCACTACCAGCACTTTTTTTGTGACAGAGATAAAGATGGATAGAAACAAAACCACTTCTTTAATATTGACAATGGACGAGTGCAAAACCACTCCTGGACAGAATGAGAATGTATCAAACAATTAAATCAAGAAATACATCAGAACCCACGTAAGGGAGGAAAACGAAAGGCGCTCTCTGGCAGAATATTAATTGTTTTAGCTTTTTTTGGGGGGAGCTCTATATGTCTTAAGGTAAGACAACTCTGCCTCACTTTCCACATCCATCAAATCGGAATATTATTCTCCTCTTTAGCAAGGGATTAATTACATACGAAATGTAAAATTTCTTGAGATTGTAAAATTTAAGGTTCTATAAAATATGGCCTTTATAAAACTATACCTTTATATAATTAACATTTTTCTTACCATCAGAATCCTCAATTAAGTTAACTGAAGAGTATGTAAAAGCTTGCGCAAAAGAAAGACATTTGCATTTCTGTAGGAAGCGGACTAAAGGAAATTTGAGATTCGGAAAAAGAATGACTGAGATGACTGTAGTCCGTTACAAAGCATAAGTAAAATAATGATTCTTCAGAATCAGAAGTTTCATGGAACACAGTTCACAGTGATAAAGACCTTCAGTTGAAAACAATTTATAGAAATATTTGGAGAGGTGAGAACATCCTCTCACAGAATTTTGAAAGGAAATTTGGGGTTATCCAAGATGACCTTTTACTTCAAAACTGAGATTTTTATTTAATTTTTATATTCCCTTAATTTCAATTTCAATATTCAGTGAACAGGATTTTGACTTTCTGTTCCTGTTCCATTTGGGAACATCATAGCATGAATAGCACAAGAACATCATATTACGTGAATAGCACAAGAAAAAAGCAACCCTGAGCCTCACTGCTGTATGTGAGTTCTTTCTTGCTGTATGGTTTTGTTAGGTAACTTACAGTATTGACACATGAACAACTATCATGTGGAATTAGCTCCATGTCAGGACACTGCCGTAACTCCGTGCATATTTTTACCCCACACTGAAAAATAATTTTATGCAGCTTAGGTAGGGTAAGTCAGAAACAATGGAGCCTTTATGATTACGCATTTGATAAATATAACCATAGTCTTGTGAAAAAATAAACAAAGTATTTACTTCTCTCCCACTTCAATATTTATGGACCATGTTTTACTTATTAAGAGATTCACTACTAAGAATAGCTATTCATTTGTTTGCTAATGAAGTTAGTGATTTTGTTCTCTCAGTTCAACTATTTTCTTAATACCAACAAATAAAAATGACTTGAGAAGATCATTTGTAATTTAAATAGTGAAAGCAGACCAAACCTACATGATAAGACCACACATCTATGCTTATCTGAGTGGAGGACAGCGATCTAGGCCTATAATGGGATTACAATTCCCTAATTCTAAACATGCATAAGTATTAGTGGTTTAACGTTATTAGGAATGCTTTCTCAATCAGTTCTGGCTTCACAATGATTATTTTCAGAGTAAAGTCAGACGATGAATATATTTAGCCATCTTATCAATTGTCTGCTGCTTCCAACAAGAATTATTTGGTTCTTTATTTGGTGAAATAAACATCAAACATAAATCTGCACCACTACTGGTAGTCTCTATACCTTTTCAGAAGCTTCAGATTTCCCTCAAAGTAGGCTTACAGAGATTAATATTAAAGACTGAATATTAAATATCGCAAGCCTGTGACACTAATCTACTTGAACAATAAAACTGAAGCATAGTAAATGAGACCTCAGAAACACTTGGTATGTTTCTTCATTAAAAAAAAAACCAAACAACTTTTTAATTAAACCATCCAATTTAATGTTTTTATATGGCATTTTAGTTTTGAAGGTAAAGTGAGCTAGAGACAGCTGACAAAGAAATTATAACTGCAATTCCTTGGTGAAAATGTTAATGACAGCAAAATATTGTTTAATTAGATGATTGCAGCATCTGGATTAACACTCTTTAAGAGCGATGTTCCTGTGCTTGTCTGCTTCTTCACACTTTACAGACATTTTGTCATCTCTAGGTCATTAGGAAAGAATTTTTAATGATTTTTCTAGAAGCAAGTAGTTCCAGTTACATCTAATTAGATGACAATAATAAGCCCAACACATGCAGTAGCTAAATATATACATAATTAACCAGTGAGGGCTTGTACATCACAGAGTAGAAAAGTGGAAAATGCTAAACAGGATAAAAAAAAAAAGGGAGGGGGAAGAAGTTTGTCTGAATTTATTACCTGACTGAAGATGTAATTTTTTATTTCATTTTTCACAAACCTTTAAAAATAATCCCTTTCTACTAGAAGAAATCAGTTACAAATATCATGTATATAATTTGTCTCCACTTCTTTTAAAAGCTGTGGCAGGTAGGATTTAAAAGCATTAAAATTTCAACAAATACAAACTCAAACATACATTTAATATACTACAATTTGAAAATAATTAAAAAAACCCAACAACAACAAAAAAAAAAACCCCGAAACAAAAACCAGCAGAAATCAGTTACATACTGAGAAATAGACTTCTGAGTAAAATAGTGGGCACTACAACCATATTACAAAACACATTTTTGTTCCCACTCCTCTCGATTCCTTTTGATGTGGTGGGATTACTGTTAAGTACTTCTTTTAATAATCTTGTAACTGAGAATAGTAAAAATTACTTGTTCCCTATATCACCCAGAGGGTTCAGTTGAATTACACACTGTTCATATACAATATGGTGTTTTCTTTTGTGCCTGAAGAAAGGGCAATTAGTATAATCATAGCTGCTTCCAAGCTTTCAAAGGATTCCTAAGAAGGTGGCCAGGAGCGGAAAGGTGGGCAGGAAGGCTTATGTCTACACAACCAGGACAAAAACCAGGGGCAAGGAGAGTATAACACTGAGACTGATTGATAAGCAGCAGAATGCAGTGTTTACCTTTGGGAGAAAAACCCAGAGCTGTAAACATGATGAAATATGCTTGAGTCAGAAAAGAGGGCAAGAAAGAGGTGAAGACCTTGGAAGCAGAATAGGGACGTGAGAAAATAGTTGGCTAGAGGGCCAGAGAAAACAGGTTGAAACAAGACTTTAGAGTTTGAAAATGGAGAGGCACTTTGAATTGAAATTGCAGTAAGTCATCAGGCTAGCACAAGTGATGGTAATCATATATCCCTGGATAGGAAATTATCTAGAAAGAGAGAACTATGACAGCTGAAGTAGACAGTTACTAAGTCATGAGTATGGACCACAACAGAAACAGGTGAAATAAAATGAAGCCGGGTAATGTTTCAGAGGTGGTAACAGGGTGATGTAAAAGTTATTAAAAAAAAAAAAAGTCATAAAAAGATGGATTTTTTTTTCCAAGGGGACACTTCAGTACTTCAAACATCGATTAAGAACTTAATAGCCAGGGGCCACGCTTGTCAGGACAGACATATTGGCAAACCAGGGAGAGATTTAAGAAGAAAATAATGTATTTACTTCAGTGGTTCTGTTCTACAGAGACCAACAGTCTGTGTAATTAAGAGTATTCACAAGCAAGCAAAGGAATTCTTGTGGGAAAGGACCCAGTTGCATGACACAAATGAAAGAAATGAGTTGGTGCCAGCAGTCTCACTTCTGAACATCTCTCTTCCAAGGCTGCTATTTCTTGAATAATTTCAGAAAAGGATCGCAAGAAAACATGAGTGATTTTTGTAAAGGGCTAGATGCTAATTAAGCACCATTGGAATAAGAAAGGAAGCTACAAAGACTTGGCAAGAAGTGTACTCAACCATTTTGTTAGTGGACCTCTATTTGTTAGGAAGAGAAGAAAAAACAATGAAGGGACTTATGTATCACTTAACAGCAGAAAATCCACATTTCTTAAGTGCCAAACCTACACGTTTCTTAAGTGACTAAATTACAGCTCAGATACACTGCATAAGACAGCAGGAGCTAAATGGCAACACAAATAAAAAAATTTTGATGCAAATATTTTTCAATGGCTAACAAAATGATATTGTTAGAAAAGAAGAAGCTGCTTCTTCCTATCTGCAAAGAAGTTGTATCTTTTAAGGAAATATTTCTTATGGGATCTCATTACAAAAGAGTATAATTAAAAATTTACTTGTAAATTGGATTTCCAAGGAAGAAAGAAAATACATGTATCCTCTTTACTTTGCAAATAAGATCATGAATATATTCAATACTCTATCTCTGTATACAAAATAGAGAATCCTGTATTTTCTTCTGACTGCCAAGGATCCTGTCTACAGTGTATATATGAATTTGCTTCTGTTTAATACAGATGTATTTGGACAGTTATCAGTTCAGTGTTATCAAAACAAGGGCAACATGTAGTACAGGCACTCTGCTTCCAGTTCTGCATTTCTGGTAGAGACATTCTTTTTTTAGTGCTTCATTACAAAATGCCTATTTGTTGTAAAGGAAATATTTTGAGAAATATCTTTCAACAGAAAATTTACAGAAATACAGGCACAGCTGTAAAAGCAGTGGTGTCATTCAGGCTGCCTCACATCTTTCTACCCTGCAGTTTCCCAGATCTCAGGCCCTGGCAGTAGAGTGCCATAAAACAGTGGAGCCAGGATACAGCCTGGGGATGTGAGAACTTTCAGGCTTTCTAGCATACATTTATGTTTTGAAGTATTCTCCACTGTCACTGGACTTGTAGCTCACTTGCACTCCATCATGGGGCTGGGGGGAGGTTCTGGCTTTCCAGGAACTTTATTAGTAAATTCATTCCAATACTCACAATTTCTTGAGCCTTTGGAAGTCAGCTTCCTAGCTGAAGTGCAAACTTCATTAGGACTACAAATCCAGGTTGATCTTTCAAAAAATAACTTCGGTGAATTTTTGCTTCTGTCAGGAAGTTGGAAAATTTCAGAATTTGTTCCAAACTAAGATTAAAAATCTGTTGTCATGTGTAGAACTGGCTGTTGGGCCTCGATCAGTTTTAGTTCTCTTATGTTGTTTTCAGTAAAGGTTGCTTGTGTGTCATTGGCAGGGAGTTCAACTATCGAGGATAAATTTTATTTAAATTTGCAAAGAAACATAATGAGTTTATATGAGAGTGCATCAGTGAGTGCAGATATCATAACGACATTAGGGTCATTTTTCTATGTTCATAGAGACTATGAATCTTCAAAAATCTTAAAAGAAGAAGCAGAAATAGAAAGCACATAATACAGCAATGCAATCATGCTTTCTTACAAGCTCTTTGTATTGAAGGCCATTCTAACATGCAATAGTAATAGTTGATGTCAGCAGGACCCTTTATTTCACTAATCCTGACAGAACACTATCAGATGTGACAGCACTCTTGCTGACTGGGAAAGCATCCAAGGATCTCAGCTGCTTTTAGACATTCCTCCAAAATATTTTATGCAATTGTACAGTGATACTGTCTTCCCAGCATAACATGATGACTGATACCCTTCTAGGGAAACAAAACCAGAACAGAAAATAAATAGATTGGTAAGGACCCATTAGCAAAATCCAAGCAATGCAGATGGGTTTAAAATAAAAATCAAAGTATGAGATAATTTTTCTAACAAGGAAAATTACCTCAAATGTTACTCAACACCTTGCTCACACCTTGGCAGAACAGCGTGCATCAGTATTCATTTTTATTTCACCAATACTGCTGTCTTCCAAAACTTTAAAAATCTGCATATTGTCTCCCCTTCAGAAAAAATTTATCCGTTGATCCAAGTGACCCGAAAGCATCATTAAAAAGAATGACTTAAAATAAATCAGTCAATACAAGATGGAGACAAAGAGGCTGAATTTCTTCTGAAGACTCAAATTTACCTTCCTCTCCTTTGGAGAATATGGTATTTACCTAAATTTGAATTTGAATTTGATCACGCACTGCTGAAAGACTTCATAAGATAGTAGGTAATGCTGTGAAAATAGGCAAGTGAGCTTATACAATTAGCAACAATGAGATTACATGAACAAATGAGATTTACCAGTAAGAAATTGATACCAAAAAATCTTCCAGAAATTAAGTGCTTTGAGTCAGAGAAAGACACTACAAAGGTACTGACCAAGTTGCTGGAAGCTTTTCCAAATAAAATACAAGTTCATAGAATCACACACACAAATAAAAATATAGTCAGTAATCCTCCAATACCTCCTTGGGCATAGCAGGTGGTACATGGAATGAAAATGCAAGGCCATCCTGTTGTAAGGCAGGTGGATGACACTATACGACATTAAGAGAAACATGTCTCATGTGACCACCCAGCTGTTTGGATATAAAGCCTGTGCAGCAGTACTAGTATCAAACAACAGCTAAAGAAACATTTTTCTTGAGACCTCTGAGAAGCTGTGAAGGAATTTCTTCAGGCTGAAGCTTGTTTACTGATAAATACTTCAGTGTAAGTGTCACTGCAATTCCTAATTGAATTCAGACATAATGATGTCTTCCAGGTTTGGATGCTTTTGTGATATACCTAAAAATAAATGACCTTGATTTTGATTAAAAATGTAAAGTAATTTATCAAAAATGGCTCAGCTCTTGTCTACTCTTATTTGAAGAGTTTAGACATACTGCTTACAGAAGAAATGAATACATAAAAGGGAAATTACAAGTGAAGGACACTTCTGTCAATAATCTATTGGACAAGGACTGAGGGGGCCTGGGCTAACTTCCCATCTCTTCACTAAACCCTCCAAGTTAGGGTGAGGCAGTCAGGGAGCCTGAGAAACTCTGCCTGCATTTCCTCATCAGCAGAAGGGCAGCGGATGTGCAAGAGACACAGAGCGGCTGGAGGCAAGCCAGTGTCCAGAAGCAGGATAGCAGCATTCTTGTGGCACTGCGCCAGAGGTAATAAATGCTCAGCAAGGCTCCTTCCTTCAGCAGAGATCTGCGGGACTGTGGCTAAAATGCCTGCGAACCAAGCTGGTGAGCCTGCACTGGACTGCACCATATGGACTTTCCAGCCCAGGGTCTCCAGTAGCTTCAGGGACTCTGCTATGTGCTCCACTGCGCAAGGTAAACATGCCCTCAGATTTCCAACTGTTCAGTGGTAGCACTTCTGTATCACACTGGGATAATTTGATGACACATTTATTAACGTCTGTAAGACTGGATGCACAGAGGATGACTACCATATAAAAGCCTAAAACTTCAAACCAAGTGAGTTTGACAGCTCCTGAGTTCTGTCACTGCCCTAATGGGTAGAATGCTGTGACCGTCCTCAGACTGGTCAGCATAACAGGTGTTACCTTTGGGTTTCACACTTACATTTGTCTTATGTCTGGCCTGAGGGTAACCTCAAGCATAAAATTCAAGACGAAGTAAAGATGAGAGTTGTAACACTGGAGTAAAAAGTTATGCCTGGTGGAATTTAATTTGGGTTTCAAATTAAAGCTCACTGGAGTGAAATGTCTGAGGAAGGCTCTCCTCAGGCAGATTCGTAAGCAGCATGTGTGCTACAGGCAGGAATTGTAATAGCAGACAACCTCCTGAAAATCTTTGTATACAACGTAGAAAGCTGCTGCTTTTCACATTTAAAATTACCACACAAGTTAACACATAGGAAACAGAAAGGTGAAAAGAATAATGCCATCATGAATGTTTAATTAATGACAATTGTCAGGAAAGCTCTTCTTTTGCCAATAACAAATGATGTCTATGGCAGTTATCCCTCATTTAAAATACTTAGCTGATATTATATTTCAGCTCAAAGAACTAAACGAGAAAAGATGCTGTAATCTAATCGTACCACAATCCAGGTGACATCTGTACTAGGCAGAATACTGTTGTTATTCTGCTGTCTAGTTGCTGTTGCTGAGAATGATGAAGTAGCGAAATTACATTTTCCCATTATTATTTCCAGACACTCTCTGGCAATGGTTTGTTGACTCTAATAAAGCCTCAGACAAAGCTGTCAGCAGAGGAAATGGCAGAAGGGGAGCAAGGAACAGTCTCCACAACAATATATGAATCTAAAGTCTCAGTGATAGGTAGTGCATTTCCTGATAAAATTTTATGTGTGTTTCAGAATCTATCATAAAGCTGCAGCTGAATTCTAGCGGGATAAATGTATGCTATCAAGTCACGGTGCTTAAGACTTTGACAAACATAAACATATTATGAAGGATTACAGAGTTAGAATCCTTACCTGCTATAGTGTTGAGGAACATCAAGTATTCAAAGTTAGATATCTCCCGTCTCTGCCAGCGCTGAGTCATGTTGGAGGATTTATAAAGCTGTCGGGGAGTGGCCAGAGAGATTCTCCTAGGAAATATATTTAAAGAATGATTTTTTTTTAAAGCCTCATTAAATGTTAAGATGTAGGGCAACGTCATTAGTGTGATTAATTTCAGATTCTGTCAGAGGCTTTTTTATTTCATTTAATGAAGTCAAGAAGACACTATTACCCTTATTTGAGAAATGACTAAAATTAACAGCTCTATTTTATTTTTCCAGTACTACAGCATAGCAGTAATTCAGAATAGTATATTTTGTGTTTTATTTTATTCTGAATCTGATTAAAAGACTGGGAGTAAAAAAATGCAGACCTCCTGGTGCCTGGCTTATCCAGCAGGAATAAAAGAGAAATACCATCTCCCTGTTTCAAAAGTATATGTTGAGATAAGTTCATTAAGGTGAGTGAGTGATAGATTAAAGTGCCATATATTTCCAGCACATGGATTGAAGATATTTATTCCACAATTTGTGCACCTCCTCCATGGTCAGCTACCCATGATCCTTTCCTATATCCCAGTAAGCGTCAAGATTTCTATTTATAGCCTGGTTTCTGAAAGAAATAACTTTTATTCATTTATCCACTCACATGTCCATCTGCATGTCTCTCCATAATAACTTCTGAATTTCATTTCATTCAGATTTGGAAAAGGAGTAGACACTTCTAAGATACTCAATTTCCACACATTTCCTAAAACTTACATGACTGAATTAAGGGAGAAGAAAACAAACCACTGTGCCAAGGAAGAGAAAAGCAGAAAACTTCAGCTCTTCTGTATTCAATTTGATATCATCACAGTAACCAAATACTACGCACCAAATTCTAAATTACCCATAGCATATACTGTCCATGGTTGGTAAAACACAGGGGACTAGATTCAGTCTGGATTAATGCATCAAAGAAAAAAAATCTGCAACAAGCAGAAATAGCCTCACTGCTCACAACTCATTTTTAAGGAAAACAGTCATTCCTGAAAAAAAGACATGGAAAACCTTTGGGAGAAGAAAAATTTCAACTCCTGAGATACTTATTTTTACAGAAACCTAAATTTTACAAATGGATGAAAAGAAAGAAGATGTTTATACCTGCTTAAAAAAAAAAAAAAAAAAAAAGGAAAAAAAAAGAAAGGGGATCCTTTAGTGTGTAGCATGTTCATTAATTTAAAGAATGTATCTAGTATTTATATGGCTTGTAAAGAGTAAAAAGGACCCCCAAAGCTTTGGTTTTCAGTTGTACATTAAACATTAAGCGTACTATTTCTAGACTCTGAATGCTGAGCAGTTTCTTAAAATAAAGTCATAAACAAGGTGTCAAATTTGGCAGCAATTATAAAAATGTGGACCACCTACTTCTATAGATACATGTACATACTCCTATGTACTCACTAAACCCTATTTCTGGAGGAAGTATGAGTGTTGGTTTGTGACTGGGGTGTACAGGTATCAAAATTATATGTCTAATTGTCAATGGCACACAACAGACATTACAAATTTTTTTTAAGTTGTTTCTATTGCACTTCTGAACAATTTACTCGAAGAATTATCTGAATGTAATCACACTTTATATTGCATTTTATAGAATAACAATTACTTATACAGTGGAACTTTCAAAGACATGTTATTCCCAGTAAACTTTGAGTAATGCTACACACAAATTAATAAATACTGAAGACGTCATTAAATTTACAAAGCATTTCTTTCCCAGACTATCTCTTCCTCCCATGACAAAACAACATTTACACATCAGTACAGCTTCGTAGCTCCTTTTAGACTTTACTCACAATCTCCCAGGGAATCTCAAGTCTATAAGCTTTCAAGTTCTGGACTTCACATTTGAATGCCTGATTTGAGCAAAATCTACAGAAACTCAAAATGTATTAAAAAAGCTCCTTATTTACTCTATATCTAAAGTATTTGAAAGGTCTGCAGTTATTTCAGCAGAGACTGGAAAAATAATGCACAATAAATTGGTTCCACATCTGCTTGTTTAAGTTAACATAGGAAGACCCACTGTTTTGTGTTTTGCTAAATGCACACAACTTTGATCAAACCATTTCTCTCCTTCGATATGCCCTCACCAATATGAAGATGCACAAATGAATGTGCTTCCTTTGTTTCTAGAGAACAGTGAAATACCTACTTAAAGTCGAAACTGCAGAAGATTCTCTGATGTACAAGGGGATGAGCCAATTTTTCAAGATTCATTTTTCCCATTTTATTGAGGGAACGGATGTTATATATCCCATGACCCACCCCCTTTCACAATCACTTTTAATTTAGTTAGCTACAAGCCAATCTCATACAAAGAATCTTTTAAGTATCTTAGAAAAAATATAGCACCTGTGTGGGGTTCTGTGGTGTGTTGCTCCTGTTCAGAAACAAAAAAATCTTGGGAAAGTCACTGACTTTTGACAAGAAACTCATCAATATTCACTTTTAATCAAAGCTCTGAAAGGGGTTTCATGCTTTGATGACAACAAATCTTAGTTTTCCTAACCCTCTCCCTTCTCAAAATCCCAAAATCCAGCTTCTGGATCTGGAAATCCATCACCAAGCTACTGATGTGGAATAAATGGCAGAGCTGAGCTGACGTTAAAAATAGTTGATGTACTAGACAAAATACACTTCCATTCAGCAAAAACTACATAATTTTTGTTTCTTAGATTTACTAACTGAAGCCATTGTTTTTGCAATGCATTAATAGCCCACAGAAGTTCAGTGGAAGGTGCTAGCACATGTTTAGTGGAGAAGTATGATACTCTCTCTTTTACCAATTCTTTGATCTCTATATGCTTACAAAACTATCAGGCAGCTCACAGTTTCTAAGCTGTCATGTTACCCTCAGTAAAAGTGTATCAGTAAATTACACCTGAGGTGTTAGAACCTAAAAAGTGGTCTGCTAATAGCATTGTAAAAATGAAGATATTTACCTATGTAAAATCATATGGAGCTGTAGAAATAAGTAAAATATAAGGCACAGTACTGTCTGCCCAGGTGTCTCCTATAACATGTTTCAGGAACATTTAAAATGTGTTTATTAAAGACAGATTAATTTGATTGCTGATCAGACCAAACTTTTCAACATGTGAACAGTAATTTTAAGGACATAATTACTTCTCTGTAACATTATGCACAGGCTTGAATGCTTTGTTGAAGCAAAGCATTAGACAGGTTGTTGGGAAAAGTAGTAAAGAGGCAATCTGGAGACATGCTTAAAACAGCAATCTGTAACAATCTTGGGAAGAGATACTAGCTCATCTGCTTCTAACTCTTTGTGCCATCAGCAGATCATGAATATTGCTTTTTCTTTCTATTTCCTTCCTTCTTTATTAATCGCAGGAATTCCCCATGAAAACAGAAATGCGTTTAAAGTCCAAGTAATGCATTAAAAGTAATATGCTCCTTTAGAACATTTCTATCATGAACATAATTCTTTATGATAATGTATATAACTTTAGATGAAATGTTTATCAGAGTAGTATCAGAGAGGAAGTATTAATTACAAAAATTAACTCAGAACTTAAGCAAAAAAACCCAAAGATCTGTTTTTTGTTAAAATATTTTAAAGCACAGCTGAATCTGGGAAATTGTTCATAAAAAAGATAACGTTTTACTCAGCATAGCAGTTCTTTTTGGTTACTTAGCATAACTTCTCCTAATGTTAGATATACAAATGAACAGAATTTTTAAATTACCATTCCAGAACAAACATATTCATAGGAAAGAAAGCTACAGTCTAGCATTAACAAAATACTAACTACCAAGCAGTTAAGAGCCAGATTTTCCCTCAGTTACTCCACTGCAATCCTACTGAGGACAATAAGGGTATATAGATAGAAAGAAAACCCCAAAAAACATGATTACAGGGTCTTTATTGTGCATAAATCATACCATGATTGGCACAAAAACAACTTCGCTACCATATGCTAGATTTATCCTGAAGGCTACCAAGCCCATTTTTGATTCAAATTGAAATTCAAGCAAAAAGGTATCGAAATAACTGCATATACTATTGAAGATGAATCTTTTCTAAATAATTATACATCCACAAACTTTGTCAGACAATTATTTACTGAATAAGGCACAAAGGGTATGAATTTCAAAAGCAAAAAATGTCACTGTAGATATAAAATTGTGATTGAGGAATTAGCATTTTGTTTGTTGTAGACCATGTGGCCATTTGTATTTCAGAAAAGAGTACTATTACTTTCCATTTAGAGACAGCAGTTCCTTTAATCTGAGTATTTGGAAGAGCAATGCAAATGTTAACAAAATGCACCTTCCAAGGAAATGCCTCAGCTTCCCCTTAATCTCAGTGAAAACTTGAAAAATTTGGCAGTTTGCCTAAGAACTTCAGCACATTCAGGAGATCAAGCCTTAGGCATCATGAGACTCTTGAGATCACGACAGGGAATGATGTTCAGCTGGGACTGAAATAGCTCTCCAATCCTACAAATGCTTTGACGCTTCACACTATTTCCCCATTCTGCACTGGGATAAAACAAGGACAATATGAAGTTTTAGTTTGTAGAAAATGACTTAAAGAAAGAAAAGGCACATCCCAGACACCACACTGATGATTTAGACACTGGCTTTTTGCCAATCATTCTTTTGTCAAATGGAGACCTGAACCCTATGTACCATATTTTGTGAATTTCCTGCTGTTTCCACACTCACTTATGTTTACTTATTCTTCATTTTCTTCATTTTATTATTTCATTTTGACCAGAAATTAATTCTGAACCTAAATATTTTTCACCAAACTTCTGTGGATACACCCTCGAAACCAATTTTAGGTCTGAGCAGACATTTCCAAACAAACACTCAAAAAAAAAAAAAAATTGGAGACAGAAACACACCCCCTCCCAAACTCAGTGAAGTACATACGAAGACCTTATCCATCACTGAAATATGAACACTTTTATAGTACAAGATCTGACAATCCCCAGCCTTTTCCTGACCTGATATGATATTGATGTTGAAACTGCACTTGTCCACAGACATGAAAATCTATAAAACTGAACCTTAGTGATCTTTTCCAAAGTATGTATCCTCCTTAATTTTGGAAGTGGAAAGAATAATGCATTATACTAAAGAATGGAAGAATTTGGAAATTGCAAAACAGCCACTATACTTGATGACCAGTGAAGTAAAACCCACACACATTCATATCAAAGGCAAGTGAGAAGACATATAAAAAATTCTTTTCATTCATCAGCTACAAAATCCAGTCAAGTTTAGTTCCATCTCCTGCATACCAATCACAGCAAGGATGAACATTCTTCATTGCATTTTTAAAACCTGACTGAAAACCATGCTTTGAAAAGATAAGGTATAAGGTGTTTTTTTGGCTCTTCACTAGAAGGTACTTATATTCTGTAATTAAAATAAAAACCTAATTTATAATAGTTTTACTTCTATTCCATAACAGCCCATATAGCAAATAAAGGGTATTGTTTCTTGAATTAAACTTAAGAAACAGAAAATCTAGAATCTCATTCTAGAATATATATTATAAAGAATATTTTAGTATTGATATGTTTAAAAATATCATTTGTATAATGCAGAAAGCACAAAATATACAAACTATTTTAATTACATTACCTGGCTTGTGGCAAACCATAGCTGGTTCCTACTCCAACACGTGGTAAGCTGTACACAACTTTCTTCACTGTTGCTTGGTCAGGAAAATTAAACATAACAGAAGCTAAATGAAGAGAAAATATGGACTAGTAAACCATCTCAAGAAGTCTGTTTCTCCACCTGCATATATTTTTACAATGCTCTTTGATTTTTATTTGGGAAGAGAAGTCAAGTTCTACTTTCCTCCTCCTGGGAATCCAAGTTAGAACAGAAATTCCTGGCATATTTCATGCCTATGTATCATTAGCACTAACATTTGTCACTAACTCTCCCATTTTGCAGAAGACCTGAGCGAGGCATCCTTCAGAGGCACTGAAGCTTACCATTAACCCATATAACCTCTTACCAGGCTGGGAAGCTGTTCAATAGCTGGCACAAAACCACACAGGACCAGAAATTGTCTAATTCCTTCTACAGCTGAAATCAAAACTTACATCAGAGCTCCTCGGGGCAAAAGACTACAGACACACCCCACAACCTCTCAACTCTGATTCAGAATAGTACATACAGAAAAATGAGTGGATCCATTTATTGATCTGGTCCTTTTTACTTCAACTAAGAAAATGGAGCAGACAGGTGAGATCATAGAAAAAGCAAATTTCCTATCAAACATTTGAAGAATTTACCAATTGCAATTACCTGTTTTTATAAACAAATATCTCTACTATGCAGAAAGCAGTGAGATTGACTTATGCGATTGATTTTAATATGAAATGCAATGAACACATGGAAGGGTATGCATTACTGAACAGACATGAGCACTTTATCAAAGGAATCACAGAGTTCAAATTCTAGAATTAACAAGTAACACACAAAATAACTACTAGCATATTTTTATGCAACAAAATAAACAAAAACATACTTCTGTTTGCCATAAACACTTCCAAAGCTGTGTTCTGGAGAAGGTAGCGTCTTGAAAAAACAGCCCGAATCTCACTGAACATCCATTTTCCATGAAGACCTTCTGTATAGGCAAGGACCTTTAAAAAAAGTCAAGGTAAGAGTTATTAGCAGGAGCTTTTCATTAAAGTATTGCATAAGAACATAGTAAATTTCACCCATTAAAGTAGTAAACTTAATTGTATTTCTTTAACACCTAAAAACCATGACTTAAAATGTGAACATAAATGTGTTTTTTTTTAAATACAATGAAGTATAGCTGTTAGAAGAATATCATAAGTACTGTAACATGATACTCCTAAGATCTATTTCTTGTAAGTCACATTAACTTATTTCCTTCAAACTCTACAAGCAAACACAGGGTAATGGACACAGTTGCAATTATGCTTAGCTGTATATTCTTCCAACGCTCTGCATGACACAGTTGTCATGTATCGGATAACAGATTTACTTCTGAGACTACCTTATGCAAAGTACAACCAAAATAATATAACTTCTTATTCACGTTCACTTCAGGGTCATACTCCCTCCATTCCATTAATAAATATAGAAATTAGCTAGAACAGTACATTGACACAATATTTTTTCTAAAGTTAAGTACGACATGCAATATCCCAAACTATGAACAAAATTTAACAATTTGTACTTTTGCATTTAAAAATTAATGTTTAAAATAGTTAACAGTAGCATTTATTTCCAATGTATCAGTTTCTCAGTTGAAGTTATTGTTTTAAGACTAGATAGCAATACCTAAATTATTTTTTTCACTCCTCATTCATTGTTCTGAATGTTCAGGAAAACAGACAAAAAAGACACAATTTAATTAGGTATCAGCTTTATTAACTTTTCTCATCTGTGAATTATCATCCCAGCAGTATCATGCATTGAAGAACTACCCTTTTCCAATCCTTTTCATCAGCTGGAAGGCCGTTTTCAGCCCTCTACCTCTGCTTAGATAGGCTCTGTCCATAGCTGAGACCCTGACTTCATGCTAGGAGGAATCAGTTGTCTGGAACGGTTATCATTCCCTCACTACACCCAGCTGCATTTCTTAGGCTCTGTAGACTGCACCTTCCCCTATGCTGCAGTTACCGAAAATGCTACAGCTTCAGTGGAAAAAAGTAACACAATGAAAACCTTTGCTAAAGGGAAATGTAAAAACAAAGTTTCGGATTGGAAAGACTGAATTTCTCTGTTCTCTGTTAGGTATGTAGAAACTGTTGGTACACCAGCATGCAATGCTTTACTCACTCAGTTGAGGTCTTTACTTTTGTTATCATGACCTCCTCCAGCTTCTGAAAACGGAAATGTTAGGGAAACCATATGTTGCTGCTGTCAACAATCCTTCATGCTTGAGATAATGGAAATTATATTCCCTCATTTTTTTCACTAACATAGCTTCAATTTTGATACATGTCTTCATATATGAAAAAATTGATTTAAGTTTGTGTACTTTATGCTAAAAGAGCTTCACGGATTTTTATTGATTGTTCTCCATAACTTTTTTCTCATAACCAAGATGAGGCAATCTCAGAGCTGAAAGTAACAGCAACAATATAAATGTGCTTCAGCACACTTAAGAGGATTCAAATGTTGCTTCTGTCCTTGATGGAAACCGGACAGAGGAACACACTGAGCCCTGTGTTCTGCGTACACGAGAAGTTGCAGACAAAACTTAGAGCAACACTGTGGTTGACAGCCCTGTTTTATTCAAGTCAGTTCTCCACACTAACTAAACACAGCCTTGAAGAAGGGAAGAGGTTGATTTCTTTGGAGGTCCCCAGACACAAGCAAGAGACTATATGCTCCCTTCATCCAGTCAGCTGTGGAATTACTACCTCATATGCTTAAGTCTTGCAGTGGTTAAAAATCCGCACCTGATTTTTGCTTTGAACCCTGTTGTCTTCAGCTTCTAGCCACTAGATCTCATGACACCTTTGTCTGTGAGATTAGAAAGTTTTCTCGGATCAGATAGGGACAGATTTCCTTGTGTCAGTAATTACAGACTGTGATCTAGTCACTGCTTGGCTTTCTCTTTGATAAGATAAATAAACCAAATTTTCTTTCAATCTTTCATTGAGATGATATGCTAGGATACAGCTGGTATTGTGTATGTGAAATTCAGGTGGCTAAGAACAATGACCGAAGATTTCAGCACCCTCCTTCTTTGAATGCCTTCTGGTGCTCTCTGATAAATAATTTTTGTAAATACACAGGTTCTTAAGATACACAGAGAAATTGGGAAGAAAACACACCAGTTAAAAAAGCTAAAAGATGAAAACAGTCTCCGAGAGAGGAGTTTGAATTTTGTATAGCTGCAACTAAATCTACAGTAGCCAGCAGATTTGCCAAAGAGTTAGTTCCTTGACAAAACACCATGCTTCAGGAATTCACTTTTTGTTTCAAAAGCATTTCTAGTTGTCCTTTTCTAAAGAAAAATGTTTAATACTGACTATATCCTGTGTATTAACATCTTAGATGATTCACAGTAATAGTTTTACAATGTCTTAATGTATACCATGGCTTAGTTGTTATAGATTAACACTAAAAGCCCATTGTATACTGACTATATACTGCTTTTTTCTTCCTTCTCTTTTTACTCAAATATAAACCAAGCGTAACTCCACAGAGGTACATTCATCCTTTTATGACATGAATGACTTAAGACAGCACTCCAGTAAAGCAGATAGATAGGAAATCAGAGGAAAGGAAGGAGTTTCTAATTCAATTACTGTCTGAAATTACACTCTTCTTACCTGTCTATTAGTCCTACAAATATCAGATTATCATGTTGATATCAAATCATCTCAATTATTTATTTCTGTTGTATTGTTTTCCTGTCCAAAATATACTACCCAATTTTGCTATCCTCCATAACATCTGTCTAACACTACTTTCAAGCATTCATTATTAGGTATCTACAGTTTCCAACAGAATTTACTGACATAGCTGCAAGATTCTTTCTTGTTTGTGTTGTAAAAGCCAAACCAAAGTAATTTAAGTTTTCCGAATTTGAATCCTTTAAAACATTTATACTTTTTTCTTCCATGATGATTTTTAGCATTGCACCTTCTCATATTACGTGAATGAATGCCTGCATGTATTGTATATTTCATTATTCAGAAAAACATGGAAATAACCACTTCATTCACCAAAAGACACTGAAATTATGTTACCTAGCTATCTGAAGCCAAAATTACCATGTGCTCTGTCCAATATCTCATTGTTTGTAACTAAAATCAGTGCTCAATATTTTGATAGATTTATGAGTTTTTTTCCTAAAAACAGTCATGAAGACTTTTTGTTCTTAATGGCTAAAATTTTATCACAAAGCATAGAATTCTAAGTGTATCTTAAACAAGCTTGTTTTAATAAAATAAAAACCAAACAAAGTCTATATTTGACTGGGAATTCTTTTAATTTTTAATATCAACTGTGATTGTTTGGTTTAACGTTCACTTCTCCTTACAAAACCCTTTCACTTACTCAGAAATATGGCCACGTTTTAAAGATAGTAATGGGGCCACTGGGCAGACGATAGACCAAGAACAAAAATTTGCTAGGATGCATTGCAGTAAAATGAAGCTGTCAGCCTAACAGGGAAATGAAAACTCTCTAAATCTCAGGATTCTGTAATATGAAAAAACATCTATTGGTGACACTTACTTTGATTAGATTAGTAAAGCATCTTGGGATGTTCAGATGGAAAGATCTACAGAAGAGAAGCAGAACCACTACTTAAGTGCTTTCCTCTTGGCTCAAATGTGAAGGCTCCATTTTAATTTTATTTCTGATATGATCAAGATATCTCCCTGTTGATTTCTTTTTTCAATTAAGAGTCAAGGCATTTATAATCATAAACATACTTCAGTAATCAATAAGTTATTGATAATGTTTTAGTTGTTAACTAACTCCTGGAATTTTGAGATACTGCATTAACAAGAAGACCAGAATTACTAGTTTCCATTTCACTAGAATTGCTGATAGATTATCTCTATAGGAAAAACACTTAGTGGTTCATAACACTTTCTGGTATCTCATAGCACCAGACACAGAATGCAAAAAGATATTCTGGCCCTTTTCTTTTGATTATTTTTTCTGGAATTGAAATAATCACAAAATCAGATGCTACAAAGAAATTGAGGAAAGCAGCCTGTACAAGTCCTATCTATTCTCACATGCAAACTTTATGGTAAGAACGGTCACTTCTCCAGTGTGTTGTAAAAAATTGTTTCTTATTGGGAAATACTTCCGTTTTTTCAATTAGCCCTTTGGGGTGATTCATTAATGCCTATGTATGTGAATTTAATCTACTGTTTTCAATAGGAATTCATCACTTTTTTTTTTTTTTTTTTTGAAACAAGATTTCTGATTCAGGGTATTTTAATTTGTCGTGGTTTAAGCCCAGGCCGTAAATCAGAACCACACAGTCTACTTCCCCCTCACCTTTCTTCCCTCCACTCCAGGAGGGAGGGGGAGGAGAATCGAAAGAATGCAACTCCCATGGGTTGAGATAAGAACAGTTTAATAACTAAGGTATAACACAAACCACTACTGCTACCACCAATAACAATGATAAAGGAAATAACAAGCAAAGAGAATACAACCGCTCACCGACCAGTACCTCACCACTCATAGACTGACACCGATACCTCGCCCCCCACCCAGCAGCGATCCAGCCCTTCCGGGAACTCCTAGCTCTATCCTGGGCATGACGTGCTGTGGTATGGAATACCTCTTTGGCTAGTTTGGGTCAGGTGTCCTGTCCCTGCTTCCTCCCGGCTTCTCCTCCTCCCTGGCAGAGCATGAGACTCACAAAGTCCTTGGTCAGGGTAAACATTCTGACCAGCAACTGAAAACATCGGCTTTATCAGTATTATTTCCAGGCCAAAAGTCAAAACCACAGCGCTGCACCAGCTACTAAGAAGGAGAAAAACTGACTGCTGCTGCTGAACCCAGGACATAATTCTAACCTGATTCATCAAATAATGTATCAACTGATACTTGTAACATCTGTGAATCTGTGTTAGCACAAAATGCATATATCCATTAACATGCAATATAACTGGTCCTGTGGGTTTTTTTATTTTCAAAACACTTATTTCCTGATTTTGTTCATTATTATTTACCTTTTGTACTAATAATGTCAAGCAACAAGAGCAGTAAGGAACATGGTTGCCTTGTACTCATGTATTATATAATTGGGGTTTTTTTTTAATCTGCATTTCCACAGATACATTTTAAAGTTCCTACAGTTTTTTTTTTTTTCAAAGTCTGAAAATGATCCTCAGTCATGCTTTCTGAAAATAAATAAATTTTTAAAATGGCCATTTCCTGAAATTAAATATATCTTTTTCTTTATCAGTAACCAAAAAGCTTCCAAGAATACTGTAATTTTGGTACTGAAGACACTTTTTCATTCTATAAAGACAGTTTTATCCAGTATTTAAGTGCATCTACTATTATCTTTAACTGCTGGACACTGCTATTCTAGTTAGTACATTAAAGAAAAGAACTCTGTCATGTCCTTAGTTTAGACATCAAAATCCCATCTATCTGTTAGACAGCTCTGTTACTCGGCAATGCAGGGTATTGCCTTTGCCATGTGTTACTTACTTCATTTTCTTTTTCCTATAGACATGCAATAAACTTCTATGAATTTATCTTTTTTCCTCTTTCTAAGTTTACTTTTTCTACTTCTTTAACTTTAATCTTTTACATTTCAAGAAGTATTCACTCTGCATTTGAACAGACTTGACTAAGGTCTAGTGGGATGCTGTTGCATCCTGGTAGCTCAACCCAAAGCAACCTTTCATGGGTTTTTTGATTCAAAGGTTTGGAGACATACGCTTAAAGGCACTGTATTGTATATTCACAATCTGTCCCTCCAACAGTCCAATAACCATAACAAATTTTTCAGGTCTCTCTATTTTCCAGTGGTTTAAGTGTTCTGAATTACATGCCCAGTTCTGCAACTTTCACCAAACTCTGCATGTCTTCCTCAACACTAACTACAACTATTTTATTTATGCACTAACTATATGGTTGTCTTTTTGTCTTTTTTTTTTTTTTTTAAACTAAGCTTGCAAAGTTGTGTTTCTTCTAATATAAAATAAGCCCTGTGATCCACATATACAGTGGTACTTTAGTCTGAACAGGATTTTTGTTTGTATTTCATTCTTCATTCCCCATCACCAATTTCAGTTGGAAGACAGATTACCTGTGAGAGCCAAGTATGAGCCTATCTATCTTATGAGTCCCAACCTTGAATGAAAGACAGGAAGACAAAATCTTGATTCATTTCAGTTACGCTGCAGTTCCTACACCTATGTTATCAAAAAGAACAAAAGTAAAATAGCCCTGGTGTTCCAGGTTTCCAGGTCAGGAGCCTGTATATAGTTTCTCACGACAGACTTTTCCGTTAATGCAGTTGGCAAGGAGAGAAGAGAAACTCTCAGAAGCTTCCTCATCCATTCTTGTCAAATGAATATTTAATATTCCCTAAGGTTGAGAAAGTATTTTCTACAATGAAATTCTGGTGTAAACTTAAAAAAGAAGATACATTTTTGTTAGCCTGATACTATCCTCCTGAAAAATAGCCAAACACAGTTGTGATGGACATGAACTATGCAAAAGGGTCTGCTCGGGTCTTCTGCCTCCCTGTTGTCTGGTGGAAACGGTAGCTCTTGCTTTGGGTAGATAATGAGCTAAGAGGTCCATAATGAAAAAGCTAAAATCTATATTTGTGGTCACTTCAGCTTTTTCGTATATGAATAGGCAGGAAAAAAAGAAAAAAAAAAAGCCAAGGAAGTGAAGAAAAAATTAACTATCATTGTGGGAAAAGCTCCCACCCTTTATAGTTATATTTGAAACAGCAGAAAATAGTATGCTTCAGTCACAAAGCAGCAGCTGGTTCATATTAACCATTTCATGGTAATAATAAAATTCATGCAACTTATCTGGTACATAATGTATATGCTTTCAAATGAGATGCTTTCAAATTTGCAACCTCAGATACCCTGCCAATAAAACATAGAGTACTTCATGAAAACGAATCACAGTAAACAGATATTTCATCAGAGAGTTGTCTAGAGCCAGCTACAGAGGAGTGCATATGCACCTGACCCAGACAAACAGCAGGCATTCATAAATTAGTTTAGCATCATGGTACGCTTTTAGAGGTTATAGAATCACAGAATAGTTTAGGCTGGAAGGGACATTCAGAGGTCATCTAGTCCAACCTCCTTGCATTCAGCAGGGACATCTTCAACTAGATTTGGTTGCCCAGAACCACAAGAAACACCTGAAAATGATTACAGAAAATCATTCTCTCCTGACAGAGATTTGGATTTCCCTTTTTCATACGTATTCTAGCATCACCATTTGTTTCAAGGAAAATGTGAAATTCTAAATGCAGATCTTCATAGGTTAAAAAAAAATGGCTCCTGTACGCATACAGCAAACTTTCTTCTCCAGAACCATCTGACAACATGATGCTCACTACAAGCACATAGCAGGTTGCATGATTGTTTCATATATTCTAAATACAGTCTGAAATGACAGACATTAATGGCATGGAACCAGACGCCTAAGAATTTATGAAATACCATATTGAGTAAGCATTATATAATTTTAAAATATCTGATGAAGTACTGAATATGATCAAATTTCAGATTTAGCAGGAAAAATACGCACACACTGTAACATGGGATATATCATGTCAAGATATGTAAATGTATACAGGAAACATTTACTAAGAAATTTCAAAATCAGGTAACTTCAAAGAATGAAACACCTTGTACTTTCCTTTTCTGAAATGGGAAACTCAGAATATAAGTAAGAAGGACAATTCAAATTAATTTAATATCCTAGTGTTTCATTGACTTCTTACTATTCTCTTTTTATATACATTTAAGCCACCTCTCTTCCTCAATTCCCATAGTCACATAAGAATATGCACTTTTAATATCTCAACAAATACCATGTTATAATTTTTTCTTTGAAAGCTTTGGTTTAGTAAAATGTTTTCAATTTCTCCTTATGTTAAGGCCTCCTTTTCCCTTACTTATAAAAAGCTTCTATCTAAAATATTTCTTTATTTGTAAGCCCTAAAAGCTTTCTTCCAAGTACCCTTTGTGATGCTATGTTCTGCAGGATGAGCTGAGTATTATATGCCATTATAATTTCTTCATTCACATCAGTTTTTAAAATCTTTTTTAGAACTTCTTTTCTTTTTTTTTTTTTAAATAAATATTGGCACTCCTGCTTCATTTTTCTCTTCCTCTCAGGGATCTAAAAAATGCAGATATTATTTTTGTGGTTTTGGGCTTTACTTCCTTGCCAAATTTTCTCAGCTTCTACTTTCAATATTTTTTTAAGCTTTCAAGAGGCCCCTTTCTTGAAACATGAGGTTCTGTTCGCCCCAACCTTCTCTAAGTTTTATTTCTCTGATCAGCATAGTGCTTCAGTATCCATTAAAACAATGCCCACTCAGCTAACACTAACTGAAGCTCTTATTCCCACATTCATTTTCAGTAATCCGAAAAATTATTTGAAGTTGGCCCATTTTCAGCCCATTTTCCTCTTTGCATTGGTAAAATGGTTTTGCATGTTATGATTTTGTGTTTCAGGAAAGTAATGGAAACGCTATGGGGATTTCTTGAGAAAGAGCCACAGAAAGGTTAGCAGAGTGAAAAAAAAACACTCCTCAATATGGAAACACTGTTGCTAAATGTTAACCTCCAGATCAAAATAATTCAAAAAGAGTATTTTACTTATTCTAAGTGCACTATTTCTAACTCTGCTTTTGTGAAACACCAATCCATAGTTTTAAACACAAGGATAAGGGCTACTGAGATGGTAAAATACTACCTCTGTGAAAATATAATTCTGAATAATAATTTTTATCATTCATTTAATGGGCATTACACATTTGTGTGCTTTGCATGACTTTCTTTCTATGCAATGTCTAAACAGACTGTCAATTTAGGCAACTCCAGAAATGCCAGCAATAGACTTAAAATCTTGGGAAGAACAGCATCAGGAAGGGATAGCAGATTTAGACATTACGACCTTAGAAAAGGTAGGCAGAGACCTGTTTTAGGGCCTACTTCCAAATTAAATTCCAGCAACTACTGTTTTAATCAGAAGTTTCAGCTGATTTAAGGATTCTAAAAGCAGGAATAAAACTGACGGTGCCAGCTGGGGCATCAGTGGAAGTGGAGAAGCACAAGACAAATATATTTTAGTGCCATAGAAAGCCATATTAGAGTACAGCCCAACCCAAAACACAGAGGTTGAGGAAACACATATTGGGGCAAAATCTGAAGTAGAGAAGCTCAGTTAGTTCTAGTTAGCAACAGGATTGAAGCAGACTGTGCCTGTTACCTCACAAGATTTAACATGATTTTGTGTTGACTTTGGCAACAATAGGATGTCAGACTCAAGTCTAGTAAAAAATCTTAACAGAACTGCTGTTTCTGTTCTCACTCTGCATCTCATCCTTAGAGATTAATCCAAACAGGCAAATGGTAATCTCAGTATTTACACTCAGACCACTCTGAGCAATTCTCCCCCAGCACCACATTCACTGAAATGCAATCAATTTTTTTCAACTAGAACTGCACAAATTACATTTTAAGTAGCATGGATAAGCCAAAAAAGACATAAAATTAATATGATCTGAGCAAAAACAGAGAACTTTGTTCAGGATTAAAAATGGAGAGCTTGTTCTTCTGTCAGCTGCTTCACTCTGGACCTCCTTCGCAATAGTAAAGCAATGGAAAGTAAGGACTTGTAAATTTACAAATACAGGGTGAAGACAGTGTTGATAAATGCTTGTAACCTGAAACCAAAGCTGGAAATTTATTCTTTAAATAGCTATTTGGCAGGATAATGCAGTTTTCTTAAACTTGAAGTATCAGTGGATTTAACAGAATTTGTGAAAGTTTCAGCTGGGAAAACTTAGAGGACTAGATTCAACCACCAGATGAAAACGAGTAAGTTCTCTGTTGCCTAAAGAAAATGCTGTTCTAGGGACTCAGATTCAGTTCCCTTCTATCAAAGCTATGTGAATGCAAATGACACCCCCAACAGCGCTGTCTACTCTACCTCACACCATGCTCTCTGTGAGCAGCTCACAGCTGGATGAGTGCTCCTCGCTGGTCCAGGATGGACAGTGCATGAGTGAGCTACATCAGCTGCCTCAGCTGCATGCTACCCAGGGAAAAGCTAAGCAGCTCCTGGCAACTCCTACACACAAATGACTGAATAAGCAACAGAAGGAGGAAGCTCCCTGACTCCTGTCATGTTTCTGCAAGGATTACAAAGCAAGCACTGATCGCTGGTCATGATTTACCAACACAAGGTAACCTGACTCCCAGGTTTCCAGGTGAGTGTGCTGATCATCCAGTTTTGGAAAGGAATAGAAGAAACTCATGCTCTTCTATGTTCTAAAATTTAAAACTGTGTTGTCTTCTGGTGCTTACTTCATCCTCACATGTATTAGGTTTTCCACTGCACTAAGGATAAGTGACTCAGTCGAGCTTTCAGACTCAGCAAAAGCAAAAAACATAGGAATAGTTTGAATATCCACATATGGTATCCACAACTATGAGACGTGTTCTTTCCCAACTATAAAGAGTAAAGCTGTCATAAAATCCTCAGGGTTTTCTTTTGGTTTGTTGTTTTTTTTTTTTTTTTTTTTTTTTTTTTTTATTGGTTGGTTGGTTGGTTTTCTTTTAGAACTTACATACCAATGTATTTAATCAAAAGTGTGACGCAATAAAAAATGTTCGAAGACTCAGATGTATCCTGATCAATTAACATTATAACTGAAAGGACTGTAATTGGTCTTGAGAAAAGTGTAAACATTGAGTTTGGTTAAACATTACCCATTTCCTATCTAATGACAGGTAGAAAGATAGGTTTATGTCCCTCCTTTTACAGATGTGAACTCAAGGTGCAAGTGTCTTGGATTTTAAGTTTCCCATTTGATTTATTCAGTGCAGAATACATATGATCTAATATCTACAACAGTACTTAGAAGATCCCATTTTTTTCTACTACAGAGCTTATTTGTTTTATGTTTCTGTTCTTAATATCTCTTCCTATAAAGGCTGATCATAAACCAGTAACACTTTTTAACTTCATATACAAAAGCTGTTTCACTAATCCTAAAATTTGGGAATATAATTGGAGTAATCTCTACTGCTGAAATTTTAGCAACAAAGTTAAAATTTATTTTTATGAGCAAAAAGAACTATACGAATAAAGTGATGGATATTATACATCTGCAATATCCCCATCATCCTCAAAATATCTGCATTGATGGCTTGGCTTTGCGAATGAAGATTTGGGAAGGGCATTACCCACACTCACTACAAGCACGATGACTAAGGGCAAGTGTAATAGGCAAAATTGATTGGAGAAAAGCTGCATAGGCAATCAGAAAGATTCCACACGAGACTGTCATCTCCTGGATCAAGCTCGAGCGACCAAAGGCCTGAACTGCCCGGAGGCAAGGTTGGACCTGCAGCTTCCAGTGCACCTTGTCATCTGCCGTTTCGATACTCACCTGTTGCTACAGGGCTTTGCAAGTGTGAGTAAACCCTTCCAGCCTGCGCAATGGATTTTTTAGGTGAGGTGCAGTGTGCGCAGAACTGGCCCCACCCTTTACACCTGAGGTTTATCTGCCATGGCCTAGATAGCTAGGACGGTGACAGCAAAGTCCTCAGGTCATAGGTTTTGTAAGAGTGTCCTTCTCTGAGACGGAAGACCTTTAAAGGCTAGACAAGCTCCATCAGCCCCGGTTTGAAGATAGGAGTTTTCCTTCTCCGATGAGGATGGCATGTCTTCGCTAATGAAGATTTGGAAAGGGTTTTACCCTCGCGTTCTGAACAAGACTGTCATCTCCTGGGTCAACCTCAAGCGACCAATGACGCAATAGCACAACATCAAGCGTCTAGGCGGGATTCTGACTCTAGAAGCGTTCAGTCATAAGCCCGCAAATGGTAGCCTTGCGCCAGTGGCTCCTCAGCCAAGCACACACACCAGGGGTTTGAACCTGCGGTTCCTCTCATACTGAGCAAGATTACTATTGCAACACATCTTCAGTAGGGTAAAACTGACTTAGAGGCGTTCAGACATGTCGTGGTTTAAGCCCAAGCTGTAAATCAGAACCACGCAGTCTACTGCCCCCCCCCCTCCACCTTTCTTCCCTCCGCTTCTGGAGGGACGGGGAGGAGAATCAAAAGAATGCAGCTCCCACGGGTTGAGATAAAGACAGTCCAGTAACTAAGGTATAACACAAATCACTACTGCTGCCACCAATAATAACAACGACAAGAGAAATAACAAGGGAAGAGAATACGATACCGCCCGCCGGAAAAGACAGCCCGACCAAAAAGGGGACGTGCCCTTCCGGGTAGCTCCCAGTTACATCCCCTGGCATGACGTGCTGTGGTATGGAATACCTCCTTGGCCAGTCTGGGTCAGGTGTCCTGTCCCTGCTTCCTCCCGGCCCCTCCTCCTCCCTGGCAGAGCATGAGACTCACAAAGTCCTTGGTCAGTCTAAACATCAGTGTTATCAGTTTTTGTTCCCAGGCCAAAAGTCAAAAACACAGTGCTGCAACAGCTACTAAGAAGGAGAAAAAAAAAACAACTGACTGCTACTGCTGAACCCAGGACAGTATCCACCCCTTGTTCCATACCATTCACGTCATGCTCAGATCCCACATTTTCCATATACCCTCACTCTTATCTCGGTGCACTGTTATCTTAGTGCACGGACCAATTCCTATAAAGCTACTGAGTCCATTCGGTTCATGATGTTGGGCTCCATCTCTTGGAACAGTCTTTCAGGGCAGAAGAAGCTGTATGCAGTGTTGGATCGTTGCCTGCTGATGCTGATCATTCCTTTACTGTAGAACTCACCCGGTTCTATCAAAGTTCATTCTCTGTTGGGATGATGGTAGGAGGGAAGTCAGAGCCAGTCGCTGGTGCCCTGCAGACTTCTAGTTGATGGGCTATAGCAGGCAACAGCGTACAATTGAGTTCATTGTCTGTTTTCCCCTAAAATCAAATCCCCTTGAGGTACGCATCGGACTTCCCCATCTTCCCGCATTACCCACCAAGTATAGCCAGGTCCCTGAGCAAAAGCAATCCCACGAGTGGGTTTGCCTTTACCTGAAGCAGAAATAACCCAGACTGTCTTCCCCAGCAAATTCTTCATGTGCACCACAGGAACTTTGTCCCCCTCTACAATATGTAAAAGTTCTGACTGTGCTGGGCCAGCCCTGTTGGCAGATCCTCTGGTGTTGACCAACCAGGTGGCCTTCGGTAAGTGTGTATCCCAATGCTTGAAAGTTCCCCCACCCATTGCTCTCAGTGTAGTTTTTAACAGCCCATTATACCGTTCGATTTTCCCAGAGGCTGGTGCATGGTAGGGGATGTGATATACCCACTCAATGCCATGCTCTTTGGCCCAAGTGTCTATAAGGTTATTCCGGAAATGAGTCCCATTGTCTGATTCAATTCTTTCTGGGGTGCCATGTTGCCACAAAATCTGGTTCTCAAGGCCCAGGATAGTGTTCCGGGCAGTGGCATGGGGCACAGCGTATGTTTCCAGCCATCCGGTGGTTGCTTCCACCATGGTAAGCACATGGCGCTTGCCTTGGCGGGTTGGTGGGAGTGTGATATAGTCAATCTGCCAGGCCTCCCCATATTTATACTTCAGCCATCGTTCTCCATACCAAAGAGGCTTTAACCATTTGGCTTGTTTAATTGCAGCACATGTTTCACACTCATGAATAACCTGGGCAATAGTGTCCATTGTTAAGTCCACCCCTCGATCACGGGCCCATCTATATGTTGCATCTCTGCCCTGATGACCTGAAGTGTCATGGGCCCACCAGGCCAAAAATAATTCACCTTTATGTTGCCAATCTAAGTCCATCTGAGCCACTTCAATCTTAGCAGCTTTATCCACTTGTTGGTTGTTCTGGTGTTCCTCAGTGGCCCGACTCTTGGGTACATGGGCGTCTATATGGCGTACCTTCACCACCAGGTTCTGCACCCGGGCAGCGATATCTTGCCACAGTGCAGCAGCCCAGATGGGTTTACCTCTGCGTTGCCAGTTGCTCTGCTTCCATTGCTGCAACCACCCCCACAGGGCATTTGCCACCATCCATGAGTCAGTATAGAGATAAAGTACTGGCCACTTTTCTCGTTCAGCAATGTCCAAGGCCAGCTGGATGGCTTTCACCTCGGCAAACTGACTCGATTCACCCTCTCCTTCAGCAGTTTCTGCAACTTGTCGTTGAGGACTCCATACGGCTGCCTTCCATCTCTGATGCTTTCCCACAATATGGCAGGACCCATCAGTAAACAAGGCATATTGCTTTTCACTTTCTGATAGTTTATTATATGGTGGGGCCTCTTCAGCACGCATCACCTCCTCCTCTGGTGACATTCCAAAATCTTTACCCTCTGGCCAGTCCATGATGACTTCCAGAATGCCTGGACGACTGGGATTTCCTATTCGAGCTCGTTGTGTAATTAGTGCAGCCCATTTACTCCATGTCGCATCGGTTGCATGATGTGTAGAGGAGACCTTGCCTTTGAACATCCAGCCCAGAACGGGCAACCTGGGTGCCAGGAGGAGCTGTGCTTCAGTGCCAATCACCTCTGAAGCAGCTCGAACCCCTTCATAGGCTGCCAGTATCTCTTTCTCAGTTGGGGTATAGCCAGTCTCAGATCCTTTGTATCCCCAACTCCAAAAGCCGAGGGGTCGACCTCGAGTCTCCCCTGGAGCTTTCTGCCAGAGGCTCCAGGTAGGACCATTCTCCCCAGCTGCGGTGTACAGTACATTTTTTACATCTGGCCCAGTCCGGACTGGTCCAAGGGCTACTGCATGAACTATCTCACGTTTAATTTGCTCAAAGGCTTGTTGTTGCTCAGGGCCCCATTTAAAATCATTCTTCTTCCGGGGCACATGATAGAGAGGGCTTACAATTGAACTGTAATTTGGGATGTGCATTCTCCAGAATCCCACAGCACCCAAGAAAGCTTGTGTTTCTTTCTTATTAGTTGGTGGAGACATTGCTATTATTTTGTTGATCACATCTGTAGGGATCTGGCGACGTCCATCTTGCCATTTTATTCCCAAAAATTGAATCTCCTGTGCAGGTCCCTTGACCTTACTCCGTTTTATGGCAAAACCAGCTTTCAGCAGGATTTGGATTATTTTCCTCCCTTTCTCAAAGACTTCTTCCGCTGTATCACCCCACACAATAATGTCATCAATGTACTGCAGGTGTTCTGGAGCTTGCCCCTGTTCCAGTGCATTCTGGATCAGTCCATGGCAGATGGTAGGGCTGTGTTTCCACCCCTGGGGCAGTCGGTTCCAAGTGTACTGGACGCCCCTCCAAGTAAAAGCAAACTGTGGCCTGCACTCTGCTGCCAAAGGAATTGAGAAGAATGCATTGGCAATATCAATCGTGGCATACCACTTGGCTGCCTTTGACTCCAGTTCATACTGAAGTTCTAGCATGTCCGGTACGGCAGCACTCAATGGTGGTGTGACTTCATTCAGGCCACGATAGTCTACTGTTAGTCTCCACTCTCCATTAGACTTTCGCACTGGCCATATGGGGCTATTAAAGGGTGAGCGGGTCCTGCTGATCACTCCCTGACTCTCCAGTCTACGGATCAGTTTATGGATGGGAATCAGGGAGTCTCGGTTGGTGCGATATTGCCGCCGGTGCACTGTTGTGGTTGCGATTGGCACTTGTTGTTCTTCGACCTTCAGCAACCCCACAACAGAGGGATCCTCTGAGAGACCAGGCAAGGTGGAGAGCTGTTCATTTTCCTCAGTCTCCAAAGCAGCAATACCAAAAGCCCATCGGTACCCTTTTGGGTCTTTGAAGTACCCTCTCCTGAGGTAATCTATGCCGAGGATGCATGGAGCCTCTGGACCAGTCACAATGGGGTGCTTTTGCCATTTCCTTCCAGTCAGGCTGATCTCAGCCTCCAGTACAGTCAACTCTTGGGATCCTCCTGTCACTCCAGAGATACAGATGGGTTCCACCCCTTGACAGCTTGACGGCATCAGGGTACACTGTGCACCGGTATCTACGAGAGCTTTATACTTCTGTGGGACTGATGTGCCAGGCCATCTGACCCACACAGTCCAGTAAATCCGATTGTCCCCTACCTCCACCTGGCTGGAGGCAGGGTCCCTCTAACAGTCATCACAACATTGGACACCTAAGTCGTGTTGAAAGGGATTATTCTTTGTTATCACAGGAGCTGGAGTAAAATCAGCTCTTCCGCTCCATCTGGGAACCTGCTCACCAGAGACTGAAGCCGCAGCTCTCATGGGATGATTAGTCTTGACCCTTGTTCCTATTTTCAATTCATGCACCCGTTCCTCCAAAGCTGAAGTAGGTTTTTCCATCCCACTTCGTCATGTCTTCTCCATGATCCCACAGGTAAAACCATAGGGTGGCCTGTGGTGTTTGCCTTCTATATCTTCTGTCTTGAACAATAGGACGTCTTTTGTTAACAGCTGAGACGTGTGTTGGTACACGTGAGGAGCTGGATAAATCAGATAGATCGTCCCTCAATTGTTTGACATCCTGGGACAGTTTTTTCCACAGCTGAGATGATGGAAGGGGTGAGATTGTCTTCGAACTCTCGGAGCTTGTGAATCATTTCATCCACTGTTGGTGTTACTATGTCACCCCAGGTTACTGTTGCCAATGAATGGGCATATGATGATGGTGCATTCCGTGTAAGTTTTCGCCACATGGGTCGTGTACATTCGACTTCATCTGGGTCTATGGGTATATCTCCGTTATTCGGTTTGATGTGATAGATCATCTCTACAATGGCTGATTCCCTCAGAGACTGGATGCCTTTGTCTAAAGTAGTCCACTTGGCCGAACGACTCGTAACATCATCCTTGTATGGAAACCTTTCTTTCACAGCTGCCAAGAGCCGCCTCCAAAGACTGAGGGACTTTTTCTCTCTTGCAATTGCTTTGTCAATTCCCCCTTCTCTAGCAAGTGATCCCAGCTGCTTGGCTTCCATACCTCCTAGTTCGTGACCATCGGCCCCATTGTCCCAGCATCGTAGCAACCAGGTGATGATGTGCTCCCCTGGTTGACGGGTAAAATCTTTTCGCATATTCCGTAGCTCGGTTGAGGTCCGAGGTCGAGAAGTCACCTCTTCTTCTTCTTCGTCATGGGATGATGACTCCTGATCAGATGGTGGCCAGGGTGGTGAATACATTGTTTCTTCATCTTGCTTCACCCTTCTTGCCTCTTTTTTGCTTTTTCTCTTGCGTACGGGGGCAATCGATATTGGTACGAATTGGTCCTCTGGTTTAGCTGCAGTCATTATCACTGTGCTTTGAGTAGCAACTGTACTTGTCGCTGGGGGTGGTGTAGCTGCTGTGGTTGGGGCTGGGGTAGCTTCGCTGTCTGTTGCAGTTGAAGTTTGAGTAGCGGCTGTACTTGTCGCTGGGGGTGGTGTAGCTGCTGTGGTTGGGGCTGGGGTAGCTTCGCTGTCTGTTGCAGTTGAAGTTTGAGTAGTGGCTGTACTTGTCACTGGGGTAGCTGCACTGTCTGTTGCAGTCGAAGTTTGAGTAGTGGCTGTACTTGTCGCTAGGGGTGGTGTAGCTGCTGTGCTCGGAGCTGGAGTAGCTGCGCTGTCTGTTGCTTCGCCCTCAGATCCAGGGACATTTCTTTCCTTTTGAAGGTGCTGGATAGTGTTGAACAAGGCCCAGTAAGCATAGGCCAAGCCCCAGCACGTTGACATGATTTGTCCCTCTCTGGTATGACCAGGATGACAACACACCTCATTTAAGTGTTTTACTAATTCTTCTGGATTTTGCACTTGTTCGGTGGTGAAATTCCAAAACACTGGAGGGGCCCACTGACCTAGATACTTGCCCATACTATCCCACACACCCTGCCACTCATGGCTGTCCAGCCTCGGGGAAAATCTCTCGGTCCCCCTATTTTGTCGTCTAACCCCAGACAAGGCCCAAACCCGACTCTGCTTAACTCTTGAGATCAGACGTAATGGTTGTGGACAAAACACACTCTGTATGCGTGCCAACATGGTGACCCCCATCACAATCAGCAAACAGGTCTCAACAATATTAAAAGGCCACTCAAAAACTTCAAAACTCTCAAACGATGCTGTAAACGGTCTGGGAGGGGCACTGGGAGGGTAAAAGAATGTCTCCTTCATAGGTTGACCACCCAGGAAGGAGAAAAAAGATGTATAGTTGCTAAGCATTTGTATTATATACCTCCCAAAGTATAAAGGTGGTGACCACACTGGGAACATAAGCCAGATCAGTTTCATGATCAATTTTTCTATTGTATTACAAGTCATTACCATAAAATACAATGAGACAATAACCTTAGCCCAAGCCCCACACTTGAAAAACACTAACACAGCAAATACCGGCTCTAAGTAACCTACGGCATATTGAGACTGTGAGATCAAAACCAACAACTTTGAGAGCCAATAAATCAGCATTGTGACAAGTGACTATAAATCCAAAACACTGAATGCTTATCACAAATACGATTAGACACACTCTGGTCAGATCTGTCGTTATCTCAACCCTTCGTGCCCCACGTTGGGCGCCAAAAGAGAACTGTCGTGGTTTAAGCCCAAGCTGTAAATCAGAACCACGCAGTCTACTGCCCCCCCCCCTCCACCTTTCTTCCCTCCGCTTCTGGAGGGACGGGGAGGAGAATCAAAAGAATGCAGCTCCCATGGGTTGAGATAAAGACAGTCCAGTAACTAAGGTATAACACAAATCACTACTGCTGCCACCAATAATAACAACGACAAGAGAAATAACAAGGGAAGAGAATACGATACCGCCCGCCGGAAAAGACAGCCCGACCAAAAAGGGGACGTGCCCTTCCGGGTAGCTCCCAGTTACATCCCCTGGCATGACGTGCTGTGGTATGGAATACCTCTTTGGCCAGTCTGGGTCAGGTGTCCTGTCCCTGCTTCCTCCCGGCCCCTCCTCCTCCCTGGCAGAGCATGAGACTCACAAAGTCCTTGGTCAGTCTAAACATCAGTGTTATCAGTTTTTGTTCCCAGGCCAAAAGTCAAAAACACAGTGCTGCAACAGCTACTAAGAAGGAGAAAAAAAAACAAAAAACTGACTGCCACTGCTGAACCCAGGACAAGACATAAGCCCGCAGATGGTAGCCTCGTATCAGTGGCTCCTCAGCCAAGCACACGCACCAGGGGTCTGAGCCTGCGGTTCCTCTTGTACCGAGCAGGATTACTATTGCAACAACACATTATCAGTAGGGTAAAACTAACCTGTCTCACAACGGTCTAATCTCAGCTCACGTTCCCTATTAGTGGGTGAACAATCCAACGCTTGGTGAATTCTGCTTCACAATGATAGGAAGAGCCAACATTGAAGGATCAAAAAGCGAGGTCGCTCAGACAAGCGTAATCCTCCAGAAATTCAAAATTTTACAGCTGCTACACACTCTGCTGTGCCTAGAAGTGCTGGTTCTGGAGCACTGTGACTCCTGGAAGTCAATTTGCTTGGTACTGGAATTCAGAGCAGATTCAGGGCTATTCTATGTTATGTCAGCTTCTAATGTCCCCAAAGAACAATTACACTGCCTGTGAATCATGGTGAACATACATAAAAATTTCATCTTCCTAATATACTGTGATATCAACTGATTCATTATGATAACTTATGATGAGCTTCAGATGAGTTTCTTTCACATTGCTGGAGAAGACAACAAATTATAGCCCTCAGAAAAACTTAAGCCACAGCTCCAATAGCAATCAGAATTCTACTATGTTTTTTCTACTATGTTTTTTATTATTGTGTATGAAACATTATCACATATTACTAAGTGAATGCAAGGAAGAAATAGCAATGTTTCTTCCAAGAATTTTAACTCGGAGTGCTTGCAAACTGTCTGCTACAACTAAAAAATAATTTAATTAGCTTGCATTTCATTACACTTATTTTGCTTTAGTATTACATGAAAAGTACCTATGCATTCTATACATGCTATAAGGAACATTTTTTTTGCAGATACAGTAATTAAGCACTGAAAAATAAATCTGCACAAATTATAAAAAGTGCAGAAATTAACATGTATCAAGTGAAAACTGCATATAGAAACTCCATAAATGATTTTTACATTTATTCCAATAACTGAAGCCACATTTACACAATATTCTTACTACATGCATTCTGTATCTTCTATGTGTACTTTCATATAATTAACTACCAGTTTGTTTAATTTGAATAATGTAAAGGTCAAAGTGATAGATAAGTACAACTTTTTGGGGGGTCTAATCCTGTCAAAACAATGCTCATGAAAATTATTATGAATATTAATAGTCTACTGAGCAGGCTACCAAAAATCAATGCTGGGGCACATATATAGTTCTCTGATGTCTGCAATAGCTAGAGAAAGAAGTGCTATAGCAGATTTGATATACAGTTCCCTCTTCGGATTTCTAGAAAACTGGAATGTAAACTTGCATGTTATAAATTTGGGCATACTCACAGGCTTTCCTGTGGTGAACCCTAGGTTCCCAGTATAATATTACTGGCACACCTGTCAGCGTGTAGAGATACTTTGTGTGAATGTGCCTCTCTTTTTATCCACTACAAGCTGCTCCACAACAGAAGGCATTTAGATTTTATGGACTTCTGGGTACTACATGACTATGAAAAAGTGTGCCAATCCCAGTCAAAGAGGATTCCCTCATATAGACTCAATTAATTTATTCTTAAAATTAATTAAAAAAAATAATAAAATGGAATTTACCTCAAGCTTTACAAAGAGATTTGATATTTCCACTTTTATTTAACAGATTGCAACAGCCAACTATTCAAATTCTCCTATTAATCTAAATTCTACTGTTCTTTTATGTGGGTAAGAGGCTAATTGCTTTAGTAGACAATAAACCCTATTAGCTTGTATAGACAGATTACTGCCAGTACTGTGATTGGTTCCATTTCTGCTGCCAGTAAGCCCAGGTCTGATGCATATCACATTCCTTCTAAAGAATACAAGCATCCCCTAATACTCAATCTCCGATAGACTCAGTTTTGCAAGATGCATCTCTTCTTTGCAGCTGAGTATCTGAACTCTTACTGTTTGGAGCATTTGGAGTTGAAGCGAAGAGTACTGAGCATCCAGACAGAGAGCTCAGCATCTTGCAAATTTGCTTTTCTTTCATTGAAAGACAAGAAAGTCAAATATAAAGAGGGGAAAAAAGGAGGGGGGGAATAAAAAATAAAAGCTAAGGATATTAATCATGTTAAAATGTCTTAGCTCTCTAATACGCAATGCTGTCCAACATATATTGAAAAACTGGAAAATATACAGTGATCCTCAGTTTTACTTTAGTATTATAAAGTTCTTTCACTTTAGAAGTTTTTTGTATGCATACCTATTTGTGAAGGAAAAAGAAAATGTTACAAAAGGATCTTATATTTTAATTAAGTGAAGTGATCATAAGAATTCAACAGTTCAATAGTTTACAATCATGTTCTAAGCTTCTCACTGTGCAAAACCAGAAAGAAGTCTTCTGTTACTGTAATTGTTATATGACTATTTTTGGCTGTTATGCACGAAACAAAAAAAAAATAGCTAGTGGACACATGTTAATAGCAGAGTCTACAATGAAATATTTGCTTTTTTAAATTTATGTGAAAGGGAATTAATGATGAAACCAAGCTAAAATAAGTCGCTACTCAACTTTTTAGCAGAGGGACAATTTACTGTTATAGCAGTCTTAGAGAGAAAATCCAACACAAGCCATTTTGACTGTTCAAAACTAATCCTCACTCTGCTTCTACTGCTTTTTATGAACTGCAATGAAAAGTCCAACAGACATCCTCAGATGCGTCTCAAGTCCAGTACATGCTTTTCAAACTTAATCAAGGGAATATAGAAATGTATATAAAAAGATGAAAGTGTCTTTGCCTTTATATGTGTGGGGAAAAAAAAAAAAAGGCAGCAAAAAGCTGGGGAAAAAAAAAAGTGAGATGTTTCATAGGGGAAGGTTAAGTCTGATGCTAATGCTTATTTAGAATGGTGACAGTCTGGAGTAGTGAAGCCTTGCTGGGCTGCTTTAATTTCTCCCTGGAATAGCTCTCTCCCAACCTTCGGCAGCACATCAAAGTCTCTGGAGCTCAATTAAAATTGGATTATATTGAAATGCTCTATCTATGGAACCGTGTGCTCACTAACACTTTTCTTTCAGTAATACTCAGATGACAGTTGCCCATCCCAATTTAAACAGTTGTCATAGAGACCATGAACTAAAGCAGCAGTAACTAACAATACAAAGGAAAGGTAAGTGGTAGGATTTCTGTGAATGAAGGGCTCTGTTTCCAGTCACAGTACTCACAGTGCAAGCAGCTAAATACAGAACGCATAAAAGGCTGCAATGCTCTCTGCACTCCTATGCAGAAGGGCAAGGTAAGAAAAATAGTAAACATTTTTATTTTTTTTCCAGTGACTAGGGAAGTGTTTTACACACCAGCACATTGTAGCTACCTAAAATGTCTAGAATTGAGCGATACCCCATAAGAAAAACAGCAGGTAACCCTAGAGTCAAACTACAGTCACCAATCCATAAATTAAAAGTCAAAAAATACTTTATCATTGCAATAGAAAAACTAAGGTATTAAGTGGGTTTTCTTTTAAAAAATATTTTATAGGAGATTCTTTAGTTATAGATGATGTACAAATCCTTTGTCTTTATGATAGAAATCTAAAGTGAAGATCTGATACAAATCTGTAAGATATTCAGAGTTTGAACACATTTAGTTAACACTGTGACATTCAATATGCCTAATGGTTTCAAATCGTTTTATTACTGTTTTATATTGTTTTATAACTATTAGATTTTTGATGTGCGGCACCAAAGCTTCACAATATCACCAAAAAACTCTGGCAGCTTCTAAAAAACCCAAAATAACATAAACATCTTACGTTTTTGGCAGCACCAGAGAGCAATATATTTCACAGCACAGATTGCTAGTAATGATACTATTTTCTCATGTAGATGACATGTTTCTGGCACTATAAAACTCTTAACCTTTCTTGTAATTGGCTTATTGAGAGTCCCAAGGTTGTTTTTTGTGCCATTGGGCTGATCACCATGGAAATGAACACTTATTGCTGTTTCACTGTACTGCTCTATTTTTCTTCCAAGCCCTCCACAAGCATCCTCCCTGCTCTCCCGGGAAGGCAGTGTTAGGATTTTGAAGCAGCAACAAGGCAGAGTGCAAAGAGCGCAGGCCAAAGGGGAAGAAAACAAAAATGTGTCAGAAAATCTAAAAACTGCACAGATAAGAATTTGTCAAAACAAGGCCTTGGTTTAAACCAACAAGAGGGCCTCTACAGCTTGGGCTTCGACAAAATGTGGCCTCTTTTTTTTTCTTTTTTTTCTTTTTTTTTTTATTTATTTTTTTTTATTATTATTTTTAGCCCAGCTGTAGAAAACACCATCTAATGAACCTGTCTGGGGCTGCTGTCCCCATCCTGTCAGGCATGTCAGGAGATGACAAGCACTGGGGACAGGCCGCCGCCAGTCACAGACAGGCCTGCCAGCTGGAGAGTTCAGCCCCAATCTAATCACACCACCAGAAAATAACTTCCACGCTTGCAGCCTGACAGGATGGACTCAAGGAAAAAAAAGAGAAGAAAAAAACACAAATAAAAAAATTAGGATCGAGACAATGCTTTTGTTCCAATTACATACGATTTGAGAGGAGGGGGGAAGAAAAACATGTAAAAACTACTAGCAGTTTATGCTGATTTCCACTAGTGAAACTGTTTCTGTCTTTCCTTTAACAAAAAGAAGGCCAGTAAAGACCCTAATGGCAGCAGTTACAGAAGAAGTGAAAATGAGACAGTATTTGTGGTACCTGGATATGGTTTTCCTGTATTTATTGCTATGTATATACACTCTTTTCCAACATTATAGATATAAAAATATCTGTCACCATTGGCAAAGCTATAGTTACAAAAATGTGTGACTAATGGTATGTGTTTTTATTATTTCCAAGCAGCTGGGTTCATTGAATAATGTATCTCTTCATAACCATCACTCAAGGGTTTGTATTATCATTTGGGCAAAAGCTCCCAAATATCTAATGGCGGGGCTGTTTGTGTTCCTAAAATGGAAATGAATATTCATACACTAAGAATAACAATTAAAAAAAAAGTTATTAGAGCCCATGGCCTCAACGTAGGTGGTTCAAAGGGGCTATACTGAAAAGGTAGTAATATACTGGTAGGCATCCTGTCTTTTTCATTCGAAAATTGTCAACACAAACCTTTGCTCCAGAATTATAATAATCAAAAATTGCTAATGTAGATCTCTGCTCCAGAAATCCAATAATCAATATATCCACAGAAAGAAGAGTGAAAATTATTGCTAAAAAAAGTAACAGCATTAAAACAAATTATTAGGTATAGACGTAAACAAAAGTACTTAAAAATAACACATTCAACTAAAATGAATGGGCAAACTGTTAACTAAGCGTATCCTAACTATTCCTAAATGTAAATCAAAGTATATGTATTTTCTACTGTATGTATCTTAATATGTACATCTTAGTAAATAATTTGCATTACTTGGAAGGTAACTGGGATGGAAAATGACTGGTTCATGCAGTACTTAATAAATATTTTAGGAAGAAATTGTGAATGAATATAGGTCCATCTAATCCCTATAAAATAATAAAAAATGAAGATTTGTTACTGCATCCTGCCATTCATTCACTCTCTGCTGACATTACAGATGTCAGAAAGTCTGTTTAAAAACTTGCTATCTCTATTCATCTTTGTTTCTGGCATGAAATACAGACTACAATAATCTTGTCAAGACCACATTTAGACACTAATTTATGACCCTCTGCTACAATATAGAGAAAATTCATACATACATAACTCTTTTAAAGCAAACTATGACCCCAGACGGAAGGGTAATATCTAGATTCAGCTGACAAATATACATTGACTAAAGCCATGGCTACCCTGATGTTTCTGTATGGATGAGATGGTCCAAACCAGTAAAATGCATTAACTTTTTTTTTTAACCTGAAGACCAATCAGGTTTGTTTGGTGTGGGGTTTGGTTGGGTTTTTTTTTTTTAATCCATTTTTGAGATATTAGGTTTTAAGTCAGGCATCATCTTACTTTCCTGGGAAGAGAAAAGGAATTGTTTCTTTGACAATTTAGACTACAGCTAGAGAAAACAGAAGTTGAGACTGGATGCAGCTCCCACTGCCAATGCTATCAAGAAGTGGTGACCCTCAACCTTCCAGCAAAGCCTAAAACTCTCCAATAGGGACCCAGCCTGCAAAACTCGTGTAGGAGGATACATAGCAGAGCTGGCCACTACTCAAAACCTATCCATAGACTTGAGAGGACAAACTCAAACAGAAATGCGTTACTGCTTACATGCAAATGGAAATGTCTGCTGTTAGAAGTCTAGATACAAATGCACTTCTGCAAGGAACCTAGATACAAACATAAATATACCTCAACCTACAATTGCCTAACCATCCGTGAAATCTGAAAAATGGGACAGGAGAAGCAAATGCTGTCACAGAACCTGTTAGTTCTTGGATACATAAGCTACCTAGGCTGCGAAAGTCCTTCAGAGAGCAGGAAATAAGAAATCTGTTTGGGTTTGTTATTGTGCGGGCTTTTTTAGGAACTTTATTTTGATTAATTTGATTTAAAAAATGGAGAAAAATATGCTTTTTATTGGACAAACAAAGGTACGTGACACTGGTCACGACGACAGCAAGCCAGCTGCCGAGCTGTGCCTGTCAAAGGTATAGATTGACATGATGAAGGGCAATGATACTGATATATTTCCTATCTCCTATATTTGGTATTTTTGTATGACTAGTTACAGATTGATGCAATGTCTTATCTTTATTGACATGCACAGGGCTTACTACACACTGACCACAGAAACTCAGTCAACTGTTGATTTAGGATGGGGAAACATACATATCATACACTAATTGGGCTATGAAGTGGTACAGAATTGTATATCCATCTGAAATTCCAGAAATTTCTGCTAGGCAGAATATAATTATTAAAATTGTAATTTTCTCTGAACATCAGCATTACCACGTTTTTAATGATTACAGATTATTAAATTTAAAAGCCTCCAACTGAAAAAGCAAAGCTGTTCTATTTGAAAACAATTGTAATAATAAAATAAAAAAAAAAAACCACTGACTTGAAACAGCATTACTACAGATTTTTTTATCATAGACAGTATTTTTCTCAAAACCACCAAGTACTATTTTATCATTAGCTTATATATTGCTGCTTTATGGTGGTATTATTTAATTTATTTCATTCATGTTGAAGCAGAGAGCTCTGGCCTCTTGACCCCAATTTTCACTTAAAGAAACAAATTTCTTTTTTGCAAACTAACTCAATTTTTCTCCTGTCAACCTTTAGCCTCCCTTTAAAATATTAACCTTTTTCCTATCATGATAAGCATCCAACTTTCTTCTATCCAAATTTAATGTTAATCACCATATCTTATGATAATGTTATATTCACTTTTAGCTACCTCTGTCAAGCACACAAAAGTAATTTAAATCTATACATCCTCTTGGAATGTAGTAGCACTGGGAGTTTATCTGTAGATGTGAAAACCACACAATCCCCTTGAAAAAAACATTCTTTCTTTTGAGTACTTGTTCGGGTTTTTTTCCATTTTGTACTCTAAAATGTTAGCTAAAAGATATGTTTCTCCTTTGAAAGCAGAACAGGAAACTGAGACAAGACTAAGAATACACTTCCAAAACAGAAAGCAATGCAAAATTACCACAATCATTCACCTGCCTTTTCTGTCAAAAATCATTAGGCAAAATGAAAACATAGCAGAATTAGGGAGAGGAAGCCTGAACTGGAAGAAATTTTTTCCTACATTTATTTTGATGCTATCTCACCAAATTAACAGAATGAGCTCCATCAGTGTTGCTGACAGAAGAATCGATTTTATATAAATTACTATAAATAATTTAACACCACAGGAAATAAATAAGAGAATTTTTTACATCATCTCTCTAGAAGCAGTACCTAAATAAGACACTATAAATATTAATGCTGACTTTGAACTTATTCGCAAAAATATTGAGTGCTCTAAACAGCTGTTACACCTGGAAGATTGAAGTAGAAGCCAGAAGTACTTCAGAGAGTCCAAATTCGTTTCACACACAGGTACCTAGTCTCAGGTACCTACAGAGTGACCTTACTTGCTTTTCCCAGGGAGGAGTGTTTCACCCATGTGTAATTGCTGAGAAGAAACACCTGTTTGCTTCATGAGGAGAGCTGGATATGTACTTTCTCCTTCCTGGTATTAACCACTTATCCTTAAAAAAAACATGGTATCATTAATTTAAGAGATTGCAAAACATAAATGAAACAAGGCCATAATAATTTGTTAAATACCTCAGTGAATGAAAACAGTGACCCTCTCTTCTGGCCATTTCAGTCTTTCAGTGCAGCTGCACCATACGAACATGAGTCTCCTGCATCATTATGTTGTAGCATATTTTTCATGGAGAATAAGATAATCAAGCTGTACTTTAAAAATACCTAGAGAGAGGTATTCTTGGAAGAGCTTTTTAAAAATCAGTTGGTTGCTATTGGAACAGATTTCCCTACCAGCAAGAAAACTTTAGGTACTTTTATTATTTATGAAAAAATAGGAATTTTTTACAATGGAAAATGCCAACTAGTTTTATAGAAACCCAAACACTTGTAATACTTTTTGTCATTTTATAGTGGAATGAATCAAAAAATATGACTTTTCAAACTTATTATTAAAACTTAGAATATGAGAAGAGTCAGTCTGGACCTGCTGCGATCTTTATTATGTCATCTTTATTATGCCACTGAACAAAATACTCCTAAAAAGATTTAAATTTTTTGTAAGCTTACACCAAATAACACCAGCAAGTAACATTTTCTTACCTCACCAGAAACTAAAAAGATTCCAACTGAAAAGTTAAACAGCCCAGGACCAATTTTACATGAAAGCATCACTTCATGTAAAGAAGAAAACCTTATGGGTAATGGCTGTCCCAGATGTGTCAAGCTCTGAGAATAAAGAGCTCATTTGTCCACTAGAGGGCAAGGAGGTGGAAAAATTAGATATTGAACTGAAGCATCATAAATTTAAACACATATTTCAAGCAAAACCGCTGATAGCATAAACAATAACATAACAGGAGCACAATTCAAATTAGCTGGAACTTATTAACTATCTCAGTTTTTCTCCACGATGGCCCCATTTGGATGATGATGGCAGTACTTTTATGCCTCTGGAACCCACTAATGTCTAAGGATTTTCATGGACATTTGTCGCGGTTTAAGCCCACGCCGTAAATTAGAACCACGCAGTCTAATTCCCCCCCCACCCTTCAGCATCACCCCAATCTGGGGGGGGTTCAAGGCAGAGAACCCCTGAACCCACACTCAAAACCACAGCACTGCACCAGCTACTAAGAAGGAGAAAAAATGACTGCTACTGCTAAACCAGGACAACATTAAACTGCAAAAGGTTTGATCAGAATTGCAGAGCTGCTTGATTTTAGAAGAACTGAGCCTTATACAAAACCCACTGAAATAATTCCAGGTCTTTCCACCAATTTCAGTAGCTCTGTATTGAAAGGAACTCTAATTGGAGAAATATCATTAAAAAGTAGGAGAAGTAGCATTAAGCACAACGAAAGCAAGAGAGAAGGACAATGAGCATGTTACTATTCAAATTACTAAGTGATAAGAGAAGGGACATTTGATAAACAAAACACAGCCATAATATCCTGCTTTTTTTAAGTGTTTCTTCATTCTGTAATTACAGGCTGAAAGGTGAGGATGCCATACAATGAAGGCATCACTGTTTTGTCAGGACACCCCTCTGCTTCCCTGGGCAGGATTTAGTCTGCAGTTTAGTAAGAACACATCAGTTCAGATACTTGTCCAAAACTTTCTATTGAGCCGGTTTTGCAGTCAGTGTGTTCTGCTCCACTTAGTTCAGGCTATGTATAAACAGTTTGGGTATCAGAGAATGATATTACTTATATAATGATGAGTCAAGCAAACTCACCTGAGAATCCCATTGTCAAGCTGGATTCATTCCTGGTTGCATAAAATCACCAGTAACTGCAAGCCACTTGAAGCATATGCTATGTGTTGACATTGTAAAATTGAGGTGTACAGAATTTTCATTAGAGAAAAAAGTGCAAACTTGGTTTTGTCTGCATTTTACCTGCAAAGCTAAATACATTTCCTAGGCTTAGGTGGCTGTGGTTAAAGACAATGAAAAATTCCACTGTGCTCTTCTGAGCATTGCTAATCGTAGCAAAATAAAATCTCCACAGGCAAAATGCTTTTCTCTCTGCCTCCTTCCCCTTTAAGCTCAAAAAAGTCAAACAAACCACACACTGAGCCATGATGGGACAAGCAGAACACTTTCTCCATGATTCTTGATCAGTTCTGCAGGGCTTTATTGAAAGACATGACACTGCTAAATACTGGAACAGAATAGGCCAACCTAGGGGAAAGGTAGAGACAATGGACCAACAGACTTCTCTCCCTCAGGATGAGAAGTGGGTATTAGGACTAGAATCTTCACATCCTCTCACAAACATTTACCATGTGTACTGCGAAAAGATGATGCTGATGTTACAAAGCCTAACCACTAGCACTGTGACCAAATCACCACAATGTGTCAATATATTTTTTTAATTTAAACTTAAAATAGAAGATACAAGATTGACACGAATCTCTCCAGTCAGGTATCTTGTGAAGTCTGAATTTGCTTTGAACATAAAAAGAAGAATTCACAAAGGTAATCTGATCATTGCCATTATCTATTGATAATTATTTATTGATAATGGCACTGATTTTAGACTTTTAAATATAGCAACTGAACTATATATTATGAATAAGTAAAATCCACAATAAGGAACATGATGTGAACTATCAAGCAGAGAAATGTGTTCTGCCTATAGGATGACCTAGTTTCTAAGTTACATTATTGAAGCAGGCTATTGTGACAGATACTGCGATATATCTTGCATGAGATCCTGTAGATTACTAAGAAAACCCTTGTGATGAACCTGAACAGAGCTCTCTGGTCCTGTGAGGCTCCCCACAGCATCATTCGATTCCTGAACAGAGCAGCATTCACCCTGCTAAAACAACCTTCTCATATTCTTGTGTTAATGTAACAAAGCATAACACTGAACAGAATTGCTATCTACTCTTTCCACACACATATTTATCACTGATTGATAAACCCGCTGCAATAAAGTGCAACCCCCTCACACCTAACCCAACTCCCGACCCTCTTCTGTCCTACAGTACTCCTCTCTGTTTATCTTGCTATTAGGCATGAGGCAGCAGAAAAAATCCTTCTACCCCCATGTCTTGGTTTCAGACTGCAAGTGAGTGAGACTGTTCTGTTGACCTTAGCTGTTCTTTTTGGAATTCTGTATATGCCCCTTACCATATGTGAGCAGTTTAGTTTAAAAAATATACAACTTTATGAAATCAAACCCAGTTTTCACTACTAGAAACAACAATCAATCGAGGCATATTCCCCATTATTTTTTTTTCTTTATCAAACTGCAGGATTTCCTCTGTGTCCCTTACAGTACTAAAGTTCTTAAAAAACCATCTTTTTTTACCCTCAACAGAGAGCAGCTGAGAAATTAATTTCTTTTGGTTTCAAACCTTTGGAGTTATTTTTATCAGTTCAGAAAAAAAAAATAAAAATCCTCTGTTAACTTCATCAAAACCACTCTGAAATAAACACAGACATCAAGGAAGCTGAATACTTTTGAAGATTTTAAATCTTTGAAGGTTTAAAATCCAGAATCCATTCTCTGAATACAAATCAATATATGTTCTTAATTATCTAGGTCCCTGACATTCCTTTTGAAATTATAATGTGCACAGAGAAAACATCATTATCAGGTGAAAACATTGTAAAAGTATAGAATATTTAAATAAATTTTAAAACTGTATTATATACCAAGATGTTTAAAAGCAAATAGGATACTTTTAAAACTACATTCTGCAGTAAAATCAGCTGCTACTTGGAGAACGTATAGAAAATAGGGATGGTAATTGAAATTATTGACCCAGTGATAACTCTGAGTAAGCAAACTTGACTCTGACAGGAATTATACTTAACACTGCAGGATTGGTCTGCACAATTGCCAAATGACTTCCCATTTTTCAATTTTTTATATTAAAACCTAGTAAAACCTTGATATCTTGATATGATTTTATGTTGTCACTAATGTTACAGAACACTTCAGCTTGCCTTTGTGTTCAGAAGGAGCCCTTCTGCTGACATCTATTATGTACAGTCTGCTTCCATTTGCAACTGTGCAATGCAAACAATGAGTAGGGAGCGACCTATTCAGTTCCATATCACCAACAGATAAAACTGCCGAGTTGGGAAGCACAATTAAAAACAGCAACTGTGATAAAAAAAGAACATCCCATCAGTTTACTGTTCTGACCACAGGAAGACTGCAGGAGTAATAGCCATTGTGTGTTTATTGAAGCAGGGAGGTGACTAAAAAGTGCCCTGTCAGTTTTCGGCTCTACATTAAAATGCAGCCCTGAGCAATTTTTTTTTTTTTTTTTTTTGTGTCTGGAATTTCAGGAGCAGAGAGTACAAAAGAGCTGATGAGCAATGAATGCTTCACCCTTCCTCAATTAATCTTGTCTCTCTACCTTTGCTTTTGCTTTCCCTCTACATGAAGGTAATAATGACACCCTCATCCATTATCCTTTTATCCCTGTTATTCTCGTGAAATTGCTTAATAATATGTTACAGATTCGTCTTCACTCACATAATTCTTCCTGTCATTTGCAGTATATCATCCTGCAAACATACAGCCCACTTTCACTGGCCGTTCTTTGAAGATTATTGTCAGTGACATCTTCAGGATGCGTTTGGAATCTGGAGCATCATTTCCGTTGCAATGGGGAATTACACTGACTTATCTGTCATTGCCAAAAGCACAACAAGCAATTCAGTGTTAATGCAAAGGTAACACAGGTTTTTATCATGCCGCCAGAACAAGAGCACTTGTAAATTTATGCTAATATGGCCCTTTTATAGTTTAATAACCTCCTCCCCTACTGGAAAAAGGAGCACATGCACACGCACGAGCACACACATACACATACGTACCCACACACACTGTAGTTTAATAATCTGTGTCACAGTGTGGTAGGTAATTTGTAGCTGATCCTCTTGTAATTATTTACTTTAAATCTTTTTATGAATGCTAATCTGATATAGTACAGTGGACCTCCAGTTTTGTTAGATACATGGAAACTGTAAGAACCAACTGAACAGCTTCTATTTCCAACAGTAGGTATCAGCCATAAATAATTCCCACAATAATAATTCCCTATTTCTCAATAAAATAACAACAGATAAGGTTTCAGCTGGGTTTTTTTTTTTCTTTCTTTCTTTTCTGCAAGGTTATGGCTTCTGATTCCGTTTGCTTTCCTCATCAAGAAATCCACAGTACTACAAACGAGCCCTTCTCCCTGATCCAGGACGGCATTCCAGAGGGACCCTGGAGATCCTGCCAGCATGCCAAATCTGACAACACATGACAAGCTGGTCGGCGTGCAGTAATTTGACTAATTATACCGGATTAGAGCATATTAATGCAAGCTGTTTTCTCCAGAGTTAATGACCTGCTGACTGGGTTCTGTAAGGCCCCACTAGGTCTACAGACAGCTAAAAAACAAAACCCTGCTTTCTAAGCCCTCGTCATTTCACATCAGCAAATGAGTATATCAAACTACTGAGCAGCAAAATTCAAGCGACATTTTGTGTGCTACAAACCCATGCAGTTTTCCCTAACTTTCCACCTCAATGGTTTCTTTGATATAAAATGAAAATCTATTTTTTTTTTCTCATTTATTTCCTTCCTGCAATGCAGAGTCTAGAAACTGAGGAATTTTTTTTCTCTAGATTTTCCCCCATTTTTTTATTAATGAGCACAGGAGTGAGAAAAATAACTTTCAGTGACTATAATGCTGCCATGTGATCTCATTATTATGTTAAGATTTTGCACTTTTCCTCAAATAATTCAGTATTATAAACAACTTTATGAAGTGATGTTCTCAAATTAAATGTGTTTGTCAGGAGATTATACCCCTTGAGATGACTATTTTGGGATTGATTTTTTTGTATACTTTTTTCTAGCTGAATGACTTTTTCACAGAGAGATTGGCTGTTGTTTTAAAATATTTTAAGCCAATGAAAAATATTTTTCAAACTTTAATTGCATAGTTTAAAAATAATTTAATTTTAAACTTTGGCTTGTTTTAAATTCATGTTGTAAGAACACAATGATTTTGACAAATATGAAACAATTGGGCTGAAATTCAAGGTTTTCCTCCCCAAAGAGCCTACATTGCCTTTAGCAACATGACGAGGGCTTTGCATGTACCTGTGTATATGATGTGGGTTCTCATATTCTGAAATACAGAAACAAGTTTTTCATTTATTTATTTTAATGCATACATAACTTACTATTCAAATACTTAAATCATCCATTAAGGATTCAAAAATAAATTCACTTGTGGAGCTCTGCATATGCACAAGCTTGTGTATTCTTATTTAGAGCTTGGAATATTTCAATACTCCATTGAATAGCAAAAATATGCCCATTTAGCAGAAGACAACAGTTACTTCTTTTCCTTCTTTTTCAAATGTCGCATTTTAACACACTTTCTGGAATAACTTTCTGGATTTAAATTCAGATAAAATATACTTTTATTTACTTCAATATAAATATAGTTTACTTCAATATAAATATTTACTTCAATATAAATATAAAATATATTTTATATACTTCAAATAAACTTTCTGGAATAAATTTCTGAATTACTTGCTGGAATAGCTAGAAATATAAAATCAAATTCCTGGTCCATTTTTCTCAAAATACATACAGAAGTGGGCAACTGAATCACAGCTCAGACACACTAAGCACATATTTCCAATATAAATGTATCACTGATGCAAAATATGATAAATAAATTTATTGCAGGGAACAAGCCAGAGCTTCTGTTAGCACTATACTATTTGATCCATTATAATTCTGCATGTACATTTGTTTCTTATGTCTCATAAAGCACCAAGTACATATATCCAGTACATAAGTTATACACAGGGAATCAAGTACCTTGCTTATGCCCACATGTGTATCTAGTGTAACACAAATGGAATTTAAACTTACTTTACTATAGATGAGATCAGAAACATACTAAATGAGCCCGTAAGGTCTCTGAGTCAAATTAAACTTGGTAGAATCCACTACCAAATTAGTTATGCTTTGCATTTTGCAAGCCAGAAGAAAATTGGGCTATTTGTGACTCGTGATTGCAGAAAGCATTCTTTCCTTTCAGTGAGTAAAAGAAGAGGATCTGAGGAACATGAGTAGTGCTGTAAAAAGCCCTAGAGGACTAGCTCAGTCAGGAAATTTGAAATGGGCTAGAGAACTTGACTCTAATTTACAAGGCTATATACAATAATTGAACCAAATCCTGCTCTTGCCTTTAACTATCTTAAGACTTCTGCTTTGCCATAACCCCAAAGAGCCCAGAAGTTATCATCCTCAGGCTGCTGTGCAATAATCTATGGAAAATGAGATACCCACTGCAACCTGAAAGGCAGTTATCAAATGTTCAAAGCAAAAAAAGCTCCGCCACCCTGGCAGTCTTGTTGGCACTCTCAGTAGAGGACTGGAGGAGTGAATAGGTATGAAGGCTACTAAGCTGTCACCCCCAAGGGGGATCCTACAGGTCATGGGTGAAGCATATCAGGAGGGCAGTGTGGGAAAGGCAGAACTGTTGCTGCTCATGCATAAATAAAAGACTTTGCTCTTCAGGCCTGTCAATCCAGCATCTTTCAAGAGAACTAAATTCATTATACACGAAAAGTATAGATAGCCCTTCCAAAAAGGAATAAAGCTGGCATTTGATCCTCCTCTGGATAAGTATGTAATCAATTTTATACTGATGTTACTTTGACAGTAAAACTAGGTTTAGTAAATGGTTTTGTATGTTAGAAGAAGGAAAAACAAAACAAACAAGGTATATGGTGACTTTGTGCAATAAGAATCCAAATAACTTCATATTTCAATATACATTATGTTCTACACCAACACATAAACAGAAGAAAATTTGAATTTTAAAATGAAGGAAACATCTGTGTCACACTAACTGGTAACAAAAATGTACACACCAATACAGGATATCTCAAAGTTTAGATTAGCAGCCTTTAAAGCTTCATAGCTTTTAAGAATTTATGCAGTACAGACATACTGTAATTGAGAAGAAGTATTTGCTTCCTGCCATTACGTAAGTTCTGAATCTGTTTATCTAAAATTCCAACCTTTGTAGTTGATAGAAATTTTCAGGCTTTACTTGAACAGCCTGATTACCATTTATACCTTCAGATCTCTGTGACACTGGCATGAAATGGTGACTGGGTGATTTCCCAGAAACTTACACAGATGCATAAATCTTGCTGTTGTCTTTCCTCTTATGGTTACGTAAATCCTGGTAGTGAGGGCAGAGGGTCTGTGGCACCAAGGTCCACTCTGACAACTTCCCAAGAGCTCAAAGGTTGCATCTAATTTACATAGAAATGTCCACATGTATATTTTTAAAACAAAATCACAGAATCACAAAACTGATGATATTTTTTTTTCTACCATTGTGTTTTCTGGTAGAGAAATAGGAACTAAGGACTGGTAATGTCCACCCATCACAAGCCTACTTTTCCTTCAACCTGTAAATTCTGCCATTGCAGCTGTGAAATCTGTCCTATTTTCTTGCAGACCACCTATATTCTAAAGCAGGTAAAGTGAAAAAAACCCACAAACACAAACATAATAGAAGTATGCAGGAGAAAGGCAAAAGGGGACTTGAACTCAGTAAAGGAAGGTGTTCACTAGTTTTATTCTGAAGGAATAATATAGCACTTTTCAGCCTATCAATCACAAAATATCAGACCATAAAATACGTTTTATGTTACGGGAGTTATTTCATTAGCACTACAATTCTTCACTTGAGTTTGTTACAACTTTATAAAGCGCATCAGGATGCTGAAATTATAAAATTAAATAACTTCCAGGATCAAAAAAACGCAGGACTAGCATGTGATGAATATATACATGTAATGGTCAGTTAGAAAGACAGCATACTACAAATCAGTGATGGAAGCTTTCTTTAACATAAAAATATCTGTTGATATCGTATTTTACCTGGGCATGGCAAACAGTACCTTCTGTGAACGAGTGACTGGGTTCTCTTTAGAATCATAGAATCATTGAACAGTTAGGGTTGGAAAGGACGTTAACATCATCTAGTTCCAACCCCCCTGCCATGGGCAGTGACACCCCACACTAAACCATGCCACCCAAGGCCTCATCCAGCCTGGCCTTGAACACCGCCAAGGATGGAGCATTCACAACCTCCCTGGGCAACCCATTCCAGTGCCTCACCACCCTCTCAGTAAAAAACTTCTTCCTTATATCCAATCTAAACTTCCCCTGTTTAAGTTTGAACCCGTTACCCCTTGTCCTGTCACTACAGTCCCTGATGAATAGTCCATCCCCAGCATCCTTGTAGGCCCCCTTCAGATACTGGAAGGCTGCTATGAGGTCTGCACGCAGCCTTCTCTTCTCCAGGCTCAACAGCCCCAACTTTCTCAGCCTGTCTTTATACGGGAGGTGCTCCAGTTCCCTGATCATCCTCGTGGCCCTCCTCTGGACTTGTTCCAACAGTTCCATGTCTTTTTTATGTTGAGGACACCAGAACTGCACACAATACTCCAACTGAGGTCTCATGAGAGCAGAGTAGAGGGCCAGGATCACCTCCTTCGACCTGCTGGTCATGCTCCTTTTGATGCAGCCCAGGATACGGTTGCCTTTCTGGGTTGTGAGCGCACAGTGAAGCCGGCTCATGTTCATTTTCTCAACGACCAACACCCCCAAGTCCTTCTCTGCAGGGCTGCTCTGAATCTCTTCTCTGCCCAACCTGTAGCCGTGCCTGGGATTGCTCCAACGCAGGTGTAGGACCTTGCACTTGGCATGGTTAAACTTCACAAGGTTGGCATCAGCCCACCTCAAAGCGTGTCGAGGTCCCTCTGGATGGCATTCCTTCCCTCCGGCATATCAACCGAACCACACAGCTTGGTGTCATTGGCAAACTTGCTGAGGGCGCACTCAATCCCACTGTCCATGTCACCCACAAAGATGCTGAACAAGACCGGTCCCAACACCAGTCCCTGAGGGACACCACTCGTTACTGGTCTCCAGAGAAACTAGACTAAGGTTAGACTAAGGTTAGACTAAGGAAACTACATAATAAAGACCAAGATCTATGACATTCCGAATGTCCTATCATTGTGATCCTCTTGGATATATATAGCTCAGAACAGCCTGGATATACACAAATAGGCTTATATCACACAATTTACATTAACTTCATTCATTCATGATACTAATTAATGGAAAAGCCCTAAAAATGCAGTAACTAAGGAAACAAACAAACAAACAAACAAACCAAAACACACTTCCCCACACCATTTGTTATTATTGTAACTCTCTTGTTCCAGTTAGGCAGCAGTTTTGAGGTGAAAAAAAAAAACAAAAAACACCACAGGAGACATACATTATAAAAAGAATTGGACAGTCAGGATTTTTATTTCACCAGTCACTATGCATACCACCATCTGATCAGAAAATACATTTCCATTTTGATAAAGAAGTTGACAGGACAAGTTTTAAATTATTTCTTGTTACTTCCATCAGACACATCATATTAATAATTCACTGAGAGCTGAGCATTTTAAAAATGTAATTATTTCTGGTTGTCCAAAGCCCTAAAGCCAGCTATTCCTGTCTAAATGTAAACAAAGATCTGATTGACTACAAACACAGACTACATTAAACTCAATCATCATTTATTATGCAGGGTTTACTGCTGAAGCTAAATTCTTATCAAATGAGATTCAAGAGATAGGTCAAAACTTTTTTTTTTTTTAATCATGTTTTAAGTGGCATTTCCTAAAATTTAAATTCAATAGAGAATAATTTATGTAGAGTTTTTGATCTGGCTTAAGTATTATCTAATAATGACAGTACTAAATAAAAATCACTACAAAGCTATAGCATCTGCAAGACAACAAAAAGGCTTACAGCAGAGACTCCATGAAACATTTAGCTGGTATTTTCCACACACTGATCCAGTGAAAAAGGGTAAGCTGTAAAAATGTGCTTCTGAGAGTTTCAAACCATATTGTACGGAAGTCACATCAAATTAATACTGAGGACCATTTAGAGCTTTTATTCTGAAAAGCTTTTGAAAAGGGATTAAACTATGAAAACTCACATGATACTAAAGTACCTATTAATGGGTTTAGGGGGAGAGGAACAATGAAAGTGTTATTTTTAGATAAATCATTACTTTGTATGTAGTAGCACAAAGCATTTGCTAAAGAGACACTGCAACAGTTCTCCAGCAATATCCCACACATCTAAACACCGATTAGTAGGAGAATTTTTCTTGTCATTAAGAACAATTTTACATAGAAAAGAGGTTCTTATGGCTTTCTTTTTAATTTTCAACAATTTCTATAAATAATTCATTAGAAAGATGTAGTCATAGTAGAAATCTGCACACGTAAAACCGGCAACGTTTTTAGATCACTTGTTATTGTAGAAAACACAACTGCATGTTTGTAGTCTTCCATAGGCACATCTGACTATCGAAAGCCTGCGAACAAACTACTTGTATAAAAAAAAGTTCACACTGTACAATACTCGTAACACACAAAAAAAATATGTTTTCAAAAAATAACAGGAAACAGCATGAGCAGTGAGAACAAGGAACTGGGTTAGTTGTCATCTCATCAAAAATAATGAATGCTCAAGAGATTTCTAACTTCATCTCTTCCCAGTCATTTGTCCGATAACAATAGGCTACCAGGAGAGAAAAGACTAGGCACAGAGCGTGCTCTTCTTCTTTGGCTCTAGCTAGCACCTGTAACCTCTAAACAACTATGTACCAGCTGAAATCCACACGACGACAGCCCCAAAAGACAACTGGAAATGTTGTTCCTAGCCTGCTGTGCCTCCATTCAGCAACGGGATGCGCCACATGGTGGATGACAGCTTTGTGTCTGCCCCATCTTGCAGCCTCCCCTCCTCCCTCAACACACAGTCGTGCACACACAGAACAGTCTTATGGCTAATGATGCAAACATGAAGTGTAAAGTCTCCTTAATTTGACCCTTGTTAAACTCCTAATTGGATTGAGGCGGTCTCAGAGTGGAAAGCAACCCTGGATTATTCAAGAAAGCTTTTACAAAATGAAGACCAAATTACAAAAGGCTTCCACTCTGGCTGCAGGACACCACAAAGAACAGGCAATGAATTGCAGCTGTCACTTAAGTTAAAAATCTAATCAATTGCCTTTTTTTCAAACAGGTAACTTTTTGAACAGTTTCTTCATCGTGATACTCTTCAGAGTGCGCTTGACCCAAATTTAATAAGCTGCTATTAAAGCAGAAGAGCAGCTGTAGAGCAAACACTGTAGAATGATACCATGCATTCAGGCTCTTAATGATTTTAAAATGACTACAACCATTGCTTCATTCAAGAGGAACAAAGCCCAGGGCTCTTTGCTCAACAATGTCTTAACACAAACTGTCTGAACAGACAGCATTCATTTGTCCTTCATGAACCCAAAAGGTCAGCTGCATTGCTGAGAACATCTGAACAGTTTAATTGTGTTTCTCCTGTAGGAAGACTGAGGGGAGAAACTTGGGGATTCCTTGTATATGAAAACTAGCCTTTCTTTTTTTTTTTTTTTTTTTCTTCCGAGGAAATATACAGCTTAAGTACAGAGACAAGGGGTGCATGATATGCAGACAGGTGTAAAACATGAAGTAATTATAGAAGCTCAAATTAGTTCCTAGGCCTGAGGCAAAAAAGAGAACAGTGCCTTGACAAAAGGGAATAGCAAATAAGGATAGCAAACAAAAAATGGCTTGAATGTGTAAATTAGCAAGAAAAATGAGACAGAAAAGCAGCTTTACTCTACTATTATTCACCACATGAGAACAGAGCAGCTGAACATGATCAAGAGGGCTTTGGAGGAGAGAGGCAGGCATCAACACCGAAACGAAGCCAAAGAGTGGCAGCTCTGCACTTTCTAGTCAGTCACTCATTATGTGGTGAAGTGCTCTTGAGAAGTGCCTCTTATACTTGACCTATCATATTACTTCTTCTGTAAACACATAATCCCTGCTTGTTAGGTGGTGTCAACACTAGCATTCATTCACTGTGGTAGTCTTTTTGTGTATAGACACTTTAGAAGTGCTGCCAAAACCAAAGAATTGACACCATAATAAAACAATTTGAATTTCAACCAGGTAAACAGATCCTATGCGCTTCTGTAAAATGTACTGTGCAGAGCATTACATCCAGGGTTCCTTATCTGGGACAAAGCTGCTTTCTTATCACAGAACTATTTTCTCTGCATGTCTTTTTAGCCAGATTAACAACCACCTAATGATTAACATTAATAAATGAACAAGGTTTAATAACAGGAATTACAATCACTGCAACTTATTTGACTCAAGCATAAAAAAGAATTAAAAAAAGAATAAATAAAGCGTTTGCATATTTTTAATACCAGTCAGCTAAGCAGAAGACCCCAAAGAAAACAAATTGTGGTTGTACAAAACTGACTGCCTCCTCCTACATGCAACTTACCACTACCATGAAGGTCACACAAAAATCATAAAACCAGCCAGCTTTTATGCCAGAACTTCATCCACTCGTAGAGATATTTTATACTCTAATGTCTGTGGGAACTTATGTCTGATTATTATAGCTAGATATGCAGACCTTCCACTCAAAGATTATACTTTGTGTTGTTCAAGGCAAAAAGTCATATTTAAGAACACCTCTTTTAACAAATCCAGAAGTATAAATAATTGATTCTGTGCTTCTGCATTAACAGAGCTATCCTAGACAGGATATCAGCCTAACATTTATGAAGTGCTCTGAACACTTTTGCAGCCTGTATGACTAAAAAGATGAATCATTCTTTCATTCAACTCTCAACAAAATATGAGTGAACTTCCTGATGTATCACCAAGCATCAATGAAACGCAACACTAGAATGCTAGTTATTGGGAAATGGGAGTCCACAAAGATATATAAAAGGAAGACACAAGATATGTAGCGCACCACCTCTCAAAGCCATGTTGGCACTGGGTACATCAAAAGGAGCAAGAAAGTAGCTGATGATGCAGGCCCGATGTTGCAACAAAGTGACATGATCCATTACGTCAGCCATGCCTAAAAAATAACATACTATCATGTAATACCAGTGTCCTCATCCTGCCCATGATTGCCAATATTTTTTTGTTGGGTTTTCTTGGGCAGCAAATTGAGCCTGCATTACTATCCACATGTAAACTTTGCAGCTGAACATTTTGTATTCATGCATTGAACTGTGCATTTTTGGGAAACCTTGACAACTGTAGTGTTTGGCTCAGTTAGCTCACTTAGCAGGCAGTAACATGCAATTTGCCTACCATTCGGTCTTCAACTCATCCACCTGGAAGCAGGAACAGTGAAATACTCCTACCACTAGTACTAGCCACTGCACCTCAGACACCTCTCAGTGAATTCTCAGCACCCTCAACCAACCTCAACAAACATTAAATGGAAGTCTAATTCTCACACCTTCTACTTTTGTCTTTCAAGAGTTGCTTCTCCCAGTCATAACCCTTAGAAAGAACTTCTCTACATCACTGTCCTTTCAGAGATTCCATTTACACTGGCTTTAAGAAAATTAAATACACAAGCTGCCTACATAATATAGTAGCAAGCATTTTTTATTACAACCTTTTTACCTTTTCCACTACTTCTTCTTTTTATTTTTATTTTTTTTTCACAATATCTTGCATTGGCCAAATTAGACTGTAAAATAAGGCCAGAATCACATAATTTTTATTTCTCTAAGGCAACATGGAAATGTGTGTCACTCTATAAATATTAAACAAGACCAGTAACGAATAATGTAGGCTTGTGAACGAAGGCCTCATAAGTCTCATGTTTAATAACATTAATTTAAACAGTTCCATGCAATACGAGCAAGCTCAGCAGTTTGTGCATCCAAAAAGGTCCTGTTCAGTCCTACTCATTAGGACGTAATTTAGAAGGTACAGAAATGACAGCCAAGGTGCCAATAAAATTATCTATATTTTTAAAGATGTGCCATGAACTTCATTACATGTGTTCCCTCTCAGCTTCTGGAAACTCTCTGTTGCCTCCCTCAAACATATCATGCTTCCCATCATTATAGAGTTTTCCTTTAGAGTTTTCCTTTACTGTATAGACTGCATAACCTACAAGTCAGTGGAGGATGCTGCAAAGGCTGCTCTTTTCAATGTCTGGGGCTCTGGAAAGCAGCTCTTGGAGAACTACCCTCTTTGCTTTCACAGAGCAATGACTTCCACCCACAAAAGCAGCAGCTACATTGAGATTGCCTTGTTTCAAGCACAGTCAAGAGTAAGCCAAGAAATGCTCATGCTTTCCAGCATGATTCACATCAGAGACATCACATGGGCCAACTGTGCTTATGTGCACTGAGAGATTCCTTGAAGTTGGGATTTCTGCTTAGTATGGTATTTACCTTTATATGAAGAAAACCGTGCATGTTTGCACTTTATTTCAAACTTCTTTAAGCAAAGAACTACTTCTTCCTTCATAATTTGTCCTCTTATTTCTCCCTTCGGTTCTTTATAATGGTTTTTTAGTCCCCTTCCTTTGATAAACAAATTTTGCCACAATTTTTCAAATTAACTTTTTCCTGAAAAGTTTTGAGGTTTTCCATTTCAAACTCATTCTCTTTGACTTTTTTTCCCCTGATCTTCAGACCATCCTGTCACCTTGTTTTCTAACCCAAGCACATCATATTTTTTGGTTGTCTTCTTGTTTATGATCTATTCCTCCTATTCCACAAAGCTGCATTAACTTAACTAGATTGATATAAAAACTGGGTTTTTAGTTGAATCACTATCATTCTGGCTGCATAAGTGATCATCAGATACAGTACCACAGGGTCAGTGTGCGGTTGGAGTTCAAATTCTTTATGCATTCACGCAACTCCCGCATGCCAGCATTTGCTTTACAAGTAGTCTAGCATGTCCACTGTGTGACTGAGGCACTTATGGAATATGGCAAACACTATTCTGTTAATGCTTTTTCAGAATTTCAAGAAAACATATGGTTCAAAAAGGCAGCCTTGCCCCACAAGTCTGGGAGACTACCAGGGAAAACGGAACGGCACGGCTTCACAGTATCACAGTATCACGGTATGTTAGAGATTGGAAGGGACCTCAAAAGATCATCTAGTCCAATCCCCCTGCCAGAGCAGGAACACCTAGATAAGGTTACACAGGAATGTGTCCAGGCGGGTTTTGAATGTCTCCAGAGAAGGAGACTCCACAACCTCCCTGGGCAGCCTGTTCCAGTGTTCCGTCACCCTCACTGAGAAGAAGTTTCTTCTCAAGTTTAAGTGGAACCTCTTGTGTTCCAGTTTGTACCCATTACCCCTTGTCCTATCATTGTTTGCCACTGAGAAGAGCCTGGCTCCATCCTCGTGACACTCCCCCTTTATATATTTATATACACTAATAAGGTCACCCCTCAGTCTCCTCCAAACTATAGAGACCCAGCTCCCTCAGCCTTTCCTCATAAGGGAGATGCTCCACTCCCTTAATCATCTTAGTTGCCCTGCGCTGGACTCTCTCCAGCAGGTCCCTGTCCTTCTTGAACTGAGGGGCCCAGAACTGGACACAATATTCCAGATGCGGTCTCACCAGGGCAGAGTAGAGGGGAAGGAGGACCTCTCTCGACCTACTGACCACCCCCCTTCTAATACACCCCAGGATGCCATTGGCCTTCTTGGCCACAAGGGCACAGTGTTGGCTCATGGTCATCCTGCCGTCCACTAGGACCCCCAGGTCCCTCTCCCCTACACTGCTCTCTAACAGGTCGTTCCCCAACCTATACTGGAACCTGGGGTTGTTCCTGCCCAGATGCTGACAGTACACTCAATTCCCTCATCTAAATCATTGATGAATATATTAAATAATACTGGTCCCAATACTGACCCTTGAGGCACTCCACTAGATACAGGCCTCCAACTAGACTCCGCCCCATAGACTACAACTCTCTGGCTTCTCTCCTTCAGCCAGTTTGCAGTCCACTTCACTACCTGATCATCCAGACCACACTTTCTCAATTTAGCTATGAGGATGCTGTGGGAGACTGTGTCAAATGCTTTGCTGAAGTCAAGGTAGACCACATCCACCGCTCTGCCATCATCCATCCACCGTGTTATTTCCTCATAAAAGGCTATGAGGTTGGTCAAGCATGACTTCCCCTTGGTAAAGCCATGTTGACTGCCCCTCATAACCCTCTTATGCTTGACATGCCTTAAGATGGCATCAAGGATAAGGTGTTCCATCACTTTCCCAGGGATGGAGGTGAGGCTGACCGGTCTATAGTTACCTGGGTCCTCCTTCTTGCCCTTTTTGAAGACTGGAGTGACATTTGCTTTCCTCCAGTCCTCAGGCACCTCTCTTGTTTCCCAAGACTTGGTAAAGATGATGGAGAGTGGTCTAGCAATGACTTCCACCAGTTCCCTCAGCACCCACTGGTGCATCCCATCTGGACCCACGGATTTATGGATGTCCAGATTGCTCAACTGGTCTCTAACCCATTCCTCATCGACTAAGGCAAACTGCTCCAGTGACCTGACTTCATCTGAGGTCTCAGGAGTACAGGGCTCTTCAGGACTGCCTCCGGCAGAGTAGACAGAGACAAAGAAGGCATTCAGTAACTCTGCCATCTCTGTATCTTCTGTCACCAGGGCACCCATCCCGTTCACCAGTGGGCCTACCTTGCCTCTGGTGTTAGTTTTATCAGCTATGTATTTGAAAAAGCTCTTTCTGCTGTCCTTGACCCCTCTCGCCAGATTTAATTCTAAGGAGGCCTTAGCCATCCTAGCTGCCTTCCTACATCCTCTAGCAGCAGCCTTACATTCCTCCCAACTGGCCAGCCCCTCCTTCCATGACCTGTAAACTCTCCTCTTCCACTTGAGCATACCCAGCAGTTCCTTATTTAGCCACGCAGGTCTCCTGGTCCTCTTCCCTGACTTCCGACGTGTGAGGAACTTCCTATGTGGCTTACCAGGAGAATGTCTGCTGCTAACACCAATGAGCTTAAAAAGTAAGATTTATAGCCCCAAAATTACTCACCTTCTTGGTTCCAATTTCTGCTAAATGGTTATCACTGTAGGTACTAATGAGTACAATTTGCTACTATTTTCTAGATACTCATATGAAAAATTATTTTCACTTACACATAACTGATAAGCATATCATATCATAGAGTAGAATAATTAGGGTTGGAAAGGACCTTAACATCATCTAGTTCCAACCCCCCTGCCATGGGCAGCGACACCCCACACTAAACCATGCCACCCAAGGCCTCATCCAGCCTGGCCTTGAACACCGCCAAGGATGGAGTATTCACAACCTCCCTGGGCAACCCATTCCAGTGCCTCACCACCCTCTCAGTAAAGAATTTCTTCCTTAGATCCAATCTAAACCTCCCCTGTTTAAGTTTTAACCCCTTACCCCTTGTCCTGTCACTACAGTCCCTAATGAAGAGTCCATCCCCAGCATCCTTGTAGGCCCCCTTCAGATACTGGAAGGCTGCTATGAGGTCTCCATGCAGCCTTCTCTTCTCCAGGCTCAACAGCCCCAACTTTCTCAGCCTGTCTTCATACAGGAGGTGGTCCAGTTCCCTGATCATCCTCGTGGCCCTCCTCTGGACTTGTTCCAGCAGTTCCATGTCCTTTTTATGTTGAAGACACCAGAACTGTACACAATACTCCAAGTGAGGTCTCACGAGAGGAGAGTAGAGGGCCAGGATCACCTCCTTCGACCTGCTGGTCATGCTCCTCTTGATGCAGCCCAGGGTACGGTTGCCTTTCTGGGCTGCAAGTGCACTCTGAAGCTGGCTCATGTTCATTTTCTCATCAACCAACACCCCCAAGTCCTTCTCTGCAGGGCTGCTCTGAATCTCTTCTCTGCCCAACCTGTAGCCGTGCCTGGGATTGCTCCAACCCAGGTGTAGGACCTTGCACTTGGCATGGTTAAACTTCACAAGGTTGGCATCAGCCCACCTCAAAGCGTGTCAAGGTCCCTCTGGATGGCATCCCTTCCCTCACAGCGTATCAACCGAACCACACAGCTTGATGTCATCGGCAAACTTTCTGAGGGCACACTCAATCCCACTGTCCATGTCACCCACAAAGATGTTGAACAAGACCAGTCCCAACACCAATCCTTGAGGGACACCACTCATTACCGGTCTGCAGCTGGACATCGAACCATTGACCACAACTCTTTGTGTGCGGCCATCCAGCCAGTTCTTTATCCACCGAGTGGTCCACTCGTCAAATTGATGTCTCTCCAATTTAGAGGCAAGGATGTCATGTGGGAGAATATGCACTTGCCCTATCATAAATAAGTTGCTAGGTTCAAGGTGACTCCAGTAGTCATCTCTGTCACAAAATTCATGTGAAGTAGCAAAGGAATGGAAATGAACAAAATTAATGCAGCTTACAGAAGAAAGGAAAATAGCACAGCGAATGAAACTACCACTGCAATTCCAAGCTTTTGGACGGCCACATTTTGCTCTGACACAAATCTTGCAAAGGCTACCTAAAATAAGACCTAAGTTCATGCAAAGAAAGTTAGTCAGCACAAAAGAATGATATGTAAGCATCACTGACCCAGCTACATCTGATGTAATTAGCATCACTGTTTTAGCTAGTGCTTGATTTGGACCATTAATCTTAAATATTTTATGAAATGTTTAAAATTATAAAGAACAGATGTACTCTGACTAAATATGAGTAGATTACTCAGCAAACAACACTACACCTGGCAACTGCAATATTTTAATAGCACAAAAACATAATTCCAGCTAACTGTTCTTTAAATGTTTGACAATCTTTCTCCAAGGAAAACAACTGCGCATTTTTAGGCATTTTCTAATATACCAGTCACTGTAGCTTGTCACTGTCCTTTGACACAAAACAAACAAAACCCCAGAAAACTTTAAAAAACATGCAAAATACTGGTTTTCATCTGTGATAAGTATCCTACCTAAGGATTTCAATGATAAGTATGCATTCTAAATTCAGCAAACCTGGCATGGTAAGCAGCTAATATGTGTGCTATTCCCGAAGTCAAAAGTATCACAAGTGGATCGTCAGTGAACCCAAACCCAGGTCAGATTTCATATCGCCATAAATCATTGTGTGAAGATTGTCCTCAGAACATGCTTTTATATATGAAAGAAATCAAGAACAAAGAACAAAGCTAAACATCCTTGTTGCCACAGTCCAAAACCAAATTCTGTTTATTTAAAACAACTTAAGCATAACTGCTACATTATGATACAATTGTTCTCAGCAAGTCAGTCAGTGGTATGTTTCTCCACACGCATTACATACACTTACATTCACACCCATTATATGCAAACAGCTTCTCTCCAATGCTCTTACCTTCTGATGGTTATCATCTTGGGTACATAACACTTCAAACTCTTACTAGAAGAACATGTTACACGCAAATTCAGGTGGAAGAATGAAGTCACTGGCAGACCTGTCCACTTTTAAATTCATGGTTGTGAGAATAAAAATCAGTTTGAAATTTTGTTTTGTTTCCTTCCCTTTTCTACTGAAAGTACTGATTTTGAAAAATGCTGTTGGTACTACAAACTTCACTGACGGGACAGGTTAGGGCACCAGCAAACTTCAGGTCTGCTGGTGACTCCATCCTCTTGCTTAACATGCTAGCTGAGGAATGTCATCTTATACAACTCTGAGAACCAGCGATACCTTCTCACCCATCACGCTGCTAATATTGCCCTGAGCATACCCCAGGTTGTTTTCACAAAAACAGATTAAAAGAATGATTCATTCTCAGTAAAACTATTTTTCTGCTCATGCAGCTAGTATGTGAACTATATTTTCTAAGCATTTGTTTTCCAACCTCACAAAATGCTTTTTATGAAGTGTGTAGAATCATAGAATCATAGAATAGTCAGGGTTGGAAAGGACCTTAACATCATCTAGTTCCAACCCCCCTGCCATGGGCAGCGACACCCCACACTAAACCATGCCACCCAAGGCCTCATCCAGCCTGGCCTTGAACACCGCCAAGGATGGAGCATTCACAACCTCCCTGGGCAACCCATTCCAGTGCCTCACCACCCTCTCAGTAAAGAATTTCTTCCTTAGATCCAATCTAAACCTCCCCTGTTTAAGTTTTGACCCCTTACCCCTTGTCCTGTCACTACAGTCCCCAATGAAGAGTCCATCCCCAGCGTCCTTGTAGGCCCCCTTCAGATACTGGAAGGCAGCTATGAGGTCTCCACGCAGCCTTCTCTTCTCCAGGATGAACAGCCCCAACTTTCTCAGCCTGTCTTCATACAGGAGGTGCTCCAGTCCCCTGATCATCCTCATGGCCCTCCTCTGCCAAAATAAGTATTTATATCTCTTCTCCCATTCCCACAAGTCCTATATATTTTAACCCCCCTTTTTTCTGTGAAGGAAAATTGTTTAAGCACTAAAAAACCTATGATGATAAAGTCTTCTAAATCTGGATACAGAGAGAGTGACGAAAGGAGAAGCTGATATAACTTAAGACAGATATAATTGAGGACTATCATTACTGAACACTGATGCTGAGATATTTGTAAAAACATCCAGCCTGCTTGGATATCAGTGAATCTGGTAAATGAAGTGACAAACCCTGCAACTTCCGTGTGCCCACTACTTCATGACTTCAGAGGTACGTTAGCATCTTGGGAAAAAAAAGATTTTTAAAACCATGTTGGCAAACAAATTATGATGCACAATTGTACATCTTGTATATAGGATGAGTCCCACTAATGTCATTGAATTTACTTGCTGAGAAACTGGTAAATCAAGACAAATTAGGGTGAGAATGGTACATCTAAGGTTAAATAAAGGTTGACACCCAGGCATCAGTAATGCTATTTTCATTGTTGCTTTCTGAAACCTGCAAAGCTACAAGTTATTTCCTTCCCAACTTTTAAATCAATCTTTACACAAGATGTTGTCAGAACAAAAATTGCACAATAAAGTCTGTTTTGCTAAAAGGTGTAAGGGGAACCAAACCTTAACTTACAGGGTTCAGAGGGACTCTGAGGCATTTAACAGCAGTACATCTAAGGGGGTTACTGCAAGTCTCAGAGGAGTAAACAAATAAACAAGAGTCATACTAAAGTCAATATCCCTAAAGTTACAGATCCCATTTATAATTTCAGTTCATCCCTATATTTTTAAACAGATGTACCCAGACAATGTATTTGTAATTAGTCCGTGGTACACTGAATAGCAAATTTTCTCAGATGGACTCAATACCACATGCTCCCATACATGTCCAAAGCGGAAGGCACAATATAACCATTTTACAGAACTCTCAGGAATCAGACAGGAGCAGAATAAATCACTCTGTGAACAAGCTGTGTACCAGGCTTCATTAGTTATAATTACCCCCAAAATATGCTCAGCAGAATGCACACGTGTCATCTGGGAGTGACACACAATAGAGTGGGCAACTTATAAACTCCTCCAAGCACAGAAAGAGTCCATAAAACAACTGGCTTGTGCATTTGGATTCATGTGATAAGACCTCCTATTGCATAAGCCACCAGATGACACAGATGGGGCAAATCCAAACAAGGAACATTTCTTTTGTATAGGCACTGGACTTCATTTGATGCCCATTCAACCAACAAGTTGAGAAAGCTGACTATGAAACACTAGATCTTTGTCTTTTTTATTTCCCAGATAGTGCTGCACTTGCTCGAAATAATGAAATATGTATAATTTTAAATACTTAGTAATGACTTAAAGAAAGAAAAACAAAGTGAAACAAAACAAAACAAGATGTTGCATTTAACATACTTATGCACAGGCAAAACCAAACACTCTCTCCCAAACTTTAAAAGGAAACATTTCAAATATAATCTTAACCAGAATCTCCCTTTCATACATCATATTACCAAAAGAGGTAAGTATTGACTGAAGCTCTTTTGGGAACATACGCATCAGCAATCAGACCTATTCTTGTCTGGAGAAAAGAATATTACTTAATATTATATTCATGGATCAGATTACCTTTCCTTCAATGATTATGACAGAACCAGCCATTACAATTATTGCAACATTGATTCACCCCAACTTTGCTCTGTAAACGTGATAATTTTTTTTCTGCTTCCTGCACTTTCTGCCAATCATAATAAATATTTTCTGTCTGGGACATTCCAGTCTCATACCAAACGCACATTTTTTCCTCCTATTTTTGTTACTTACTTCTTTGCATCCATATACCATAGTGTTCCTGGTCTTTTCATTAAATGCCTTTTCACACTTTTTCTGTAGTTTTCTATTACTGATCACTGTAGGGAGGTTTTATCATGTCAAAATATTGGAGGTAAGTACTTGAGTACTTTACTCAGAGGGAAGCATACTGATATAGAGTTCACTGTATAGAGTGTTTTAATGGCAAATATAATGTGCAAGTTAAACATGCTCATATATGCCAGTATCCTACTATAGACACAGAAATATATATTGTTTGGTTGTTACATGCATAGGCTAGTGCATGTGTACATATATTGATATGAATGCCCATGTGTCTACTTACTTCTATATTCAAGTAGATAAATGCATACAAATAGACCCACACAAAAATACATACGCATGTATGTGTACACACTCAAAAAGCACCCTACACCTTTAGGTGGCACATACGGTTGCTTACAGTATGTTATGTTTCTGAGGCAGTGTTAAGGAACTACCGTAATGTCCTCACATCTGTTAGCTACTTCCAAGAATGCCCAGACTCTGACTGAAGAACATATTTAAACTACTAACTCAACATTACTCACATGACACTGAGTTCTATGAAACCACTCATGCCCACAAAATAAATACTCAGTTATTTTTATACAGTGGACAGTAACTGAGGTTCATAGACTTATAAGGTTCATAGACTTATAAGATTCATAGACTGAGGTTTGTAGTGGTAACATGAACTGTCATGAAGAGAGCTGAGTATATCCACAATATGTGAGATCAATTAAGGTCTATTATAAATAGCATCAGTTAACTTGTGATCTGCCAAATCCCTGCATCAGTAACACTGTGTCGATGTAAGCAAGGATAGAATTTGGCCCACTTGGCTCCATTTCTCTGTAGTGCAACCAAGAGGTCAGCGCCAGTATTCATGTATACAGCATCAGCAAATTCCATATAATGCTCGCAGGCGCAGTGGCAGCAATTTCCTATTTTTATACATCAGAGAAGCATGAACAATTTGCAAATACAAGCTGCTGTGGTATTATTTGAAGTCACCACCTTCTTCTTTTCTTTTTTTTTTTCCTTTTTAAAGAAAGAGATATTGAAACTATCCCAGATAATAATCTCATTCTGACACTAGAGTTTAAAAGGTTAAGTTACTATCTGAAGAAAGGTAATCTGACTGCCTTTCATAGCAGCCTGCAAGCTCTGCAATCTGCATAGAGAGGGGCATTTGTCATCATTAGCTGAGCAGTGACAGCTGGCACCTAGGGTGTCCCAGATTCAAGAAGTGGCAAAGGCACTCTTTTACCTTAAGTTGCCACTAAGTATAGCATGCTTCTAAGGAGCAATATTTTCTTTTTGTTACAGAGCATGAAATAACAGCAGTGAATGCATCTTCACCATGAAGAATGGGCTGATACACAATTAGCAGTTGCCTTTAGACAACAAGACACCACATTTATTGTATGAGCAAACATCCAATTCATGTCACTTAAAAATAACTACAATTGGCTCAAAATTAGGGCACTATATTTTCGTTCAAAGATATTTCAGGCTGATTGATTTGTAAATTGTATTTATGGACATGACAAATCGTGAATAAAACACAGTTTTTAACTAGAGGTATCGTACTGCCACTTCAAGCTAGGAAAGCCTAATTGCTTAAAACAGACAGGTTATTAGATACAGGGAAAAAATAGTCCTACACTGGCATGCAAGCTAATGCATTAATGCTTTGAAAGAATACCTGCTGGAGCACTATTTTAATAGCAGCATTAGAAACATAAAGTATATTCTTATAGTGTATTTAAAAGCTAAGTTTGCTGCCAAAACACTTCCATGAGATTTTGTAAATGTATTCATTATATTTAAGAGCATATTTAATAACTGCAATGTGCAAAGGTGTATGAAAGAAGTAGTTTTCATGCTACCATCAATTATTCAATCTATGAAAGACTGAAGAAATGGTTTATGAACATTAAAAGACCCTGATTTGTTTCCTTTTATAGAAACTAAACACAAACCTAAAAACTAATATGCCTTGACGTTAAAAACCAACAACTCAAAAAACAACCAGCAACAAACAAACCTAATTTTTTTAAAAAGGAGAAAAAAAAATTGATTTCTCCAGTCTCTCAAATTTGGGACCATAATCCATAACGCTAGATTTTGCATTATTATGTAAACTAGTTTTTCACAAATAAAACTAATTTTTGTGTTAATGTAAAATCTATGCAAATACATGCAGTCATTTATCAGAGAAGCTGACAAGCATTCCATATTGGAGAGGGAAAATGAAACTGCCTCAAGAATAGAGGCAATTAATTATTTCTGTATTTTCTCTTCCTCTGTCTTGAGGCACAAAAGTTATCCATCCAGTTAAAACAGCAAATGAAATAAAAAGATTTTTTTTTTTTATTTAAACACATATGGCTTTTGCCTGCAATACTGATCACCACAAGGTCTACAGATGCCCGTGGCTAAATTGTACACTGGCAGATGCACACAAGGGAAAACTGTGTTAATGCAGCGTGGTGAACAAAACAAATGAAGAACTGAATTTGGGGGGGTGAGAGAGGACTTCTTTTACCTAGTCGAGATACACAGTTTGCCTACCAAGAGTGGATTAGGTTAGTTATAAATTTAACCTGAAAAGTTTTTTTCACCCCCTATGTCAAAAATCTGAATAGTACAGGCAGAAGAAAACATCCATACAGATCCACACAATTTTAAGGTTCAGATTATAAATAATGGGCTTGCCAAGACAAATGGTTATATTATTTCATCTTTACAGTTAAGGACTAATAATACATAATGAATGTACTCACATAATGCAATGAGAAAACTGTTGTCCAACATACTTGCTGTAATTTTTTACTTCCTTAAAGAAGTAATGCCTTGAAGTATGGCTGAAAATTATAAGCATTACGGAACAACCTAGCATATGCATATACTCTTCTGTTCTTCAGAGGGCTAATAAGAGTTCTGCACTTGTTATTTGTTCCTTGTGATAAGGTTATTTAAAAAAAAAAACTGAAGCCAAAATTAGCCAGTTCATTCCTGAAAATAATTTGCACATTCATTTAAAATAAAACATAATTATGTTCATCACAGTAACCTCTCTCTTAATAGGCCTGTACATACTGCATAACTTTAAAATTACCACTGTGATGACCACATAAAAAGTAGTAAAGAATATATTTACAGTCCATTTTTGACACATATTTTGAGTATGCCACACAACATAAGTAAATCCATGCCATTAAAACCAGCCTTGACAAAAAAAAAGAAAAAAACAATCTTTTTTTTCTGGAAATTCTCCTTTAATTTTACAAAATAATTATTCTGTATCAACTGAAAATGTGTATAAAGAAGGTTCAGAAATGCTAAAAAACAAAGATACCTCCTTTGCCTCATCTAAAACTAAAGAGACTTAAAACATTGTCACTACCGTAACAGATACACCATCTTTTCTTTTTCTTCTTTTCGATGGTACTAAAGTATTACAAACAATAACATAACCGAAAGGCAAGGTCTATTCCTACTATTAAGAAAAATCAATAATAATATTTCTATAAGATAAACAGATATTTCATAAGCAGCTAGTGTTTATTTCAACAATTTGATTTGAGATTTATGAAATTACAGGACTGCATGTCATTTCTCTAGTCTTTCTCATTTCAATGATACTAGCCCTAAGCTGCAAGGGATCTAGTTCTGTATATTCTGTCCTACAGCTAGGCTTAAAAAATGGTAGGGAAAAGTAGGAAGGTCAGTAGGTGATCTAGGTTAAATTTTCAAACCCAAGAGGAGAACTAGAGTAATTTGCTGCTCTTAATAAGAGACTCAATTCTCCCCTAGATAAAATATTACTCTCTACAATGACAATGTTCCACCAGTTCAGAAAAAAAAACTTTCAGAGTAGTGGTAGGAACACCAATACATTTTAAAGGCCAAAAGAATTAAGTATCAAGTTTTACGTGAACAAATCTCTCCCCTTCTTCCTTAAATACTAAGTTTGTTGACACATTTCTACTACAGTTACAGTTAGGGTATTTTTAGAAACAATGAATAAGTGGTTTTAGCATGTAGGTTGCTTATATTTAAGCCTGTTAAAAGATTCTGTACCTTTTGCAAGTTATAGAAATAGTCCTAAATATGCCAAAGTACATGAAAAATACAGTTAAATAGAGATTTTTGAAAACCTAATCTTTCACTCATTTCTCTGAATACCCACCCTCATCCTTTTCGTAAAGCTTTAGAGCAGACTGGGGAAAGCATTTTTGTGGAAGCATCTTGTTAAAATATGGACAAAACAGCACTGTCTCAAGAAGCTAATTTAACACTATTGCTAGAACACAATGAACTTAATGAGGAAGTTCTGCTTGAAAGAAGACTAGATATTTGGGCCAAAAATGTATTTCCTCGACAACACATGTACTTAATGCATTAGGTATTTTAAAGGCTTACTGTATTTCATCCTATTCAAAAGTAAACCTCTGAGTGTTATCCCACTTTGGCCTTGATCCTGCAAATAACTGTCCGTGCACTTAACTGTGAGCCTAAAGAAGCCCATGACCTCACCAAAACCAGCTGAATGTTTCACTAGCCATGTGTGCACTGGAAGGATCAGGGTCTTCATAAGGTTCAATGAAATGTATTAATCACTGGCAACCAACTCACTCAACTCCTTCCTTCACCGTTATTTGGAAAGAAAATATCAGAGAGCTATACACTACATTAAAAATTAGAAGTCTGCATTGAACTATGTTAGCCATGTCTTTTTATAGCTAAATCAAGATAAAGTGAGTTACACAGGTAATTTACCATACCTATGCTACTATAAGGGGAGAGGGCAAGTTTCGGTTTGAGTTAGAGGGATTTAACATGCCCAAAGCTTTGGCAGCATGAAAATAAGCAATAAACACCTAACATGTCAAAATGTATGTGAAAAAATGGTGCTTATTTATAGTTTTATATAAGTTAGTGTTCAAGGATGCTAAGCAACATCTTTTCTGCTTATTTCAATAGCTCTAGCAGCTATCTACAAGATAACGTAGTTTAGTTTGCTAATCGAGATGAAACCAGCTTACATAAAAACACCAGTCACAAAAATAAGTGTCTTCAAGACATACCAACCTCCCATTTCGACTGGGCTAATAAGATGCTGGGTTACTCATAAAACATAGCATGAACAAGCTGAGTGATGTCATAATTTATATAATGATGCATTTCAAATGCTCCCACACTTTGGTTCCGACTATTGCTCTAGTCCTTTCTCAAACAGTCTATTCTAGGGCTACAAGTTGCCAAACGAAAAGGTTAGTCATGAAGCTTGGGAAGTTGCTCATCCAACACTTACAGCTTTATTTTCAAGGTCAACGTTGAATATTTTCAGTCATTTAATCATATACAGCATGTGAGAGTAATGAGAGTTCTGCAGTGTTGGATGACCTACTACAGATGTAGTAGATTAAAAAGGTGCTAATCCCTACTGATTCCACACTCCTCTTGCAGTTCAGCAGAAAAGAGCATTCTCCAAGCAGATCTTAAAAAAAAGAAGAAAAAACAACCAGTGCTGACTGCTTAAATAAAACACTGTACCTTAAGGAATGTCTGGCTTCAGAGAAGCTGATGGAGAAGTGAACCAAATGAATAATTCAAAGCATTTTTTCTCCTGCTTGAATGTTTCTGCAATTCTAGCTAAATTACAGTTGTGAAACCTGCATGCTTACTTTTGAGACATAACGTTTTATAGAAAACAAATCAATTACTGTTTTTTTCCCTTAACAGATTGCAGATTAGAAGAACTTAAATCATTAACAGTTCATTCAAAAGACCTAGGATGACTTAGTCCAACAATACTGCAAACTATTTTCATGTTATATAAAAAATAATAATTTTTATTAGTATTATTTTTAATTGGAAGAGAATACATGCATGTATTAAGTTTAGCACTAATGAATGGTAACTGTGTACTGTAAAAAGTAGCTACATCCCAGTTTTTTAAAAGAATAAAAAACATTTGCAGAATATTGTAGATAATGGAAGAAAAATAACCAGAAATTTATGCACGTTTATTAAAATTGCACTTTTGCAAATACTATAGCAACTTGCATTTAAACTTTTCATGTGCTTCTAAATTTGAATGTGAAGGCAAAAAGGAAACTACAAAATAAGAATACAGAAAACCACAGGTACCATCAACTTCTATCATCAAAAATTGATGCTGCCTATTTTATATAACATGACACTTAAAGCAAACTTGGCACAAATATATGTCTTTAGTTTTCCTACTTGGAAAAAAGTAAATATATTGTTGCTGGCAGGATGATATGGATGAAATAACCAGTATGAATTGAGGAGGGAAGGGGAGAAAGAAGAGCCAAGAAATCAGATACATTCAATGAGCCTTCAAACTCACTTCACCAGTAGGGATAAATAATTTAATCAACTCAGCTTCATTTTTTCCTGGCTCCTTAGTGCAATAGGCAGATATTAAAAAATAAAACTTTAAAATTCATGAGCAGTTGTGTGTGGAATAACCATCACTATATTATAAGAAATATAAAGTGATATCAATGCAAGCACTTTGTGTGTATATGCATCTGCATGTGCATTTTAACTACACTTTTCACCATATGAAATTATTGGTGAAATTTATATATGGCAATTTTCTTCTTTTTTCTTCTCTTTCATTTTCAAATCCCATTTGAGGGGTGTGGGCAAGTACCTGCAGTCAAAGATTTTCAACATCATTTGGCTTTTTGGCTAACATGAGCACTATCTGACAAGGCACTGCAGTTTGAAAGATGGGAACTAACAAGCAGAGTTCCACAACTACTGTTATAGTACCCCTAATTAGGGGTAAGTATCTAGAAAACAGTAATTTAGTAAAAATTACCCATATCATATGGTACCATTATCATGACAAATGATCAATCATAATTTTAATGAGTTGATTTTAATACAAATTTTCCGAAACGATACATATAAAAATAGAACTTAGTGACGAAAAGGTCTACTTTCCTTTTATAATTTATGAAGGACATGTTAACAGAGAAAAACTAACTGCAGTAAGTGGTCAGAAGCTTCGAAAATATTTATATTTTGTGTCATATTTAGTCAAACAGATAATAATTTTCAGAATCTAAACCAAACCACCGACTTCTTGTCATGTTAAACGATCGAGTCACCTAAGCAGTCACATTTCAGTGGTTGACTGGTGTCAGCGATGCCTAAATCCACAAATCTCCAAACTATCAAATGTTTATTGTGTACGTGTAAAATGAAATGACACAGTGACGTTAATACCAACCTTCTCTGCTAAACACCGCCCAGCCAAAACTAAAGCTAGTGTTTCCTATAGCCACCAAGACACAGTAAATACATATAACCTGCATTACTTGATACCGTAGGTTGATCTTAGCATTATACACTGAAAGCTCGTAGGATATGACGTAATTTTAATTTAAAATAAATTTTGCCACATCATGAAAATTAAGCCTTCTGACATCTTAAAGGTACGACCTGTCGCCTTCTGCCTGCAGCAACTGGATTCACCGAGCTAAAACTACAGGGCAAAAACAAAACCTCGCCGAAATGCTGCCACCCCCAGCGTGCAGCGCCGGTGCGGCCGAGGGGCTAGGACGAGACGGGGAGGGATGGGGAGCCGAGGGGATGAGGAAGGGATGGAGAGACGAGGGGATGGAGAGGGATGGGGAACCATGCGGCTGGGGAGGGAATGGGGAGCCGAGGGACTGAGGAACCAAGGGGCTGAGGCCAGGATGGAAAGCCTAGGAGCTGGGGAAGGGCTGGGGAGCCCAGGGGTTGCCCCAAGGACGGGCTGTTCACCCGGCGGAGATGGGCGGGGAGAGCAACCTTTTTTCCGTCAGCTCTAACTTTCGTTTTTACACCGCCGCGTAACCTCGCGGGGAAGGCGCTCTTTCTTATTTAAATAGCAAAGAAGCCGCCCGGACCAGGCACGGCCGGAGATTCGCGATGGCCGGCTCCAGGGCCAAGCTGCCGCCGCCGTGCCGGGGCGGCGACCAGGGCCCTGGCCAGCACCGCCGCCGGCATCCCCCGCCCCACGAGGTCCCCGGGACCCGCCCGCCAGAGTTAGACCCAACTTCGCCGCTCTTCCTTCCTCCGCACATCCCGGCCGTGCCCTGCTCCGACGAACACCGCACCCGCATCTGAAGGCAGGGCGCGACCGGCATCGCCCCAGACCCGAGGGGCGGGCGGGGGAAGGAGGGGTCGTCTGGGCCCCATCGGCGGGGGAAGTGGGGCGGGATGTACGGAGCCGGCTAGGTGCCTCCCCGTCCCCGCCCGCCGACGGGGCCTGCGGCGGTGCCACCGAGCCGGCTGCCGGGAGGGGGGCGATGGCCGGTCCCCAACCCCACCGCGTCCCCCGCCGCCGCGGCAGGTTCCGCGTACTCCCGGGGGCAGCCGCCGGTAAGAACACCGGGGGGACGGCGGCGGCAGCGGGGAGGCGCCCGGCTGTCCCCTCCGACCCAGCCAGGAGCCCCGTAAGTGCCAGCTCGGGGAAGGCGGGGGGAGCCCAGGTTCCGGGCGGCGGCTCGGGAGGCGCCGGGACCGGCGCGGTGTGTCTCCACTGGCGGCGGCTCCGCCGCGGCCAGGGCGAGCCACGTGTGTCGCGCCGCCTGGCTGGGAAACTAGCCGGAGGAGGGAGAAGACCTGGCAGGAAACCAGCTCCTCTTCGCCCGAATAGCCAAAAAGCTGCCGCCTCTCCGCCGTCGGCAAGAGGGGCTGCTGCCGGGGAGAGGAGAAGCTGCTTCGGGACGAGCTGTCACCTGCAGTTCTACAGCGTGGCGCTCCATGACAGCCCCAGCCCGGATTCACGAATGGGCAGAAAATTATTCCCGCATCAGCTTCTTCCTGGGAAGCGGCACGGGGAGCACCCGTATAAACGCCAGACCGAGCGAGCCAAGCACAAAATCAGAAATTCTCCGCTATGTCCAATAAAGTTGGTCTCATTAATACGGTGAATAAGTGCGAAATGTTCTTTGTGGTATGACTTCTTCTTATATATGTCTGTGACAGTGACTTTAAGAATTAGTAATCGAGCAGAGGATTCAAGATTCCAAGCGATTAAAAACTTTGCTCCTGTGTATAACACACACATGCATTTATAATTAAGGATTCTTTTTAAGTGAAGCTCGGTAAATGCTGCAAAGCAGAAGACTTTGCCACTCCAGCTTATTTTCAAATAAAGGTCCCGGTTCCTCACACTTAAAATAAAGAAGGCAAAATTTGCTAATTAGGCATCACACACACGAAACCCCAAACTGTCAGATTAGTAGCATGCCAGCATGTATGCAGTTGCTAGCATGCCTCCCGTGCGCACATTTACTAAACACAGCTTGCTAGCGGAGCTCGTTATACGATAAATCGTCCAGGTTTGAAATTAATAGATAGTTAGAGTGGCGCCTCAAAAAGCAGCTGAGCATCCACTCTTCACAATATATTGGAGTGCTATTCGGAATATAAAAACAAAGCTAAGAACTGGCAGATGAGATTTACCGTTCATATCTGCTACTTCATTTCTGGAGAAATCGTGAAAAAGACCTGACAGATAAGTCTAGCGATTGATTCTCCCTTGCAAGGTACAAACACAAAAAGCCAGGCAGAGACAATGCCGAAATGCATTAAACCTCAAAATCGATTAGAGCCCGTCAGAAGATCTTTTAGAACAATACAAATCGAGGACTTTTGCATGATACTTTATTCCAAAGGACACTAAATTTGCCGTGAATCTGCTGCCTTGTTCACTGGCCGATTCACGAGAGGAAAAAAACCTCACGAACTTCTCTCTTGCAGTTAGAGGCAACTATCGGGAGGAAAGGACAGCGTGATGTGCTGCCGAGTGTGAGTTAATGACCTTACGTCTCTGCTCCCGCAGGAGCGAGCCAGATGTGTGGCTCCCGAGGTGGGGGATGCCCGGAAATACACCTGCACCCGCGCCGCGGCCCGGGGGAGGCACGGCGGGCTCACTGCGGAGCAGCACCCTTCTGTCAAATCCCTTCGAAACGTCAATACCCTGCATGTTACACCCCAAGGAGAGCGATTTCTCCCGGTTTCCGAGTGCACAGATGATCGAGGCGGTTTTTCAACCAGTAACCTTCTACCTCTCTATATGTGCCTGTGTGCGTGTGTGTGTATACATATCTATCTCCTAGAGAGGGATTAATTAGCCGGGTTTGAACTGAAAGAGGCTGCAGTGACGAGCCCAGTGGCGATTGGCCGCCCGCCTGCCTGGCCCTGCCTTTATAATTTCCACACGAGTGCATCTGGGCTCTTATACAAACCAACAGCCAGCTTCTTCTGACATATACACACACACACGGCACTACCCCCCCCCCCCCCCATCTGATTAACCACCCTGCATACACACAGTGATTACTACGGGAAAACATAAATAAATACGAAGAGGTTTTATTATTTTGACTACTGGAAGCCTCACCGTGCCTCAGTGCAACTTTTGTTTTTCTTGCTGCGGGAGAAGGTGCAGCTCTCGATGCTTTCCTCTCACTTACGGACCCTTTAAAAAAAGGGGGAGGAAAAATATCGCCCCCTCCAGTCCCCCGCCCCCCACCCCCCTCTCCCCGCCACACACACTTCAAGACGGCTGATCTAAAAAAGCAGGAAGAGAGCATCTGAGGAGCAGCAGCTCCGGCGCATTTTGAAAAACATTTGTTACATTTCAGAGTGCGGCAGCCTGTTTCTCCTCTGAAGTTGGCTCCAGCCTTAGCAGCCGCATTGGATCCCACAGCCTATTGCGAGACTCCGGTATACAACCCGGATCTCTGCCCCAACATGATCGCGGCCCAGGCCAAGCTGGTGTATCACTTGAATAAATACTACAACGAGAAATGCCAAGCCAGGAAAGCTGCCATCGCCAAAACGATCCGAGAAGTCTGCAAAGTGGTGTCGGACGTGCTGAAGGAGGTGGAGGTGCAGGAGCCTCGCTTCATCAGTTCTTTGAACGAGATGGACAATCGCTACGAGGGGTTGGAAGTTATCTCCCCCACGGAGTTTGAAGTCGTGCTGTACCTGAACCAAATGGGGGTGTTCAACTTCGTGGACGACGGCTCCTTGCCGGGCTGCGCTGTGTTAAAGTTAAGCGACGGGCGAAAGAGGAGTATGTCCCTCTGGGTGGAGTTCATCACGGCGTCTGGCTACCTCTCCGCTCGCAAAATCCGGTCCAGATTTCAGACTCTGGTGGCTCAAGCCGTGGATAAGTGCAGTTACAGAGACGTGGTAAAGATGGTGGCGGACACCAGCGAAGTGAAGCTGAGGATCAGGGATCGGTACGTGGTGCAGATCACTCCGGCGTTCAAGTGCACGGGGATCTGGCCACGGAGCGCTGCCCACTGGCCGCTCCCCCACATCCCCTGGCCGGGACCCAACAGGGTAGCCGAGGTCAAGGCGGAAGGCTTCAACCTCTTGTCCAAGGAGTGCCACTCTCTGGCCGGCAAGCAAAGCTCGGCCGAGAGCGATGCCTGGGTGCTGCAGTTCGCGGAAGCCGAGAACAGACTGCAGATGGGCGGCTGCAGGAAGAAATGCCTCTCTATCCTCAAAACCTTACGGGACCGTCACCTGGAGCTGCCGGGCCAGCCCCTGAATAATTATCACATGAAGACTCTGGTTTCCTACGAGTGCGAAAAGCATCCCCGCGAATCGGACTGGGACGAGTCGTGCCTGGGGGACAGGCTCAACGGGATTTTACTGCAGCTCATCTCCTGCCTCCAGTGCAGGAGGTGCCCGCATTACTTCTTGCCCAACTTAGACCTCTTTCAGGGCAAACCTCACTCGGCCCTGGAAAACGCGGCAAAACAAACGTGGCGACTGGCTAGGGAAATACTTACCAACCCGAAAAGTTTGGAGAAACTTTAGAGGGTAACTATAAAACCAGCCCTAACGACAAATCAGCTTACTTCCCGATGAAGTTTAACCTGCCTGTTCGAAAAGTCAAACGTTTCCATTTGACAATACAAATAATGTTCTCTTTCAAAAAGGAATATAGCTTAGGCTCTTCACAAAGAAAAGCAAATAACAACAGCAAGTATCGTTCCTCTCTTATCTTCGCCACAACTTTGCAGTTCCCCTTGAAAGGAAAACAAAACAAAACAAAAAAAAAAAAAACCAAAAAAAAAAAAAGGAAAAAAAAAAAAAAAGGAAAACAGTAATGATAAAAAAGTATGTTACCTAGAAAAGAAAATTGGCCGTAATTTAACTTGATTGTGACCATTCTGCCTAGAAACGGTACCAACGGATTATAATAAACCCCAGTATTTTTATGTAAACCCTCTGTGAGTAAAAGCTATTTGGATATGCCACCTGAACAAACCCTAATGTACCTTTGATTTGTATCAAATATTGTGATCTCACATTGTCTTTGAAATTGTGGATGTTGGTGTTTTGTGATTTGGTGAACAGAAGTTAAATTGCCATTTTGGATACTTCAAGGACATTTTCTGCTAAAGAGAAGATACCGTTTAAAAAGGTAGATTTTATCATGGTACTTTTGTTAATTGTCTTTGGAAGTGTCTGAACTTAACAAGTTTACATTTTTCGTTTCATATATATTGCTTGTTCTATTTCTAACATTCCATAAATATACTTGAAATGTTATTTAAATATATTCAAAAGAAATTTGGATTCTGCTTATATAATAACGCTTGAATATTGGAGTTATATATTTGAAAATGCACTTGAAATACACTGGAAAATTACCTTTCATGATTTAGATTTTAATTTCTGTTGCTGATTTATTTAATTACAAGCTAATAAATGAAGTAAAATGCATATGGGTAAGCGTTTCAATATCGGATCAAGTTTACTACTTGAAAAACCAGAGGCAGTTACGTTTTGTGAATTTTGCCTTCTTGTGTATAGTTGCTTAAACCCTGTAAAGCTGAAAACTTGAGGGCAGCCGCCTGATTTTTGCATTTTTAATAGTTTTGTAGAACAGGGAAATATTGGTGCTCCAGACACATCAGAATTTAGAAGAATTTAGCTTCACATGACAATCAGCATCTGTCAGACACCGATGTTGTTATTCATGCAGTAACACTTTTCAGCCGTCAGAAAAGAAATCTGTTTTCGAAAGGTTTACTATATGGCACTGATGTGTTTCTGCTCGGTGCTGAGCAAAGCTGAGGAAACACAACGTATCCCTTCAGTAGCCAGTGTACCGAGAAAGCCAAGCAGTGAATCCGATAAAACTCATGTTTCTGCACAAGTAGTAATAAAGAAGAAAATAAAATTTATAGGTGAAAGGTTCAAGCTGGCACCAACAAAGTGAACAACAATATTACTTCTGACCTACAAATACGTTATGAATGTGGTAAGATTGCCAGCTGCACTCTTAGAAATCAAGCCCCTGCGCTTTCAGGGCATTCAGAGATAATAACATGTGTGTGTGGCTACAGAACCGCAAGCGATCCAACGTCGCCTCTCCGTACTGCAGCGCCTGGTCCTTCTTACTGCGCCTTTCTTTAAAACGGCTTTAAAATCAAAACGTAGAATCACAACGCGGAATCGGTTTAGTACCCTGACAGTCAACAAGTGCTGAAAGAGGCCGATCGCCTGTGTAACACCCACTAGCAACTGTTTCCAGTGGGAAATATTTCCCTAACGAAACCGTTATCCCAAATGATTCTGACAGTTGTTTTTCCCCAGCACTGCAAAGAAAGTACCGAGTTTGAGAAATTATTCGCAAAAGAGAAATCGCCATATTATAAACATATTCAGACGAGGTCGCTAGAATTTTCTTGGAAATTATTTATGATATTTCTGCAGGAAAACCAAAACCCAAACAAACCCGAGGCACCTCCCCATTTTTTCTCTTCTAACATTTCCCAGCGCAGTAACAGCGATAGGGCTAAAAAACACCCTGTAACAGACGGCCCCTCCGCACCCCCTGACACCCTCACCAACCCCCCGCGGCAGCCCCTGCTCCGCGCCCGCGGGAGGAAGCTACGGAAAGGTTTCCGCTCCAGTCACGCACCCCTGCTCTGCGGCGGCTGGGCTGGAGACTTCCGCGGAGGGGGGGAGGAGGCGCTGGAGAACTGGTAGTAGTAAATGACTTCAGAAAAAGCCCAGAGCTTTCCCAGGAATCAAGTCTTGGGCACATGCCTATTTCCCTTTCCTTTTTGCTTCTTTCACCCCCCCCTCCCCCCCGAAAATCAGCATGAACTTGCATTTCAGCAGTCAGAGTGTTTACAAAATGCGCCGTATTTTCTTACACGGAAACTAACGTTCTTGAAATAACGGGATTCTACGATATCCTCGGAAGGGCAAAAAACCCTCCGCTCTGCCTAGAAAAGGCTGAGGGCTGGGGCTGGGGCTGGGGCCGCTGCTCTCTCCAGGGATTTCAGAGCAATTGGCTTAACTGCTAAATCTGACCACGTTCACACAAAGGTACCGAGCGAAAGGCTGTTGGAAAACGCGCACGCTGCGTAACAGAGGATTTAACATCATTAATACATAGCGCTTTTTTTTTTTTTTTTTTTTTTTTTCTGTAAATGAAACGCAGCGAGAGGCGGTAGAAGGGAGTTTGGAGCGGGGGGAAGGGCAGCCTCGGGGCACGTGTGCGGGGACCAGGACCGGGGATGGGGATGAAGATGGAGATGAAGATGAGAAGGGGGCCCGAGCCGCCCGCCGGGCGCACTCACCTTGGGGTCGATCTTCTTGAAGGCCGGGTCATCCTCGTCCACCTCGAAATAGATTTCCGTGGTGGTGATGGACAGCGTCCCCTTGGCCACCACCACGGGGGCGATGAGCTGTGCCGGCGTGCTGAGTACCACAGGGCCTGCAAGGCAAAGCGAGGGTCAGGCTGGAGGCGCCCGCCCGGCCCATTCCCGGTGGCCCTTCCCCTCCCCTCCGCCAAGCCAGTGCCCGGCGAGACCCCTCATAAACTCCGTTTGTAAACCTCCGTGTTTATTCCCTTCCTGCCCGCGGTCAGTGCTTTGAACTCCGCGGTCAGGACAGAGGCGAGTTTGCGAGCTCCGTGATTGCGAGATAAATCAGCCAGCAGCGAAATTTAGAGGAGTTAGAGTGAAAAATAGCTGCCTCTTAGAAGTAGGTCCCTTCTCTTTTCATGCCCCTTTGCTCCTCGTTAACACTACCGCTGTTTATGTGCGATAGTGGCAACTCGTTACATCCAGCTTCGACCTGGCAGCGATGGGTTCGGGCCGTGCCGAGCGGGTGGCAGAGCAGTCTCCGGCCGGCAGCCCCTGCCCACCACACCGGTCCTGCGGAGCCTGGGGACATTATTATTAACTCTGGGTCCAGAGTTCAACTCCAAAAGCATGGCGAAAAATTGTGGAGTTTTTACCTACTTCCATGCCAAAGGCACACAAAGGCTAGCATCGCTAAACATATTTACGGCAACATCATTTTTATTTCAGCTTGCTGCCACTTAATCCTCTTAAAATTACGGTAACAATATTTCGCTCAAATATATTCCATATCAAGATGCTTACACGGGCACTGAAAAGATGGGGCTGGGAAAACCTATTATAAAAGGCAGCTTTTTCTGCACAAATTGTTAGGTTTTAATTCAGGGAAAAAACTTCTGCTTTAATACGAAAGATAACGGGATGCTTTTTTTTCACCATCTTATCTTCGATACGAATGCAATCTACTGTTAAAGGTGATGGTGTCAATATATAGCAAGATCACTTGTTCTAATTAATAGATTGAATATAAACCACTTTTCAAGATTTAACCACTGAAGTATGCAGGGTAATTTGTACACACATATATAAACACACACACACACATCTGATGTACAAATGATAAAGCCTCAGTACTGAGAAGCTGGGTACGACATGACTGAAGCACCTTTCAGAAACTGGCAAACTGATTATCCTAGTGAATGCTAAAAAGGATTTGCTTGGCTTATGCAGTTGAATTCTCCTGTGCCCTAAAGAAGACCTTGCTCAGACGGCAGGGTGGGCCTGCAGGCCCGGACACCCCTCTCTCGGGGAATGATGGCTCTCCATGCTCAGGGAGCCCAGAACAGTGGAGGTGAGCCCTGGGGCGCACTTGGCACCCAGACCAAAGGCATGGATGCAACCTTTCCTCCTCTGCCAGTACCCCACATGCTTTACTACCAGATCCTGTAAGCAACACTTCCAATTACTCACTTAAATCAAATTAGTCCTATATCAGCGCATCTAACTGTCATGTTATGTTTTACTTTACTGTAACACCCAATTTGAGCCCGTATTGCACAATGTTTTGTCATTTACTCTGCAAAATAAATAAAGCGGAAGGCACGGGTTACTGTGTATACAAGGGGAAGCTAAAGTGTGTAGTTTCAGTGACAGCTTTCAGCAGCCCAGCGTGGCAGGCTCGATAATATTGATACAAACTCTATTTTCTTTCATTTTATTGTTTTCCATCTCCTAATAAACCAGGGTAGCCTCTTGACCCTAGTCAGCTGATCGGAATCACACGCGCCGGGCTCGCTTTGCTGCTCCCCCTGTCTCGCCTCCATCTTCCCTCCCTCCCTTGGCGGTGAGGAAGGAGCCGAGCCGAGCCGAGCCGAGCTGGGCCGGGCCGGGGAAGCCCGGCTGCAGGCTCCGCAGGGCAGGGTGATCGATCCGAAACGCCGCGTTAAAGCCTCATCAATCTTCATCAAGGCTGCTCGAGTAATTACGCCCGATTCCCTTGTACGATTACAAGTGGATTTGGGTTTCTATTCCCCAGGCCCCCTTTCTTTGTGTTTACAGAAGGGGGGTCTGGGCGGAGTGCGGCCCCCTGTCCTGCAGAAGCACTTGCCTTCTCAAGCACAGCGTCCCAGTCCCCCCTCGACCTTCCTTGAGCGCGGCCGGGAGCCGCCCCCCGGCGCGGCGCACGGTAATGGGCTCCCGGGCCTTTGTGCGGGAAGAAAAGCGCCTTCGGAAGATGGGTCGCGGAAACGACCCGGTATTCTATCATATTAAGGAGGCGTTTGTGGGCCTTGCTTAATCCCAGAAGGAAGACCATCAGTTTAATCCAATAACCGCTTTTCCCTGGTGCTGTGCGGCTAAAATAAAAATAAAGCCACCGCTATTTAGTGATCAAAAGGCCAAACCCTACAACCTGACACCCAGGAGAAGACAGTAGGTGCCTCTAGGCTGGCGGCTGTGCTAGCGACAGGCACTCGCGCACGGAGGAGGGTGCCGAGCTGCAAGGCAGGGGCTGGGTGGGGAGGGAGATGGGACATTCACTTTTGAGCCCACTGCTGAATGCAGGGGAAATAGGGGATTTCTGGCTTCTTCCTCCTCCTCCTCCCGAAAAAAGGCTCCGAGCTCCTAGACCGGTACCTTGACGTCTGCCCCGCGTTCTGCTCAAATGACACCCTACATTTGTTGCAATGTAAACGTGTCAGAGGTGTTAAAACGCAACAAGGGATAAGCGTTATCGTACTTTCCAGATGAGAAAACGTTTGATGCCCCCCCCAGCAAAAAAGAAGTAGTGAGCACAATGAATAGCAGTCAAATTACAGGATTTCGGAGGACGGAGTGTTCCAACTAAGTTAAAAAAGTCTTTGCAGATCTTTTTCCTTTTCCTCCTGAAAGCACGAGAAAAAAAAAAAAAAAAAAAAAAAAAAAAGAAGTCGGCATTAACAGTGTGTCATTTTTACACTTGTCCTTTGGAAATCTCCAATTACAACTTCCAATTCCATAGCATGTTTAAGGAGCACAGAGTCTTTTTGTTGTAGCCTTCAGGGAGCAAGCCAGCCACTGAGAGAATACGAAATTAATCCACTACAGCTATAAAGAGAGAGGATTATGTTTTAATCCCCTTTGGGGCAGTCTCCGGATTTTAAGGATCCGATATTAAAATGTTTACACAGAGCATAATCAAAACAGCGCAGATTTTCCATATGGCACCTCACTATCGGGAAGCTTTGGATCTCCTTCCCAACCTCAATTGATAATTTAATGGAACAAAAGCCGGGCACACCTGAGCCAAGAGCCGCGGGACGGGCTCATTCGCATGCGGGAAAGATAACGAGCTCCGGCTACCAGTCTTGCTCGGCTCCTCGGCGGCGGCGAGATGCGCTTTTTCAGGGGATGTAAATATTCATTACCAGGGCTGCTGCAGGGGCCGCGCAGTGCAGGGGCTGCACACGGGGCCGCTGCCGGGCGCTCCCTGGGCAGGTCAGGAGCCGCCGGCAACAAGGAGGGCATTCCCCTTCCAACTCCGGAGGAAAAAAAGCCAACCTGTGGCTGCTCAGCTTCGCCAGACAGCTTGGGGGTTGTGGAGAGGACTCGTGTCCAGGGCGCCTGTCAGCTGCTGGGACTCTAAGCAAGAGCATCTCTTTTTAAGGATCATTTCGTTGCCTCTTCCCAAGCTCTCTGAAGTGGCCCACAGCAGAAAAGCAGAGACCTAACAAAGAAGTTCTGGCCTTAGAGCAGAAATCACTTCAAATCCACAGGTCTTGTAATCTGTTCAGAGGGAGAATTTTCTGCTTTGCCTGATCCCTGTGGTCGGCACATGTGATTTACATTTCTAAAATAAACGCTACTGCGCATATACTTTTAAAAATAATATTTTCCTTCCAAAAGTAAATGATCGTGAGATTAGAAGGTCCCAGTGAATAAAAGGAGAATGTAAACTCTCTCCTCCCCTCCGTTAATTTTTGTTAAACAGGGAGTTCAGACCTTGTATTCAGTTGTTTTACTTGTATCTTAGCTCTTGTATTTTTCAAGTTGAAGTAAAGAAAATCGATGCCAGTGAAAAGTTCTATCAGGTGAATGAGTTGGCTATCTGTTAAAGTAATATCAGTAAAATTGCACCTCTTATGGAAAACTCAAATAAAGTGCTATTTTGAATTTGTTATGTCAAACGTTTTCCTGAGTAGTCGTTTGTATTTGTAAGAACTGAATATATGTTATATTTATGAGCCCACAAATTACACCAGAGGTATATTTTCTGAGACAATTGAGCATAATTATTCCTAAGTAGGAATAAGATATGTGCTTTTATAGACTGAATTAAAAAACCAAGCAATTTACCTACGGCAGACTTAAAAATCTAACTTTTAAAATAATATTTTGGTGATTACTCACACATTAAAAAATACTAGCTGGGAAAAAATACTTTGAACACATATCTGATCAGATTGACCAATTAAATTTTACAATTTACTGGTTATTCTGAAAAAAAAAAAGTGAATATTGTCATGTGCAATTTTTAGCTGACATTGTTTTAAAACAGAAAACATATCAATCTTTTCTCATATGCTGTTTAACATGGAAAAATATAAAATGGATTAGCTGAAACTAATAAATGCACTATGTAAAATAGTTTGCATAAACTACTATTTGTAATTTGATATGATGCTTAAACAAGAATTTTAAATATTAATATTAATAATTAAAAATCACTCACAAGCTACCTGAAATCAGACAACTGAAATTCCCTTGGCACTTTAAAGCCAAGTGCATTTGACACTGACTTGCACTTAAAATGACTACAAATCCCTGTAGCTGAAACAGGTTATACGTAATGCACACTCATGCACACAAACCCTGCAGTTTCTCGTAATATAAATCACATAGCAATACAAGCAGAAAACAGGTATAGGCACCAGAAGCCTTTGGGAAAACCTCTGTAGTCAGAAAATTATATCAACCAATTAACACCATCGATATAATACATGCACTGCCATGTAAATAACAAGCAAACAATATAAGATTCCTAAAACCCCTATTTACAAGATCAGTCTTTTTTTGTTACTATTGATATCATAAATCTGATCTGAACTGCCTTTAAAAAGACTTCTGCAGTAAATATACTGAACTTACATAAGGATGGTTGCCCCCAATTTGTTCTCCACCATTGCAGATATGGGGAGTAACTCCTTCACTCAAACCTGGGCTTTTATAAGAAGGTACATACCCAGCTCCCTTTACATATCACTTTGAACAGTTTCAATAAAAAGAATAATTTGCACAACTTTTTGATTGCAGAAACCAGAATCTAAGTCTAAACATGACTGTAATCTTGTTTTTCTCCTCCTCCACTGCATAAACCCCCCAATTTCTTTCCCGTATTTAGAGATATCCAAGGTTATTTTGTTAGCTTTTTACTCTTGTACAATCATATGTTTCATATTGTGAGGGAGGGATTGATTTTTATTGTTTGTTTAAATGTCATTGCCAGTGTGGATAGGCCCCTGATATCCAAAATTTTCCCCAGTTTTCCCCCCTTTCCTCCATAAAGTACATAACACTACTACTAACATCAAAGATCAACTTCAATGGTCTTTTTCAACAACAATAACTAAACAATTACAGCAACTCAATTCTCTTAAGTGGTGCCATAACAGCAAACATATGTGCTTGATTAAAATGAAAATGTAAATAAAAAAAATCTTACATATTAAAACTCTGAATAAAATAGTAAGAAATGTATTACATTTTTTAAATGAGAATGTGAAAATAGTGTTACTCAAGAAAAAGGAAGTCATTTTCTCTCAAACATATATATGCCTTCCATATATTTGAACTGACACGTGCACCTCCACAAACAAATCATTATTTTAATTCCATACCTTCCTGCTTACATTGAAAGAAAATATAAAATAGTACTTATTCCTGAGGGAAAACATGTTTCACAATATTCCAAGGAATAAGTATCTCTTTCTATTGTTCAAACTGTGATAGAAAGCAACCACTTAATCGAATGGTTACAGAATATGTAGAGACAAGCTCAATACCATAGCAAAGTCAATCTTATTAGATATCTTCTCACTGAAGGTCCCATGTAACAATTAGCTGTGTGTCTAACAGCCTAAAGCAACTCAGAAAAATCAACTTTTGCCTGCCTTTGCAGGTAAAGTGTGATTTACTCTGTGGCATACATGACAACCTCTGAACTGTGCTCAAGCTCTGAGTGGCTTATGTGGGTTTAGTATTGTTCCAGGATGTGTTCGAGCACCAACCTGCCAGATGATCCGAGTATTAATAATAATTAAGACTCCCCTTAATGGTTTACAGCTGGCCAGAAACTCAAATGTTTGGGACAGAGACCTCACTACTGCGATGCATATATTTGCCATTTAAAATTAGATTCATACAGAGTGCTCTGCCTGAAGCTATACATAGGAAGGATTGAGTAAATTAAGCTGGTTTGTAAATGAAGACCTTGATTGTTAAGCAGTGCATCCAGATGTGAGTATACTACACTAATGCACTATGACCTGTGCTAGCTTCCTCTTCATTTTTAGGTAAAATTTAAGGTACTTTTTTCAACCTAGAAAACCTTAAGTGATGCTGAACACGTCCACATAAGTGATAGGTTTCCTCTCTGAGAAAGCCACTATATCTGTCTATTTAATAAAAATGTAACAGAAAAAAACCAATACCTTAGAAAAGCATATTTAATTTTGGAAGAAAAAGAGAAAGCAAAGAAAGCATCCTGCTATAGCAGTATGCCACCAAAACAGGAACTCGCTGTAATGAGTCAGGAACATGAGGGATCAAATTCCAGCTGTCAGTCTGAGTGAACCAGACTTGACAGGTATCTCATACAGTCCAGCTTGTGTACCTGGGCATGCCAATAGAGCTCAATTGATTAGAAATGGAGGAAAGATGTGAGCCCTCAGCTTTTATTTCTTCCAGTCTCCATTCTGGAAAAGCTCTTCAGGATAAACTGTAAGCTTTACATTTCTTGAGACTGCAGTGAAGGGAATTGTTATGTTCAGTTAGCCTGTGATGTTTCACAGTACACTTATTTTGTTAGCTACTCTTATATGTGTGTGTGGAGAAAGAAATAAGTTGTTTAATCACCATATAATTTGCTAGGTGTATTTTGAAGAATCACCTGAGATGCAATACTTGTAACTTCAAAATTTTCTGAAAATATTAGTATCTCTAAATACCACCAGAACTGACAGAGAATGTTTTCTAGTGGCAATTGTGCCTACTGGTTGATTGCATGTTTTGCTGGTCCACAGTGAGAAACTTCTGAAGACTCTTCCACAAAGATTCTCTGGTACCTAATAAAAGGAGAGCCAATGTGGCAGGCTGTGTCATGCAGGTTTTTCCTTTCCTTAACAACCTGATCTCACTGCAGGAATTTTATTGCTTCTGAAATCCTTACTCCTGTTGAAGTTTGCTCAAACTGGCTTCCAGGTTCAGATGTTGCAAAGGTAGAGGCTGACAGAGGATGCTCACATAAACCTTCTTTGGTTAGAAAGCCAAGCTAAAAGCACTCCTGTGCTAAAAGGTAGCTAAAAGGCTACCATTGAGGACTGTTCAAATGCACTGGATTGGCTGCTTCTTGATTGCCTTTTTTTTTTTTTTTGCTTGCTTCTATAACAGCAGTGAAAAAAAAGACACAAAAAACCCCAAACCAACAAAAGGGCAAAAAAGCAAAAATTCTGTCCTGAAAGTGCTTAGGTTAAACATAGGTTTATACAGTTCTGGATACATTCCTAACACTAATCTATGCAGGTCTGTCCTTGTATGTTCTTACAAACATTACAAACATTCCCATTTATACATGGGAATCAACTGCATAGTGAAGATGAAATAAGGTACAGAACAGTGAAGTCTGTCTCCTTATGCCTAGGCCTTTCTTTCTTTTATATATTACTCTCTCTGCTATTTATGCCAATTTTTCTCTCTCCATATATCAGGTAGCTCATCAGCTTGCCCTTTGATAAACTAACAAGCTCCATCCAGAGTGTAGTACCTCGGGACAAGGGAGAAGCTCCAGACTTACGCATCAGGCAAGTGTGCAGTCTAAGGCTCTACTGTAGTCTAATTTTGTAGCCTTAAATAAAAACAGTTTTGGAAGTTATGGAGGAACAAAATAAGAAATTTAAATAGAGCACATGAAGGACTCTCAGAGCCATTCAGAAATACAAAACAATGAAGTTTGAACAATTTCATTTTAAAGCTCGGAAAGCAGGAAATCTGGTTGCCACTTTAAAAACTGAAGATGCTCAGACTTAGAGTGTGGTGCAGTAAGGCACAAAGAGCTCTTCAAAGCTGTGCTTAGGAGCACTATCATATATGACTGGCAACCACCTTATAAAATATTGAGCTACTTTGGATAGTAGTGTGGAAAAAATTATTAGAATAAACACTGAGAGATGTCTAAAAATAGTATGTTAAGAAACTGTGAGGCTTTTTTTAATTTTTCAATGTGAAAGCCAACTACATATCAAAAGTATAACTGTTTTCAGTCTATGCCTGAATCCATACTCTGAATTAAACTCATACAAATATGTTTTTCTTTTTTATGCATAGACTTGAAGATCAAAATTGAATATATAATAAGCAGAAACTATGATAATCTGACTGAATTAAATTTCCATGTTTGGAAGTATAAGGATTGTGTGGTTACATATCTACCATAAAAAGAGAAAAAGAATCACTCTTCTTCCACATTCCTGTCCCTTCACTGAACAAGCAATCCCCTGCAATGAAATTCCTATCTTGAATACTAATTTGCAAGAAAAATTGAGTTTGAGGGGAGAAAACTACTCAGTAGCGGATATGCTTAATTCAGTGAACAGTTTCCATTGGGAAGCTTGAAAAATGACGAAAAATATTTAAACATTTTTTGGCATTTTCTAATGAAACTTTGCTATTTAACTGACATATCTGTGTGTGCACATGTACATACATTTTTCTTAAAGAAAAAAGCATAAAACATGGAGCTTAAGGTACCTTAGCCACCTCCAGAGAGAAAAAGAGAGTGAGAGAAAGAGAGTGCAAGCCAGGACAGAGAGAGAGAAAATGAGGAAAAAAAAGAAAGAAAGTAACTAGCACCTCTGACTCTGGAAGCCTCAGAGGTACAAGCTGTTGGAGGCTGAGAGAGTATTAGGAAGCATCACTGCATACTTGTTACAGTCCTTCCTGGGCTTCCCCTGTGGTTGCTGCTTTCTGCCCTCAGGACCCTCCAAGATCATCAGAGCTACTGATGTAAGGATGGCAATCGCTGTAGTGGGAGGAGAGGATGTGATGGGTGGCAGGGCTCCCTCAGTCTCTCAGGAGAGAACACACCAGGTAGAGAGGAGAAGGGCTGGAGATGGAAGATGAGACCACTCTCAGAACCACTTTCATGTTTCTCTCTCCAGTAGTTGAGAGGGATGAAGATGATTCTTCTCTCCTCCAAAATCTCCTGGGTAGGCTGGAGATAATGTAATGTGCTATCTGGTCCTTTCTTTCAATTTATTACTGATAATGTATCAAAACTAAAAATATGCCCCTCCATTACTCCTTAAAAACAAGTAAGACAAAGTTGCAAACAGCTTTGCTTACCAGAGATTATCTACACTGCTCAACTCTTGTAGAGAAAATTCAGGGTCAGGCTTTGGCCATACACATATTTGCAACTAAATATGCATATGTCTAAATATTAAATGTGTCAATCATATTTAAGTTTTCCATCCCAAATACTTATTTTATGATCTTTCTGAGGCTTTAGATGCAGTTCCTTCGTGTGTTAGTGTTTTTGTTACTGCATCTAGTCCTATGCAAGGCTTCAGAATAATTTAAGAAATGTAAATGAGTGCTTTGTTAGAACCTGGAATAGAAAATTCCCCTAAGGGCTAAATGATTTACTTCTTCTTTTTTTTTTTTTTTTCCTTAGGTACTCATACACAATCTTAACTGCAACTCTATCTAGTAGAGCTTTGGGCACTATTCCAATTTCTTCCAATGACACTGTCAAATATGTTTTTAATTGGAAAAGGCTGAAATGAGACAAAAGGCTTATTTTGCATAGGCCAAAAAACATGTTGATAATGTTTGGTTACCACCAGTCTTGTCTGGACTTCAAACACATGACCTGGAAGTGAAAGGTCTTATATCTCATTAATAATAATATACCCTGTCAAATCCTCATGACCTGGTGTGTTCCTTAGCACAGGGCAGTAAGTTAGTACTAAGACATCTAGATAGAGCATTTAACATGTTTAGTGCTCAAGCCAGTTGGACTAGCTACCCATTCTGGCTTGGATGGAAGATCAGCTCTTGTTTAGCAGTACTGCCTTCTAGAATTATTTCTATACTGAAGTTGAGTTGCTAAAACTTAGAGCAGTGCTGGGAAGCTGCATCTCACTCAAACCTTCCTGGCACATTTGCGTGGTGGGGGGTTTTCCTTCCAGCTAGAGACAGATGTACAAGGACAAAAGATTCTGTACATTAAGACTAAGATGCATTAAAGGCAGGTAGTGACTTTCCTTGGGTTTATTTGGATGAGTTGGTCAATCTTCTGATATAATGGAGTGCACAACATGTATTTATTCTTGCAAGACTGTCGTGAGATTGTAATTCACCACGGCTTATGAGTAAGTCAGATTCTGAGTTGATTGAGCCCATGAAATAATCAGACAGATGCCTGCCAAAGCCTTCTGTCTTCCCAAAATAACCCAAAGCCTCATATCCTCTTATTTTTATTTCCTTTTTTCTTTCTAGAAGCTACTCTTTAAAGAGTAGCAAAAGACTTCAGGGATGCTTTGTTCGGCTAGGACCTACTTGCTGTTGCCACCAGCCATATGATAAAATAGATGAAATATGCTCCAGTTACAGAACATGTATCTTTCAAAAATGTCATTAAGGCTAAATTCTATTCTCAGATGCACGCAAACAATTCTCAGCAAGTCATCTGCAACTTCACAACAAAGAGAAGAGAATGTATTTTTAAAATTCATGAAACCTGAGTGGTTCAATGATTATTCTTTTTTCTTTCTCTTTCTCTCTCTTTTTTTTTTTTATGATGTATTTTAGTGCAAAATCAGTACTTAAAAAAGTTTGGGGAAAGAATATTATCCATTGAAACATATTTCCTTTTGAGAATGCCAGCTTACCATATTAGAACACATCCACATTTAACTTGGAAAAAAATCATCTATTAAGCAGAAGACAAACGGTTAGAAAATATGCATTCTCAAACTTTTAAGAGAAAAGGTAAGTATTTAAGAGCCCTATTGCAGCATTAGAAAATAGGAAAGGAGAGGAAAAGGAGAAGAGTTAGTAATATCAATTGACTACAACAGATTTGATTGTATTATCTGCAGATTCAAAATGTATCAGAAAACTATTAAAATTGACTGGGCTATCTCAATTATTAGTTCTAACAGAGATGTGACTTGCCTCTTGAAGTGAACAGTCTGGGAAGAAAAGGAGCTAAAACTGAAACAGAAAAATGTAAAATATTTTAATATGTAAATGTTAAAACAAGATCAAAATCTTTTGATAACTCATACTGTAAGACAGCTAAAATACTGCTTTAGTTAAAAATCTTGATGCGAACTTAGAAGTCATAATTCTAAGACTATAATAACATGGAATCTAATTTTTATATTTTATTAAAATGCTATTTAATATAATGAAATCTGCCATTGCAGCATATGGAATACTGAGGTTATATAATAAAAATATTCAGACTATAATTATTTAAAAATTCTCCATCCCATGTGTAATTTATCAAGGTGAACTTTACATTGATTTGTGCCACATGGTTGATGAAAAACTATAGAGTCTCTGAAAGAAAAGGTATGTTCAGATAACTTTGTACGAACAGTCTCAATCTGTTTCAAACTTTCCCTTTTTTAGTTTTAGCTTCACAAATCAAAATATTGTAGTATTTATGTTCTCTTAGTTAAAAAATTTCTAAAAACTAAGGACTCACCTTTTTAAAAGGTGCTCAAGTTTCATGGAATAAACAACATTAAGTTGTTTTAGTTAAATGGGAGCAATCTTAAATCAATTGAAACCTGGTTTATAATGATTTTGTTTAGTTCCTATCCCTTACTGAGACAATCCAAATCATTGTAAACCAGGTTTCAATTGATTTAAGCTTTAAAGTTAAATCAGAGGCATATCTGAGTATAGAAATTCCGATGTGTCATTCCACTCTGAACAGTAACTAGATGTACATGATGCTCTGAGATACCACAACTTGACATATCTCAAAGATTTCCAGATCACATACACTGAATCTATGTAACTCTTTAGAATTAGACACGAATGGGCAGTGTGGTTTTATCAAGACCTGCTCAGAACTGTCAGAGCTACTATACACATGCTTAGTTGGAAGCACTATTCTAAAAACACAGTTCTAAAAAACAGTGCTTCTAAGAATTTAGCCAAAGTAGTACTGACTTTTCCTTTTAAAGGAGAACAGGACATTGATCAAGTTATTCCAGTAATGGTCCTGCTTGATGGACTATTTTATTGACTGAGGACAACAGTGTCTCAGCAATGGTTAGCAGCAGATTGAAAAAGCAAGCAGATTGACATATTAACTGTTATAACCATATACTGAAGGTTGCTCCCAAATAAAAGCATTTATTTGCTCCCTCTGCTCTGCTCTAGTTTCAAAGCATAAGACTAACTTTCATGTAGGCTTTTTTTCTTTTTTAACTTGTTTTTCTATTTTTTGTTTTGCCTTTTTTTTTTTTTTTTTAACCATCCATTTATAATCTTATCTTTGCTACAAATTTTCACTACGGCATCAGAAGAAAGTACAGGAGCAAAAGTGGCTATTTTAGTCATTCAATTATGCAGAAAAAAATCTGAGACATCACAAAACTTCCCCTTAGTGGACCAGTTTAATAAATATATTCCTAAGTAAATTAACCTAAAAAAAATCATACTGCATTTCACAGTTCTCACATTCTTATCTTGTCTGAGAAGAGATTGAGTTTTCAACTTTCAACATGCTTTTCTTTCCAGACTACTTCCCCATGAAAGTATTGCCTCAAGACAAAGCTGTAACAAAACCTGTTAGAAGATGGATAAAACTGAGACCTCACTGTATACTTTCACCCAGGGAGAAAGGACCAGAATGGCTCTCTCAAGTACATATATACTGAGGACTCATTCCCAGCTCATATGCTAATGAAGTTCATGGCTTGGTTACAGTTTTTCTTTCTTAGTCGCACCTTACAACAGGCAACTTCTTCCCTTGCTGTGGCAGATGGGTTGAGATGCCACTTAACCCCTGAGAGAAGTGGGTGCCAGGAGGAGCTCAGGTGTCTCTCCACAAGCTGTGTGGCACTTGGGATGAGGTCATCAAAGCACACAATCGCTCTCTGACTCATAAAACCTGAGTTGTGGAATTAGTCCTCATCTCCATTTTAACCAAAAGAAAAGAGACGTTCCACAGTTGTTTTACAGAATTTTCAAAAAGTCACAGGGAGTAGTAAAAGCATTGAGGTATTGCACTTTCTCGCATCTCTGCTGAAAGACAAGGCAACAGGCACATGCTTTGTAATCAATTCCCCTAGTTCATGGAACTAGGACATCATATTAAATCTAGAACACAATCCGTTCATACTGTAATTATATACTTAGCTGTCAATATTAAGACACTAATCACAAAACTTAAGAAGCAACAAGTTTAAAAGAGCCTTTTGGCTCATACCTCAGTTGTAATGAAAAGCATAATTACCTGCAAGGTTGTCAATCTCCTTCTCTTGGAGCAGGCTAACAGCATCATCATCTCCTTCCAGCATAAGCTCTGTCTCTGCATTTTGATTTACCACAGCTTGACTTCGGAAAGTTTTCTTTGACTTCACTACATCCTCTTCAGTGCCTAAAAAAGTTACAAATGTTGTCAATTTAGCTGAATAATATTTTAAATATAAATCAACCACAGTCAAGTAGTAATAAGATATAAATGATCTTTATTGAAAAAGGAACATTTGCTAAAACTTTTATCAAGGTTTACAAAATATGCAGCTTTATTCTGTCTTTCAAAATATATCTTGAATAAAATACAAACTGTTTCACAAAGACTATCCTGCTTTTAATGATTATTATTTACCCTGCTTTTAATAATTGCTATTTACTTTATGTTCAGTATTGTTCCATTTGTTTTCTGTCTGCAAGAAATTCAGCAGGAGTTTCTTTTGGGTGTCCTGACTCTGCCCTCTGACAACTCAATCCACCTACTCTAAATTAAAGGAGTTGCTTTCAGAAATTCAAAATCTGTCATCATCTTTGTCTTAGAGATAGCACAGACAGGATGGTGAAGCAGGCTTATTTCAATATACAAGGTGTGCTATGCAGAGATTCAGAAAAGACTGAAAAAAGACAAGCACAGTGAGGGAACTTTGGTGTGCATCTGTGTGTGTGTTTCTAAGGAGCACAATAAAAATGTTGGTGTATGGGCATGTGGCAACTACGTCAAAGGACTTCACAGGTAGGTCTCACCCTTCCGTCTTGCTTATAACTGACTTTTTCTGCTAAGACTGACATCTCCTTACAGCAGGAACCTTCTTAGGTTTTGAGAAGTTCCTACTAGCACTTGCCAGAGTTCATTCTCATGATATAAAAAATTAATCATAGTGAATTAATCATAGTGTGGTCAAATGACAGAATCATAAGTAGCTTTCATATCATAAATAACTTTCATGTTCCTGTTGTGACATCAGCGCAGTGTTTCCTTCTTAGCTGGGGAGAGGACATTAGCTTCATTTTCAGTACTACAGACCCATAGCAGCCTTATGCAAGAAAGCTTTCTGTTTTTTAACTAAACAGAAAGCCCTGCATCTTCACCTTGGACCATACAAGGTATGGGCAGAGAAGAGATTCAGAGCAGCCCTGCAGAGAAGGACTTGGGGGTGTTGGTCAATGAAAAAATTAACATGAGCCTGCTTCAGTGTGCGCTCACAGCCCAGAAAGCCAACCGTATCCTGGGCTGCATCAAAAGGAGCATGACCAGCAGGTTGAAGGAGGTGATCCTGCCTCTCTACTCTGCTCTCGTGAGACCTCACTTGGAGTATTGTGTGCAGTTCTGGTGTCCTCAACATAAAAAGGACGTGGAACTGTTGGAACAAGTCCAGAGGAGGGCCTCGAGGATGATCAGGGGACTGGAGCACCTCCCGTATGAAGATAGGCTGAGAAAGTCGGGGCTGTTGAGCCTGGAGAAGAGAAGGCTGCGTGGAGACCTCATAGCAGCCTTCCAGTATCTGAAGGGGGCCTACAAGGATGCTGGGGATGGACTCTTCAACAGGGACTGTAGTGACAGGACAAGGGGTAACGGGTTCAAACTTAAACAGGGGAAGTTTAGATTGGATATAAGGAAGAAATTCTTTACTGTGAGAGTGGTGAGGCACTGGAATGGGTTGCCCAGGGAGGTTGTGAGTGCTCCATCCTTGGCGGTGTTCAAGGCCAGGCTGGATGAGGCCTTGGGTGGCATAGTTTAGTGCGGGGTCCCTGCCCATGGCAGGGGGGTTGGAACTAGATGATCTTAAGGTCCTTTCTAACCCTAACTATCCTATGATTCTATGATCTCCAGTTCTACCAACCAAGAAATAAAACTCAAACATAATCTCTCCTTTCTGTATGACAATTTGGAATTTTTCCTCCTACTAAGTTACAGAATGATGGGTGAAATATGAGGAAAACCAGGCACATGTAGATTTTGCTTGTCTTCTACAAAGCCTGAACTTAAACATGATTGAATACCATTATAGGAGATGTAAAAGGATGAAGTGAAGCCTAGTAAGACTCCTGGTCTTATATTAATACAGGACAAGTAAGAGGAATATAGTAAGTAGATAGATCAGTGGAGATAGATGCATGGATTGGCACTGAAATGTCCGGCAGTTTTGTTATTACAAACAGCGGGGAAGGTGTTATGATTTTGTCTCCTACTCTTAGATGAGTCTTCTAATTAGTTTACTCACAGGAGAGTCACATACAAATAAAAATGCTGGAAGCATATCTTTCTATGAGTGTGTTTACTCTGAAGATCACTATTAGCATGGTGGATATCAGACTATACTACAGGCCAAGCCAACCTCATGTTTTGCAATGTCTAATATTAACCTTTCATATAGTATTGCTATTCTCTCAATTTCCATTTCTGAAACGATAAAGCAGGCAACGATAAATAAGTAAGCAATCCCCCATTTTTTTCTCCAAGCCCAAAATGCAGGACAGAATCTCTCCTGTTTGTTGCTCTCTCCATTAGGACCATACAGATAGTGACAGTAATTAAGACAGTATCAGTATATACTAATATGCTGTGTTTTGCTGTGTCCAGTTATCAGGCTCATTACCGTACTTGCATAGCTTATTACTTAGTACACTAATTATTTACTTAATTTAAAATTGAATCAAGTATTATGTCCAAGGTTTTTTCCTTTTTTTTTTCCTTTTTTTTTCTTCCTTTTTTTTCCCCTCCCAATTCACAAAAAGGATCAAGAATTGCAGGAGTTTGGAAAAAAAGAAAGGAGTAACGTGCTGTAACAGACCTTCAGTTTTGTTATATCAGATTTGTTGTGAGTATAATTGCTAGATCAGGATCTTGTTACACTTGTGTTTACTTCCAGAGAGTTTAGCATTATTTGACACAAGTAATAGACCCTGCTGTGAACATTTGACACTAAAGGAGACCACGCCTTGGATTAACTAGCAAGGGGGAGGAAGGAAGCATGAAAACACTGTTCTCTTCCTTTTTGCTAGTTCTAGTGAATGTTAGGAAAGTTTCAGAGTTTTATAAAATGTGATAATCTTCAAATGAATTACTTCAGAAATACTAATATAAAGTAATCATAGAGTCAACACTTCTGCAGTAACTGATTAGTGACAGTCTTTTAAGATTATTTATGCATGAAAATGTATTTTTAAAATTACAAGGAAAATAAGTTCAAGCCCCAAATGATTACCAACACTTAAAATGCATCAGAAGAACCTGCAATTTAGTATATTTTAAATCCCTCGTGGTGAGGGTTCCAGTTACCAGATTACAGAAATATTGCCAGACTCCGATGTAAGAAATGTGGTAGAGTAGAAGGCATTAAATTAGTTTAGTGAATTTGGAGATTAGCAAAAAGATAAATGTTTCTAAAATCCATTCTGCTTTATAATATTAAACATACATTTATCTAAAAGAAATATAGTAAATGGCATTTCTTTGTCTTGATGGAAAAAAGCTCTGGCTTGGCTGTTGTCTAAATTTATCACTTTGTTGAGTGCACCTCAGTTTTGCTGTACTGTACCCAACATTTATCTAAATGAAAGTGTACGAGACCCGGAGTTGCCCTTCAATCACTATATCCTTTATGAGTTAGAGTTCCATTTATCAAAATTACAGCAAGAAGAGTAAGGTCTCACAGGGCTGTCTCATTACAAGGCTTGTAAACACTGTCCTTACAAAGAAATGGTTTAACACCTAACAAATCAAAAACTGATTGGGAATAGAATTTATTTGAGATCATCTATCTTCAGAAGATGTGCTGTACCGAGTGCACTTCATGGCCTTTCTAGCCATTCATCAAGAAATTAACAAGTAAATACCACAGACCACCAGATCTTTTTGGATCCTGAAATGTGAAATATATTCAAAACAGATCTGTCACAGATGTTCTATTTTTATATTTCAAGATGACTTCAAAAAGGTTTTAAAATAAGAGAACCTCTCCAAATAAGAGAAAAAGAAAAACAACTTGTCTCTTTAAAACCAGACAACAAACTGAATAAAAAATTATATGACATAAAACTATGTCTAGTATTGTTAACAATGATATAAAAAGGAAAGACAAATAAATTAATACTTAATATTTCAGTGTGCTTGGAAAAAAGAAAAAATCAAACCTAAAATTATTTTTTTTCAAAGCTCCAGCAAAATGACTATGAAATTAAATCCATTTCCAGATATTCCATTTAAAACTCTTTTTAGGACACAAGGAGTTTGTATTTTAAAGACACAGTATGGAATTGTACTAATGTCAGTTCCTAAGTCTAATTAGAATATCCATTAAAATAGGAACAAAGTAAAATGAAACTAGATATAATTTCAAGAAAGCAACATTTTGACATTGGTGTATACAGTCTGGAATTTGCAGATGCTATCAGTTCTTGTCCTTATCAAGCTGCTTCTCAAGGGACATTTTTCTAGAACAGGATTTGGAGAGAAGCCTTGAAAAAAGCAGCTAAATATTTCTTAACCTTGCAAATAATTCAATGGAAATAAGTCACTTGGCTCATACTGAAGTCCAAATGAAATTGATGCCTTCTAATTTCTTGAAACTTGAAGGCTCTGTCTCAAAGATGCTTGAAAAGAATGTATGTATAGGATTAGATAAGCTATTAAAAAAAAAACAAACAAAACTGTCTTTTGTTACACCTGTTATCACCTTGATAATTTTTTTTAGATGTGCATGTTAAAAACTGGCTTCCTTCAGTAGCTTCAGAGTAACTGGAAAGAGCCCATCTTTAAAAGAAATTAATCAACCACCACTCCTCTACAAAACCCCTACTTCCATGAGAAGGTATTTTATATTTCTGAAAGATTATATGAGCTGCACAGTAAAATCATACACTATTGCCAAGAATTTACTAATCTCTCTTCCAGTGGCATTACTTTTTCTTAAACAGAAATTGTTAAGCAGACAAAAACCCCCATACCAAACCCCCATAAAAACCTAATAATTTACCAAGAACTGAAGAATCTCATGTTATTTTGCAGCTACAGCCTCTAGAATTATTTAATATGGACAATATCTAAACTATTTGGGGGTGCGTGTTATTGTAACATCTGAATTTTTGCCTATTTTTAATTAAGTCAATAAATTTCCCATGGGGTTTTGTAGGTCGCAACAGGTTCTAGGGATTCAATCTAAATTTTAAAGACACTGTAACTGTCCAGAGGCACAAAAACTATCCCTAAATAAATTTTTAAAATTAGCAGTACAAACATAACGTATTTTTGATTACATTTATGCTTATGTATGCTTATCTTATTAGATCATACACTAATTACTACAATTTGGTTGAGCACAGGGAGTTTCCAGTTCACTATTTACTTCTATCCATTTATTATATATTCAAATATAGTGTTTTAAATCTTTTCTCTCTGTATTTAGTATAAAATGAGGTAAAAAATATGGTTAATTTTAAGGAAAGTTTTCTTGGTAATACTGTAACCAACAAAAGGAGACTACTGCTTCTTATAAAGTTGTTTCCATAGTTTACTTCAACGAATTATCGATAAGGCAATTTATGCAGTGAGCGCTCTTTGATCTTTGAAGAGGGATGGCAGAATGGAAAGTTAACCTCATTTTAATGTTACCTAAATATACTGACAGGAAATTCTAATGTTTCCAAACATCTGGAAATCTGCTTCATGGGATGGCATTCTTCTTTTCTATAAGGAACCTTTTTCATATATTGTCTTTTACAGTTTTATGTGGCTTCTAAAGGAGCATTTTGACATAAGTAAAGTCTGTTCTCTTTACAGTAAAATGCTGCATTTAATTAAAATCTCTCTTTTATAGCAGCTGAAGTACAGTGTTTGTGAAGCTTAGCTCTCCTCAGAAACTTTTAAGGATTAAGTTGCTTTTTCCTCCTTACAGATCACGGGTATGTGCTGCCCTATAAAACACTTCTTTTGTTGCTGGATTTTAATCACATAAGGTAGTTTTTAATATTTTATTAAATAAAGGAATTCAGAATTAGTTCCTCACAAGAGGCTACCTGATAGGTCATGATATGAACCATGAAATTATATTGCAGGTGAAACAGAATTTATCTTAGTTTGAAAGAACTAAGCTTTTCCTTCTGGTGCTTTTTGTTTATCACACAAACAAACTTTTACAGGAATAATTAAGATCATGTGTGCACAGGATTAGAATGCAACACTATTTCCTACTTTTTCATTCATGCAATATTATTAATAGTTGAAAATACTTTGAAAAAAGTTCTGCTAGATAATCTTCCTGCTTTATATATTCTAACAGTTTAAACCCCTGCTTTCATTGCTAATTTTTACTAACTTGATTAGGCACTGGGACCCTTGCAGCAGTCACAGTTATGGAGAGCAGCTGCTTGGGAGTCTGTAAACTGACCTCTACAAAACCCAGCAAGATTAAATCATCGACATGATGACTATTTCACCCCAGCCTAATATCTTTCTGCAGGGCTACAGAGTCAGCCCTCCTAGGACTGCATTTGCTCCATGGGAAACACACACCAGGTATCCCTGAGCCTGCTCAGAAGAAGGCCTTCTGGCTTTGAGTAGCAGACGGGTGCTGGCATATCTTGATGAACTGTCCCCACCTGTGTCTGCTAGAGTTGTTATTTAAATTGCTACGTGTTTCTGGAACTGGCAGCTTTGACTGGCATATAATTAAGCTTCCCTAGAGAATGAGAGAAGTGACTGTTATTAAAGAAAGGTTGGTTTTAATAGATTTAATAAAAGCCAGAGGAATCTAAATAATATTTTTGTTATTAAGGATCTTTGAAGAAATGAGGGAGAAAAAATCTATGAATTCTAGAAAATTCTATGCAAATTGCATAGAAAGTAAAAATTGCACACATTTGTTTTGGAAATCACTCTATGCAAAGTAAAACCAAATCACATTTTAGTTTTCTATAATAAATACCTTAAAATTTAATCATAGACATTCCATAACTTTTTTCCTCCAATTTTGATACCTAATATCTGACCAAATGATCTTCTTTATATGAGTCCTTTGTAAATAAATGCTTTACTGTTGTGTATGTTTTCATATTAAAAATTCTCAGGAGTTCTGCATTGTAAAAATGAGACTGATATAAACTATGCCAATGAGGAGACTGAGAATAAGGGCAAGACCAAAACGAACACAATTCTCAGATGAGGCTGAGGGCTTTTAAAACAATAAGTGCTTGCAGTTAAAGTCAAATTGTTGTATATTTATATAAAATGTCCTACATAAAAATAAAGATGAAGTTACCATGTTGGGCACTTGTTATTTTTTTAGTTTACAGATAGGAGAACAGAGCGGTTACAAAATTAATTTTAGAAGTTGTCACTATTAGCATTATATTTATTTGAGTTTTCAGATATTCCGAGCATATGAGAAAGGACCCTGCACTAATTCAGCACTGACTATAAACAGCCAGCGGGTAACGAAGTCGGATATGCCCAGTCCAGCAAACATTACAAGGCATTTCAGGCTCCTGAAGGGCAGTCTTTATTCTGACTGGAACCAGAAGTAGTCCTTCTAATGGGAATTTAAAACACTCAAATGTTTATATTTGGATTAAGATGTAGCTTGCCATTGTAACTTGTACACACAAGAATGGATTCATATTTCATGACTGTTGACCTTTACAAATCCCTGTCAGTTTGAGATGCAGCCTCTCGGTGCATACTGTAGTTTGATAAATTGCAGAAGGAAACCAAATTCTCTGATACACTGTGGATCACTTAATCAGGCAAAGATGATACACAAGAAAAATAATCAAGAGCAAAAAAAAATTCCTAACTGTATTTCCAGCTATTTTACAGAAGTACAGTAATAGCTGAGAGGAAAATAACTACATCACACCAACAGTTATTGCTCAGTGGAAAGGACATCAAGGACACTTGCAAGAGAATTGGATCAATATTAACGCTATTTTCATTTCATGCTTCCCCAACTCCAGTAAGCTGACAATATACTCTGATTATGTGAACTGCCTCTGAGTAACATAGAAAAGGTTATTAGAGCAAGGGGTGGAAATGGAATGCACTTTTTATATTGACAGGTCTGCTAATAGAGTGTACTGATTTTCAAAGCTGTGCAATGCATTTTCACAATTTGGTTTTGACAGCAAAAAGGAATTTCATTTGTCCTTAATTCAAAATATTCACATATAAGCAAAGGTTTCTTAAGGCAGGCCACGAAAGAGAGTAATAGAACTATTTCAACAGAAAAATGTAATCAATAAGGTAAGAAGCAAAAGGTGATTGAATTTAAATATGCATGGCATGATAATGAAATAATGAAATAAATCTGCTAAACAATGTATTCTATGCTTTTGAAACAGCATCTGATAAAGTGCTTTTAAGATAACACATAAGTGAAGAATACATAATGTCTTAACATTCAGGTCTGTATTATGTCTGGATTGTTTTAGATTAGTTCTGAATTTGAAATACCTAACCCAAGCACGCATTCTCCAGGAAAAGCCATGTTCTGACTTTAGCTGCTGGCGGAGCTTAAAGACAGGATCAAAGTTGTTGGACTTCTAAAGAGGCACACTCCACACCAAGGAATTGTGCCCACATATGCTAGCCTCAATTTTGCTTCCTGCTCACAAAAACATTCTATCTGAAAAGGCTAACAACAATAAAGCCTTGGGAAGAAATTATATGCTCTCTGGAAATACAAATGCTTGGTGCATGCTAGCAGCTCAACAGCAATGCAGTGGCATGTGAGAAATGTGATCTTACCTCCTGTACTGTGGTGTTCTACATTAACACTTTTAACTCTTTACCTAACATTTAAAAATTAGAGCCTCCAACCCATAAGATTGGTCCAAACTCCAATATTTTTTTCAAAAGAAAGATATATGTGTAATACTGTGGTCTGTCTTCTAATTTCTTAGTTCTCCCTCTCTGTGGCCAATGCATGGTCGATTATGTCTTTGCTAGGACAATTTTGCCTCTCACCACTTCAGTTTTTGCTACCAGATCCAAACAAGATCAGCTGTCTGGAAACAGCCATTGTAGAGAGACATAATAGGACAGCTAAAAAATTAATTCTCTAGTGCAGGGAATGAAGGTGTAGGGAGTAAGTTTAAAATTATTTTATAGTAGCTATTGTAATTCCAGTAGTTAGGCAACTGTTTTAATTTCTATAGAGACTATTTATTTACAGAAGAAAGCCTCAACAGCTCATGATCAATGCTTCGAGAGACCCATTTGCCGACATATCTGAAATGATTTCTGCTTTCTAGAATGGTAATCTTTTTAAATGAAGTTCTGCTCTTTTGTGACATAGAGAAGGAACATCTTATGCAGTCTTTACACAGAAAAAATCACCTATACATGACATCATGTCTCCTGTAACTGTTTCTTAAAAGGATTGTCCGCATTATATATAAATAATAAATTTGCCAATATAATACTGTCATTAGAATATCTGGATTTACTTGACAGTACTTTGTCTTTTACTACGCACAAATTTCATTTCACTCTCACACAGATCAGCGCATCTTAGAACTGGCATACATAATTTTCACTTCAGGAGCAAGAGTAACTGGTGGGAGAAACTTTCTATTTTTGTGTAGATCAATGCCTACAGCAACACTAGACAAAGGGCAGCACCCACAGGATATACTCATTTGTGAGGCAGCAGTGTGGACCTAACACTGGGATATTTGTGTTTAACTCTTAGTGCTATTAAGGGACTATGCACTAGTAGTGACAGCACTTCTATTTGGGCCAGGCTTCTGTTAATAGACAAGCTCCTTTGACACAGTAATCTATCTATCAATAGCAATTATGTATAAAAATTATCTATTTAGAGAGCAATTATCTATGTAATTAAAATCAAAGCTATTTACGTGATTTAGGACAGAATTTTACTCTGCTTTTGCTGTTTATTTTTTTAAACTATATCTGCTGTTATAAAACATCTTGTTTCATGCAGATGAAAAGTGAAACAGTAGCAGTACACAAAATGTCATTGAGATAAAGCAGATTCTGAGGGTCTGTTATTGAAACAGCTCAATGAGATAATCGACAAGATTTTTACCTTTTTGCCTCTGAAATAGATAAATGGTAATCACTGCCCCAGGTACAAAGCCTGTGTGAGTATTAAGGAGAGCTAACTCACAGAAATCTTAGCAGCAGTCAGCAGTAAAGAAAAAAAGGAGAGCAGTATTTTATTTCACTTTCCATTAAGCTGCCATGTGAGGCCTGTGATGTCTTTCATTCTGCTTCATAAAGATTGTAAGAGAATGCAAACCTTCCCTCAACTGCAGGGATAACTGTAAAATGTCTATGTCTATGTTAAATCTGCAAGCACTAGCAACACTATTTTCCATTCAGACTGGAACCGAGATGCTATTCAAGCAATATGATCAGCTTTTTTAAGGGCACGGGATTGAATGACTCATGCTGTATGGCAAAAGAGACGCCAATAAAAACACTCTACAAGCATCAAGCATAGTTCTTTCAGCTGGGAAAGTTTACCTGTTGTAGATGATGTTCAGGGCTTTACACAAATACTCTGGCAGATACACTCTTTAGGCATACAACAGGGATAAGAAAAAAGTCATGTAATGATGCATCATACATGATATGGAAAACAAAATTAAATACGTAACTGGAAATGTGTATAATATGCTGGCTGATAAAATTCTTAACAAGGTGTCTCTTCCTTGTCATGGTGGTTAGTGGTATATTTGAGAACTTTTCCATAAAACGTATTTGGGTTTTAATATGGTGCTTTCACTAGATGTTTCTGCTTCCCTACCTGTAACTTGCACAATGTTGAAACTCATAAAACTTTCCAGTTTATTTCACTACACTGGTACTTTTTGTGTGTGTTTCAAAGCAAACAGTATAAAATGAGTAACATAAAATTAGTGGTATTAAAGAACTCACAGTACTTGTAGGGATATGGAATAGCCAGGGCACACATACATAAGTCTTTGTTTCTTGTGTCCAAATCTTACTATTTACATAAAAGCTCTATGATAATTTTAATGTGATATAATAGAAATAGATTTTTTGTGATAAATGTAAAGTAGTGCAATGTAAAAAGATCAGTAAAAATACTTCGGTATATTAAAATATATATTGTCTCTGAAAATGAATTGATTTATTTTTGTAATCTGGACATACCGGTTCCATTTGCTTTGTGAAAGACAAGGAGTCACCTATATCCAAAATTCTTTACCTTGCAAGTAGCCCAGAGGCTCTCAGAACCTGAGCCCATTGCCTGAAAGCCTGTCATGCCTCCTACTGGCTGCCAGAAAGTAAAGTCTTTTAAAATCTATACTATGAAATAATGGCTCTCCATTTCAGACATGTGCTTGGCAGGCTGTCCCAGCCAGGTCTTCATTAAACACCTTCTTCCATACAGGCAGAAATGTATTTTTAGACCCATGTCATCCAGCTTTGGCTTCTTTACTCAGTTATGCGTGTTACTAAATATTTGTTTCACATAACAAAATACACGTATTTTCACTTACTCATATACAAAGTGGAGAACAGAGACCTGCAGCTGAAGAGACATCAAGAATAAGAACAGCGGAGAAAATGTAAAACCAGACTATTTTTGCACTTTTAACTAGCCAAAGATGATTTATAGTGCTGTTACTCCTTAATATGGAGTCTTAAACACAGAAAATAGGAGGTAAGAAAATCACACAGTAAAACCTGAGTCCCAAGAGCTACATTCACCCAGCTGTGAAAGGTGTCCCGAAGGACTATTATTAGACTTTTCACTGAAAGAATGTTCTTCCAAAATGTTTCTGAGATGCACTGAATATACATGGGTCAATAACTTCTTTGTCAATTAGCAATAGAATTGAATTAATAGAACAAATACACCCTTCATGTGGGTTTGAAAACATTTCACATCATAGTAATTTATGGATTTCAGTAAGAACATTAATTTTGCAGAACGGACTGATATTGTGTATTCTTTTCACACGACAATGTAACAGTGGAAGGGAGAAAAGTGCAGGTAGAATTCTAAGACTGGCAATGGCTGCAATATTTAGGTCTTAGGAATGGTTTTGCAGGCCAATTTGATTACTTCAAGAACATTCTGAAGTCATACGCTTTCAGATGAAGAAACAAGAAATAGAAGTAGTTAACTGCTGGTAAAAAGCCAGAAAGTTCTACAGTAAAATCTATTAGCTCAGACCTGTAACAGTAGCTAAAATCCAGGTCATGCCAGCTAACCTGAAAATCTCAGAGGAAAGGCATTTGAAACCATTACAGAGGTTCTGAAGGAAAACAAAAGTTTTCATATCCTATTTGGCTCTGTGAAAAGCCTGAATAAAAGTCAGTATCAATATTCTGACATTCAAGATTTGAGGAAATAATTACAAAAATTCAACTACTTCATGAATCTGTACTTAAAACTTATTATAAAGCTGCTGTAGAAATTCCTGTGCTAGAAATAGCATATAACAGGAAGCAGACATTTAGAGACTGCAAAAGACTGTTGGGATGCAATTGTAACTCATTTCCGTCACCTAGCCAAACAGCAGAAGGTCAGACACTGAGTGCTCGATACAACTTGGCACAGTAGTGTGCAGTACTCTACCTAACCAAATTCCATTACAGTTTACACCTTGAAGGTGTCTTCCATTACATTACAATGGGTTATAAGAATCATCATAACAGTAGATATATTTAATGAGAATATACTTACAATTTGGGGGGGGGGGGGGGCAGGGCTAAGAAGTACTAGAAAGACCAAGTTAAATCTAGTATTTCAGATTTAATTATTCTCACGATTAGGATTTTGTGTTGCAGATCCTGAGTAATACCTGTTGTAGGATCCTATTCCTGGACCTTCTCTAAACAAATTTCATTTTCATCTGTATCTGACAATTACCATGTAAAATATTGAGATGACACAATTATCCTGTCATACTTTCCCTATAACCCTATGAGGATGAAATGTTTGGAAGTTTATTTGGAGAAGCAGTGGATGGCACTGTTGGGCTACAATTATAAGGCTGTAGATGCAAATCTAGAATTGTTATACTTAGAAAACCACACAGTGACTTCTTCAGGCACACAATTTGGACATAAACACATCCAGAATACATTCGAGATTTCACAATCAGTGTGCAAGTTAGCTCATATAGTGAGCTAACTTAAACAGGGAGAATTAGGTTTGATATAAACAAGAAATTCTTTACTGTGAGAGTGGTAAGGCACTGGAACAGGCTGTCCAAGGAAGCTGTGAATGCTCCATCCCTGGCAGTGTTCAAGATGCAGGCATAAGTATATACCGGGGCTACCCAGATGAAAAGCAGCTCTGTAAAAAAGCACCTGGGGGTCCTGGTGGATAGCAAGTGGGACATGAACCAGCAATGTGCTCCTGATGCAAAGGTTAATGGTATCCTGGGCTGCATAAAGCAAAGCATTGACAGCAGGCTGATACAGATGATCTACTGAGCACTGGTGAGGCCACACCCGGAATGCTGTGTCAAGTTCTGGGTTCCTGAATACAAGAGAGATATGGACATACCAGAGAGAGTCCAGCAAAGCACCATGAAGATGATGAAGGACTGAAGCATCTCTCTTATGAGGAAAGGCTGAAGAGAGCTGGGACTATTCAGCCTGGAGAAGAGAAAGCTCAGGGGAGATCTTATCAGTATAGTAAGTACCTCAAGGGAGGGTGCAATGAAAATAGAGCCAGGCTCCTTTCAGTGACAGGACAAGAAGAAATGGGGGAAAACTGAAAAGAGGAGGTTCCCTCTGAACATTAGGAAACACTTTCTGACTCTGATGGTGACCAACCACTGGCATAAGTTGCTCAGGGAGGCTGTGGAGTCTCCACCCTTGGAGGTATTTAAAAGCTTTCTGGAGACAGTCCTAGATAACCTGCTCTAGGTGGTCTTGCTTGACCAGGTCCCTTCCAACCTCAGTAATTCTGTAATGATGTGTAAATCTGCATTTCTCAAAAAAGTTTTATGAAGATTAAAATAACTTGTCATGGATTGCATTTCTAGTATTAATCAAATTTTTCTGCTCTATTTTTAAGCTCATGAGAGATTACGTAAGATCAATCTTGAACATCAAGATACAAATAATCTAGAGTTTTAAAAATACTACTGAAGACAAAGTTCTGGCAATTGTCTACTTTAAGCTCTGGCTCCATTATAAGAATCACAGAATCTCTGAGGCTAGAAAGCACCTCTGGAGATTGTCTAGTTCAATCCTCTGCCCAAAGCAGGGTCAGTTAAAGCAGGCTGACAAGGACCTTGGCAAGCTGGGTTTTCGATATTTCTAATAATTAAGGCTATTCAACTTCTCTGGACAACCTGTTCCATTGTTTGACTGCCATTACAGGAAAAAAAAAAAGTTTTAATTTATGTTTAAATAGAATGTTCTGTATTTCTGTTTGTGCCTGTTGCCTATAGTCCTGTCACTAGGGAGAGAAGTCTGACACCATCTTCTTCATTCTATCCCAACAGATATTTATACACAACTAGATGGCCCCCTTGAGCCTTCCCCCTGAGCTAAACAAGGAATATCTAAATAGTATCTGGATCAGTTTAGAAGTAAAAGAAGGCTACAGAAAGATCTACAAACTCAACTCTGACAGTAAATCTGTTCATATAGATATAGTATAGAAAGCAGTATTACACAGACAGAACTGAAAGCACAATTAGGTCTTTAAACTCTTACATGCTACATCCAGGATGCTCTAACTGCAGACACACCTAGAAAAGTACTAGGTTTTATGCATCTAGTGGGCCTGCTAGCAAAACTCTTACAGGTGATGATTTGGTATCTATCAGTTGTCTTCACTTTGCTTTCAGTTCTGCATTAGTTACTAAAAAATGCAGCTTTCTTAAAGATATATCTGCAATTGGTTTTGTTGAAACAGTTCTGGAAATATGGTAGGCATATTCAGTATGTACAGACAAAAGATAGGGTGAAGATAATGCAGTTAGAGGGCATTATGAAGCTGAGAAGTAAATGAATGTTGTTAGATATATACAATTTATGCAGAGTTTATTTCACAATTTTGAAATTACTGTAAATAATGGTGGCATTTTTACAAACAAAAAAGACCTCTAGGTTGTCAGCAATGCCACTAGTGCCAAGTGCTAATGCCTAATATATCAAAGTGTAGAAACCAAAATGCAGGATGTCTGGAAATGAAGACTAGCTTTTAGGTGGGTATTCAGACTTCCTAAATCAAGGCGTTTGATTTTACAGCAAAGCTTCTGAAGAGAGATGAAATGGATATCTCCAGTCCATGGGACATTTTTATTTCTTAAAATGTCTGCCATCTGAAAATGTCGAGTTTGTTTGTAAAACTGACTTAGCTTTCTGGAACAACATTTGATGCATGCCAAATTAAACCAGCTTCTTACCAGTTTCTCTGGAGTCTCCTACCTCTATCTTGTTCTAACACTGGCTGAAGTAGGCAGGAAGCTCAGCAGTTCAGGAGATGGAAGTCAGGAGTTGCGGGAATCAACTGCTCTGGACTTCTCAGCACTGAAGGTTTGCTTTAGAGTTACAGTTACTGAAAGTCCATCTTGCTACACTTTTCTTTAATACTGAGGACCCTCAAAAATTGAATCTTTCTTTAGGGACACCCCGAGTCCCTGTTCTGAAGACAGTCTCTGACTTGAGAATGGGTTCCCATGGATTTCAGACTTCCAGTTTCATACCAGGGAACCCACGCAAGGTAGTGCTTACCTGAAGCTAAATGGTCTGTGAATATAAGTCCTTCAGCAGCCTGAAGGAATCATGCCTGCAATTCTTTGAAAGTCTATCAAAATCCAGCTGCTTTTATGAAAGCAGATTTCAGATTTGCACATTTCAGATTTCAAAACCTGATGTTTTTTGATTGTTTATATAATGAAACCATATTCCTGATAATGAGCATGCATAACATTTTCTGAAACTCAAAGCACTAACGGCAAGTCCCTGAAGGAGCGATATACAGTCTGCTTCAGCTAGAACCACTCTTGAAATAAGGTTGCTAATTAGATGTCCAAATGCATAATGGAATGAGTAACTTAAAATATGCAAGATCAAAAGCAATTTCCATATTGCACATGTAAGACATATCTACAGCTTTGTTTCAAAACTTGAATGTATTATACATTACATTATGAAGCATTATGAAGGCTTTTTTTCTTTTATAGTTTTGTTTTTTCTGGTTTTTTTTTTTTTTTTTTTTTTTTTTTTCCATGCTAAGCATTCAGGATCTGTCACAATAATTGGCTTAACAGCCCAAATATTCTTGAGTACAGACACTAGAAATATTTGACCAGCTTACATACATATGTTTAGAACATGGGCACTGAGTTACTCATATTCATTTCCTCCAATGCAGACTAGAAAATGTGGCCTTTCTTGGACACCCTCTATGTGCAAACAGTTTGTGAACCACAATCTTCAAAGACTGAAGGACCCAAGCTTAATAAATTAACTATTTTGCTCTTCAGATGACCTCTGTGGAGCAGTATTCTGTCTCACTGGCAGGGTGGTACAGTAGTGTCTCATCTATACTAATCTTCAACAACTGTAAACTGTTAAGGTGATTAACTGGAACAGGCAGTTCTTTCACCACATGTACAGAATCACTGGGTCATATCTGCATATGTCATGCGTTTATTGGTAGCAAAATTTGGGGAAGTAGAGTTTATAATGTTTTATACAATCCTTTTTTCTTTTTTCCTTCTTTCTTTTCAGTCTACAGTTTAATCAATTACATTGAAATGTTATCTAAACTTCAAATAAAAACTGTTTAAAATCCATTGACACTACAGAATTAAAATCCATTGACAATATAAAATTAAAACTCTACTAAGTAAAGTTTCCAGATAGTTCAATATCCCATCATAGTTTGCATTTTGATACTGCAGGAAGTAGTATCCCTTCAGCTTCACAAAAGGAAGAAATGAATCTATATTTCTATTTAAGTAAGAATTTAACTAAAAAGGATGCAGCAGATGATGCAATGCTGAACCAATTATGCACGAATTCTAAATCTAGATATGAAAGTAATTTTAACAGATTACAGACAAATTCAATGCCTAATAGCAAATCTTAGAAATAGAGGAGACTAATCCAAAGGCAAAATTTCTCCAGTACATCTACTGTAGATGCTGCTATGACTTGGATGTACCTACAGTTTCAAAGGACAGCTAAGTACTTAACCATGGGAATAAGCTATAATTTTTTAAACACTTGTATATAGCCATATAAATATGTTATAATTTCTCACTGCAATATTTTTTACTTGTCAGATACTTCAAACACATGTATGTGTATGTGTGTGCCTGTAGATGCACACACGCATACATATATGTATGTATATTATATTTTATCAAAACCAGACATTTGAACATGCATACAACAGCTGACTAACAGACTGTAGTTAAATAGAAGCTTCATTCACTTGCCCTGTAGTAGACATTTTTTGAGAGAATACTGTTTTCCAGTAGTAGATTATACATAATGTTTCCTACAGGAAGTAGTCACTTATCAGCTAAAATTACAACTTTTTTTTTTAAATAATATTTTTAAGGTAGAATTTATCGTTTGCTGTATTTTCTCTAAAACAAACATACAGATCACAGACACAGTTTTCATTTCCAAGACTCTTCTATTCCTTGATGACTGCAAGTATTATACAATTACAGTATCCATACATCCACCATCAACTCTGATTTAATACTAGAATGACTGTAGAACACTTTTTTATTTATCAAGGTCACATTCTGATGGCTGCAAAAGCTTAGACAAATCAGGTGTTAAGCAGGCACATCTCCAAGGTATCTGGAGATTCTCTCATCTGCAGTGCTCAGCACATCTTATTATTTATTGCCAAAGAAATGACTGATTAATTTTGTCATCTTTGCTCTGTGATTTTTGCTCAGCTGAAACCGTCTGCCCTCTTCTGCAATGCCTGATCAGACCTATTTAAGCTGATGCCTTTGATCGTAGACACTGAGGAGATTGCTGACTTAGGCTTTGACTAAACATTCCTCCATTGTGATATTTATGCACAAAGTCCTAAATGATAACTGACAGTCAATGTAGATAACAAAAACTTGTGAGATGTTTCCACTATTTTACTGTTGCTCAAAATAGCTTTACTTGTACTAGAGGTATCGGTCAAGACAAAAAATTGCTACTAATATAACAAAAGCCCAACAAATTTTGCTGAGACGAATAGTTTATTTCTCACAAACAAAATGTCTGAGGTCAGAAAAAAAACCAGCAAAACTGTTACTGGAAAACTACGCAGTATGATTTTTTCAAAATGCTTTAATTTCTTTCTGTAGTGTGATATCATGCTTAGTTTTGGAAGCTAAGGGCATTGTTCAACCAAACTGTTCCAAACAGAATTATCAAAACAAATCTAATAAAAAAAACCCCACAATGAAAGTTAAGCCCTGTGGAAAAAAAATCTGCCTCCAGCTCTTTATTAATCACATCGCAACACCAGAGGCTAAAAGTACATCAAACTGCACCAAATCCTTTTCACATGACAACCTCATAAATTATTCAACTCATTAGTAACACCAAGAGGCATAAAAATAACATCAGTGTTAAGGATGTTTTCTTACAGAGAAAGGTCAGCTAGAAAGTTTCAGTATCAAAATCCAAAGGCTTAAGCCTCTCAAAAGAAAATACATCTAGATAGAATCCACAAATTATAACTTTAATGCATGCTGTTTTAAAATTCCAGATGTTAATTTTAATACATGTCAAAAGTTAGAATGATTTGTTTTAATTCTACATTCAAGACAACTTCAGTCTATTGTGATTTTTATGCAACCACTAAGTTTGATGCACACCACCTCTAAATATACCTGGACTTTAATTTTCCTCTATGCTGAATGCACTAACAGGTGAGTAGCATGAAATTATATGGAAATAATCCAGTATGAAACCACTTCAGTTTTTCTATTTCTTTTTCTTGTAGCTTTGTCTTTTAGACTAGCTGTACTACTAGGCAGCTGTCACCTGCACTAAAAAACTAGAAAACAAAACTACATAAATGGAGGCAATCTCTGCAACATGCTGAAATTGTTTAAGTGCAAGCTGTATGGTAGTTCTTATAAAAAACGCCCCAAACAAAACCCAAACCATTTCCAGCATCCTTTGAGAGCAATCTTATCCCAAAGATACAACACTCCTGCTCTAAAGGCATGAAACAAGTCCATATAAGTAAATGGAAAGCTACCGTTATTTTAAAACCAGGATAATACCAAGGCTTAAAACTTTGTAATAGCATATAAATCAGATTTTTTCCTATTTTAATGTTAGTTTAATATAAAAATCTGAAAATACGTTTAAGTGTTCTTATACCTGTATAACATGTAAAGCCCATGATTTTGATGATTATTTGCTTACAAAAAGCAACATAGCAACTAGCACAGTTTTGTATCTGCCTTTCATAAGATCTGTATTTTGATGTTTTAGAAGAATATGGTGAATATAACCCTTCGTCAAATATGAAATACTATATACTACTGGAAGAAATATCTTCCTTAACCCAACTTACAACAGTTTATGACTGAAGTCCTGCATATGATAGTCTTCATGTTTAAGTAAGTATTAAATTACACTAGCTAGTATAACTGCACACACATATATTCATTTCTACGTCTAACCTTGTTTGAATCCCAGCTATTTGCCTCAACAACCTGCAAAGCTGGTGAAATGTGTAGGTCATACAGAGTTAGCTTTACATCTATCATATTCAGAACTTCTGGCAACATTAGCCTTTGGCTACAGATCAGCTGAAAGGTTCAACTTGCTTTGGGCAGATTACTTCAAGTTTTTACTCTGAAATTCTAAAGAAACACAGTATTTTTTTTCAGTACTACTGACTTGAATAAAAAAAAAAAACCTGATTGAAGAAAAAAGAAGGACAGAAAGCATAATATTCTTTAAAAAATTGCTTTCCTTGATATGTTAGCGAGATACTCCAGCTTACACACGAGAAATATATTTGCTTTAGACTTCTGGAGTACTCAGATTCAGTCTGCTGTACAGAAGTCACTAAACATACGAAACTTTTAGATTATATAAGGGAATTTGTAAGCATGTTCCTCCTTCCTCTTTTATACTTTAGCTACCTCTCCAAGAAAATCAAACATCATCTAATCTTTACGTTTCTAGAGCCTCCTTTGTAGTCAGTTCACTATTCAAAGCATAAGTATCCTTAAAATAATGATTTTAAATAAGTTCTTATGTATGTCATGATTTGCAGGAAAAAAAAAAAAGTACTTTTGACTGGGATTATTCATGCCAGGATAAAACTTCTGATAGTATTTAAAAACACTTAATTCCTCATCCATGAAAAGTCTCGAATGGAACTATTACAACACATAAGTTTGATGGCCTAACTATTTTGTTGTCACTTCAGAGAGACAAGTTCAGTTACTTTTACTGGTGTCTCAAAATCAGTGTCTGGGAATGCTAGAGAGGTATAGTGTGAATCTCTTGGGGATCAGATAATTTTACAGCTGACAAGCTCAAGTTTTCTGGTTCATTAAAGTATAAGAATTGAAAGAATTCCTTTTCTAAGAATATGTTGTCCTAGGAATTCTCAGCACAGTCCTTAGAAAGCAAAGGACACAACTTGATCTTAAGGTCCTTTCCAACCCTAACTATTCTATGATTCTATGATTTTCAAGGATTCATGGATATAAAGAAAACATCATAAGCTATATTTTTAAGCAGGAGTTAGTACTGACCATATTCCACAGCAGCTTTTAGGAGAGCATCAGCATGAGTAGACCCAAAAGCATTGCGAACAAATCGCCTCCGCCGGCGCAAATCGTCTTCCCAGTAATCCAAGCGCCAGAAGTCATGCAGTTGGCTATGAAATAAAGAACACACACATCAGCACCTACCACAGCTTGAACTGTATTTACATACATTATAGTATAATTTCATTGCTGCTTTTCTATTTCAGGAATACAATCTTGTAAAAACACGTATTACTAAAACATACAATATTCTAATGTTTCTTTACACGCATTTATATATTATAAACCTCAGCCCTGCCTGTCTCAAAATGTTCTGCCTGCTGCTAAAAACATTAATCACGCTGAGCCCATTAACAAATGCAGCATCAAATTACAAGTATTAATGGCACAGCTTGCTTTCTTTTACAGTGTTTTTAACAAGACTTGTAAATCATAGAATGAACCTCAGTGCAAATAGTTTGCAATTTAATGATTATGGTCCCTTAGCAGACTGAACTTAGAAGTATAAAATATTGCCCACTTGAATTTTGTGGAACTATGATTAAACTAATGTGCTGAAATATTCATTGAAATAATTCCCTACTGCCCCTAGCAACCTGAGAAAATTGCAGTTTTATTCATTATTAATAACACTGAATTAGAGCAGCAAAAAAATTCCACCATGTGGTAATTGTCTTGGTAAATTATTATGCCAGCACTAACAGAGTACTAGGATGATTTTATAGCTTTCAGCTAATACAAACCATTAACAACCATGGCCATCTTTGCATCACATTGCCTTTTTACATTCAAAAGCCATATTAAAGTTTTGTAGAATGACAGAAGACATAGTTAACCTATACTTGAGTCAAAACATGCATATATATAATCATCAGGTATTCAGCTTTGGTTCTAAAGAAATTACCATCTCCACTTTCAGACAACTTCTTGATCTTATCAACACTAACATCTCCCACATCAATTTTATAAGTATGTTGTGAGGTATTTGGGCTAAGCTGTATTTTAAGCCAACATCATAAAAATTTTTTCGATTACTATCAAATACCCAGAATGTTTGCGGATGCATCTTTAACATCAAACTCTTAAATGAACACAGAACACAGCTAAAATGATTCTGCAGATCACGACCTTTCATACCATAACCAGGGAACAAATGCTTTAAACCACTTTCAGTCTATCTGCAGAATCCTGGAGGTGTGTGGTCAAAAGGAAGATGAAAAAATAAAGGAAAGTTTTCAACTCATAAGTATGGGCTACATCTTTGCTAGATTTTACCATGTGTCACTTCAGCCACTGTTTTCTATATTGCATTCATTTTGAGAAGCTACATGCTTGTAGCCTTTTCCAGAGAAAATGCAGAATTATGCTATAATGTAGAACAGACCTTTTCATTTTTTACAGTCTTAACCCTTTTTTTTTTTTTCATGCTTGCATGAGTTCTTGTCCAATTTTACTAACTGCTGTCATAAAACCTGGATCAGTTCTGGAGCACACAGCACCAAGGGGAGTGGATGTTCCAGCATACATTCTAGTTACAAATTTTAAGAAGCAGCACATCATAATTTTTAGTCAGTGTTGGGCTTTTTTGCATTCTGAATGACATTTTCACTATATACTTATTGAGTCTGTATGAAGATCCTACTTTCACTGCTACCTTGCAGAGCAGGCATTTTACTTATCTACAAGCAGTAAGGAGGCAACTTCAGGAGTTCAGTGGGAGCTGCTTCCTCATCGAGAACAATTCAGAACATCTTGTGTAAAGGTGAGGCAGTGACTTTGAGCTCCCATGGTGGGAAGATGCAGCATTAATAGCCTAGCTTGTGTGCTTTGAGATAGAAATATCTTGCTATCTTGACTGCCAGTTATCTTTTGCTAAGTAAAATAGCCTACTTTGGCTTTGTGGTATGGTACAGTTTCTGCTAGACTTGTCCTGTTAGCCTGAAGTATCAGTTCACCATTTTTCCTCCTACACTGAGCACTGATTAATTTTACTGTGACTTGACCCATATGTGATATGAATGCAAAAATGAGTAGGTAACTGCCCCATGCTTTAAAAGACAAAGCTTAAAGACTCCTTGCACACTCCAAGTATAGATCTTAAACTGATGGTATCAAAGACAATTCAGAAGTTTTTATGACAGTGATTTTTTTAAAGGATTTCCCTTTTTTAATTTTAAAAATGTTTCCTTTTTAATTTCATCTAAGAGTAAGTAAGGATGGAAAGGAAGCAAAGATATTAAAGAAAACACTTTAAGTACGAGAGTTCTCTGAAATGACATTTGTCTCCACAATATTAATAAAAAAAGGCTGTTAGGTTGATAAGAATTAAAAACTTTTAATGAAATTAAGAAATATTCAAAGAATTAAAAAAATCTCATTTTTAACTTTTTCTGTGTTTTAATCTGGTAATCCATTAATTTCATTAATCATAGAATCATAGAATAGTTAGGGTTGGAAAGGACCTTAAGATCATCTAGTTCCAACTCCCTGCCATGGGCAGGGACCTCACACTAAACCATGTCACCCAAGGCTTTGTCCAACCTGGCCTTGAACATCACCAGGAATGGAGCATTCACAACTTCCTTGGGCAACCCATTCCAGTGCCTCACCACCCTCACAGTAAAGAACTTCTTCCTTATATCCAATCTAAACTTCCCCTGTTTAAGTTTTAACCCATTCCCCCTTGTCCTACCACTACAGTCCCTAGTGAAGAGTCCCTCTCCAGCATTCTTATAGGCCCCCTTCAGATACTGGAAGTCTCCAGGCAGCCTTCTCTTCTCCAGGCTGAACATCCCCAACTTTCACAGAATCACAGAACATTAGGAATTGGAAGGGACCTCAAAAGATCATCTAGTCCAATCCCCCCTGCCATAGCAGGAACACCTAGATGAGGTTACACAGGAAGGTGTCCAGGCGAGTTTTGAATGTCTCCAGAGAAGGAGACTCCACACTCAGCCTTTCTTGATAAAGGAGGTGCTCCAGCCCCCTGATCATCCTTGTAGCCCTCTTCTGGACTTGTTCCAACAGTTCCATGTCCTTTCCATGTTGAGGACACCAGAACTGCACACAATACTCCAAGTGAGGTCTCACAAGAGCAGAGCAGAGGGGCAGGATCACCTCCTTCGACCTGCTGGTCACACTCCTCTTGATGCAGCCCAGGATGCGGTTGGCTTTCTGGGCTGTGAGCGCACACTGAAGCCAGCTCCTGTTCATTTTCTTATCGAGCAACACCCCCAAGTCCTTCTCTGCAGGGCTGCTCTGAATCTCTTCTCTGCCCAACCTGTAGCTGTGCATGGGATTGCTCCGACCCAGGTGTAGGACCTTGCACTTGGCATGGTTAAACTTCACAAGGTTGGCATCAGCCCACCTCAAAGCGTGTCAAGGTCCCTCTGGATGGCATCCCTTCCCTCCGGCGTATCAACCGAACCACACAGCTTGGTGTCATCGGCAAACTTGCTGAGGGCACACTCAATCCCACTGTTCATGTCACTGACAAAGATGTTGAACAAGACCGGTCCCAACACCGATCCCTGAGGGACACCACTCGTTACTGGTCTCCAGCCGGACATCGAGCCATTGACCACAACTCCCTGTGTGCTGCCATCCAGCCAGTTCTTTATCCGAGTGGTCCATCTATCAATTTGATGTTTCTCCAATTTAGAGACAAGGATGTCATGCGGGACAGTGTTGAACGCTTGGCACAAGTCCAGGCAGATGTCCCTAGTCTTTTATTTGCAATGTAATGATAGAATCCTTTCCTGTTATCTTTCACATCCCTAGCCAAGTTTAATTCTAACTGGGCCTTAGATCAGTCTGAAGAATAAGGTGTATTCTCAGATGAAAGTAAACCAGCTCACTCTTTTAATGAAGTCATTATTTTTTTAAAGTCACTATTTTAAGTGCTAAGTAAAGAACTGATGAAATTGTCAGAGGACAAAGTCTATTTTAGGGATCCAGAAAAGGGTCAAGTTCATCAGAGATCAAAGCGTGAAATATGTAATGATTGTGCAAAACAAAAATTTAGAGATAACGAACGCAAACCTTACCTCTAATCACAAATTATAAGGCTTTTTAAAACGCAACTGAAGTTCTCCACAGGGTTCTACAGGAGTCTATCCCACAATGTTATTACATACTTCTGGATATTGTAAGATGGTATCTGAACCCTGGAGAAAAGGTTTCTGAATCATCACCAGTTACCGTCTGATTCACCCTTGTCTCTTCAAGCAACATCTTTAATAAAAAGACAAGATACCTTCTCCCACCCTACAGTTAGCAAGAAAGCAGACACCTGAAAATCTGGTGGCTATATTTACAGTTTTGAAAGTTTTGAATGGCTGAGATTCATCACTTGCATTATAGACAAATAAACTAGTGGGATTTTCCTAAAACGTTATATTATTAAGTTTTTTAATTAGATTAAAAAATACTAGTAAGTAGAAGACTGAGGCCACAAGCTGCCACCTAAAACTAAGAATTTAACTTGCTTTAAAAATCCAGAGCTATAGACTGAATCAGTATTAAGTTGTCTAGTCCTAGATTACAGTACTTTAGAAATACTTACATTATAATCCTGTGGATATTATTCAGGCTTTAAGATTATTCAGGAACTTAGGTAACTGAAAGGTAATTCTAAATGATGGCTGTAAATCAAGCAGAACAACAACTTCTAATGCTGTATCAGGCACAAGTCAGTCTAGAAAAGAGCACGTCTGCAAATTGTCCAGATCTGTTTGTGCTACAATCCATTTTTCCTAGAAGCGACTTGTCTAAATCAAGTAATTTTAGTAATTTATCTCTGCAACAAGTACCATACAGGTTTTACTTTCTTAAATAATGTATATTATAGAATCAAAGAATAGTTAGGGTTAGAAAGGACCTTAAGATCATCTAGTTCCAACTATCCATCTAGTTCCATCTATCCAACTAAGGATTATTGATAATCCTTATTTCCACACCAATTGTGTAATTTCTTATTCCCCCATATTTTATACCAGTTAAGTGACATTTTGAATCAGGCTTGTTTTAATGAAAAGGTGCATATTAAGTATACTGTAATGATTTTTTTTTTTAACAACTAAAAGTTCATATCATCATTCATGAGCTACTTCTACATATTTCAAAAAAAAAGAAATATATCTGTATCTGTTTAACTGAACAGTTATTTAAAATGCACCCTAAAACACATAATCCAAAGAAATCTGCACCGTGAGTTTAACTCTCAAGATAATTTCCTTACAAACTGTAATATAATCCAATATAAACCTTTCTCATCCTTATCATAATGGGGACTGGCATGAAACTAGTGATATTACAAAACTTGTTTGGAGTGGTGTGCATGTTGCAAATTTAAACCTGAATTCCAGATTTGCAGTCTTTCATAAAGTTAATACAGACACAAAGTGCAAATGTTTCAATGGAAAAAGCCTTATTTTACTACATTTACTGAAGGACTGAAAATTATGTTTCACTGCCACCATTATCACTGGTGCCCACTTAGCAGTTAGCTATGTACATTCTCCTACTTGGAACAGCATTTTATCTTGTTAAAGACCAGCACAGGATGGAAAGTTGTGTTATGGTATCCAAGGTAGCCAAGGTGGACTTTGATAAGTTAGACCAAACAGCTCTGAAGTCCCCCAAGGTCAGATTGCTCTAAAACTCAGAACTGCCCAGAATTCTGTATAATTCTCTTTGCTCCCGTACCACACACACCTTCCATATATTTGGGGACAGAGATTACTCAGACAGACCAAAGTATTTCAGATAACCAAACCTACTACCACTGTAGACGAAAAATCGTGTAGCGCCCTTCTACCAAAATTATTTAGAAGAATATCAAGCAGGCCTGTGCAGCAAAGTCCTCCCTGCCTTTTCCCAACATTTCTACAGCTTGAACTTTTTCAAGACAACTTTTGGAAGCATTTTTCTGTTAACTCCTATGGCCACAGCTCTGATGAATTGTATGGGAAGGTTTTTGTCTTTTACTTATGAATATCATCTATCCTGAATATCATCTATCCTAAATATCAAGCCTTTGTGCACCCTGTGGGCAGTCAGCATCTGTGACAGCAGCTCCGTGGCTATGAAACACAGTCCCTGTTAACGTATAAATAGGGTTTGCTGGGTGTCACCTAGAGCTACAGCAACTAAAGGCAAATACAAGCAGTGGAGAGTAGCAGTACACATGTTCATAAAAGATCTTTAGACTGCAGGCCAAAGGATGGGCTGCCAGATGGAAGAGATTAAGTTCGAATATGTTAATGAAGAGGAATGAGCCTGCAGGCATGGGGGAAGGGGAAAAAGTTGTTTGGAAAAAGAGGTGGGTCACAGAATTAAAAGGATGTCAGAGAATCCATAGCCTTTGTAATAGTGGGAAACTGCATAGAAAAGGCAAGGAACTGATGACCTATAATTTCAATAATTAGTCCTGGTTGCTTTTATGTAACATATTTTAAAAAGCAAAAAAAAAAAAAAAAAAAAATTCTTTTTACAGGGTGGAATTGTGACTGTGTTTCGAGAAATAAGAAAAAAAAGTATGTTAGAAAAGTATAAAGCATTTCCCTAAGGTAATATGAAGAATAGAAAATCCATATTTTTTTTTAAAGTAAAATAAAACTTGAAAACACAAAAAAAATCCAAGTAATTATTACGCAGTATTAGGGTTTAAAAGTATAAGCCAAAATATAAATCTATTTGCCAGAAAATCTAAGTAATATTGTCTTTTGTATCAATGAAAGAACAAATAACTGTTTCAAGCAGTATAGCAGCAGATACAGTAATTGCATTAGAGTGAAGGCTTTTCGCATTGTGCTTGAAACTGAAACAGTGACTACTGTTTTTATCAAGATGGTGAGACAGGTATGCAGAAATCATATTCTGCATTATAACGGCTAAAACCAAAAAACACCCTATTGCACATATGTATCAGAAGCCTTAATTAGCATAACTAGTATAGTTACTCTACACAAAAAAGACATTTTGTTACAAAAATCACAAAGCTCCATTATGTTTTTCCAAAAAGCATGCTAGAGAATCACAGAAATAAAACTGGAAATACTGAAAACTAACAATAATACTAAACCCAGGAAACACTCACGCATATTAAAATAAAGATTTCAATAACCTGAGGAACATCTAATGCAGAGAAAGTTCAAAAAGATAGTAAAAGATTTATAAATAGGAGTTTAAAAAATCTTTAGGAATTCTTAACAATATTTTTTATCTTAAGTACACATGCAGAAGAATAATAATTGTTAAACATCAGTACATATTTGGCAGAGTTTCAGAGGAGACGGGAAAAAGTGTCAGAAAAAGAGCTTACCATTTAAATAAAAGGATGATAAGTACTCATAGAAATATAGGTCAAATTTAATATTTTAAAAGGTGTTTTTTTATGAATACAGTGTTGAGTGACTCAATTCATAGAATCATAGAATAGTTAGGGTTGGAAAGGACCTTAAGATCATCTAGTTCCAACCCCCCTGCCATGGGCAGGGACACTCCACACTAAACCATGCCACCCAAGCCTTTGTCCAACCTGGTCTTGAACACCACCAAGGATGGAGCATTCACAACGTCCCTGGGCAACCCATTCCAGTGCCTCACCACCCTCACAGCAAAGAATTTCTTCCTTATATCCAATCTAAACTTCCTCTGTTTAAGTTTGAACCTGTTACCCCTTGTCCTGTCACTACAGTCCCTAACGAATACTCCATCCCCAGCATCCTTATGGGCCCCCTTCAGATAATGGAAGGCTGCTATGAGGTCTCCATGCAGCCTTCTCTTCTCCAGGCTGAACAGACCCAACTTTCTCAGCCTTTCTTGATAACGGAGGTGCTCCAGCCCCCTGATCATCCTCGTAGCCCTCTTCTGGACTTGTTCCAACAGTTCCATGTCCTTTCCATGTTGAGGACACCAGAACTGCACACAATACTCCAAGTGAGGTCTCACAAGAGCAGAGTAGAGGGGCAGGATAACCTCCTTCGACCTGCTGGTCATGCTCCTTTTGATGCAGCCCAGGATATGATTGGCTTTCTGGGCTGTGAGCGCACACTGAAGCCAGCTCCTGTTCATTTTCTTATCGAGCAACACCCCCAAGTCCTTCTCTGCAGGGCTGCTCTGAATCTCTTCTCTGCCCAACCTATAGCTGTGCCTGGGATTGCTCTCACCCAGGTGCAGCACCTTGCACTTGGCATGGTTAAACTTCATAAGGTTGGCATCAGCCCACCTCAAAGCGTGTCAAGGTCCCTCTGGATGGCATCCCTTCCCTCCAGTGTATCAACTGAACCACACAGCTTGGTGTCATCGGCAAACTTGCTGAGGGCACACTCAATCCCACTGTCCATGTCACCGACAAAGATGAACAAGACCGGTCCCAACACCAGTCCCTGAGGGACAACACTCGTTACTGGTCTCCAGACGGATATTGAGCCATTGACCACAACTCTTTGCATGTGGCCATCCAGCCAGTTCTTTATCCACCGAGTGGTCCATCTATCAAATATATGCATCTCCAATTTAGAGACAAGGATGTCATGCAGGACAGTGTTGAATGCTTTGCATAAGTCCAGGTAGATGATGTCAACTGCTCTGCCCCTGTCCATCAGTTCCGTAGCCCCATCATAGAAGGCCACCAAATTGGTCAGGCAGGATTTCCCCTTAGTGAAGTCATGCTGGCTGTCACCAACCACCTTGTTGCTTTTCATGTGCCTTAGCACGCCTTCCAGGAGAATCTGCTCCAAGATTGGGTGGCATGGTTTAGTGTGAGGTGTCCCTGCCCATGGTGAGGCGGTTGGAACTAGATGATCTTAAGGTCCTTTCCAACCCTAACTATTCTATGATTCTAAGATTTTGCCAGGCACAGAGGTGACACTGAATGGTCTGTAATTCCCTGAGTCATCCATTTTCCCCTTCTTGAAAATGGGGGTTATATTTCCCTTTTTCCAGTCGTCAGGAACTTCACCTGACTGCCATGATTTTTCAAATATGATGGCCAGTGGCTTAGCAACTTCATTCGCCAGCTCCTTCAGGACCCACGGATGGATTTCAGCAGGTCCCATGGACTTGTGCACGTTCAGGTTTTTAAGATGGTCTCGAACCAGATCCTCTCCTACAGTGGGACTAGGGTCTTCATTCTCACAGTCTCTGCGTCCGCCTTCCAAGACTTGGGTGGTGTGGTCAGAGCTTTTGCCAGTGAAGACCGAGGCAAAGAAGTCATTAAGAATCTCAGCCTTCTCCAAATCCAGGGTAGCCAGTTCTCCTGATATCTTCCGTAGAGGGCCCCTGTTGTCCCTAGTCTGTCTTTTATTCGCTACGTACCTATAGAATCCCTTCCTGTTATTCTTAACATCCCTAGTGAAGTTTAATTCTAACTGGGCTGTAGCTTTCCTAACCTGGTCCCTAGCTTCCCAGACAACATCCCTGTATTCTTCCCAGGCTGCCTGTCCTTGCTTCCACCTTCTATAAGCCTCTTTTTTCCTTTGAATTTTCCTCAGCAGCTCCTTTTCCATCCAAGGAGGTCTCCTGGCCCTCCTGATGCACTTCCTTCTAGTTGGGATGCAACACTCCTGAGCCTGTAGTAGGTGACCCTTGAAAAACAACCAACAGTCTTGGGCCCCCCTGCCCTCTAGGGCTATATCCCATGGAACCTTACTAAGCAGGTTCCTGAAGAGGCCAAAGTCTGCTCTCTTGAAGTCCAGGGCAGTGAGCTTGCTGCACGCTCTTCTCACTGTCCCGAGGATCTCGAATTCGACCATCTCATGATCACTGCATCCAAGGCTGCCCTGAAGCGTCACATTTCCAACCAGCCCTTCCCTGTTGGTGAGCACGAGGCCAAGCATGGCACCTCTCCTTGTCAGCTCCTCTATTACTTGCAGAAGGAAATTGTCTTCCACACAATCAAGGAACCTCCTGGATTGCTTGTGCCGGGCCGTACCTTCACTCCAACAGATGTCAGGGTGGTTGAAGTCCTCCATGAGAACAAGGGCCTGTGAGCGTGAGGCTTTTCCTATCTGTCTATAGAGTGCTTTGTCCGCAGATTCCTCTTGATCAGGTGGTCTGTAACAGATCCCCACAGTAATGTCCCCCATTGCTGTTCTCCCTTTAACCCTGACCCACAAACTCTCTATTGACTGCTCACCTGTCCCCAGACAGAGTTCCATACTCTCCAGCCTATCCCTAACATAAATAGCAATTCCCCTTCCTGGCCTGCCGGGCCTGTCTTTTCTAAAGAGCCTGTAACCTTCCATTACAACACTCCAGTCGGAGGAGCCATCCCACCATGCTTCTGTGATGCCTATTATATCATACCCCCATAGACGTGCACTCATCTCTAATTCCTCTTGTTTGTTCCCCATGCTATGGGCATTTAATCTTCAGTTACATGAGCCATCAGAAAGGACAGTAATATTAGTAAATGTGAGGATGAGGCTGCAGCAATAGAGGTGTTTCTTTTAGCTGTGGTAGTACCTGAAACACAGACTTCTAATGCAGTTAATTCTCAGGTCATATTGTATGGGCCAGTAACTTGCTTCTGATCATCAGGCAAATTTATAAAGAATGCAGACAACAGAGTCTGAAGGAACAAAATGGTAACAAACACACAAAGAAGGACTAACAATTATGCTGAAGTCCAGATTTTTTACAAAGCTCAGATCTCCGGAATGAGATGCTCATTCTAAAATGGCTGCTATATATTAAATAGTAGTAAATTTATACCAAGAAGCAGTAGTTTTAGGGAAAGAAGACTAACCATGCATAAAGCTATCTGGGAAAAAATGTAAGAAAGAGCCAGGTACCTGTTGAAAAAATAGCAGTGAAAATGACAATAAGTCAAATGTCTACAAAGTAAAACTATAGGTAAACACAAATTTTTAATTATTAACTTGATCTAACATAAAACATAAATTTACAGTAATATGAGATATTTTTGGCAAATCAATCAAAAACCTAATGTGCAACAGTAGGACATTACATGTAGTAAAGCTAAATGAAACGATACGATTTCCTAAAGTTTTATACTCCGTTCCTTTCAGTTAATCCAGTGACATTAAATTAACAACTGAGGCATCATAAAAAGTTGATACATTAACTGTCAGCATTTAAGTCACCAGAATCACAATGGGTTTTTTTTAAAACCAAACTATCAATAACAACAGAATGCAAGTGAACCATATTCTAGGAAGAGTAAAATGCATCCCTGGAAACACTAAACTGCAATACATTTTAAGGTTACTAAAATTAAGACATATAGCATGGTGGTTTGTTCTACCCTGGGAAGGTGACTAATTGGTTGCAGTAAAAAACAAATAAACTGGTGTGATGACCACTGGTCTCTTGTAGTTATGCTTTGCCTTTGGTATAGCATCTTATCAGCTGACTCCCTTTCTGCACAAAAGTTAGTAAAAAAAAAGAACAAAACCTAAGTCCCCAGAAACAATCCTTGCCCATCTAACTGTGGTTCGGTTGGGGTTTGGTTTTGTTTTTTAGTATTATATGCTTTGTTCAGGTGTAGCACTGAAAAGGGAAGACAGAATAATTTATTCAAATCTCACATAAATACCCTTCTCCTTTGCCTTCTGCATGAATGCTATCTTTTCTACTTATGTAAATGATAGGATATTTTGCTCCTGAGAGAAATGAACACCACTAGATCTTTTAATTAGCTTTTTCTATCTTTTCTGGTAGGAAAAAGAAAATAAAATCCATTTTCCCTTTGACTTCTGAATACTACTGCATTAAGAAATTCTGATAAGCAAAGCTGGAGGCTGGGGTCCCTCCCTAGGTTGTTGTAAATGTCAGCCCCATACGGTCCACATCAGCACAGCATGGAAGTTCTGAGATTTTGCAGTTTTGATGAAGCAGACACCTTTTACAAGAAAACTAATTTAATCTGTATTTCAAGATTGTTCTCTATCATATCAAATATACGCTGGGTTTTAAAAAAATCTAGGCTTTTGTGACTTAGCTGCAATTCTAGAAGAGTAAAATACCAGATAAAAGTTGGTTCATTTAGGATTACTGTGCTTGAACAAGTGAAAAAACAGTCCCAAGTTTTCAAAGTGGGCATTCAAAGTAAATGAGTTTGCTGAAGCTCTTGAAAAATTAGATGCCTTATTGGCTTGCTTGTGGTGATACACAAAAGGCTCAGACTTGTAAGTAGGGATAACATATGTGACTGCTGATGAGGATGCTGCCCAAACTGTCTGCTCCATTTCAGATGCACAGATTAAGGTGTCTGAATTTCTCATGTAAGAACTACTTAAGAAGCTACTGAGCATATCAATTACAGTCCAGTTTCAAGGCAAACCAGCAATGGCTTGTCAAAAAATCTAGACCTGTACTTTTAACATAAACTGCAGGGTTGCGATTGATAGCTACGACTCATTATCTCATTAGTTACTCGTGTTCATAAGTCACAGCTTGAAGGCTATAGCATCCAGGAATAGAAATTTGGTCTCTCAAAACCTTTAATTAGAAGAAAGAAAAAATATTTCATCTAAATATTTTTAAAGTGTTATTCTAAAATCCCATAATGAATTACTGTTTCAAACCCTTACAAATTATTCAAGCTGCAACTGTTTAAAGACATCTAACCTATAAACCTGGCATTGTGATGAAATAATTTGCTTCTTTAAGGCTTATCAATGAACAGCAACAGCAACCAAAACCTAATAAATAAATAATAAAGTTTTACCTAGGCAATTATTTTAATTTCCATCATGCCCAGCTGTTTATTAAAATGCAAGTCTAATAAATACACTATTTCAACAGAATAATTATTTTTGCAAAACGTTGTTTCAAGCTTGGTTATTGGAAATCTTTGCATTAAAAATTTATAGAAGTCTAAAGTTTTAAACTTTCTGCAAGTTTTTTGGGACAGATTTCTTTTTCTCCTAAGTATCATATGGAAATAAAGTATAAGTTAAGACAAAGCATACATCTAGCTTTAAACCTAATATTGTTCTTAAGGATTGAAACAAAGACATGCTGGTCCTGTTAGTGGATATATATTGACTGGTGTATAAACAGTTATTCCTATCCACAAATGCAACTTGTATTGATGAAATAAACATTTGCCAAGTGGCATAGCCATGAGTGCTACAGAATTTACAGAATTTTTAATAGAGACTATATTTACAATACTATCAAATAAATGCTCAATAATCTTAACTTTGATCTTTTTCATTCCTGGGAATTTTTTGTAAGAGCTAAGAAACCAGCTTTGCAAGTAAATATAAACTGTTCTATTTATATATTATTTTTGAAAGTCAAGAGGTTCTTTAGAAGTATAGAAAAGGTCTTCTATGAAATATCCCAAAATATATCAGCGTGACCTAATGACTTATTTTTAGCTTTGCAAAACTCATGGGAGAACAAGCCTACATGACATGAAAAGAAAAAAAAAAGGAAGAAAACACAGAATTAAAACTTCCTTGTTCTGTGTCTTGAAGAAAAAAAAAATCTATTTCTGTGGGTTTTGAAAAAGAAGCAGCATAGGCTTTACAGAAATTTTGCATACAAAGTATTTGATAACTCATTATTCTGGAAATACTTTTTCATGTTTTCCTGTCTTTTAGCTACTTAATCTGTTAAGCAATTCTGTGTAACAATCATGAGACATAGCTGACTTTTCCCTTGTTTGTAGCACAAACCTGTGACATGACTACATGTATTTTCTGCATTTTCCATGTACTTTCATAGTTCAGTTGATATTGTATAGTATGATTTCCTATACGGAGTTTCTTTACATATATAATATAGAATGTACATTCGGCTGTATCTTACTTAATACCACAGTTAAAGAGAAATCAGTAGCAACAATTTAATAAATTTATACAAAATCCCACCACTTCTCTGTGTAGAATCACCATGAGGAATTACAATCCTCACCCTTGTTCAAGATGATTTCATCTATTACACATTCATTGCAAGGGTTCTTTTTAAGACTTTATTGCTATAGTTTGCATGGAGAATGAGAAACAAGAATTCAAAACCATCTATTATACCAGAAAGAAAGTTTACTGACTGGATCAGTACTAAGGTAGACCATTGATGGAGGAAGGAACCATAATTCAGGGAACAGAAGGATGTGCTGCTCTGCCTTAAAAGGTACCTAAAAAAGGTAGCCAAATTTCCTGACCCAAGAAAGCAAAAATCAAAAACTTCACATGACTGTGAAATAGAAGCTATGTGTTGAGAAGTGACAATATTCTAGGAGTAATTCAAAAGTGGGAAAAAGTGAGACAAAATGGAGCTGGACTCAGCCTGTACCTCTGTTTGAAGCCTATTTGGTGATGGTATTTTTTCTGGCTTACTTTCTCGAAGCTATGAATCTGATCATCCAGAATAGTTTTCTGCCAAAGCTCTTTGGACACAAGTCTGGCAAGAGAGTTGAACATGAAGTGCTGAAAAGTCACATGTGGCTTAAGAGCCATGGAACAGGTTATGCCAGTCTCAGAGTTTCTCCAATTTCTAATGATCAACTTGGAGGAAATTGTCTGGAGATGATGCAAGGTTGACTATCACCTTATTTTTGGAAACTGCTTTTTCTACAGGGACCAAACTGCCTATGACCGCATAAAATTTGTTTTCCTTTCTCGCAATCTGGGAGGCACAGTTCAATTACTGGGAAGTTAATACTAGCAATTAACAGTTGTAATTTACTGGAAGATTAAAGTTGTCAAATTATGCCAAATGATAGCTGTGTTGAGTTCCTTTTATCTAACTTAAGATGTCAACATTATTGACATTTAACTAATCAACCCAAGCCCATTTCATAGGCGATGGAGAAAACTATTTGCACCTTGGGAAAAGTTGGGTGATAGGAATCCTATTGCTCTTGTCTCAAGTAACAAAGGTCTCAACAGCAGAGAAAGTAAAACCTGGAGTTCTCACAAAAGAATCTGGCATCTAAGACTTGTGTGGAATTGTCAAGGGAAGGATCAGGTAAAAAAAATCACATGATTGAGTGAAATCCAAGAGGCAGGATAGAGAAGATGAGATTTATAGGCTATATGGATACTGTTAAATGAGAGAGCTGGAGAAAGTAGCAGATTGACTTGTTCCAGTCTTATATCACTACAAGTTACAAGAAAGCATCTACTCATCACCTGATTGACTTCCTAAAGGGAATCCTGAAATATTAAATAGACAAAAATCACAGAAATAATCTCCTCTGTATAAACAAATAATAAAAAAAATCAAAGTTCCTCTTTTAAAGAACAAGCTTATGACTTTATTGCTGTAGAACAGCAATGGACAACCAGAGGGTCAGCATTCAAAATCCCCAGATTCAGACTGCCAATGCCTTACTGGAAACAAAATTCTTTTGAGCTGACACAAAATAAGGAGCATAAAAATATTTACTCAGGAAAACAAAAACTATATAAATTCAAGCAATGGAAATAAAAGCTGACATGCTCAAAAGATCAGACTATATTATTAAAGCAATCAAGAAAGCCTAAGAGTTAAATACTTAAAACCAGAATATTCTTTATTATGCATAATATGAAGTCAAAAAATAGAAACCATTATTTTGGAGATTCTGAATCTGTGGTGTAGTATATGCATATTTTTAAAGACAAAAAAAAATTAGGCAAAAAAATTAGGCCAAATTCTAAAAGGAAGTATGAGTTTGTTTAATTATACACATATGAAAAATCCTGTTAAAGTCAACAACATTTAAACTGAGACATGTTTCAGGATGTATGTCAGGGGCTGAATTTCACCAAAATTTGAGAAAATGCTTTAAACTACTGGCAGAATAACTATGTATTTTTACACTGCAGATTGAACACTGGTAGAAAAAGATTTATAGTAACTGTTCTTTATTACATACAAATAAGACTTTAGTTGAGGTTATTTTGTTAACTTTTTTCTGCTTTCTAAAACAGCTCTTTGTTAAAGAGGCAAGCAAACAAACCAGAAAGCCAAACTAGTGAAAAGCTTCCAAAATAACTAATAAGAAATTGACTGAATTGACAACAGTGTGAAAAGCTGCTAAATCAGTCTGAAAGATTATTAATGTTTTTATACAGAAAATGAATACAGATTCTATTCTCATATCATGCTTTATAGGACTTTATTAAATAAAGAACTCTAATACATTTCTAGAATAGCTTTTGTTGAGCACCTCACACTTTATTTAAGCAACCAAAGCAACATTGGACTAGGGGGGTGAATATACACATCAGGCCTGCACTCTGTATCGCTCAACAGCTGTGGGTTGTTTTTTTTTTCCCTAATGTTTAACTGAACAAGCATAAGGCTCCTTGTCCTGCCAGCAGAAGACCAAATGCTTCAGTTTTTTCCTCTATATTGTTCTGCAGATAAATATTTATAGATTAAGACCTTTTGTGACAATTTCTTTTCCAAACTACTAGGTTGTTTTGGTCATACTCATATTATCATCAACTTGAAGCATCCTTGTCTTTCTGTAGCTGGTCTATAACCTCTGCAGATAACAATATGGTTCCAAACTGTTCATACAAACAAAAGCACAATATGTAATGGATCTACTATTGTTTTAATAGCCATATCCCCCCACGGAGTAGTAAAGCTGGATTATGGACCAAGAAGAAAGCTGCTATTTCTGGCTTAATATTGAATCTGTAAAAGTTTCTTTTGTGGTTTTTGGAAAAAAAACCCACAACAACAACAACAAACAAACCCCCACAAAAATGTGCTCTTGCTCAGAGCAAAAAAACCCCCTAAAAACATTCTGCTTTAATTTAACCTACCTCTTGAAAAATATTTAGCTTCAGGGTGAGCTTAGGAAAATGATATTGTGCCATGATATCTACATACAATGCCATGAAACTACTCTTGCTTTACTTTCCTCCATACTTACAACATTATGTTAAAAATTAATTCCTGATAACAGCAATATTATCTTCCAAACAGGCAGTACAACTCAACAGATTGATAATGAAAAAACCACAGTTAATGACCGAAGTGATTTGGTGACCAGTGAGAAGGCAGTATGATTCAGAATTTACTCCCTGCCAGTAATTGGACTACTTCCTATAATTTCTGTAATTGATAGAGTCTTGTTGATGCTGTCTGACAAGCCTTTGTTCCCCAGCTGAAATGTCACCTCTTGCACAGTGAAGACCATTTTGCTGCTAACTCACAAATATCTGTGCAGCCTTCAGCATAGCTAACATAGTGGAAAAGAAACACACTAAAAATCTCACACTCATGGAAACACAAAGTTCAGACCTGACTCAGTAATGCACGCTTGTCAGACACTTATCTGCTAGAGTTTTATCAGCCACCAGTTAATAGTCACAAATGGACAGATCCAGTCATTTTGTCCCTTAGGGCCTATTCGGCCATCATGAAAAATGTCTGATGGCACAGAACAGTCTGCCTTTAGAGCAGTTAGGTTCACAAGAAACACGTAACTCAGAGTAGGAGGAAAACACAGAAAACATCACAGAGGATTCTTGGATGAGCTGGCAAAAGTTCATTTTACTTACAATACTTAGTGTTTTCACTGCAATGTTTATAAGAAGTGCTTAGTGAACATCTCCAAAACCTTAATTTGCCTGCAGCAGGCCTTTGAAATAAAGTGGGAAGCAAGCAATCAGGTTAAAGCATTGCTCTTTCTGATATTAAATACTTCTCTAGAGTGAGATACAAATTTTTGGAAAAAACTCTCTGTGTTCTGTTTCACAGGAAAATGTTCGCAGCATACCAGAAGAACAAAATGAAATTAGCATAATACAGTCATAAAGCTTCAATGATCCTAGAGCAGCAGTAGATCCAGCAGTAGGACTGTAGGGAAACATTTACAAAGATGAAGAGGAATCCTTCTCAATTTTGGGAGGTCTCTATCCCCAGGTAACCTTTTCTGCCCTAGAGTCACTACATGTCATTCAGTGCTCAAGGTGTACGCACTAGGGGAAGGATTGTGGTTGCTGTCCCTAATTTTCCAGTTAAATTTGCAAGCAGAATATTTTTAATTTGTACATTGTGTATCAAAAATTAGAGAAACCACTATACACCACTGTGAATTACACATATGCATTAACTTCATCAATATTGAAAGACACCAGGATGCAATTCACTATGCAGCATGAGGCCTGCAATCTTCTAGAGATACTCTGAAAGCCTGAAACAATATTTTTTTTTTTTCAGGCTTTGTCAATGAAGTGTTTCTGTCTCAAACATACACACTAATAATAACTTGTGCCTAGACTGTTACTGCTGATTCTATCTGAAAGCAAATACTATTATACAAGAAAAGCTATGGCAGAGACAACATGCTTCCCCCATGAATCACCAAAGTCTTGTGGAATGGAACACTGTCAGCCTTTTCTGATGATGTTATCTCATTTTGCACTAGTAAAATATTATTTGTAATGGGGAGTGAAAAGACTACAACCATATGGCTCCAGGCCAGGCTCATCTCTTGCCACATTGCTCTAATTCACAATCCAAGTCTTTACTATATTTCCCATTTTGAAAATATTGAGTCAGTGTAGATGTGTGGATTTGGTTGGGGAAGCTTTAGTCATTCCTGGTCTGCTTCCTAATGGCAATAAAGCTACAACCTGGCACATGACGATGGGGGAGGGGGGGTGAACGGGAATGAGACAGATGCAAGCACATGTGTATGTCATTCTCATCTCTCTGCCTATTACACAAAGTAAAATATCTTCATCTGGAATGATTAACAGAGACCTGCTCTAGAATAAGCTACGGCCTGCAAGGGGAGCCTGCAGGGAGGTGGACAAGGCCATTTCAGACCTCCCCAGCTAAAGCGCAGAGCCATAGCTGAAAGGGATATGATAGTGATCTTTAATATGAATGGCACTAAGATGGTGAATTGGCAACAAGGACTCACTGATAAAAAAAGACCTAGGGAGAACATATAGTCATCAAGCAACAAGTTCAAAACAATGAAAGTGCAGTTTGTGTGAATTTCTCACAGAGCATAGTCAAGGTGTGGAACTCAATACTATGCCATATCATGGACAGCAAAATTTTACATGAGTTCTTAAAGAGATTAGACATTTCCTTTCATAGAGGGAAAAATAAAACTACCAAAAGTTATTAAATTCAAGGATATCACCTCAGGCTCAGGAAGTTCCAGAGCTACAATTTGCTGAAAGCTGTGAGGATATGCTGGGGGAGTATCATGATAAAGTCAGCTAGGGAAATACTACTCTCCTCCCTAGGCCTCCTCTGCTGGCAGCCAACAGACACTCGAGTAGCAGACTTGTAACCTGATTCTTGTAGTTTGCTGTTTTACCATTTTCTACTGTTGTTTTGGGGCTGATCCCCCAGTGTCATCAAAATAGCCCCATGTCAACCAAGTTTCAGGCAACTACCTTTCTTACCCAGGTTAGCAGCAGTACTAAGTAACTCATGCCATTGCTCAGATATCGAGCATAGAACAGCATGTTCCCAGCAGGAGGATATAGGCTCTGTAATTAGTCTTTAGAAGAATGTAGATTTGGCCCAAACCTTTGAAGGTGTTCATACAATGCATAAGATGCACACATACTGCGAAATTAATTGGTCTTGAAATATAAACTATTATCTAGTATAAAACCCTCTAAATTTATGAGCTTTTAATTTAAAAAAATGCCATCTAATACTTACATTCATTGCCACGTCACAAATAGTATTCTATTAACAGTTGAATGAGATAACTGATATATAACCTTAACATTTATTTTTTTGGAGTAAGTGCAGTAAACACAACCATACACTGTTAAGTAGGGGAAATTAATATACACACGAAAGAAAATCACCAAGCTTTATCAATACTATGGTACTTTGCTAATATGAAAGAGAAATCACCCTAGCTGTACTTTAACTGATGAAATATGCAATTCACAATTTCTTTTATATGTTATTTTTGATCAACAATACTTTTTCATTGCCATTTTTTAAATGAAGACAATAGTAAAATCATTAAGCTGTGTAAGACAGTACATATTGTATGATATGTATAGTTTAAGATCATTTATGAATGTCTTTAACAACTAAATTTCATAGGGTTAGACTGCAATGAAAATGTTACACATAAAACATCTTCAAAATTGGAAAAAAGTGACTTGTTCAATATGTAACTGCAAACTGTGAAACAAAAAGAAAGTGAAGTTAAACAAAAGAAAAAATCAGTACGCTTAGGGCAGCAGTTGATCCATTTAAAAAAACACCACTTTATCTGTTCTCTTTTCCTTTGCAAAATCCAATAAACTGCCATTGTATTCCTTTTAAATGGTTCCATTACAAGGATTCTGTAACAACAGACTAATCTCTTGATAATTATAATAAATGCCTGTAATCAAAGCAGGAACCATTTAAAATAAGGAGAAAGGCTGTTTTCCATCAAACTCATTGTAGTTCTGTGACCTTTGAAGCATTAAGCTACATCATACGCTGCCACCTCTTACTGCAACATAGCTTTCCTACCAATCTTGCTCAAATAAAAATAAAAAGGATAAGAGATCAATGGCAACACAGATTGACACATGGTAAGAGTTCTTACTTTCCAGCTCTGAGCCATGTAGAACATAAACCCTCAATTCACAAGATTCCAAAGGCTCAAAGCTGGCAGGATTCAGCCAGCAGCTTTTTGACGGGCTTTGATACATAGTGCTTCCCTTCAGGAGGGAACAGGCGAAGGAGCAGACTGGTATTTTAAAAAGTTATGCTATGGCAATGTCAGCTGCATATCACTATTAACGCTTCAAAAAGTATTCCTTTTCAGAAAGACAGGACATTTTATCACAAAATTCGATATTGTATTCACATGAACAAACAATGATTTCCAGAGATCATTTAAGAAACTGAAGGCTGATAAAATTACGGGAAATGACTATATATGATCAGAATGGCTTTCATCTGCATTTTGTTAGACCCAGCATTGATTTCACTTTTCAGCTGTGAACAGCAAGAGGCCAGCTGTGGCCAAGGGAGAGAACAAGCAATGAACCAGGGTCAAAATAGAGGCTGAGTTGTCAGAAAATTTAACACTTTTAATGACTAAACCTCAAAAAAAATCTTCGAGTTACAACCATTTAAAAATTATATCCAGCAGGTCCCAAAAACTGTCAGAGAACAGATTCAATTTATGACAAAGTAAAACCCTTGAACTCTAGTTATGTGAATAAACAGCATAATAAGGGGAAAACAAACAAAGCAAAGAAAATATAAAATACATTGCCTTCAAGGCAGAAACAACTACATTTTACTTTGTATTCCCAGATGTGCTAGAGGGAAATTTATGACAGCATACTGAAAAGCAAGATTCCCATTGTGAAACCCTTCACATTTATTTAACTAAGCACAATCATTGAAAATGACCTTTATCCAAACCCTTCACAGCTGTCTTGAAATGATCTAAAACTATTGCCAGATTTTCTTTAACTAACATTACTTAACAAAAAGTCATTACCCCAGGGCCATATTACACTACTGGCAAGTAAACACAAATCCATTTTCAACAACATGCTACGAAGTTTTAATGAAATACCGATAACAAATTGAAAACTCCCCATTAAAAAGGTGCCAAACAATACAAATCATCATAGTTTTTTGTTCTAGCAGTAAAGACAATTTCCTTATTTCTGATAACATTTGTTAACTATTAGATGTACATGTGAACAGAAGAATGACTACTATTAAAAAAAAATTACATTTAAAACTGTTAAATGTGTCAGAATTATTATAAATGAAACTATTCTAGTAGTATATTGTGAAAAGATACCCTCATCTTTTCTCAAAAGACAGCATATCCAGAGTGCACATTACTCTACAGAACTAAAGGGCTACCAATAATAAGTTCATACATCAGTTTTCACTGCACTACACTAATAATTCACCAGTGCGTTAATAATGTTTGATCCAAGACTTAAATGTGTCAAAACTACAAATACCTTAATCTTTCTCCTTTTTCTATAGAAACACTAAACACAGAGATTAAAAGACTGTTGCAGGAGCTGGCCTGCTGCAGATCAATTGACAGGGGTTAGGGGAAAAAAAGTAATAATACTTGTGGATTCAGAACAGTTTGGTTTTTAAAATAACAGTATAGAGCCACAATTAAAGCATGTGTATACTGTGGGGAGGGAGGAAAGGACTTTATTAAGGGGCTGGTTAGTTCAGTAAATCATGGCTTTCAGATAAAGATGATTATGGTGGCTCCTTGGTGTGAGGGAGAAGAGTACGGGAGGTTCATTTCACCACCAAGTAATTATGCTGACCCATAGTGTTACCATTTATCATGGCTGAAAGATGACACTCACTGTTAGCCAAGGGAAACTGCTAGTCAAATGCTTCCATCCAGATCAATACACACCACATTTTTCTACAGCCAAAAAGTAATTATACAACAGCAAACTTCACAATCAATACCCACTTGAGCTAACTTATATTCTGTGGTACAGACATGAAGGGATGGCACTGCCAACTGTCACTAAAAGCTACTGCATTTGACCCAGATTAAAGGGTTTCCTTCCACCACTATAAAAGATTTTGCTATCTATTTTCTAAGTAAAAGCAAATATATCTTTTTTCCTTTATCATTTAAAACAATAAACAACCATGCAAGTTTGAAGGACATGTTGCAACCTGCAGCTGAAACTGATGTTATCATTTCATAAAGTCTCACTTAACACAAAATAAAAATTGGTCAATTAAAGAAAAATCAATCTTCGTAACCACTGAAAGCTAAAATACTTTCTGGAGCATTAGTTTCTAAAAGCTGCAGTTGAAGACCTGACCTGTGTGAACTCCATGGATCAGAAAAGAGAAAAACATTAGGTATTAAATCAATGCCATTTTCAGTATTAAACATATATTCATGTTTGTTTACACAGAGGTACACACATAGGATTACCAGCAAGGCAGCTAGTGGACAAAATTAAGCTTTAAGAGTTTAGGTTTTGTTTCAAAATATATCTAAATGTCAGTTTTGACAACTGCTTTTGAAAAGGCAGAGCTTAGTCTTATAAACCAATCAAACACATCAAGAAAGGTTAGAGAGCAGAAAAAAATCACTACTTCAGTAAAAAAAAAAAATTGACATCCAATTTTCAAGCTGATTTATCAGTGGAAAGCTAAAATTGATAGTTTGCCATTACTGGCTAGCAGGCTGTCTAAGAAAGCTGTTACAAAGCCTTTCATTTTGATTTAGCTACATGGATCAATACAAACCTATACTGTTTCAATTTTACAATTATTGATTTTCTGATATAACCTCTGTGGGAGAACATTCATCACCTGCCATGCTAAAAAATATTGAAATTTATTTTGTAAATTTTGATTCTCAACAAAATATAGTGTTCAATTGTGTAAAATGAAATCTATTTTTCCAGATAATAGCTAATCACTGCTAAAATGGTATTTTGAGTAACATATTTTTGCCTTTAAGTTTCAGAGTCTGACTTACACTGCTAATCCTTCAACTGATTTCACATCAAGAAAGATCATAAAACTTCTCTTTGTTTTTTGATCAAGTGTCTTGAGATTCTTTTCAGTTTTCATGAACAGGAGGAAAAGCTAGAACTTCAAATTAAAATATTCAGTTACAGTGAATATTAAATTTGTACTCTAAGCTGTTTCCCAAGCCTAGAAGCACCTAATGCTTCAGGAGGATAATTTATTTTTTTTTTTCAGATATAAAAAAAAAAAAAAGGCAAATTTTTTAGTAGAAACAGCTGATTTATCAAACAAATCTTTGTCTTCTACACAATGATACTATTTTCACAACGACACAGGGTTTTACCCACCTTAGGCTCTTCTAATCTGCTTTTCGTGTTATATACGAGCTCTGTTGTTCCTCAGCATTCAAAACATGCTATGTTTTTATGTTACTTTACTCATATATAGCTACTGTTTTTTGTGACAGCTCACTGAAACTAAGTACCGATTCGTTAAAAAAATTGTAAGACAAATTTTAATTGTACAGCTTTTCTTGTTCCGAAGTTTATTGAGTGTGCCCTCAGCAAGTTTGCCGATGACACCAAGCTGTGTGGTTCCGTTGATAACGCCGGAGGGAAGGGATGTCATCCAGAGGGACCTTGACACGCTTTGAGGTGGGCTGATGCCAACCTCATGAAGTTTAACCATGCCAAGTGCAAAGTCCTACACCTGGGTAGGAGCAATCCCAGGCACAGCTACAGGTTGGGCAGAGAAGAGATTCAGAGCAGCCCTGCAGAGAAGGACTTGGGGGTGTTGGTCAATGAAAAAATTAACATGAGCCTGCTTCAGTGTGCGCTCACAGCCCAGAAAGCCAACCATATCCTGGGCTGCATCAAAAGGAGCATGACCAGCAGGTCGAAGGAGGTTATCCTGCCCCTCTACTCTGCTCTCGTGAGACTTCACTTGGAGTATTGTGTGCAGTTTTGGTGTCCTCAACATGGAAAGGACATGGAACTGTTGGAACAAGTCCAGAGGAGGGCCACGAGGATGATCAGGGGACTGGAGCACCTCCCATATGAAGATAGGCTGAGAAAGTTGGGGCTGTTCAGCCTGGAGAAGAGAAGGCTGCGTGGAGACCTCATAGCAGCCTTCCAGTATCTGAAGGGGGCCTACAAGGATGCTGGGGATGGACTCTTCAACAGGGACTGTAGTGACAGGACAAGGGGTAAGGGGTTCAAACTTAAACAGGGGAAGTTTAGATTGGATATAAGGAAGAAATTCTTTACTGTGAGAGTGGTGAGGCACTGGAATGGTTTGCCCAGGGAGGTTGTGAGTGCTCCATCCTTGGTGGTGTTCAAGGCTAGGCTGGATGAGGCCTTGGGTGGCATAGTTTAGTGTGGGGTCCCTGCCCATGGCAGGGGGGTTGGAACTAGATGATCTTAAGGTCCATTCAAACCCGAACTATTCTGATTCTATTCTATGATTCTATAAAGTATTTCAGCAATTCCGAGTATCTTATTCAATTAATAGTAATAAAAAAAAGCTTAAAAAATAATTTATAAGTTTGAACCAATGATTTCCTTTACCCCCCCCTTCTTTTCAATTCCTAGAAAGCCCCTTTTGAGCTGCATAAAGAGGACCACGAACATTTCTGAGTGCTACACTGTTGTTGGTAAGTACAGATACACTATCCAGGCAGGGCATCAGCACAGAAAAGACAGTGAATAGGTTTTAGGATGAAATACGCTCTGTATAAAAGTGTAAGAATTTTCTCAGCAGCATATAAGAAATAAATGAGAAAAATCATAATCCTGTGTTGGAAGGACACAAGGATGAGATTCAAGCAACACCCAAGAGTGTTTAGATTAGTAAGAGCACACTCAGAACATTTGCTGGTAACACAATGCCATTTAGATTAGCGATTACTAAACAGGACTATGAAAATTTCCTAAATTATTAACATAGACACTACATGAGCGAAGTTCCTAAAATAAAAGCAATAATATTAGAAAGATTATAATAAATTCTAAACTTTCCTGTAAATGTAATGTCACAAAACCAGAGTCGAATTTCTTTGAAGACTTAGGGCTAAATATGGCCAATCTGTCTATTTAGAGAATACAGAATGTTATTTCTACAATCTGGATATTAAATTCATCTTCCCATATGTACCTGAAATCAAATAATACCATCAAAATATCTGAATTTAAAAAAAAAAAAAGTATCACAAAAATTCTGTAGGATAGACAGATAGACAGGTGCGAGAGAAAATCAAAGAAAAGAAACAAACCAATTCAACTGAATACAAAAGTAAAGAATTGATAGTCAAATCAGATGTGCCTTTTCATCCTGTTGCAAAAATGCCACAATCAAATTTTAAGTGCAATGACAATGGCTATATGCAGCTAGAAAGGACTCTATACGAGCCATCACACAAACCCATCCTGTTATTATTCAGATGGTGATGCTGATTCAGATGCTGATGATTTTAACCATCAAAATTGAACACAGTGAATATGAGGCACTGCAAAAACTCATTGAAGAGCTACACAAGTAAAGTATGTTTAAAAATAAAGCAAAGCAGCACTAAAGATTTAAAACTGTTCTCTTAAAATAAGATGATAATTAAGGACTATTTTTAGGGCTTTTTTTCCATCACCAGATCTCAAATTACCCTCTTACAGAAGTACCATATTTCACATATTACAGATGGGGAAAACCAGCAGATAGATAGACTGAAATGATTGGCACACCAAGATTCTAACTTAATTATTTAGAACATAGAGTGTCTGCATTCAGAGTTGAAAAAAGAATCTTGCGTTCCCATATGAACTGCATTATGAATTCTGGAGGGGAGAGTGGGTGGAACGCTTGGTATGTCTTGGTCAGAAGTGCCATGAATTGCTGTTCTGAGTTGTTAATGGCACTTATTAAATCCACTAGCCCCATAAAAATGTGTATTTTCAACAAAGATTTAAAAACTACAAAAACTTGAATAACTGCAATTCCAATCTCCATATATTATACAGTTTTTTAAAAAATAAGTATTTTGAAAATATAATTATGTTTATCACATAATAAAAATTGTTCTTGGTGTAAAATTACATCTAATAATTTTTGAAAAATAATTCCTGCCTAACAGGGCTGGGTTGTTTTGGTTTGTTGTTGTTCTTGGTTGGTTGGTTGGCTGGTTTTTTTCTAGGGAAAAAATTAGGTCTCTAATTCTCATGGTCTCTAGTTTGTTTTCCTGGGTTATTTTTGGCTTTATTTTTTAATTAATGAAGAAAGAAAGAAAAAACCAGAATCAAAATATCTTGTTGACACTTGAGCTGCTATTGTATAACCACAGCAGCAAATAGCTAAAAAGAAAGCATTTGTATCAAGTATGTTTAAAGAACCTTTCTTCTATTAAGGCTTTTCTGTACTTAACTGTATTCAGAACAAGAAGAGAATGACCTTCTAAAAAGTAATGGTGGTGATTATCTACATAATGGTTGCAACATGCAAATATACAGCAGCCATGTAAAGGAACAAAAATCAGGCAGCAACTTCACAATGCTTAAGGGCTTCATATTTCACAGTAGCAGCATTAATGGAAAAGTTAATGTAGCATTGAATAACAGTGAGCTGCTCAGCTGCTGCTACTGCTGCAGAACATTTAGATCATGGAAATAACACATCATTTTTTCACTCCTATTGCTTTCTTGACCCATGGAAAAAACAATTGTCACCCACCCACAAAATCACATGCAAAATATTCCTGCATTACCCAGTTGCTTAAGAAATATGTCCAAGCATATAATTTTTAAGACTGAACATATAAATAATTAAACCACAAAACTAAAAATAATTAAGCAACAGTGCTGAAGAAAATATCAAAAACTATACTTTCTGACTTAACTCATGCTGTGGTAGAAATGCATGCATGAGCACAATCACTTAATGCAGTACACAGAAAAAACAGCATTTTACAGTACTTTTACCTCTTAAATCCCAACCTCTACACATGAAATAGGCAGACAAATTATGCATGTTAAATTCCCTTGTTTTCACTATACTATAAACACTACTGAGTCCACTGAATATCATGTAATTTAAAAACTCTTTGATCCAACTCTACAGGAAAGTTTCGGAAGGTAAGCAACACCTATGTACTGAAAATGGAGGCTCATATTTGTCTTTAAATTGAATTGCATTGACAAGTGTGCTTAGGGAGAAATCTGAGGAAGGGGCCACAGACGCTATAAATCTTGTAAACCACGCTCCTCCTTCATCAATGTTTAAAAAAGAAAAGGAAAGGAAGCTGCTATGTAAATACCGAGCAAATATTGGAATATATCAGCAATCTTTTCCTACTTCATAAATTCGGGAAATGACGCTGAGAATTTTGCTCCGTCTTGATGCAAACTGCAAAATGTGAAGACATATCTTCACATATGCCTTAATTTATTTATGAAGACATATGTGAATTTAGAATTCACATTAAGGAAATTAGTCCTTCCTGGAATTCCTGAAAATTATTCCAGCTCATAAAGGACTTCAAAATTTATTGCTTCTTCATTGATGTTGGACTAGTAAAACTTTTCCATTTTGTTGTTGATGGTCTTTTTTACTATCAGGAGAACAAAGTGAAGACTCGTGAGCATGGTTATGGAAAGAAGATTCACCCTTTTTCTGCTCTCAAAATAATAAAAAATGGTGCTACCAATCCAAAATTCAGGTAGCTCCAAAAGTAACACAAATGCTTGACTGATACTTTATAGTTTCACTGTTGATGCTAGATATGAAAATAAAAACCGGAAAGTAAGGACCATTGGCTTTCAGATTCTTCTAAATGTGGTTGTCTGCCAGGTCTAAACTCAAAGCTTTTGTAAAATGACTGTTCAGTCACCCCTACAACAGTTTCTGTCAGACACTATTTGTCAGGTAGTTTGAAGATCTTCCTCTCCCTACTTTAGTTCATTTGTTTTAGGTGTCCAAGTAACATCAATTTTCTGAAACTGACACCATCACTCAGTTGTATTTCATAGAATCATAGAATAGTTAGGGTTGGAAAGGACCTTAAGATCATCTAGTTCGAACCCCCCTGCCATGGGAAGGGACACCTCACACTAAACCATGTCACCCAAGGCTCTGTCCAACCTGGCTTTGAACACCGCGAGGGATGGAGCATTCACAACTTCTTTGGGCAACCCATTCCAGTGCCTCACCAACCTCACAGTAAAGAACTTCCTCCTTATATCTAATCCAAACTTCTCCTATTTAAGTTTGAATCTGTTACCACTTGTCCTACCACTACAGTCCCTGATGAAGAGTCCCTTCCCAGTATCCCTGTGGATGTTAAATTACAAGCAGGTTTTGAGATATTAGTGAATTGGGATTCCTGGCTGCTGGCTTCTTGGGTTCTCCATTGGCTGTAGTACTTAATCCTAATACCAGAGAACAAGAATTTAGAAGTACAAGGAGGTTTTGTTTTGGTGTACACAAATCCCAGTTTTGTTGATTACTTTTAAAGAAGTGGAACCCTCTAAATAAATATTGCATTAAGAGAGCCACCCTTAGTAATCTGTCACTGTGTCACTGAAATAAAGGAGCTATTCTAGTACTTTCAAAATAGGATACTCCTAAGAAAAAGTCTCTGTCTAAAAAACGGTGTCCAAAAGACCATTTAGAACTTTGTGCACAATTGGAAACAACCTTCCACAGCTCAGCTAAAGATTATCAAATGATCCAGATATACAAGGAATACTGTAGCCAGAACCCAACAGATGACCTGTAAATTTAGTTTCTGCAACATAGACATTGGAAAAAGTGATGTACTTGGCCTCAACTTCAACCGGCTGTCCATTCAGAAAGAAACATGTCTGTTTCTTTCCAGGGAAGATAATACATTCATCAATAAACAAGAGCACCAATATATGCAGTATCAGTCAAAAAAATAAGTCAAAAACTAAGCCCAACTATATTTGATAAGCTAAAGAACCATTTGCACTAACAAAAAAACATAGTATGTATATAAAAAGTAATTTCCTTGTTTTGAATGACAATTCATAATATTCCTCTAACACTACTGAATTGTACATAAATTTCAATCTTTCATACTAATTTTAATACTTCAGTTTTATTCCATTAGGCCTCAAACCTTTGTAACACTTTGTTTGTTAAGACAGTACAGCTTTCATTGAGGCCATAATTAGAGAAATTGCTGGCCATTCCCACAAGTTTCCAGTCACTGTTTTTCTACATTTTTAATTCCAAGACTTAAAAATTAAAAGTAATATATACTTGGGGAACAGTTAAAATGTTTGTCTGTCTGGGTCCTCTGAAAGTATGCAGAGATCTTCATTAACAATTTGTGATGATCTCAAATGGGAAGTTTCAAAAGAAACTATTTTATTCTTATTTAACCTTACCTGGCATTTAGCCAAATAATGTGGTGGGTTTTGTTTTGTTTTGTTTTGTTTTTTCTCTTATGCTTCTCAGTGGTACTTAATTGAGATTGAATCAGAAAGAATAGGAGATGCTATTTTGTTCTGGTGAACATATATCACATCCTGCTCCTGCTCCTGGCTGCTCTTCTCTCCTGACAGGTTTCACTCAATTAATTTTCATAGAATTTTAGCTCAACAGTTCAATATGAAACTCTACCACTGAAAACACTGTCTGAATTTCACTACATAAATTTCCTTTACTATTAAGCTGTCATCAACTTTGAAACCATCACTTTCATTCCAGAGGTTGGGGCACTATTTAGTGTAAAAGACTACTGTGTGAGTGAAAATAATGCATTATTAGCTAGCAGAAATTGGAAACTTGAATGCCATTGAAAAAATTAAAAATGAACATTTTTTAAATAGTAACAGGACTTGCACTCACCATGAGGCAAATATATCATGCTTTATTTTTCTCCATGTTTTCACATAGCACAAGATATATTATGCATAAAAATTAAGACTCTCTTATGACAAAGTATCCCAAAGGCTTCAGTAGTATTTCTAAATTAGGCCTAAGAGATGTTGAATTTAGCTTCCTCTTTATGTATGTTTTTATTGCTTCTTACCATTAGTGCAAACATTACTTCTAGTAAATCATCAAAGGAAATTTCTTACACATGAAGATTGTGTGTGTAATAAAGCCAAAAAGCATTCAACCCAGTAAATATAATTTTTTATCAGGAAAGAAGAAAAAAGGACAATGGGAATCTGAAAAATAATTAAATTTGAATTTTAAGAAATTGCTTCATTTTAATTTTAGTCTATTGGCATTGTGTATACACAATATTTTTTAAAACAGTGGTTAGAATTCTTAAATTGAACAGTATGTACATATGTTTGAATCACAGTACATGTGGTTTATGCATTTTTTTGTGGATTTTCTAATAATCTAGGCAATTGGACAGTTCACTACATTACTGGGTTTTAAAATGCTATTTCAATGCTACTGAATGTTTAAGAAATACTTACAGCATAAGGCAGTATATTCCTGAAGCTGAAACAATCATTAGACAGTGACGTTCATCTATTTAATGGGAAGGGAGCTTTATGGGCATACTATCATGTCAAGGTCACAGGATTAAGTGAGCAGTCATGTCATTAAACAAACCTTTTCTGTATATTCTAAGGGGTCTTACTGAGTTACTTAAAATGCCATAAACATAAATAAACTCCTATCTCTACAACACATCCATGACAGATGACTTCAAAATATAACACTTGAGCAATGGAATTTTATAACCTAAACAACAGCTTATATTATTGACAACAGATAACAATTATACTGGGGAGCACAAATATTGGGAGAAGCTTACAATCTGTCACCATCAGATATTTTATGTCTGTAAGTGTACAAGAAATACATATAAATGTTAAACCTTTATGTGAACAGGTATTACTGCTGAAAAATTCCAGAGCTTACAGGTTAAGAAAAAATGTGTTTATATAGAAAAAAGTAAATACTATAATAACAAATGTTCCAAATCTATACATGTAAAAACAGATAATAAAACTAAATCTATATAGTACTTTCAATATACACTTGAATGACTTAATCACTCTTTTTGAGTGCACTGTGAATTACCATATCTATTTTATCAGTGAGGAAAGCAGTATAATCAAGTACAGCAATGTCATTTAAGTCATGGGAAGTCTATGACAGACATGGTGCTGCTGAATCAGTCAAAATAAACCCGTGCAAACTTTTTTTTTCACTCTTTTAAACAAAACAAAAAAAAGCCCAGAAATGATAAATTGAAAGAGAAATGTCTGCTGGGAATATTGTTCAGAAATGAGAAAAGTGATTTGTCTAGAAATGATCTTCATAGCTTAATATCTGTGAACATACAGACTATACTAACAAAACACATACAGCAACACCAAACCCAAGGAACTCTCCTGCTAAGCTATATTGAGGTTGCTGGCCTCTGTGTCCAGAAAACAGGACCTCTTATGTGTCGCTTGGGAGCAGCAGCTGCACATGACCTTGCCTATCACTCCCCTGTAATAACACTGCAAGATATGACTCCAAGCAGATCAGCAATTATTGCAGAGTGAGAGAAGATAAAGTGAAATAGGCAGAAGCACAAAGTATTTTTGTTTGATGGTTAAGATATGGATAGATGAAGGCTGCAGATTATAAGGACGATGGAAAGGAGAGCTTTGATTTACTCAAATACGGGACTATGAACTGAAACAAAAACCTGCTATGCAGAGATATGCAGAGAGAAAAGATTTTCTTTTTAGCATCAGATGACCTGTATGATTTATGCATTGACTTAGGAAAGCTCTAAACTAGTGTGAAGGAGGATGATATTGTACTACAGACAAGCAAAAATGAGGAAAAACTCATCTTGAAGGTTGTTTGCTTGTTGTTTTTTTTTTTGTTTTGTTTTGTTTTTTGTTTGTTTTTGTTTTGTTTTGTTTTTTTGTTTGTTTGGTTTGTTGTTGTTTGTTTTTTTTTCCCTTGGGGGAAGATGAGGAGGTGAAAAAAACAACAGCTGAGGAGACAAGAAAAATGGATCAGCCTATAATGTATCTTCACTGATTACACATTGTAATGGGGGGCACAGAGGGGGGGAATGGGAAATACAGGAACTAAAAAATATTAGTATCCAGAAGACAAAACTTTGGCTAGCATTACAGAGGCTTGCCAAGAGAAATGTTTGTTCCTGTGAAAACCAAGAAAGAAGTACTTTTTCCTTAGCACATAATAGTTTACTTCCTCTGAAGTTCATAAATAGGCATGAAATATTTATTGGAAGTCTGGGTAATGTTAAAAGAAGGAAAAAAAAGGTAGCACTGCACTTAGAGATATAACAGAAAAAAACTCTACCACCACCTCCGAATGAGGATGGAGACATGAGATATTTTAGTTTTTCAAAACAACTCAATGAGAAAAGGCCTAAGTCAGTGGTAAAGGGATCATTTATCAAAACAATCTTAAATAAAAAAGAAGTTACAAAAAGATGCATGTTTTGTGTACAAATATATAGGTTGAAAAAGTAGCTGAAGTTAAGGATGGCATTTTAGATTTGATTCTGACTAGTTCAAAGGAATTTTTAAAAAGAAATATATTTTGAATGAAAACAATCACTGAAACAAAGAATTCCTTTTTCCAAGGAAAAATGTTAAAGCTACAGAACAACTAAGTTTAAATCCCCCAAACTTAGAAAATTTCAGGAAACCGGTGGATAAGCCTCTGCTAAAATAAATTTTCCACAATACCTAAAACTGAAATTACGCACACAACACCAAAAAATTCTGATGTGGAAGGAAGATAAAGTATAATAAAAATACCAATGTGGTTGTAATCAGGCGCTCGTTCATAAACTCACATAATCAAAAAGGAAACGTAAGAAGAAAAAAAGAGGAAGAGGACAGGGCAATCCCTCATCATTTATTTAGCATTTCTCTGAAAATTTATGAAGGATAAGTGTGATTCCAGATGACTGGAAGATACTATTATGCAGTCTTAAAAGGGGAAAAACATACTAAATGCATTATAATCTAATCTTTATCCTTGATGTATGCAAGGATACTAGGAGAATTTATCAATCAGCTGATTAATTTGAAATGAGTAACGTGGGTTTATTAAGAACAAATAATTTCCTGTACACCTTTGCCATTTTATTTATTGGTTTATTCATCCATGGCATAATGAGAATAGTGATCTTTTAATACAACAGAACTTACTGTTTGCATAGACTAAGAAAAATATGTAATAATATGATAAATGAATACATGAACAGTTAAACCCTGGGGTTTTATAGCATATGTCAAAGGTTCATGACCAGATTGGGAACGTTTTTAAGTGGGAGACTATACAGATTGTTTCCTGAATTCTGCTGTATTAAACATTTCATTACTAACTTTGATGAAGAATCAGAGAAAATCCACAAAAAGACCTAACGTAATAACAAAGAATTGTAAGTATAGTGTGGAAGAATAATAATTCAAAATTACTTAAAAAATTCTAACTCTAAGATGAATGAGACAGACACCAATTTTAAAATAATTAGAAGCACAGATATAAAGCAGCGATTGCCAATTAGTAAGAGTAAGAGCCTGCAGAGTGGTTCTAGGAAGTACTGACAGAGCCTACAACCTCATTTTAGGCAGTTAAGATATAGTGTGAAACAACCTTAAGTAGCATTGTGCATTGTTGAGGCGTCACCCGCAATCAAGGGCCCAGATTGGAACACCTCTTTCTAAGGAAGATGTAGGCAAATTGCAGGGAATCTACAGCAAGACACCAACATTATACAAGATACAGACAACTGAACCAGTAAAGGAGCACTGAAAGGACAGTATGAGCTTCCAAAGCCTTTGAGAAAGGCTAGGTTTAAAACCAGGTATAATAAATCTAATTTGTAGCAAAGAAAATGATCCTATAATGCACATGAAAATTCAACATTAAAACTATCAAAGACATAGAACGAGTTTTCCAAGGCATTTGCAGAATTCCACTCTCCTCTCCTCAAAGAAAGAAGGATGCAAAACATGTAATAGGGATGTACCAGACTATGCCTACCTCAGTCAGTGCTTGAGGATGATTTAGTCTTCAGTTCTTTTCCAGACCCTGCTCTGAATATCTCAAATTATTTTACAGACATACAGTTGGACATAAATGCATTTTGAATAAAAAAGTACAAGACACATTAAGGTTTTGAGAGGAGGGGAATCAAAATGGTTCCACTGGGTTTGCACTTCCGGTTAAAGTTTGCATTTCTGATGTTTCTAACAAAAATATCTGAGAAGTCTGTCAAAACATTACAGATGTTCTCCTAGGAAAAAACCCCCAACATTTTCTACATCTTTGCATCCATCGTCTGTAATCTACTCGAAGCATGACATGGGAAAGAATCTTGGAGTGTAATGGTATTACAACAGCACACTGTAAGTTAAAAATATGACGTTTTTCACCTATTTTATGTCACAAAATAAAGAATAAATCAAAGGATTTTAATTTCTGATTAAAAAAAGCCTCCTTAGGAACATAAAATTACTTTTTCAGAATCTTCTACTCTATGGCTTTTGTTAATTTTTTTTTCTTTGCTTTTTATACTTACATATAGAGAAGATGGGAAATCAGTGCTATACTGCACATGTATTGCTAGGTAGACATGGGAGAAAAAAATAAGAATTATCTAAGGGAAGTGTTATCTGCCCAATGAGTTTCTACCTCTACCCAAATAGGAGTCAGTGAAAGAAGGAGTGCAGATGCCTGCCCAATACCAGCAACTGTTAGTCCAGTCTACTGATACACCTTCAGAGGCTGTTTGCACTGCAGGATCTAGGACGAAAACATGAAGAAAGGCAGCTGGATTTTGAAGGCCTACTGAGATGTGGAAAATTTAAAATCAGACTGACTGAAAATGAGATTCCTCTGGAAATCCTGAGTTGAAAATTCAAGGAGTCTGAGTGTCAGATGGACCTATCGTGTCTACTTGTCCTATCTTTCAGTTTCTTGAGATTCACTTACAGCTGAAGACAGGTTAGGGCTAAATGGACTGCTAGTCTTGAACCATTATGGCTGTCCTTGTGACTGGCATCTTGGAAACTGAATGGCTGTTGAACATGATAGCTCTATGGATAGATTTACAAAGGAAGAGAAGTCCCTTTCAGTTTGCTAAGGCTGGCCTTTCTCTCAATTTAGGTATATTTTAAAATTCCCTTGTTATTGCTACAATACAAAAATACATACAGTAAGTTGACTGCAAGCAATTTGGATATGTATTCTGATTGTTGTTCCAGTTAAAGACCCTGCTGACATCTGGAGGTCTGCTGTTTCTAAAGCTTAAAGAAAAATAGTATTGGCAAATCTTTCCTGTTTGTTTTTGCCATGAAGAAAAAGGGGGAAAAAAAAATAGGTGGAAAGAGAGAGCATATTCAAGAGAAGTTAAAAAAAACAAGAAAAAATAATTCTCTTACTGCAGAAGTAATAATGTGAAACAAAATGTAGAAGCCTTCCTTCTTTAATATGAAATACAATGTACTGTACTTCATAGAGATAAACAAGTCTTTTCACTGAGTTGAACAAGTTCTTCCTGAGTACCATGCATTTCCCAACACTGAAAATGTTACCTCTTTCCAAAGAAAATATTTTATTCTGAGGTTTCTTCCAGTTGTGGGAAAAAATCCATAGTGAACAGCAACATGCTTCAAAACAACTGAGTAACCCTGCACAAACACAGAACTGAATAAATCTCATGTAAGCACACTCTACACCCACTTGTAGAGCCCATCCCTGGTTATACAATACTGCTTTCTTGGCAGGTGTCTGTATGCTGCAAATAGCATTCCACACCTAACTTCCTATTATGAGAAAAGGATACAGAATTCTTTTGGCTCCCTTTTTCCACTGTGCTCTTCAAATGCCACAGCACCATTATCAAGAGCTTCTTCAACTGGTTTCTGCCTTCCACCACAGCAGTAAGCAATCAGGGAAGGAGGAAGGAAGAGGGTACACAGTGGTAGGGGATGCACTATAATGAGTGCAGAGCAGCAGGAGCAGTACAAAATTGAAAGCATAACAAGAAAGATAAGAAGGGAATAGAAATAGTAAAATACTACAAAAAAGTTATCAGATTAGGAAAATAGTCCCACATTTATGTTTAAATCCTGCTACAGAAGGATGACTAATACTGGATCTAAAATGTGAATAATAATAATGACACATTTACTGATCTCAAGTAGCTCAGTCAAGTAAAAACGACAGAAGGCAGAAAAGCATTTTCACAATGTCTGGTTGTGATGAAATCATCTCAAACAAAATATTTGGAATTTGTAGTCAAGATAGCTAATGACTGAGCTGAAAAATGCGCAATTCCATCAGATCTATCTGGAAGGATCTACTCTGCAAACAAAAACAGATTCCATTAATTCTAGAAACATACAAAAATTCATAGTTCATATGTAGAGAAATGCAATACCTTAACAGGCCCTGTAACAACAGGCATGTCAAACACACTTCTGGATCCAGCAGACAGGCCCTTTTCCACTGTTCTAAAGCTCATTTTTTAATTTATGTCTAGCAGTTAAAATGAGCCAGAAATGAATGAATAGCTAAACCAGATGAAGCTGATTTGCAGTGGGAGACAGGATAGGTTCCGTCTCTCTGAACTTCCTAAGACAGCAGCTAGTATAGAGATGGAGTCAGAGCATGCCAAGGGCTGGCTGTAAGGGAAAGTCCTTCTTACTAAATTCCTGCATTCTGGTCTCCCTTGCAAACTGGAAACATTTGGTTTAGAAGCACTGTCATCTCAGAATCAACTTATTTAACTGCCAAGCCCCACAGACTCACAAAAGGGGAGTTCCCCTCCTTACACTCTCCCTCCCTGGTCCCCAGCAGATCCCAGCCTCTGCAGAAGCACAGGCTGTAGTGAGAGGCAAAACTAGCTGTCTGGCAAGAAACTTTTTATTTCCAGCCTGTCTCCCCAGACGAATTTGGTCTTCACCACAGAATGAGACTGACAGCTCTGCCCTCCACCATGAATGATTAATTTGTTATGGGTGTCTAGTTTATCCAAAGACGGATTTGAACAGAAAAAGCCCTTGTATACTTGCTATTTGATAAAGCTGCTTTAATGTAGGTGGAACCTCCTTTATCAAATCATGGAGAACCAAGTCTCATTTTTAAATGTCATTTTTCCCATTATGGTAACCCTCCTGTGTATATCAAAACTGTTCATGTGAAAATATCTATGACAAGTATTTAATATTTAGATTTAGAACACAAATTGGAACTCAGAATTCCTTGCATTGCCCTAGATTGCCTTAAACCTATAGTAACTGTAAGACAGAGCTGTTATGTACAGTATTCTTGAATAGAAGTTTTTGAAAAGTTGAGATATCTGATTAAACCAAGCAGCTGAGATAAGAGCTGGTAACAGATTATGGCCCAAAACACAGGCATGCATATGGTTGAGAAGGAATGTGAACTGTGTGTGCAGACAGGTTTTACAAAACTTTTTTTCCCCCAGAAAGATGTGTAAGGGGAGAGAAGCAGATGGGGAGAAGACAAGCACCATATGAAGCTGACAGAAGACTGAAGGAAGCATATGTTGTGACATGAAGACTATAACCCTGAAAAGAGCTAATGGTAAGTGCTGTTTTAAAGCAGCTTTGAACACTACACTATGAAACACCCTGTTTGATTTTTCCTCAGTTCAAGGAAATAGGATGTTGCATATTCATTCTGAATAAGTGGCAATGCATCAAAGAAATATCCAACTCATCAATTTCTCATCTGAATGGGAAAAACCTGCAGGATTCTAGTTTTGGTATAATGCTGAAATTTAAAAACGGGAAAACAGTCTTGTTTAGGATACGCTATTACGAAGATACCTGTAAGTGTCAAATTGCCGAAATGAGGAAAATAGAACTAGTTTGGTTTAAGGGCACAAACAGGCTTTATAACAAACTAACAAGATTTATTTTGAAATCTATTTTTTTTTTTTTTGTCTGAGATATGTAGGAGAAAGTAAGATGATTAATAATTTCCTTTTGCTGTATAGGAGTTGATGCTCACACCCGCAAGACATTGAGGAAAGAACTTTAGTTTTCACTTCGACGTGAAGGGAAAGGATTTGTGAAAGGGGAAAGATGCTAAAAATTACAAAATCACAAGCAATACAAAATAAAAGATTCTTTTCCAAACTTGTTGTTTATCATATTTAAGCAGAAGGAGATAAAAGAATGAAAAGGCTTCCAGACCAACTCTAACTGTCCTGATTAATGTATGGACAGGGATAGGTTGTACAATGTTAATGCGTTTGTATGTGTTTAGTCAACTGGTGGCGCATTGCATATAATTAATTTCTCCTTTAAAAATTAATAGCTAATTAAGGTAATTGAAATGCAAGTCACTTACGATTTTGTTATTTGTTATAATTCAACTATCTCTATGTGACTATAATCTAACTCAGAATTGAAAGTTTCACATGGCATTTTGCTGACTCACACCATTAAACTTCATTCTTGTTTCTTTGGTAATTTTGAGAAGAGTATATAACATGAGCATGTATGTTGAAGAACTTAAAATTGTTCTTTATCTTGAGGAGATACAAACACACACACATATATATCTCAAATGCTACAATCATCAGTAAATTGGTAGCTGCAGATTGTGAATGTGACAGAGAATTGAAGCTTTTAAGAATCACTCTCCTCTCCTCCTCCAGCAGTTTCATACCTGTCTTATCTATTTTGGATGTCAAAAGGCACTGCTACTGTCCAAGTATTTATCACACAGAAGCAGCTGCCTCTTTCTCCCTCTGCTCCTTCTGGGCCTGTGAATGATCTTCCTAATTCACCATTTCAAGATTGGTCTCCAGCTCCAGAGGTGGACAGGAGACCAGCAGTATGCCTTAAGAACTGTGGGAACACTCTTCCCAACAGAAATGATGGAGTCACTACAGAGGTCTAGAGGTCTGGAGTGTCAACATTTTTATTTATTTATTTATTTATTTATTCAGTGTAACTGTATTCCAGACAGGCTGTATCTCGTGGGGCACCACTGAAGCAGCAGTTTTTAAAGAGACTGCTAACACTGTAACTATTTGTCAGGTATCAAAAAGGAGACTTGGGGCCTGCTGTGTCTCCTGCTGGCCAGCACCTGAGGTATGTAAAATCTGAGAACCCATCTCAATTTCCATCATATAAGAAGTACAGGAAGAACTACCTAATTAACAAAAGTTTTTGCCTTCTGTGTCTACATAGCTTAATGAGACCCCCTGTACCTTCTGTGCTTGACGCCTTTTAAATCTGCCCAGCTAGAACCACTGACCTTGCTCCTTAACAAGGCTCAGAGGCTCTCCCACTGGGCATCTCTGCCCACTTGCTGCCATCCTAGGGCTTCCCATTCACAGTCCACTGGTTCTCATGACAGAAGATACACTTGCATGGTGGACTGCACAGCTGCCATGGCACACACAGTAAGACCTGCAGTGCAAGGCCATTTGCTTCCTGATCAGCACCTGCAAATAGGGAACCCCACTTGGAGACATCATGCTGTCACCATTCTCCCCTTCTCCAAGTTAAGCAGTAGCCTGCAGCTAAAATGCAACCAGGCCAGTGGCTGCACCTAACACAGTGAGCACTGAAATAGGAAAGCAGCACTGCAAGTAATTGAGAAGCGGGCACATGGGGTAAGTGGCATGACAGGAATAAAATAAGAGTTCCTTTTGCTTGATGTAGGAATTTTCATAAGTTTGTCACAGAAGTCAACCTGCTTCGTGGCCCATCAAAACCTTTCATGGACTGAAGAGCAAAAAAAACCCTGCAGCAGTGGTCTGTTGCCATTTAGGATGCCTAGCAACCCAGGAGAGGAAGGTTATCTGGCCCAAAGAAAAGAAGGTCTCCTGAAAAAGCTAGTGAGCAGGAGCTGACTTTAGCCTTCAAAGTGTCTCCAGTCATTCACATACTTGAGCAACATTATTTAAAAATTCTAAGATATTAAAAGGGCTGAAAATTGCACTTATTTTCAAAGGTTCAAGTCTCCATATACACAGCTTTAAGCCTGAACTAGAAATAACATGAGCATCCATTATGGACTCAGGCTGTTTTGAATTAACAATATCACCATCTTCTATTTGTCATTTTTGTAATTTCCACCAGAACATCTCTGTTGCTAGACTACAGAGTTTCTGCAAGACCGAATTTCCACACTTCCTACCACCTTAAAGAATGAATACATCTCCATTATAATTCAGGAAATAGTGATTTGTTTAGCAGATATAAGGATGATGAACATTAAAAAATTATTTTTTTTAACACTGTATAATTGCAAAACCCAAACAGAATTACAAAAAGAACAAACAGTATATGTGGTATTTATTAAACCTTTTTACTGACAATGTCCAATTTATTACTTGGCAATATTTCTAATAGGCTTAAGCCCTACATATATATTCAAGCTAAATTCAAATAGATTTTCTGAAAGAAAATTTTTATCTAGAGAAGTTTTTTATTAGTCTGTATTAGTCCATCAGCCTCAACTAGATTTTTACTGAAAAGGTTTTTCAGAGCTAAAAATCTGACTTTCTATTCTGCCTGACTTGGAGCAGACTTAAACAGGATTTATGTAGAAAATCATGCTGTAAGAATTTGGGTATTTGGGAGCAGAACTTCCTTGATTTGTCCTGTTTGAGTTATTCTACTCTGAATAAATAATCAAGTATTTGTGGATAGAATGCATAAACAACAGCATAAACTTGGCAGTCTCTAGTTTTGCAGACACTTACATGGCAGACCCAGGTTGAAGTCCTTGCTCTGGGTGAAGGAAAGGAGGAATTTCAGCTCATGTCTTCCACATGGGGGTCAGCACCTTAGCCAATGGCTATTTTTGTGATTCAGAAGACTTGGTGGTTTTGGTTTTTTTTTTTTTTTCTCTGATTAAAACCTCAAATAGTATAATATCACTTACATACAGTAGAAATTATGTTTGGTTTTTTATTTATTTATTTTTAATAGGCTTACCTGCAGAACTGAGCTGCTCTTTGCTTAAGTTCAGCTTTGTACATGCTACATTTAAGTACAATGTAAATTCTGCTTTAAGCATACATGTCTGGCACTGACTACTGTTTTGTTGTAGTTCACAGTGGATCTTACCAGTTTATTACTTGCATGGAAAAGCGGATAAACAAAAGAAAAGGGTCTAAACAAAAGAAAGCATCAGACAGTGACTCAGTGACTTGGTTCTGCTGGTTGTTCTAATAGTGACTCAGTCTGTAATACAAGTAATTTTGATTCTCTCTTTATTTCATGCTTCCTCTGTTGACATCTATAAAAGAAATCTCTACATGTCTCAATATCTCATTCAGAACATTTCACTCTAATACTGATAAGAGCCTCAAAACCTACTGATATACCAACAGTAAAACTGCATTATAATCAACAAATATGCTAAAATATTATGTTTCCATTCTCTGAGGAAGTTTGATCAATGAATCTTTAGCAAAGAGGACTTCTCAAGAGTCAGCTGAAGAAAAGACAGAGAATACATATTTTAGGGATACTAGCTCCTAATACATTCATATCTGATTTATGCAATGACAGCTTCTCTTAAACTTTGAAATTAACATTTTAAACCCAGATATTTTACATTTGCAGCTTACCTATCAGAAACAGCTCCCCAGGCACCATGCTTATTTGTTAGTATGTTGAGTATCTTCTGTTTCAGCTGATTGGCTGTAACATGATCTCGATGCTTAGCAGCACTGATAAGATGATCACACATCTTCTCCTCCTCTCTTCTGTCAGCAGCATACTGAGCACACTGTGACTAGGAATGAAAGCACATCCACTTCATAAAAGACTAGCTATTTAGAATTGCCTCAAAATGGTGATTTACCAACACTCTTTAAACATGACAAGAATTCATTAAAATACTTTTAAGAGAAATAGGACACACCATTCAATTGAAAGAGTTCTGTTACTATATATTATCCATGAAGAAGCACTCAGAGCATGTAAAAACTGAAATATCAAGGGCTAAGACAACTGAATTGCAGTTAGAAACATTTAGCTAAATGTTTCTGTGTGTATATGTGTGACCACGGATATGTCTTAAAAGAGGATCTTTATTTGTAAAAGTTTCATGTGTTCTCAGGTATAAAATACAGATATAACACACTTAGCATAATATAACGGAAAGAATTATGTACAGTGGTTTTGACTTTTAGATGTCAATAAAACTTACAATTAAAAAGCTAGTTGATAATTTTATTAGTATGGATGCTGAAGATAAACGCCTTTAACTGTGAAATTACTGACTATATTTTCTATTTCATATCATGACATGAAAAATTTTCGTAACATACTACATTTCTAGAAAACGCTAATGCTCAGCTTTTAAACTGAAAAAGAGCTAATGTTCTCATCATGCTTCCTTTACGAGATAACTACCTCTAAAAAAAATGCTGTGGTTACTGACCATGCAGATTTGTTTCCAAAACTGTCAAAATTCTACAACGTATTTTAGCTTTGATAAATCCTTTATGTGTAATAAGCACAATGTAATTTTTCCGTGTTTTTCTCAAAATAATCTGAAGTTCAAATCAATTTCTCCTCCTTGTAAAGATCATTCTAAAATGTCTAAATAAAGCAAATGTAGCCATGCAAATTAAAATAATTAAAATAAATCCATTATACGTATTGTTTTCTAGGTATAAATTACAAAAGCGAGATAATTCCCAAAACTGCTATTTTTAAAATCACCTTTTAAGAGATATTTTTGAATGCAGTTATTGTGCACCATTTTAGAACATCTAGCCAACACTCAATGCTGTAACACAGTGCTGACTAGAATCCTACTTTCTAGTATTCAAAATAACAATTAAAAATAAGTTAACCTCATGCTAAATTGTAGTTTATTGTTCATATTTCTGCACACTACCTTGTTAGTACAAATCACATTACCATTCAGTGAGATTTCAGTAGTGGTCTTTCCACTGTGTTACAGCATTATTTCAAGTAATCTACCAGGAAAAGAGCAATCATTACACTTATTCATAAAGGGTTAATTCATTTTTCAATTTATCTTCTTGTACAGGGAAGCACCAATTAGTACAATGGTATGCCTTAGTAATGAGGTTAATATTTCACCAGCTCATTGGACAGTAAAATTAAATTTTCATTTTTCTTTCTGAATAATTACAAAGGTTAACAAAATGAAAGTTAACTGTGGGAGGAATTTCCCTGGCCCTGACTGCAGCTGGAGTCACAGGATACAACTCAGATGCTTATCCATGGCCTCCCCCCTAGGCAGGAGACACAGTAACTCAGTGCAGCTTGGGCCAAATAAATTCATCCATCATGATTCAATTAAAATTTAAAAGGTAAAAAAAAAATAGCCACTCACTTCTCTGACTGAGAGCAGTGATTAACATGTACTAAACCCCAGAATATATACCAATACACCTTATTAAAACAAAATGACAGATTTACAATTATGCAACAGAAAATTACCAGAAATCTTTTTCCCTACTACTTTCAAGTAGGATGAATAATAAAATGTTGTTATATACCTACAATTATTAAAGACAATATATAAAACATTCTTTCAGACTTTAACCATTACTTTACTTAATCTATCTGAGTTTCATATCTTACACAGGCTACATTTCATAATTTTCTTTTATGACTTGCAGATTTTATCTTACTCATCTAAAATGTGCAGCTAAGGTCCTTCACGTGACGAATATAATGGAAGTTTTCATATATGAAAAATATGTTGGTTTCTTTACCAGACAATAAGACTGACTTAAGGCTATTCCTTTAGGGAATTTAGTTAATATTCTAAATCCTATTTGCTAACAGAAGTTGAAAGTTAATTGAATATTCTCATTTTGTCTAGAGTTCTGACAGATCTTATATCTCAATGTAGTCTTCAAAGAGCAGATAAGTCAATCTTCTATTGTCATCTTAGGTTACTGCATGATGCTCTGATAAATATCAAATGTTACGTATTGTTGAGGCAATACGAAACTTCTCTCTGACACACATTTAATTGTAAATGTGATTTTATCTAAGTTCAAAATATCCAGTATATGCTTGGTAATAAAGTTGTTGCAATCCCATATGACAAGTGTCTGCTGTCTGCTCTGACAAAATGAAGTAAAGGTTATGTGTATTCAAAATGACAACAGATATCTCTGTGTCTCACACTTTTCAGATAGGTCAAGGAGCACAAAAACTAGTACATCAAAGTGCACATTTAAGAGAGCTGTTTCAAGGAGATAAAAACCTAATCAAAACTGAGATTACTGGATCCTATTTCTAGCCACCAGGTGCTTGTTGGCATTCCCTGACAGTTGAATAAACTGATATAGCTATTTGCTATCATCATCAATACTAAGTCAGTCTATCTTAAAAATAATGTTAGGTCATTTGAGCATTAAAACACGTAGAAACGCATGTTTGTGTATATATGCTTACATGTACATAAATACATGCAAGCACAGGCAGGTTTGGAAATAAAAATTAGTGATGCTGAAAGGCTGCATAGGGTAAAAATGCAAAACCATGTTTGATAAAGTCATGTCCAGAATGAAATTTTAACTTTACTCCACAATTTTTTGCATGAAAGTTTTTGAATAGGAACAGAATTAATCATGAGGAAATAATAAAAGCCCTGTTAAACTGAGTGCATTTTAAAAGTCAGGGGGGTTGTATATTGCTATAATTTTCAAGGAGTATAATTTAAATCGTATACTACAACACTCATTGATGAAAAAAACAACTGAATGTTGACTCCTTTTGGGAGTAAGAATTATAGTCATTAAAGAGTTATGGGAGTCAGCTGCTTTGTTATTTCATCCAATACTTAAGAGGAATAGACATTTAAACCACAATCGTACTCTAAATAATTAATGATTCTTGACTAGAAAGATATGTAATATCATATTTCGATATAAAAATTATAGCAAGTGAATGTTCTAAGTGCTCCAAAATGCAAAGTGCTCTAACAAAATTACCTTAAAATACTAATTCTGTTTAACAAAACGTTTCTATTTCTTATTTTTCATGAATTGCCTTCAGTGTATTAATAGTTTTCTTTCTTGCTAAACTCATATATACTGCTGATAAAATCCAACAAAAATAATTGCTAATATGATTTTAATTATTATTCACAATAAAACAAAATAGTTCTTTGTGAACCTAAGGGTCTACCATATCAGTTTAGACATTCTGATTAAGGAATTTCTTCAAGCTGTAAATATTTTCATAAATTTAAGTGAGGAGATGAGAAATTAAACCCATTCCTTGTGTTTGACATTTACCAAAGCTTTTAAAAACTAGTTTTGAAATGCCTTTAATGTAAATTTCTTTCTTGGAAGAAAAAAAATTTTATTGTATGGGGTTACAGTCGAGGTGACAATTGAGTGAAAACAGAGAACCAGAAATGCACCAGCTCTCAGGCTTACCTCAAACTCAGCATGCTTGTGGACATCTTCAGCTCTTTGTCGGTTCAAAATAAATTCAGCTTCATTCGCAACACGCACTATATGGTCTTTCATTGCATGACACAATAATCTAAAACAAGAAAAATAAAAATCAAACTTTATATTTGATATACGTTGAACAACCTATTTCAGAAGACTTAAAATGGAAAACTTAAAATTAATGAAACTTCTGCAATGTAATTGCCAAATTAATTGACATCAAAAATTTTATTCTACCCAAAATCTACTGCATTTGTGAAAATACAAACAAATCATGTTATATGGAAAAAGCTTGCTATTTATTATTGAAGGGAAAAGTTCCTTTTGAAAGTATTAGATTTCATATTTTTTAACAGCAGTCTCAATATGAATATGAATTCTACACTATCGTTAAAAAAATCTAGACTTCTGCTTAAACTCCTATTTCAAAGTCTTAAAAAGCCACATCAATGAGACTGAATCAACTTAAACTGTCTTCGATGTTACCCAAGATGTTACCCAAGAAAGTCTGCAGGTGTTTTCACACCATACCCCTATGTTACATAGATAGCCCCTATGTTACTGCAAACCATCTGAACTAAACAGGCAAAAGAGTAATAATAACTTTAGGTGGAAGAGGAACCATACAGGCTTGAGGGAAGACCTGGACTAAGTGCAGATGAATTAAGACCTGGACTACGTGTGGGATGAATTAAGACATTCTGATCTAGTGTCACCTTAGCTTTGGAAGGAAAGTTACTATAAGGTCAGGGAAGCAATTCCTTACAGAGTTTTTTGCAAAGGAATTTGCTTATGTGTTTGCTGTACTTGCTCAAGGAAACTTGTTACTATTTTGAAATATAAAAATACTACTTAACATTAATTTTTCGTACTCATTTTTATTTCTAAAGGGAAGCTATCCCGCATTCTTAAACTATATTTTTACTACGCAAAAGATGGTGAAAATGTTATTATTGTTGTATCTGGTTTAAATCATAGCCAGCTAACTCTGATTCAACCTCAAATTCATATAGACACAGCACAACTCTCCATACTGTCCTAATGGGGTTACACCTCATGACATGCTTGGCAATGTTCTAATCTTTTGAATACTTACCAATTTATCTAAATCCTTACAAACTCAACCATATGCATAGCATAAGACAAAATTAAAAAAAAAAAAAATGAAGAAAAAACCTTATACTTTTCTTGTACGAGAAAAAGCGCTTACTTTTTTTGGTGCTTACTATATTTTGGATTCTCATAGAAAAAAAACAATAGAAATTGTTCAGAAAGGATCCCAAACCAGGAAAATCTCACACTCAGTAGTATCAAAGGCTAACAATATATCAAAAAAATAGCCGTCTCCCTTCACACACTGCAAATAAGACAAGGGAACAAGAACTTCTAGGACAGCAAATTCATTCCTTCACTGCAACACCCAGCCACGTAATACAAACTCTTTCATAAACTATTTTTATTTTATAAAAGGCATTTTCATGAAATCTAGCTCATGAAATGCGTCTTCAGTTTATGAAAATGTGATCGAGTTGCTTGTCTTAGGCACAGCTTTGGCAGGTCCTCTGAAGGTTAAAACCCTCTTTCCAATCCAAAAGTATTCTTCAGCAGTCTTTACTGTTTCATTTTATTTTGAGATTCGTTTTACTTTCTGATATTACATCTATTCGTAATTTAATAGGCTAAGTAAATCAGGTCTCTGACATTCCTTGTGTGGCAAACAAGTTAGTAAAAGAGATTGCCTTTTGGGGTTTTACTAAGTTCATACACTGATTTTACCTTTTCTGACGTGCACAGCTAAAGCTGTCAGCGGTATTCCAGACAAGTTCCAGTCACCATTTACATAGTAATATTAATGCTGCCTTATTTCAATGGCAATACCTTTGCTGATGCAATTCTAGAATTGTGTTTTCCTTTCTCTTAGCCCTATAGTCTGAGTTTGCACAAGAAAGTTTCAGTGTCAGATTGGTCCTTTACCTCCTCACACATTTCCAAAAGATGAACCAACATTCTCTAGCATATATTCTCAAAGAACATGAACTCCATGTACTGTTATGCTGTAAAATATTTACATATCATATTACATTGTATAATATTTGTATTAATGCAGGTTTGAAACCCACCCATTATATCCTGATTCATATTTCAGTCATCTGCCCAACTAAGTTTCCCATGCACAGAGTTTAACAGAGCACTCCCTTTTGGAGAAAAGTCTATCCTCTGCATCTTTTACAAGCTATCACCCTGTACTACAGTGACCAATCCAAGTAAGAAGGAGCTTGAGGCACAAAATGCTAAAGAGAGGGAATATTTGAAATTTGAGAGCAGTGCCATTTTTATTCTCCTCTGGAAATAAAACATGTTATTTAGTGATATCACCTTTTCACTGACAACTGAACATTTGTTGTGACAGAATTATAACCACTGCTCTCATTCACCCTTGTAAATCCTCATCCTGCCTTAGCAAGCCCCACTCACTAAAGACCTAGTAGATAGATTGATGTTGAGACAGTGTTGAATCAGGCCTTCTGGTCATTCTTATTAATCTTTATAGAAGCAGTCCCCCCAAAGGGCTAAGGAGTCGAATGAAAAGTGTCACCACAGGCTTGGTGTACCTTTTATACTGTTTTCCACGAATTCATGATATACCAAGAGAAAAAATACACTGATCGAGAATAACATTTGGCTTTATCCTATGTGACCATTTCTTCAATTGCACCACTGAAACTCCTACCAGAATGGAAGCCAAGTGTGCTTCTGTGTCCTTCCCTAGCTGCGCTGATCTCAAGCAGGAACTAATGACCAGCAAAAATCATCCTCGTTGAGTGGCAATTCTTACTGCATAAGGTAGTGACTGAACACTGGCTTGTTAGCTTATGGTTTCTCTTTACCAAGACAAGCTTGATTTCTATTAACGCCCACAAATTATGAACCACAGTTAAAGCTCCCTTACTAGGAAACAGGTCTGATTTAGTTGAACTGAATCAAAGAACTGTCAGTAAGGAACCGACCAACAAAGCAGTCTGAAATCACTTGTGACTCAAATCCTGGCACACTTCTAGGGACAAATTAGCTTTCTGAACTTTCCAGCTGAACATAAGTAATATGGAAGCATGACAGGACTTGAGTATCTGTAGGAATAAGAGTAAACAGCAGGCTCTCTGTTACCTAAAAAATGAAGTCTCAGACTTCTGAGTGACAGCAGATGAGGCAAAGTACACATCAGGACGTGCAGATTCATAAATACGAGTTATTTTCAAATGTTGCAAATAAGGAGGTAAGAAACTATTTTAAATCCATCAGGCTTCCTTTCCTGAATTCTTTTTTCAGCAAGGTTGCTTTAGAAGTCTAGAGTGCTTACAGGTTAAACAAAATTGTGAAAAAGTATACGTAATCAATCAGAAGCCCCTGTTTTTCACATACTGAGGTTTAAAAAGGCTGGGTCACGTAATCCAACATTCCAAGAAGTCATTCAGGTAAATAACCAGAGCCTGGGATAATTTTTTTTTGTTTTGTTTAGAGTTTTGGAAATGAAGTTGGTGATAAGACTATATTCAAACTGTCTCTGAAACATGTAAAAAGCATAAAATATTTGCAACACATTTATATGTGGATTGGAATAGACTGCTGGACTGTGACAAACTGTGGTATATGCACACCCATCAGAATTGAAGGATGAAAACTTCTATCTCACTAACTACTCTGAACTGACTTTGCTATCCTTTAGTCAGTTCTTCCAAGTAATAATCTCACACAGAAAGAGGGCTTGTAGCAGTTATGCTGCTAGATAAAACAATTGTGCTTATGTTACCCAATCTTTCTTTTATTTGAGATAAACTAAAAAAGCAGATCATTCCAAAGCAGCAATTTTCAAAACAGATTATAGAATGAACATTTGTTATAATTTAGCTAAGGTCTTGCTTCCTCTACTCATTCCAGAAGTTCTGCCAACTCTCATGTCCAGGGAAGCAGATGTTTCTCTGACTTACTTTCATCAGATGCCCATAGCTTAATTTTTCCAAGAAGCAGCCTGGAAATATGCCACTTTTTCACTAAACACAGTTGTTTTGACAACTATTACTCTTAATCGCATTCATAAGAAAAGAAACCTATTGTTGCACTTTCTATCTATAATAGGATTCAGAAACCGGTTTTACTTGAAGAGTTCGAAATTGCAGTAACTGTAAGATGCAGTACTGCTATAAATACTTTGAAAGTAAACTCCTATAAACTTGGGAAGGTAATGTCTAATACAGGGTTCTGATTTCTAGCAAAAGGATAATGATGAAGAATTTACTAGAGAAAAGTTTGAAATTATAGCATGCAAAGACTGGTCACTGGACTACAATATGAGCATATTAGCAAGATAAACTTCAGGAAAGGTTAACCAATATTTCAGAAATGCCATAGAAGCTATAGCAGACTCAGTGAAAATCAGAGTTGACTACAGAGTGAATTACAGAGTTGTCCACTCCTCTAAGACTGTATTTTGCCTAGCAATTTTATAAATCAAGAGGAATCTGTCTGTATCGGGTTTGCATGGCAAGGTTTTGGTAAGAGTGGGGCTACAGGGGTGGCTTCTGTGAGAAGCTGCAAGAAGTTTCCACTATGCCCAGTAGAGCCAATGACAGCCAGTTCCAAGAGGGACCTGCCGCTGGCCACAGCTGAGCCCATCAGTGATGGTGGCAGCATCTCTAGGATAACATAGCTAAGAAAAGAAAAAAGTTACTGCACAGGAACATTTGCAGCTAGACAGAGAAGTGAGAATATGTGAGAGAAACAACTCCACAGATCTCAAGGTCAGTGAAGAAGGAGGGGAGGAGGCGCTCCAGATGCCAGAGCAGAGATTCCCCTGCAGCCCATAGTGAGGCAGGCTGTCCCCCTGCAGCCCATATAGGTCCATGGTGGAGCAGATATTTACCTGCAGCCCGTGCAGGACCCCACACTGGAGAACATGGATGCCCAAAGGAGTCCGTGACACTGTGGGAAGCCCACGCTAGCGCAGAGCAGGCTTCTGGCAGGACCTGTGGCCTCATGGAAAGAGGAGCCCGCACTGGAGCAGGTTTGCTGCAGGACTTGTGACCCCATGAGGGACCCATGCTGGAACAGTCTGTTCCTGAAGGACTGCACTCACTGAAGGGACCCATACTGGAGCAATGCATGAAGAACTGCAGCCTGTAGGAAGGACTCACACTGCAGAAGTTAATAGAGGACTGTCTCCCGTGGGAGGGACCCCATGCCTGAGCAGGGGAAGAGTGTGAGGAGTCCTCCCCTAAGGAGGAAGGAGCAGCAGAGACAATGTGCGATGAATGACCGAAAACCTCATTCCCCATGCTTTGTCTAACACAGACTATTAGTCTGGAGGGAGGGCAAGGACAACTGTAGTAAAGAGTATGAGATTATAGAAAAACCACATCTAACGGACCTCAAGCTCACACCTCAGCTGGAGCAAAGATACAGACATGCACTGCCCAGTTTTACAGAAGTATCTATGACAGGAATCCTCTACCAGTGAAAGATGACATTTAGGAAGAATTTCTATAAAACAGCCACTCACAGTTGATAACAGGATTCCTCCAATCAAAACTTACACTTGGTGAGGGTGGCAATACAGAAACAGAATCTTGTTACATCTGTTACAAACAGAATAATCAAACATATTTATAATATGTATAAATATAATATTTATATATTGTAATATATAAGTTATATATATTGTAGCTGAGTGCTGCTGTTTCCCCAGTGTTATTTTTCACATGGATTTGCATATACTGGATTTTTCACATCAGACTGGAATCCTTTGCAAGTTGTTCTGCTAGCCCTCAGCAACATACTATCCATGAGGTCTGAAGACTAAGTATCTTGCATTCCTGGATGATTCAGATGAGATCCCTTTCTGACCTCAAGGTTCCTGTGATCAAGATCATTGTCAAGATGGAAACAAGAAACAGCATCCTTTCTCCATCCTTCTTGGACTGAAGCACTAATCAAGTGTTTCAAAGAGTATCCAGGGATCCAACTGTAAATGTGCGTTATAAATCAAATATGGCAAATGGCACCACAGATATACAGGGCCTGAACATTTAAGTATTGCAGACAGTGAATAATGACTGTGAGCTCATTTACCACAAACCAAACATATCAGAACTGCCAAACTGCAACAGAGGACGTCCAAAAGAAAATTTTCTGCAGTTACCAAGAATCCTAGTTGAGGTAACATGGAAAGAATGTAAGTCTTTATTAGCATCCTTTCAGGATTTAATCAGCAATTCATCTAAATTTAAACAAACACGAATATCCAGTCTATCTAAACATTCTGCTACTCTTTCCAGGAAATTAGTGAAACCTCTGAAAAAAACAAGGTTTAAAATAAAAAGGCCTCCTGTGAATTTTAAGTATGCTTGGATGACCGGTTAGGTGGATACGCAAAAGTATATATTTTCACGGCTAAAGGCAGAAAGCAGATTTAGGCACAGAGATGAAATTACAGAAACAAAGTTTACAATTTTAAATCTGAGATGAAAAATACTTTAATGTTTCCTCAAATTTAAATTATGATCAGACAACTCCTGCAATTTAAAATGATGAAATTCTGTAAAAAACATATTAGTTTAAACAAAAGGACAATGCAATCTTTTTAAGAGGTGAGTGTTGTGAAAACATAAAAGGGGAAGGAAATGGAAGATGAGGATAATAATCCAATTCTGAAAGACTAATGGATAATGATCTGTAACATCCATTTCTTAGGGAGGGTAGACCCATGGGATACCCCACCTGAAGAGGGCATCCAGGTAGGGTACAACCAATTAACCACATCCCTCAGAGCCCCATTATGTAGCCAGTTTTCTACATATTTAGTTGTCCATCCATTCAGAATATAGCATTCTAACTGATACATTTGTGGGACACAGTGTGGAAAACTTGCCAATGTGAAAGTTAATGATGTTCATTGCTCTCCTCATGTCCACAAATCTAGTTGTTGCATTATAAAAGGCAAACAGGTTGGTCAGATTTACAAAAGCTAAACCATTCCTATGTTTATTCTCAATTACATTCTCCTTCATGTGGCCAGAAATGTGTTCCTAAATGACTTGCTACATGGTTTTCCAAGGGACAGAAGAAAAGCTGACCAGTTTATAGTTCTCTGGCTTTTGTGGACTAGTTTAAAGATGGGTGCAACATTTGTCTTTCTCCAGGCACCTGTGACTTGCCCCAGTTTCCTTGACCTTTCAGAGATAATAGAGAACAGCCTTGCAAGCACTTTCCCTGCCAACAGATGTAGCCCATCAGTATTATGGATCTCAAGGAATTCTTGACTCAATCTTCATCCACTGCTGGTTGTTCTCCTTGAACTCTTTCACTAAAGAGAGAGGCTTGAGAAACCTTGGTGAAGACTGAGGCAAATAAGGCATTGAGCTTACCTGTCACTAAATTGTCCATCCGGTTTGGCAACAGGCCACTGTCCCTGACAGACATACTGAATTAGTGGTCTGTAAGAAACCCTCACTATGCTGTTACCCTTACTGGACTCTCATCCTGTCTTCTAAGTTATCAACCAGACTGTCATCCATCCCACTGAGGAGCTCCACACAACTGAGCTGATTCTTCACAGAGAATGCAACATAATCACAGAATGGTTGAGGTTGGAAGGGACCACTGGGGATCATCTAGTCCAACCTCCCTGTTCAAGCAGAGTCACTGAGAACACATTACTAAGGAATGTCTCCAGACGGGTCTTGAATACCTCCAGGGGAAAAGACTTCTCTGCCTGTCTTTCCTGAGGAACTTATATCTGACCATTGCAGCACTTCTGTCAGATAGTGCAGGCTGTTGCACAAAATCTCATTCATTCCAGTGATGTCATAGTTTTGTGATAGCATGTGGAATAATTTCTACTGCTAGTTTCATTGCTACAAATGAAATGCATGCTTCAAATGCTGTATGGATTTGTGTACATACTTACTTGACCTGGGTGTTCGTATCTTTATCTGTTGTTCCTGTCACCCTACACCCTTTTCTACTTAAATGTGGGTTATAATCTCCCTCCCACATCATTCCTGGAGAACTCTTCATGTCTCCTTTTACAGCCAACATGGCAGATGCATCCAGCTCTTAAATTAAGAAGTCTACTTACATGTATACCCAAATGTAAATCTGTAATCCTAATTAAGCTTCTATCAGTAAAGCTCTTGACATGTGTGATAACCTCAACATCACATATTCATAGCATGAGTGATTAAAAAGAAGCATAAAGTTCAAGATCATAACCAGGATGTCTCTAAATTTTTCAGGTATATTATAGTGTTATTCTACAATTCCAAATTAAATATCTTCGCATATGTTTCCATTGAAAGTATTTAAATCTAGAGGCAGATATTCTTTTTATACTAAAACCCGTTATAACACTTCCTACTTTTAGAAAGCTGCATCAGAGTGTTTGTATGGTGAATTCTACAAATGTGTCATTCAGACCTTCCTAAGAAAACAACATCTAAAACAAACGAACAAAACCTGGAAATAAGCACAGTTAATAAACTGATTTAAAATTAAAATGCAGTTTATTATGGTGACAGGAATATAGATTTTTTTAAAGTACAATTAAACTGAAATATTTTATTTCAGAACATTTCTAATAAAGTTAAAGATTAGAAAGGCACTTGAATTATTTAAAGGAGAAAAAACAAAAGTTAAGTAATCAGAAAATCACCTTTTAGTGTCCATGTATTAAACTAGATAGACTTCTTCATGAAGATATTAAAAACTCTTTTCCTCTGCATTGCATCTAAACCTTTTCCTCCATACTCAAAAAAAAAAAAACCAAAGCTTTCACAAAACTGTTGATTTATTACCCAGGTCTCTCAAACTCTTAGCCAGAAAGTCCTTCAAAATATTCTTAGTCTTCATTTTGCTTTTAATAATTTAAAATTCATTCATTATTGCACAGCGATTATACGCAATTTTACAACCCATTAACCCTGCTTTGTTTTAATTATAAAGATCCTTTGTTAGATTCCTTTAAACGATTCAGTTTATAATTTCAGGTTATCCTAGGGAGCACTTTAATTCAGCTGCACATTCATCAACTGTTTATGTCCTGTTAATTGTTGACAACTGCACAATTGCATTCTCTAGCTATGATTGATGAATTGCATTCACAAGTTTAGCTATTAAGTAGAATAAATATTTATAACAATTTCCAGTTAAAGGATTATCTTTATACCCAAAAGGGTAAATTAAAAACAAATGGGCTGATTGCAGAGAAAAGCACTCTAGCAATGTGTACACACTTGTTCTAAAACACCTTTCTGATACAAGTATACGAAGGAACATGTGTCTAAGTGCAGTTTGATTAGACATTCCTTTGATCAGATTTAAGCAGCAGTTCTTAAATATTACTTTGTTTGAAAAGTTATTGTTAGAAGAGAGTAGAAAGTCCACTGATATGTTAATATCTGACTGCTAAAGATACGCAGATACAGGATTTGTTCAGAATGAGCATTTTATTAATAGTGAGCATGCAATCATATCTGACTTTACTAGCCTGCCTGAGAAAATAAAAAAGGTCAGAATGGGATTGTATGTTGCTATCTGAGAATAAAAGCTACAAACTTTCTATTATTCTTCACTCTATTGGCAGGTAATATTTATTGTATAATGTGCAGTAAATTACCTACTCAGGTGAGCCCTATTATGGTGTAAAAACTCATACTGCACTGCCACTTTGTAGCAAGAAGAATTTCCAAAGAGGACTACATTTCACATTGCTTCAGTGTGCACAGTGAATCTAATGAGAATGTATAGCAACCAAAAATTGGATAATAAGCTACATGCCCCTGTTCTGCAGATACTCATATTCCTATATTCCTATACTCTGATGTTTTCTAAACTTCATTTTAAATAAATGCATGATTTAACCACTGAAATATCAGCCAGACAAAAAATATCCCATAATAAAGAAAGGATTTTATACTTTGGTGATGATGTACCACTGGTGAAAAAAGGAAATCACATATAAAATGACAACAGCTCTTCAACAGGCTTATAGCTATATATATTTTTCTTTTTTCAGTTGCACATATCAAGACATCTAGATTCAAATGGTTTTAATGCACTAGCCAATATGAGTCACACACATTACACACACAGCTCTGCTTGTCTGTGGCATTCCACTACCAGGAAGCCCAAAGAGTCCCCCCCTGGCCGACCAGCTTGCTGGCTGGGAGTACCAACAAACATTGCACAGAGTAGAAGATAGATACAACATTAAAATTACTTAAGGATTAATAATAAGTATCTTAACAATTTGCAAAGCAAAGCAGCTCTAAATATAATATCCTGTGTGGTTTACAGGACTCAAACTGGACCAGAAATTTTAGATAAAATAATTTTTCATGAAATGATAGAATAAACAAGTGCATTTGTACAATGAACATGCTGCTTCTAAAACAGATGGAGCAGCAGATGGGTTTACAGATTGGGCTCCCTGGACTGTGTGGGTAAAACAACCTTGCTGCTCTGGAAAAATGGTGGTTCAATTCTCAAATAAACCCAAGCCTATATACAGTTCATGGGAGCAGTATTTCCTTCTGCCAATAAACAAAATTTTCTGAATTTACACATTTGCAAATTAAATATTTACTATATAAAGTAACTATACAATAAACCTCTTAACTAAAATGGCTTTTTCACAATCTTTTTGGAACAGATGGTGAGGAAATTTTATCACCCAATGGAATAAATGCAAAATGACTACTTGTTCAAAAGGTTTAAAATTAATTACCTTCCTTCATTGATCAGCTCAATAAATGCAAGTCCTGCATTCTTCTGAATAGAATTTTGCCATTCCTAAGAAGATAAAATATAACATGATCAAAACCCAAGGATTTTAAACAACATTTCTGATGCTGACCCTGATGACTTCCCTAAGGAGCCTGAACTTAGGCTGAACTTCTTAATGTAATGCCTGAAAAACCCCAAACCAAACCAAAACTCTTTTTTTCCTTTTTTTTCCAAAGAAGTATGACCCAATTATTTCCATTCATTTCCAAAAAAATTTTAGATGGTCTTGTTCCCTGTTTTACCTTTAAGCAAGCTTTAGTTTCATTGCCTACAGAATATGAAAACACATCTTGTTACACACAGTAGGCCAATGAACATATTAAGTGTAAGAAAGTACAGCAGTAGCAGTTTCTTCATATTGCTTCACTATTACATTTTGTACATTTTGTCATATACAGCAGGCAATAATCTGTGTACCGACCACCCCCCCTTGAGTTCGATCTTTATTTCTTCCCTATTATAAGTGAAAATAAAACCATTTGCTAATAACAAAACCAGCTGCTAATAACGAAATTATTTTTAAAATTCTTTTACCGTTAACATGGATTTCTAAGATAAGTTTTGAAACTTATTTAAGCCACTTAATAGATATTAAAAGATATCTTTATTTCATATACCATGAAGTTCAAGAGAAAATCCTCAATACATCATAAGCATACAACTCACTGCCTCTATCACACCAACAGGCTTTTGATACCTGAGATGAAAGATTAATAAATCTCTCCAGCAAGTAAAGTTTCCTTTCTTTAGGGATAATTTCTTGAAAAAAATTTTAAGAGTAGTAAATATTTCCTTTTCATCATACACAAATAAATATCAAAATACATTAGCTAGATTACAGTTCAGAGAGAATTTTTCTAGTCTGAGACTTCATTTTATGAACAAGAATAAGTAGAGAAAGTTACAGTTACAGAACTATTCTGCTTTACATTTATTTTTTTCCAGGAATGAAAAATCAGACAGAAAATTCCAATGCTTGTTTCCTAATATGGAAAAAAAAAAAAAAAAGAAAAAAAAAGACAGCTTTGCACAGATAGACAAATTTTCTCAAAGAATAGCTGTGAAAAGTAGTCACTAATCAGCAAGGTGCTTCTTACTGATCCTATGAAAATACACATATCTTATCGAGTCATGCATCTTAACATCCATCCCCCCCCCCCCCCCAATAATCTTGTAGTCATGTCTGGTTTCATAAGAGGCAAGTTACTAAAATACAGATACTAGAATACCCAAATAACAAGCATATTTTTAATCCATTACTAAGCAGGTAAATTTTCCTTAATGAAGATGGAGTATCAGAATTTGAGCCTCTAGCATGTGTGCTAAAAAAACATTGTAACAGGTCCTTTCTTCAGTGCTGTTGATTTTGTTCTTTTCCAAATCCAGTAACTGAAGCAAACCTAATGATCTAATTTTTGAAGCAACTGAATCACCTAGTACAATGTCATAGTACAACGTCACTCTGAGAAACTAAGGTCAGGATTCAATTGCGTATACGTAGATATTGTGGCATTTTAAGAAACAATAGCCTTTGATAGAAATAGTATTTGCTGTGTAGATTTTTTCTTTTTTTTTTTTTTTTATTTTTTTATTTAATCAGAGCCTTTTACAGTACTCTATAAATCCCCCCGCTAACATTTTCTTTTGGGATACTTTTCTACACCACAGCTGCTGTGACTTTGCAATCAGGAAACAGAAGTGGTGTGACTATAATTTAGGAAAAAAGTTGAAAACAGAGAATTAAAAAAAAAAAGCTTCCTAAGACAGCTTGAAGAAAGCATGCTCATTAATTTTTTAAAGAGAGACAGTGGGTCTACGTGTGTCTGCAAAAGACCAAAAGATTCTTGCAAGTCTTTTGTCAGATCTTCCTGCTCAGCACAAATGTCTCAGATAGATACTGCGGGAAATTCAAAATGGCTAACCGGATTTTTAGGTGAGATATCTTAATGTACTTAAAAAGCCATTAGATACCTATGTGGAAGCAAACAAATCTCTTATGTCTCCATAGATGGAAAATCTCATTAATTTATCAAAACTAATTATCCATTATAAAAATGTGTGAAAACTGCCCAACTATCTACCAGAAACTAGTGGGAAACATCATAATGCAGAACCAGAAAGGAACCATTACTCATGGTTCACGCACTGCTTCACTAGAAACTGACTACTACAAAGTTCACTACAAACTCCTAACTCTCCATTAATCCACAAATAACGGGATAATTATTACTACTACAATTTCCTCCAAGTTTAAGGCATAGTTTAGTATAATAGATTCATGATCCTGAGACGTGAACTGTACTTGTGAAGAGGCAAATTTTTTCTTTTTTCCAGTTTCTTTTTAGAAGACCCAAATAATAAATGGAAATGCCTTTAGTTGCCTTTGCAATGGCCATTCAGATTACTGCATATACTTTAAGAAGAAGATTAAGAGGTGGAGTTACATGCTCAAAGACTGTACAGCACTTTTGTTTATATTATCTTAGATTGCACAGAAAATATTTCTCTCTATCAAGATGCAAAAAGCAGAAAGATAAACAACAAACACAATGGATGTAGTGACAGTGGTTGGAAAATTTATGCTATAGGAAAGTAGAATCATAGCACAGACATGTGGTTATTAGCGCTTAAGTGCTTGAATGACTACACCATATTTCAAGTGGTTTGGTGTAGTTCATATCCCGAATCTTCTAGGCCTTAAAACAAGAGCCGGGAGATTTTTCTGCATCCCGAAACGCTGATGCCAATTACATGCTGAAGTAATGGAAGCCTTTGACAAAATTGTGTACCTGTTTGATAGAGCAGGTTGAACAACAATTACAGTGCAGCTCTTAGAACTAGGTAGGGTGTAGAAGACTCAGAAATAGAGGCATATTTAGAGACTAATACAGATGGTATTCAAGAATGATGACACAACTCTTTGTACTAAAACCAGGATGAAGATAGCAAATTTCATTTTAATTTTACTCATGTAGCAACAAATAAAAAAAATTGTCTTTATACACAATAAACAGACATTATAATTTTAGATAGTCAATTACTGTCCAGTATGGTTTTGTTCTAAATACATTATATTATGCAAACTTCTATTAAAGACATCAAAAATGTACTAGATTATTAGGATACTGGCAAATGCCACCTCCTTGTTCCCCCTTAACTTGGCCTCCCTCCTCCTCTATAATTGGTTGAAAAGCATCACTGCAACCAGAAAGCATCTGCACACGTTCCCTGACAGAAGGTTAGACTGAATCCTGTTATGAAAATGTCCATGCAGAAGAGGACAGGAGATGAATAGAAGTGGGATAAGAGTAAAAGGCTAAAAATCCTAAATAATAAATGATAACACAGTAGATTGTAAATTGTTTTTTTTTTTAATTTCAAATCATGATATACATTTTCCTACTCTGCTATTCTTACAATTTTTTACTTTTGAGTCTATTTTCCTAGTCCTATTTCTTTAAAATTCTCCAATCCCTGCTACACTAAAAAAAAAAAAAACAAACCAAAAAACCAACTCAAAGCTTACCAAAAAAAGAAAAAAAAAAAGGGGGGGGGGGCAGAGAGAAATAACGCATTAACAAATCTAACAAGGTGTTAAATTGATACCTGAAAATTTGCACAGGTAGAATATAATAGTGAAAGAGCAAAGAAGGAACAATTAGGCTTGGCATGCTAAAAGCTTTTCTTTATATTATATTTCTTTCCAAGCCAACTTTGGCATACAATACTTTTTTAATTTTTATTCATGATGATCAGAAAATTTCTGTTAAAGTATCTTGCAATAATATTAAAAATTGAATAATAAATTTGACATAAAATGTTTATTAAAAAAAAAAGGAATAGTGATTTTCAGAGTTTTTGTAAGTTCTTACCCTTTCCACTTTCTGCAAGGAAGTCTAAAACTGTCAAATTACTAGCTTCTCAACAAACTGCAGTTACTGAATAGACAGGAAACTATGTCTTAAACTATCCAAGTTATTCTTTTTCCTTTTGTCATACTGAATATTTACCGAATTGTCTAGTCTAAGATATTAATAACTCAGTTGATAACTCAGTCTTCAATCACTCTATTTTAATCATAGCTTCCTGATACAAATGATATTCTATTACACTGACACTCTTCTTTCTAGACTCCTGAATATGTTTTGAGAAAAGTCTTGTACAGAGCTGAACAGGTGCTACCTTTGATCAGGAGAAGGGAGAAGAAATTTATTAAAATGTGTTTGCAATTCACAACATGCACGTAATTTAGCTTGGGTTTGAACTCCATGTTGTGAAGTTACCTTCTAAAATTAACAAGAGCTTGCTTTATTTAAGGGAAAGATTCAAAGGAAATGTTACAAGATTGAAGGAAATATTTTTATGGCAAAAAACTATGTCCAGTAAAAGTAGGTAAAACCAGAAAACTCAACTGATTTCAAGATACAGTCTCATAAATTTTTGAGTAAATCACTCATAAACTTTTGAGATTATACAGCTTTTAAGACTGTCCCTACCATTCCTAGAAGAATTTATCTGAAGATATTGGAGTCTTAAAAGCTCCCATTATTTGTTGGAATGAGAATCAGATCTAAGAATTGAAATTCTACTGCTTTTATCCTGATCTCACTACTCCTGATAGTTGATAAATAAAATTATTTTTGGTCTACTCTTTAAAGGAAATCTGGGATAAATTTTAGGATTTTATGATCAGTCATCCATTTTAATAGTGGCTATCTCCAACAATAAGGAAGCTGCAGAACAACTGACGACATCCTCCTGGAAGGCAAAACTGCAAGCATTCAAATGCACTGGGCTTCTGGCCAAATCACAGAAAGGAAAAGAATGTGAAACTTTCACAATACTATTTATGTGACTATGACTTTAACAATGCAGCAAAGGTAGTGGGAAGTTTTAGATTTCACTTTCACAAGACTAAAGCTTCATTTTTCCTCTAAGTTTTCTGACTTGGAGTAATACATTAATTTTTCCCCTTCTTGGAAACACATATACCCATTGCCCTTGTGATCACCTGTGGTAATTGCCCAATTTATCTTGGAAATGAAGTCAAATGTTCCCAGAGGAACATTTCATTGGTATCTTAGAAAAGAAAATAAATCCACAGTTGCAAAATATTGTATATTATTCAAGCAACACCAGTGAAATGCCCAAATTTTTTTTTAAAATATTAACCTTCATCAACTTGTAGGAATTTTGTGTATCTTCTAATAGAAGATATGTGTTAGAAGGTACACACATCTCCACAACTTCTAGAGCTTACTTCATTACTGGAAAAATATTTCTTCCTTTAAGAGACACTAAAATTATTATTAACGTCATGTGTTGCTACACATGGGTATTAATCCTAAAAGCTAGTCCGCTTGTTACTCAACAACCTATAATTCTGATGTTTTAGGTGGATAACTAATTCAGCATCTTCCAAAATGCACCATTAAAGAGAAGACTTCCTGATGTACAGAAAACTACTCCTCACATTGTCTCCATTACACATATAGTGAACCCCCTCAAAGCTATATTTATTAATAATGATAGCCTCCAATAATGAGCTTTTGCACTGTTTCTCAGCCCTTTAAGAAATAACAATTGACTCCTGACTTTCTAGGTGTTTTCCTCTGATCTAAGATCCTTCTCAATTGTAGGCAACTTAACAGAGCAGTCAGAGGAAGACACCTTGACATATCAGGATATGGAGAAAGTAATTCTTACAGTTTTTTGATCCTGCCTCTTTTGCCATGAATCTAGAAGTCGTACAGGTCAGCATCTCACAGATGTGTAATAACTGCACTTTTTTGACAAAAATACTCTGACAAGGAGAGACAAGAGACTAGAAGTTCCATTATGACTATGGTGTAAGTAAGATATTGAAGAAGAGATCCTGCTTATTACTAAAGGCAAACCATAGAAGTAGGTTTCTGAGTGAACAGGGGTCTGGAAGGATATCTCACAGAAAAATCAATGAAGTAAAATTGTCCAACAAGTAGGAAAGAATACATTGATGGTTTCCATCTGAAAGTTAGATTATCAGAAGCAGATGGCCGAGAGATGAAGACTGAGATTGGCCTGGAAGACATTCCACACATGGACAAGGAATTAATGCAACAAAATGTTCTGACAACCCTTTAGTGTAAAAAAAAAGATAATGCAAAATGATCATCTTCTGGAAAACTTCCAGAATTCTATGAAGCAAGTGGAGACACCAGGCAAAAAAAAAAAACAAACAAAAAAACCAAAAACCCAAAACACATCCACCAACACCTGTAAAAAAAAAAAAAAGAAAAAAAAAATATATAAAAATGAAAAAGTTTTCCACTTCCCCTTGTACTAGAATTCATTTCTGCTTTTTTAAATTACACTAACTGTATGTAACAACCTATTTCGTGTATAGGCCATGTTCTGGATTGTGAAGAGCCCTAAATCACCATCAGAACATAACTACATTTTTGAATTATTTGTGCCATATATGATGATGGATAAGGGCACAGTAGAAATGTTGTTTCTCTCTTGTTGGACCTTTATAAAGTCCAAACAGGATGACAATATTAGAGAAAATACTAACTTCAGCTACAAAGACTTTATTTATTGAAATTAAATTTGAGCCTGTGGTAAAAGGTGAAGGTACCAAACCTCAGTCTGGAGCTACATAACTGATGTTTTCATACACCTTTCTAGCACTTTGTCCAGTGTACGACAATCCATGCATTATTATATAGATATTTTTTTTCTTCTTCTCCATCAAATGCCAAAATTATTTTCTTTTTTCTTGACTGCCACAGAGCCAGCCTTTCTTTCGTACAGACCCAGACATCCTACCTGTCACCTGCTATAAGCTATTGCTTTCATGGCTACTCTAGAAGTGTAATCTATCAAAAATTACTGTTTTATCTAGAGTTACTTCTTTTTTTGATGTGGCTGTTTCCATCATCACATGTATTGGTGAAAGGGAACAAGCAAGAATATGGAGCTGGACATGGAGAAAATATGATACCTCTGCCAGTGTGATCTGGGCCAGAAAGAAGGCCAAGCTGATAATTTGAACTGCATCCTAAGAGTATGATTCCATTAGATGCAGAGATCTGAATTTACAGATTGCTGCCATGAAAATATGAGTGGTGGTTTCTCTCTTCTCCTCTGTGCTCCCAGATTGCAATCCTGAGTTCTTCTCTTTGAGTATCTCTGGTGACTTTTGAACTATGGTCTTGACCAGCTTAACCCACTAAAGCAGGAAACAAATGTCTGAACAGTTTTCAGATGTGCTTGTGAGTTAGTCTTACAAATATCAGCACTGATACAAAAGTTGCAGGACAGCAGCAGTGTAGCAGATCCAGAACTTTGTTAAGCTAAATATTTTCTGGAAAAACAGATTATCAAAACAATGAGTTTCTGTATATTTTCATGTGTGTTTCTATGTGTCCTTCCCTTCTATAAAAATTTGAATTCAGACTTTTGCAGTGATATGATATGCATCTCCTCCTAGTTGCACAGGCACAAATACAGAGACAGTGCATAATCCAACAGGACAAATTGGAAAATACAGCCAAAGGTAAAAACATACAACTTGTTTCAGAGAAAAAAGAAAGATTAAAAATTACACCTCCACAGGAATTTGCATAACCAACCTCAATTTCACCATTGAAGTTACATCAGACTAACTTCCTAAGCAGATTAAGCCCCAGGTTCATTATTTAGATTTAAGAGAAACATCCATTATTTAACTTGTCTTCAGCCTTCCCACACAGTTGGTGTCAAAAAGACAAATAGCAAACACTTTTGTTAGTGTGCTGCTATCAGAGTTACTATGCAAGAGCTATCCTTTACCAAACAAAAGTTTAGGAATATGAGAACTATACAAATACCTCTGGAGGGAAAAAAAAAAGGACTAATAGGCATAATTAAAGTTTAATCTAATACTGGCAACAATAGTAAACAGATACAAAATTATTTCAAATAAATCTATAATGAAAATTAGAAGGTTTCTAATAATGCATAAAATTAAAACGTAAAATAGGCATACAAACAGTGTAGTACAGAAATTGAGCTAACTGTCTTAAGATACTTAAGATCTTTAAGATGTAAGGATTGTGCTTGATAAAAAGGTACTGTACAGCAGATCTGGATTATTATTACTTAAACTTTTCTAGAAAGCCTTGAATACAGTATGTTTAGTATCAAGGAGCAAGATTTTGTTTCTATTATATGAATCCCACATTTCAGGGCTGCTTCTGGTCAGCTGTAGGGACCACAAAAAGATTTCTTTTTCTGCTTGATTTCTGTGTTGGGCAGCTGCCAGTTTCTGAAGCCCAAGAGCTATTCCACACTTCGAGGCAAAATGAACATCTACATGTGCTAGTGCATGCTGAAATCTCTCCAGTGCCTGGTTGATGGGTCTTCCTATATTCTCAGAGTTAAACCTATCACCACATTTCCTCAGTGAGAATTTCATTCAAATTTGCATTGGCAAGGCACGCTGTTTGTCTGTTTGCTTGTTTTCCCGCTTCTCCTTGGAGTGAGGTTAATTTCTTGATACCGTTTCAAATTTTTTTCTTGCTGCTTAGGACAACAGGCAATGCACTCATTTGCCTTTCCTTTTCCTGCCTTCTGCCCCATTTTGCCAATTTACAGTTTTGATTGCTATGGTATATATAGCGGTATACAACTGCTATGTCTTACACATGTCAAACTGCAGGGAAGTGTTTTATGGACTGTGCTGCATGGGCACAGATCCTTCACAGATCTTTTCTGATTAAGTATGTACTGAATGGCTGCTTGCGATATGGAGAGAGAGAGTAGATTCAGCCCAAATAGTTTCTAAGTTTCCAGGTTAACAGATAACACAATATGGACAGACACAGCTCATTTATGAAGCTCACACTGCTAGCTAACATTTGAAAGGCTTAGCTGAAGTGCAGTTTACCCATTAATTACATAATGGCGTTTGTCAAGTTACGGATATACTCTTGGTATAGCTTGCTTTATTTAACATACTTCTAAATTCTACAATTTTTCATAAAAGTAAACAATTTATAGATTCTATTTAGACCTTAATTATAAGAGGGACTCTGTGTTATCATTTATTTGAGAATCTTCTAACAGGTTTAAATTGCCAGTTTCAAGTAGAATATTTTGTGGCTATGTACACCTTTTTCCTCATTCCTCATACAGTTTTTCCAATAAAAGCCTATTTACAAGGGACAGAATCTAAAATAAATCTTTTTCCTCAATACAGTGATTCAGAAGCAGGTTGACAGAAGTGATCCTGCCCCTCTACTCTGTTCTCATGAGACCTCACTTAAGAGTATTCTGTACAGTTCTGGTGTCCTCAAAATAAAAAGGACATGGAACTGTTGGAACAAGTCCAGAGGAGGGCCATGAGGATGATCAGGGGACTGGAGCACCTCCTGTATGGAGACAGGCTGAGAAAGCCTGGAGAAGAGAAGGCTGTATGGAGACCTCCATAGCAGCCTTCCAGTATCTGAAGGAGGCTTATGAGGATGCTGGGGAGGGACTCTTTATTAGGGACTGTAGTGAGAGGACAAGGGGTAATGGGTTAAAACTTACACAGGGAAAGTTTAGATTGGCTATAAGGAGGAAGTTCTTTACTGTTAAGGTGGTGAGACACTGGAATGGGTTGCCCAGGGAAGTTTTGAATGCTCCATCCCTGGCGGTGTTCAAGGCCAGGTTGGACAGAACCTTAGGTGACATGGTTCAGTTTGAGGTGTCCCTGCCCATGGCAGGAGGGCTAAAACTAGATGATCTTAAGGTCCTTTCCAATGCTAACTATTCTATGATTCTATTTTCATTCGATATTTGATATTTCCTTTGGAAGCTCCTGAATTATAATCTTGATCAAACTTCCAACACAGGAGAAGGGAAATCAACAAAATAACTGACGTATTGAAAACTAAAAAATCCTGAAATTTGTCAAATATTCCACATATATTCTACAGCAACAAATGACAAAGTATTATTTTTTCCCCAAACATAACCATTTATCCATTATAATATTTATATTTTTAAAGAGGTCAAGTAATAAAATGTCCTAAATACTAAGACAGTGTTTTCTATTTAAGAAAATAAATTTCCCCTGTTAATATATAAGGTACAGAAAAACACAAGTGGCATGAGATAAACCTCCTTTGGGATAACATCATTCAGTTTCTGCAGAAGCTGTACTCCCAAAGAGAAAAAATTGCAAAAGATCTGGAAGTAATTGGAAACTATTGTATTGTTTTGCACTACAGGAAAAAAAAAAAAAAAAAAAAGCAATTGAAATCTAAATCTGATGTAAGAAGGAACTACACTGCAAAAAATCAATGTTTTTGTGGTTTTTTTTAAATTGCATGGTGTATTGAAGAAATCTGCCACTCCAACAGCGACACAGCTGTGACATGCTCAACTAGGCTGAAGGAACAAAGACCTTGAAATAATCAAGCACAGATCTTGTCAAACAACCCATATTCATCCATTTCATGTTAAAATACACTACACGCCTATTTTACCAAAAGTGAAAATCATTATATATATACTACGAATTATCTAGAAAAAAAAACTTTCAAGTACTTGAATGTATGTTTTTCATTTATGTAAGAAATAAAGAAAATAAAACCTTCAAATTAACCTCAATTTCAATCTAGTTATGTAGGTGATACTAGGAAAAAATAAAATTGGTGAAGCGAAGCAAGTTACAGTACAAAAGAGATTCTGAAAATACAAAGAGTAGAACTTTTTGTTCTTCCCCAAACCCACAAATGATGCACTATCCCTACAGGAGTTCCTTTAAAACTTAAAATGTATTTTTCACAGAAACTCCAAATTCCTTTGGGGGAAAGGCTTGATTGCATATCCCTCAGAGTCTAGAAGGCTGCCATATGAACTGAATTATCCATGACATGTACCTTCAGACATTTGTAATGTGATATTTCATGTAAATTTAGACCATACCTTGGACGTGAGCCGCTGGCAATGTTGATTTTATTCAGGAGCTCAGATAAGAAAAAAATCCTGACATCCTTGCTAATCTGTAGTTGTTAACATGGAATTTCCAACATAAAGAGCATAAAAGCACCTAATTTGCTGTAGCAAATGAAAGGAAAACAAACTTTGCATTTCCCTTTCCTTTTCAATGTCTAAAGTTACTTTGTTCTGTGCAAACAAAATTGTACTTCTCAAAGGTTTTTTAATATTGGCATCTATCTTTTGAGTGACATATTTCAAACTTCCCCACATAACTTGTAAAATGTCATTCAATTTGAATATGAAGGATTTCCCCATGTTAGGAGGAAAAGCCCTAGTTACATTAGGATTACTGAAAAAGCACAGTACTTTATACAGTCTTTAAAGTTCATACTACTCAATTTATCATATGGAAAAGCTCAGGTAGCTATCTCTCTTTTTATAGACATGAGTTATCCTCAATTGCTGCAGATGACATCTCCTAGAACTCCAAATTCCAAATTCTGTTAGCTATAGGGTGGATTACGGTATTTGTCTGTCTGCCATTCTCTTTTAGCCATGTTATGGATCTGTATTTTCATAGTGTTTACCTTCTGTATTCTTTTGACAAACATTTTTAACATGTAAGCAATTTTTTTTTTCTCCTGCAGTTAAATGGAACTACAGACCTGATTGTTTTGCAAACCTATAGGAATAAATGCAATATTCTGTGGAGGTGTAATTTACAGAAGCAATACTTTTGGAGTTAGGAAGGTGAGGGGAGGAGAACGCAATTTGCACTTCTACAGCCCCCTGTTGATGAATTCCTGTAGAAACATTTAACATCAGCGAACACAGCATTAGCTTCTCAAGTACATCAGGATACAAAATCTTCCTTATTTAGAAGACATGAAAACAACCCTGAAGTATCAGATGGGCTATGCAAACTATAAGCTTGCAGTTTCCGTGAGTAATTGGGTAGATAGAAAATAGATCTCCTAAGCAAACGCTGAAGGGAATGAATAAATGTTCAAAACTTTAAAATGATCAGGTTCTTCACAGTATTTCAGGTATAAAATTAATCTTGTTTTTTAAATAGTAAAATATTTTGAAATAATAACTAACATGTATAATAGTAATAAAAATAACAAATCGATTTAGCTGCATTTGTTACACAGCTTTACTGAGATATCTAAAGAAAAAGCATTGCACAGAGCTTAAATTTCTCTCTCTTCCTTTCAATCAATATTTGAGGCAAAGTTTCATCTCTAGGGCCCTTAATGGCAGGAATTCCTGGAGCCAGCAAATGAGTAATGTTAAACCTATGATTAGATGATGAGGCCATCAAAGACACTAGACCTTAATGCTACATTCCACTTTATTCCTGAGAACTGCAGTAAACCCAAAGGCGAGAGAAGACTGTAAGTTATTCCTTTCCTCATGAAAATGTTTCAAAAACTGCTAAAAAAAAAAAAGAAAAAAGAAAGAAAAAAAGAAAAAAAGAAAAGAGAAAGAAAGAAAAAAGTTGCATGACATGAAGATAGAGCTCAAAAGCCTTAATGGACCTTTCGGAATTTTCCTGGAACCCAGGACTTCACCATTAGGTAACAAATTTTTCAAGTACCCTGCTGGAGCAAGTTTGAAGTTTAAAACCCACTGTGGATTCCTGCCAGGGATGTTTTTCTTTTACTTTTCCCTAACCAACATCCACCCTGGCTAAAAGAGAAAGGAAAAAAAAAAAAAGGAAGAGGAAAAAAAAAGGAAAACAAGATTTAATGATTTCCTTATGACACAAGCTTTAAGAAAAGCAACCTATGGACTGGCAAACAGCAGGTAAGTTGGAGCCCCCTCCCCCACAATCAGTTGTAAATGTTAATTATTTTTAGACAGATTTCTCAAAAGTAGATCTTAATTTCAATTACCCCTAGGAATTAATTGTTTTCAGTACATTTTTGGTGCATGTTCTTAATGTGCAGCAGTAAAGACACAAACAAGTACTTTCCCTTGATAATACTAGAACAAGTTAACCTGAGTATTTTTATATACTATCTTGGTTTGAATTTAACTTGTATTATATATCTATGGGGTACTTGGCAAATTAAGCACTGTTAGTAAGTCTTTAGAAAAATATAAAAACTTATGAAGTTATTTGGATGTTTTGGGCCATCGTTTTTTTCTTACATTTTACAAAGCGAGCACAATTCTAAAATGTTTGCTGATAGCACTGGCAGTTTAAAGTAGAAAACTGTATATATATGAAATCAACCAATAACACAATAACACTTCTGTCAAAAAAAATAACATTAAAAATTGAGATATAAACAATCCAAACAATATGATGAAGTATTTTAGTTTTGAATTTTTTGCTTATGAAAGTAATTAAAAATGTTAATTTATTCAGATTTCTGAGAAACCCATTCCTGCTTTGCTAAAAAACCCCCAACAATTAACCACAGTATTTTTAAAATAGAAATACTCCACTTCTGCCTGTTCTTGAGGACAACCTAAACCATATTCTTCTGCCTTTTATATACTGACAGCTACATAAAATATCCAGTAAATTATATCATGTATATCAAAATTAATACTCACCTCAGAGATTTTAAAAAAATACTTATTCAAAGACAGATTTCAACATAAAATTATGACAATAGTATCCTATTTATGTATTCTGAATAAGAACTGGCTTGAAAGAGAGTTCATGGCCAGAAAAAATGCACAATGTACATCCACACACTTTTGTAAAACAAATGCAAATATACACTGTGTACTCTGTGAATACAGAGAAACTATGGAACTTGAAAAAAAAGAAAAAAATCTAGACTTTATATGCTACCAGAAGAGATTAATTGTATCTTCTTATACTGAAATAGAAGAATGAAACAAACAGCATGATACAGTTCTTAGCCTGGCAGCAATCCAGCGATATGCAAAGAAACTAATACAATTAAAAGCCAGAGAATGTCTTACCTGTGAACAAAGTAGCATAACAAGTTCGACCACTGAAGTACTTGACTTCATGCAAACCAGACCTGCAATAAATAGTTAAAAAAAAATTAATATTGGTGATATTAAGTTATCATAACTCCATGGCTTCAGAAATTCCATTAAGTATCTGTAATGTATATTTATTATCACTCAAATTCACTAAAACAAGTTTAAAGCACAATTATCTGAGAATTTGAGAATTCAAATACACTTAAATGTTCAGAAAGCATCAAATTTTCACCAATCTATACCAGCTTCAAGACAGAATGTTTTTTAATCACTGCCTAATAACATTGCCACTATTAGAAGTATTTGTTTGCAGCTTTGGAAATGCAAATTTACCTTCTGAGAGGGGGACAGCATATTCAAGTTTTTAAAAGATGCATTGTAAAGAGACATGGAGAAAATTACGCTTTACAGTTAACTTTATATAGTAGCTTCTGTTATCTAAACTCATATAGAAATTAACATGATGGTTTCGGGCATAGAAATACTTTGGGTGTATTAAGTAAATGAGAAATTCACAAATGTAAAGCTTGCAACTGAGGACTAAATAGGAAGCTGAAAAGCAAACTGAGGTGTTTTAAGTAGGTTTCTACAAACAGCGATTAGAGACAAAAGCACTCCTACACAATAGCACGTATATTTATTGTGGGTAGTGGATAAATACCCTTTTGTGCCCATTTTGCTAACAACCCCATCCTTATTGTATAGTACCACAGAACAAGCTGTAAGAAGCTACTAGGATTCCATTCTATCAGATATATGGGCAGACAGTTAACTAATGAAATAAGAGGCAGATGTGCAAAGCTCATTTAGGGAGACAATTGCTGTAACTGATCAGCTATTCTCAAGCCCTAGAGGAGCAGAAAGATTAATGGGATACTTATCACCTGCAAGCTACCTCCACTGTTAGAAAGCTGACAAAGAAAATCCAAACAGAAGACTCTATAGTTAAACAAATGCAGGTAGCAGAGACATATCAAATATTTTATCATAGGATGTTATCTGGTTTATTTTTAATCCACCTCATATTCTGTAGAACTAAAAAAAATCCTTCATGCCCTCACTTGTCATCTTTCAAAATCATACCTCAGATGTATTAAAATATGACCAAGGCAATATAATGCTCTTACAAACATATTCCCATACTACAGTCTTCTAAATTGGTACATGTTTTCACCTTCTGATTTCACATCAAAAGAACAAATGTATCCAGAACAAGCATCAAACACAGCTACAAAAAATTATCCAAGTAAATTACATAGCTAATATTATGCATAATCAGTAATTTCTTTGTATCTTCATCAGGTTTCCAAATAGAAAACTCGATACAAAATATACATATTAAACTCATGAGTATTTCCTGGCTGAATCTAATAAATTTGAAGTTCTTAACTTTCTGAGACAGTTGTGTAGCTGTTGTCACCTGTGTAGCTTCAAACAATATGAAAAGAAGTTTGGAGCATGGCTCAAACCAAACATGCCTAAATGGCAAAAAAGCTAGGATAAGTACTTACGATTACAGTTCAGATAACAATAATGATCTAGTCTTAATGACACAAAAGCTGTATACGTAATAAAACAGGACTCCCTATATGAAGGATATAATAATTACATTAGTGCAATTACAGTAATAATTTCTATATGCTATATATAACTTTTTAATAGTTGGATAATCCTATAGGCTTGAGTAAAGTGGTTGTCTGTCCTAAAATTATTTTCTCTATTTGTCTAGACATCACTTGATAATTTTTGTATTTCACATTTAATCAATTGCCAGCTTGGATGCAGTTTTCTAGCATTCATAAAGCAAATCAAACTGATTTTGGTGAAATTCAGGAAGAGGAGGATATAGTTATGGTTACAGGACCTAGTTAGCACATCAGCAGGCCAGTTCTGTAATTGCCTGCTGATGAAAACAATCCACTGATAATAGCCATTAACACCTCTCATAACTTCAACACTTGACATTCTAAGAGGCTGGCTTTTATGTAAAAAAGAAACAAATAACTACCTTAGAGACTAGCACTTTTCACATGTGAAAATACAGAGGGAGATAGGAGAGCCTCAGAAGTTCATAGTGTCAGAGATGGATGCAAGGAATAGCTTTTGCAGAGAGCTGTCTACATCAGAAATTAACTGTGCAACATTCCAATTATAAGTAAGCAAAAATAAGGGTAGCCATGACAGAAAATGGGGAATACCATGCAACTTGATGGGTAGGAAGAAGAAAATAGAAACAGAAATATTTTCTATTCAGCTTTAAGTACTCATACCATACATTTCTTGAAGTAAAAGTGAATACAGAAACATAAAGCATTCATAAAAAGAGCCACCTTTTCACACTGTAAGTTTCTTGCTTATCAGTCTCAGTCTCACTTCAGGGACTCCTTCCACTCAAAGCATGAGGAAAAGTGTGTGCCCGCCATTATATGCTCCATTTGCTCCTTCCTAGCTGCCAAAGGCTCTACTGTGCTTCTTTCCTTTTTTGCTTATTCATGATTAAGCAGTTAAGATTTGAATTAAATAAAGATTTGCTTTCTGTTACGCAAACCACAATTAATCATCAGAGTTTACTGTGAGATCTGTTGTGGAGTCAATAGCAGAGAATGACAAAACCAGTTCAGACCTAATGGAGGACAGATCCATTTCTGCCTACTAGGAAAAGCTGTCAGAACACAATCTTTGGTTTATGAAGATTCCACATAATCAAAAGTTGTAGGGGCAAATAATAAATCTCTTCTGCTTAACTTATCCTACACACAACAGAAAAAAAATAATTTTAATACTCTTTTTGTTTTTAAATTTGCACAATCCTCTGTTCTAGGAAGTCAAACTTCTGCAAACTGCCTTACTGCTTTTAGCATGGTACAGACACTGAAATGATTTACTTCATTAGACAGTATATTTTCTAACAGACAAAAATGGAAAAGGAGGAAGAAAAAGTCCTGCTCCCATTTTACAGACAGAAGAGAAGATACAAACTGGTATCTTGACCAAAATCAAAACTAGAATTTGTAACATGAATCAGAATAAAGAAAAATTTCCTAAGCCCCAAACACACTGACAGCGGCATTTGTTCTTTCTCTTTACTGTTTCACAGGATTTGACAGAGACTTTTAGAGTGTGTAAGATTTTATTACTTTTAACATAACGAGAAACAAAAATGGTAAAAAGCTTTGAAAAATAATGGTTTCTCTGATTGAAGAGAGCACACATATCTATTTTCAGTTCTCTTCCCTCCCTCCCCCCACTTCACTCCAGTGAAAAAAGTATTCGCATTTCAAACTAAAACTGTTGCCTGCATTCTTGAGCCACAGATAAATTCTTCCTATGCCATCTGTATCAAATGCCATTAAGGAAGCTAATGTAATTACTAAAATACAAGTGGATATTTCCTGCATACAGGAAGGTTAAAAAGGGCACTCTTTAACTGAATGGAGTACGTGCTCTTTATATTTGCTGGGTTTAGTACTTTTCTTCATGGTCTATTCTCAGCCCTTTAAATATATCCATCAAAATTTAGCAATTTGATGGCAACAATGACCACATATATGGATGCAAAAACTAGGAGCATCAAGTGCATGACCTTAGCTAATCTGGAATAAATGATGTATGTCTGGCAATTATCTTGAAAAGCTCTAGTTTACTTGACTTCTTTTTCAGTGTTCTGTTGGCCCAGATATGCTAATTATTTCTTTTCACTATGACTTATTAATGTCTAAAAAAAGATAAATTTCAACTACACTATTTCAGTCATGCCTGTGGCATTAATGAAGTCATGGGTTCAAAACCTCAAAGTCATCATGCTGAACTGGTCAGTGTGAATTTCTATTGTGAAGAAATATAATGTAGGCTGATAAAATCAATTTAAAAAAAATCCTTGTGAAATAAGATCATGGTTTTGAACTTCTTTTTATTATTATTAATACAATGTGTGTATGAATCTAAGTGAATACCACCACAGTTTCATCTGGTCTTTATCAAGGTTTGCCTGCATTTTCTGTCAATGGTTTTACTTTGTGTCAACCTAAACCTTTATTGGAACTGGAATCAATTGTAATATTAGCAAAACCAAAAGTTAAATAGTTTTATATCTTATGTTCAACTTCAAAAAAAGAATGCAATTAACTATACTTCACAGCCAGGAGAAACCTTTCACTCAGTTATAGCTTATACTTATCTTAAAGTCTCAGGTATGGCTAAACAAAAACTTGAGAAAGTTTAATCCATTTAACCCTGTTCACAGATAAACCTTGGCCTTTATTACTCCTGTATAGCGTGGATCAAAGCTACAAGAGCTTTGACAGAAAAAAAATGCTTATGACAAAATAAAGACATGCTATAATATGCATTATTTTATTAATATATGAAAAGTGCATAAAATATACTTAGAAATGAGCATATGGTCCTAAAAGTAGTTAAAAAAAAAAAAAACCAAACCACAAAAAAACCCAGAAAATACTAGAATTAATCTTTTTAACATATATTTTGGTAAGGTCAGCTATTTCTATTTCCTAGTGATACAGTCTTCATGTACTTCAAACAAAACTGTATTGCTTCAAATTGGTCACTATAATTACTGGTAACTCATACCATGGTATCTCTTCTCAAAGTCCTTACTGACTTATGTGCCCAATGAGAGAGTAGGAAATTTCCACTGGTAACTGTCACTCAGAACTTGCGTCTTCATTTTTGATACACCTACACCCTTATACATTTTTGATACCCTTATACTCTTTTCAACATTTGTTACGAATTTGTTAGGAATGGCACAACAAAGTTTCAAGGACAGTTCATGCTGCTGACAGAAACTAAAGTATGTTTGGCTGTGACAGTGCTAGGAAAAAAGTGATGGTAATATTTTGAATGTAAATGCGAGTTTTCCTTCAAGTTTATTTTTTCTTAAAAAATGTCCGTCTTCTGCCAGCAAAATCTTATGATGAATGTTTTCTTGAAATATTTGCATAAATCCAACTTAGAATCAAAGAAATAAACTTGGGATTTCTTTTTTGAATGTAAATTAAAATTACTTGGATAGGTTAAATTTACATTATTCCCTCTCTGCCACATTTGTCGTTCAGAGAAACCTAGATTCAAGTTGATGTTTTTAATCAATTATCAAGTTACTGGTGAGTTCATTACAGATCTGAGAAGACGGAGGTAAAATGTAAAGATAGTTGAAAAGTTTTAAAGTAAATGCTAAGTATGTAAAACTCTTAACTAAAATGACAGATGTTCTTATTCCAAGCAAAGCAATTATTAGGAAAAAAAAAGGCAAGATGTGTATTAAACAGAATGTAATGTTTTGCAAGATTACTCTCAAAGTTTTTAGAACCATACACATGTCACATATTTTGTAGACATTTAAATTACGCTAATGGTCTTAATTTATGAAAAGCAAAGGCTGGCAAATATTCAGGAATTGCAGAAAGTCTGCAGATGGAAATCACAGACTTGCTGCAAAATAATTACAAGTTCACTTTTACCAGATGAAAGGAAATGCTATTCCAAACAACGTAACTCACTAAAATACCGAAGTCAGGGTTATGGATTTAACAATTCCCTTCTGCAGCCTTGATTGGCAGAACACAACATTACCACGAACCCTAGGGACCATGAAAGATGGCTGTATTAGTACTCCAGACCATACTCTGTATGGATAGATCTACTTTACCGAGCAGAAAAGTGACACAGAAAAACATGATGAATGTGAATTTGACTCAGTGCTTTTGTAGTTGATCAAGACAGTTATACTTCTTTTATGATTTTTTGTTATGGTGAAAAGCACTTCAGAACACATCCAATTTTCTTTATATCCAGTACCTGAAAACCTAGAAATGGTATCATCCAGGCTACCAAATGAAATACCTTTAAAATATTATCAGAAATCTTTAGAATTTATATCTTAATTTAAACACCTCAAATAAAGGCAGACAGATCAACATAAAAACCTGATTTTAATCTCTTCAAACCCAGCTCTAATGGTTTGGCCTTTTAATCAAATTTGTGAAATAAAACAGGTCTTAATACTAGGATAATGTTTAAAAGAATAAGAACGTTATGTAACAGTTTCTTGAATTATTTTATTATAGTAAGACAACCTATACTTCTTCACCACTGCAGTTACTAAAGGGAATCTGAATGGGGACTATAAAACATCCAGATGGAATCACAGAATGGCAAAAACCCTTGAGAACATACCCACAGAGAGGGGATTTATTACAATGTATACATGATTTACTTCATAAAATTCCAGACTTTCATACTGTGATCTCATGTGCTGTAATGATATTGACGAAACTAATGTTGGTGCCCCATGACTCTGAAAAGTCCAGCCTTATACCAACATGTGGAATTTCTGTCAATTTTGCATTAGTTAACGTGATGCACAAATTCTCATTCATTATCTAAGAAGGTGATCACTTAATTGACAAAATGAAATCCACTACCACTGTTCAGTTTCACCTCTCCTTGAAGATTTTAAAAACTGATCTAGTTTTTAACTGTTAGCACCTGTGGTAATTTTTTTCTTGGCCAACTGTCCATTGGGATTTACTCAATATAAGCATTTCTATTTCCCTGTCCTCCTCTTAAAACTGTAACTTTTTGGATAGACCTCTTTTCAAATAATTGTTGAAGCTAACTAATATGCTTATCTAATTGCTATACCAGAACAGATCTAAAATTCAGAAAAAAACTTCGACAGAGTTTCTGGATAATCCAATCTTATTTATCTAGAAAGAATCGCAATGAAAACCATTCCACTTTTTTCTAAACACCCAACAGTCCACTGTCAAAATAAAAATAGAATCCTGACTGTCTTCTGATTTCCCCCTTTATCCTATGATATTACTTAATAAAGTGGCTCAGAGTTGTGGCTAAATTTCTGCCACAGCTGCTGCCCAGGATGCTTTATTTCAATGGATGGAATAAGGCCAAAAAATAATAATAATAAAAAAAACCAAACATAAAGTTAAAATACTTTTCCAAGTTTTGTCTTGATATTTTATCAAAATGCCATTCCTTTCCTGATCAAGGTGCTATTCTTGTGATGAAATTTGTAGAAAAATTACTAAATGAAAACAACCAATACCATAGAAGTTGCCACATATTCAATACATCTGGGAAAAAAAACCCAACTATTTCATGTTCTGCCGATCCCTCACATTTTCCTTATTTAAATGAAGAAACATCTACCCCTCCTTCCTCTTTTTTTCTCAGTCCTTCACCTCCTCTCAAATCTGTGTTAGAGAAAATACATTTTGGAAGAATTACCTCAACAGTGAATTCTTTTCAAAGAAGTACACAACCCAATTTCACTCATTAACACAAGAAAACATTTGTATATTGTACCTTCACTACACCTCTTCACTACACTATGTTTTCCCTTCACCTCAAGAACCTCTTCCAATTCTTTCTAAAGCTGTCAAAAGTGACATCCTGGACAAGATGGATCATAAGTATGATCCCTAATGACAGTCTCTAGAATATCATGCTTTCCTTGAAAGTGCATTACTCACTGTCACTTTTTCTTAAGTTTATAATTTTTTTTTCCTTCTTTCTACTACTACCTTCTAGTTCTTTGTTACATTCTTTCCTACTATAGGGGGAATATTATCATCATGGCATGACACAACTAAAATATGTGTATGGCAAATGATGACAAAAAAAGAAGGCAAGAAAGTAAAACCACTTACTCATTACTAGTCCTCCTTACTTCTTACTTCCTTATATTTCTTCTCCTTGGCAACCTTGGGGCCATACTGAGAGATCAATGAGTAAACTAGAGCAGCTTACAAGTACCATGACAAAGCGTAACGTCACAGAACTCATGCAGCTTCCTAAATTTGTAAGGCCAAGATGACCATCTTTGTATCTAGTTGAGCACACTGTTGGTGAACTAATATTTTGTTTAGATAGTAATTGTTTTCTGAGACTTTGATAACAAGTTAAAAAAAATATTTCAATTTCCACACTGAACTCTGCTGACCTTAATTGGCAGCCATCAGGTCTTGCTCCTATCCTGAAGCCCTACTGACAAATTGTGATCATTCTAACACAGTGCCGCTCAAAACAGAACCACCACAGTCATAGATCTCTTGAAATAACTTGTATTTCTTGTGTTTCAGTTTTCTTTATTTACTTGACAGTAATATTGTTATGGGCTCTCCCTAGACCTGTTTTGACATCACTCTGCCGCCTTAATTTGACAGATCACAACTGTCTTTGCTGTCTGACAAGTTCTTTCACCATGAGGGTTTTCCATCGAAAGAAAATCTCCACATACAACATCACTATCAGTATAAAAAGACTGGCTCATAAAATTCCACGTACCAACAGACAAAATTAAGACATGCTATAAACCAATATATGTTTAGCAGGTTTGGTTTTTTGGGGGGAGAGGTAAATTTTGACATAAAATTACACTGAACACAGTAAAGATATATTCTTTTAGTCCTTGCAAAAATAATCCCAGATCTGTAGAGAGTCTGTTAACATCTAGATAAATCAGGCTTGATGGTTCATTAATGTTTATGTTATCATTAACGTTGTTTTCTATCAAAACCAAAAAGGTCTATAAACAGGCATATTTTTAAGATTCAAGTGTAGTAGTTTCTCAAGATAACTGATTCAAGAGTTCTTGTGGAATATTCTTTCTTTATGCCATGCAAACAAGCACATCCATATCCAATAGAATATGGAACTGTATAAGTGCCTTTAAATTGTTAGGACAAGTAAGGAAGTTTTGTAAACTTGGTCAAGGCTTAAAAGGTTTTAGTCTGGGTCATAAAAGCAGGTGGTAAGTTGAGAGAGAGTTAAGGAACACAGAAGGAGAAACTTTGACCAGCCCTAATGAGATTAGTTTTGTAAAGAATCTGGACATATAGCTCAGGCTAGACAGAAAAGGATTATTAAACTGTGCTTCACGAGAAATACACCTTCCAGGGCAAAATCTGATACAGAGATATTATTTTCACCCTATAGTTTATCAGAGTTAGGTAGTTTGGAAAATACTGCTGAGATAATAAAGTAGATTGATTCCATTTTTAAGCCTTTACAGGCCAAAGGGTGGGGCAAATACCAGCCCAACTGTTTCAGCTCCAAAATCAGGCAGAGTCCCCTGCTGAGTTCTGAATGATGAATTAAGTGGAATAAGAACCAGAGAACCTCTGCCTGTGGGGAGCTTCAGTCACAGCATGAACATCCTGTAGATACTGAATACCTTTCTGGCATACCACCTCGTTTTTCTTTGGACCTGGACAGTAGAGGAGAAAATAAAGGGGGAAAAGGTGGCTGTTCTAAAAAACAAATTGCACAACTTTGTCCAGTGTTACCATGCAGCACTGTTGTATATCTGATATGATGATTCCACCTACAGGCTATGTTACAGTAGCGACTGTACATATTAAGAACTTCCTCAAGAATCTTAAAAAAATTATTTCCTTGAAATAACATTAAATAAATTTCTTGCTACTCTTTTTGTAGTAGGAGACAACCTTACTGAGAAAAAAATGGGAAAAAAGAAGACTGTTTTCCATGAAAGCTGAAAGTTAGTACAAGAAGGGAGACTTCTGACCTGGATGGTATTAGGACAAAGAAGTATGAAGTCCTCAGGGAGGGTGTTCTTCTAGGCAAAAGACCAGTCCTTCCCAGGCCTTATGGCTTGCAACTGGAACACAGGCTACTAGCTTGAAAAAGTAACTTGTGAGAAAGTGCTCAATACTGCTGAAGGTAAGGGGGACCCAAAGGCCACAAACAACTCCTTTTCTTGCTCTTTAAAGGTTCCAGTATTGTGTGTATTTCTTTACATTCTTTTAAAGAACAGCAACTGGTATTGTTTGGTTTCTAATTATGTAATTTTTATAGTAGCACTTTCAACAGTAATTTAGCAACTTCAAACATCTAGTGGCTTTTTATTTTCAAGGATAACTAACAGAGTTTCTTTTCAGCAAACCTGACTACACTGCTACCAGCTTTTGTTATCCTGAGGGCATATATTTTTTTTACTGCTGCACTATCTTAACCCCTTCCATTGAATATATGTAGCTGATTCTAAACTTTACAATTAGTCTCACATTTTTAGTAATTTTTTCTCCATTGGTAAAGCAACAGACCCACCCCAACTTCTGCCTAATGGGAACTCCATACATTTTGGGTTGTAAAGACATCTTGATTATTAACTAATGTAATAACGATAATATAATCAAGGACATATAATCTGAGTGCCAACAACAATTTCAACCCTTAAGTTATGTTGGGACCACACAAGCCAAACACAAAGGAGAAGGCATGAGCAGTTAACCTCTGCTACATAGTCTAATGCATCTTAGTAAGTGTCTAATTCATTAGACAGGGACAGAGTGGCTCATATGTGTAATTAATAATTGGCAAGTTTACTTTCAAAAAGGTGCCAGATGCTATGCAGTTCCTAGTTGCTGTCTGGATCTCTGATCTATAATGTTTCCTGCCATGTTAAACATCTGTTCAGAACATACTTCTGCACACAGGAACTTCAGTAATTCAAGAGTTAAATCTTCAGAATTGAATGAATGTGTCTCCTCTTCACTTTTGGGTGTTTGTAATTATATCCCTTTAAAGACATCATAAAGGAATATTATGTGAAAGAAAAATGTTCTGTAACTGGTGTGAGTGTCATTATAGCTTGTGATAAACACTGTAGATAAACAAGAGAGACTTCTACTGTGGCGCCTGCTCTTTAGTTCTTCTTCTGAATGCCAGTATTGGGATCTGTCTTATCACTAGTAGCATATTTTGAAAAACACAGTGGAAGTTGTAAAGCTTTGAACCCTGGTGCTGCTGGAGTATGTGTAAATAAATAGGCAGATTTGAATATCCATTTAACCTTTCATAATTTCTTTGTTCCTACCCTACAGACTCCTGGAAAACTGGTGTTGTTTTCTGTCTCCATGTGTATCAGACTCATCAATGTTTTTTAGTAAGAAACACTTTCAGTCCTGAAGTGTTTGCAGAAACATGAACAGACTGTGAAGCCTTTCAGTAAGATACTAAGAACTAATCACAGAAAATTTCTTACAACAAAGTTCTTAAAAGCCCACAAGTAGCAGTTTGAAATTAACGATTTTTTTTTTTTTTTCTGTCTATGAAGGGATTACAATATGTGTAGGCAAGATTTCAATTAGCAGCAGCATTTCGAATTATATCCATCGGAGGATTTCAAGGGTTTTCATGTCCTGTTTCAGAATTACCTATTATTTTCTTGGTAAAAACAGAATTACATTATTTTCTTGGTAAAAAACAAATCTTGCAAATTACTTGGGAAAATTCATAAAATAATAAAGGAAAATAATTAAAAATATCCCCCAGTGCAAACCAACACTCAAAGCTTGAAACGATATGAAGTTATTCAATGTCTTCTTAGTGATGATGAATGGTTTTAAACTTACTAAAGCAAAGCATTACCTGCAACTCATTAGTGTTCAAACCTTACTATCTAAATGGGGTTTGTTTTCAGACAGTAATGTGAATTCACTGGGATCCTTTTACAAGTATTTACAGTGTGAGATAAAAAGAAATCTTTGAACAGGAATCCTACTACCAAAAGTTAAGGAAATCTGTCTTCCAGAAGATTGGGTCACGCAATTCACTGGCTTTAACTGCACTATGCTAAGCCTGCAGCATAACATCTGACTAGAGTTAGAAAAAGTGCACCTAGGGCACATGGAAAGAAAGGAGTGGGAGGCGGCATGGCAGAGAAGAAATATGTTATGAACTCCTTAACCTTGAAAACCAATGCAGTGTTCTTGCCCCAGTACAAACCAAACAGTCCGTAAGATTCTTGACCCTGAACTGAACTGAGTGATCATGTAGACTGAGACACACACTGCAAATGACACTAGCCTGACCTCCCTGCAGAAAGAGTTTTCACATTCACCTTGATTTCTAACAGGAATTCTCTCATGTCTAACTATAGCTGGCACTAGCTTTATATGAAGCTTGTCTGAATGCAGAGAAAGGAGAAAATGTTATATACTAAAATGAGCTTCAAGGTAATGATTAAAGAACTCCTTAAAAATAAGAATCACTTTCTATATATATATACACACATACACACAAACACACATAAAAATTCAAAACAAAGGCTTGTTTCATATAGTGACTTCAACACAGACCATCTTTGACGCCTCAAGGGAAGATGATATATTCTTGACTTCATCTGCAGTTGAGAGGCAGTCAACCACAGAAAAAGGGAAAAAACACTTTTTTTACTGTTCTGTGCAGGTGGATAGCTGACTTCGAAGGACATCTGTCTATGACTGTGTGAACAAATGCAGTGACGGCAATGTTAGAGCAAGTTAAGGTTAATGGCACATAGGAAACTGGGATTCACAGGCTCTCAAGCCACAAAGATGCTCCAAAACCATTCAGCAAATACATGACATTCTTCCTCCTGATAAGCTGGATCGAAAACTATATTTAGAAAAAAATGTATAAAATAGTCATAAAGATCACAAGTAAAATCCGTCTCAATACTTGATGGTAAGCCCCAGTAAATTTTCCAATGTTATTTACCCTATCAGGCATTCTGTTGATAGAAAGGCTAAGACATCCTGTACCATCTAACTTCTTTTTATCTCTTCTCTTTGGTACATTGAACCAATCAAACCCCTTACACTGTACTTCATATAGTTTATCTCCCATCCATCAATCACTCTTGTGGCCTGCTCTTCTGTTCCCTCTGCATGTGCGTGCATCCTTCTTGAAGTGCTGGCTATAGAATGGTCTTACCTCCAGATGGTAAGGGTTAGACTGAAGTTATGCACAAAAATGAAATCACCTCCTCAGCTATTCTTCCTAGGCATGCAAGTATTGCACAAGTCCTTGTTGCCTCAGTGCTGAGCTAAGAGAGCCCAGAGTATGCTAATTATTATAACAATCCCTACATTCTTCGTGTGGGTTTGTCCCTCATCTCCTACCCTCCAGATATAGTCTATACTCTTTGATCCTAGAGACTGGATCCAGCATTTGTCTCTGTTGAAATTTGGCTTTTTATTGAGTTTCAGTTATTCCACAAAATAATTCAACATATCTCTCGAGTGGAATGCCTTTGCTTCTCATTTTGTATATCTCTGCCTAAGCAGTTAGCTTTGCCAGGAACAATTCTGCACTGTAATAAAGATAGCTAATAAAAATACCAAAGTAGGATTAAAAAGTGGCTTATAGAAATTTCAGCACTATGAACAGCTTCACATTTTACTTAAGTGTTCTTAATTCCAGTTAATACAAATTTGAAAATCATAATACTATTTTTAAATTCCCTTTCTTTCTTACTTGCTAATATTTATTTTGATCAGAATGTTGGCTACATGCTGTGCTACAGACTGGAAAGCAAATACCCAAAGTCACATTAGTTGAAAGAAGGCATGCCTGCACACACAAACAAAAATATTTTGGAAATGGCAGAGTGAGAGTAAAGAATGAGAGAACAATATGCATGGAAAATTAAGTTCTGCAAGAGGATGCACTCACAGATGCTTTATAGTATCTGTGCTCCTGAGCACAACAATAATACAAGGGTTCTCAGAAGCTTCCAGGAGAAAGCCAAGGGCCATGTTAAGCCCCAAAAAAGTACTTCCTCACCCCCCCCACCCCCCTGAAAGCATATGGGATTTCCAGATTATTACAGTATCTTAGGAAAATGGTTATTGCAGTTTTCCTAATACAAAACTCAGTATTGTTCAAGGAAATCAGGAACTGATTGTGCCAGCGGTAGTAGATGCCACACTTGTGGTCTTTGGGAGCTTTTAGTAGTGTCATTTAGCACCCAAGTTCTATTCAGTTCTAAAGGATTTTTTTTGGCAATTTTTCAGTTGTTTCAAGAAGCCTCCTGTCAAATAGCATACAAAGCTACTCCATCATCACTTCTACTGAATATTTTCACAAGGCTGTGTGGTGTGTTAATGAGAAGAAACAGATTCTGCTCCTATCAGCACACAACCATTTTTTGTTTCATCTGATTTGAATTGTGCATGTATCAGAAACACATCAAATGCACACCAAAGAATTCTTAGAGAGCGCTTTTGGAGAAAGGCTACCTGGCTGACCTTCTATGCAGCTAACGATAAAGGAAAAGAAAAAGCATTTCTAATGTTTGTTTGGTACTTCCTAAAAAAAAAATAAAAATAGGGAAAGTGTTGTATGTGACTATGTTTCAATCTTGGACCTATTGTTACCGTTCAGGACAGTCCAAGGATGGCTGTGGTGAAAATATTTTTGCACATCTGTGTTTGACAAAAAGAAGATACAACTTTTCTTTTGGCTACAGATTAGATTACACTCATCTGTAACATTTTCACCTAAACCCTAGAATGTTGTAATGCACTTTACATGGAGGGAATTTGCAGACCATATGCAAACTAGAATTACTGAAAACATATCTATGCAAGTGTTAAATGGAACTCCACAATGAGTATAGTTAAGCTCAAAAATGTGACCTACACGTATTGCATGTTTGTTTTCAACTGGATTCTATATGGACAATTTTAACCTTTGCAACTTCTGTTCTGTGAGGCATTAAAAGAAACTGAGTTGATGAACCATACTAGGCTGTTTTCAGTACACTCTGTTTGAAGCTATTTGCATTCCATTGCAAATCAATCCTTTTTAACCTGTCATTGAGGAAAAATTCCACTTACATTCTGAGAAGTTGATGAAATATTTGAAATTCAGTCGAGTGCAAGAACTTGCTTTAGAAAAAGGAGCGAAAATGAGTACTATTTCAGTGAAATTGAGAGTTTTACCAATAGATATCTATTCTGCAGTGTCAGATTACTACTTGATAGTGTTCCTTTGCTACAGTTGGGAATTTATATGAACAAAAAACCAAAACAATTTTGATTATGAGTGGCCCTTGTTTTTGGTCTAGACTGACCAGATCATTGCAGCCCTTTTATTTCAACTCCACACAAAAATTAAAAAGCCACTGCTTAGATATTAAGTATTGTTCCCTCAAACAATAAATCAGCCAGTCTTCCATGGGACAGAATGATGACACAAGATAAAGGAAAATGAGGTGGCACGCTATGACTGCAAGATTTTTTGCCAAAAGTTTGAGACAGCTCAGCTACTACAAAAAAGTGAAATCATAACTAAGTTGTGTACACATTTCCAAATATATATTAACAACATCTATCTCAAAGCATCAGCAGGAAAAATTCCATACCATAAAGAAATATTGAAAAACAGCAAGAAGAGGACAGGTATTTTTATATTTCAAGCTTGAATATTCAGAGAAAGAGGACATGCTTCATAGAATGCAAGAAATACTTTTATGGTGATCAATCTGAAAAGCAGATAGCACCTCCAGACTTGATTAAAGGAAGTTTATTTGATGCTTTTTGATTATTGTAACTAAAACTTTTACACATAAAGCAATGAATTAAACTATTTCATAAAAAACTGACAAGCTAATTATTGCTTGCCAGTAAAAACCCAAAATTTAAATTATCAAAATCCCACAGGAATTCTATGTACTCATATATCTTGAATAATGCCACTAAAACCTGTGTTTTGAGGAGTCATGACATGGAGAGCACTTTAAAGCACTTCAGGGACCACCATTGGTGCTTTTAATAAATAATGGCAGGAAATTTCTCAAAGTAAATCAGGTATCAGACTAGGAGAAAATTGAGAATTCTCTTTTAAAGGCAACTTAACCAGGCAAGAATTCAGTTTAATTAAGATCAAGGGTCTCACACAGGCAATGAAAAAAGAAAAGATGAGAAGTACACAGTGACTATAAAAGCAGCTTTCTGAGTTCTCTGCTAAGAAGAAAAAAAGCCCAACTATTCTAGAGGGAGCAAACAGAAATTAGAGTCCTGCAGTGTAAAATCTACAGTGTGCTTGGATTTTTTTCTTTATAGGTTGCTATTTCAATATCTGGGGAAGAAATGACTAGTTTTTAGAAATGAGAGAAATGTGAGTGATTGAAGAAAAGGTTGGACATAACATTAAGGAAAAATGATGGGAATGACAGTCCTTATTTTGGAACTCGGTGTTTGGTCTGTAAGTAATGATTCCCGAGACCCAATTAGGTGGCTGATTCACAGATGGGACAAAATTTGGAACAGCAGTACAAGTGGGTATTAGCAGAATGCTACAATAAAACCATGTCTCTCTCTGGACAGACAATGAGATAAACTCATGCTGCCTCACAGTTGTGAGGTTCCTGTGGTCTCTAGCTTTTCAGTCTTTGTCATATGCTGGGAACTGTTGTAGTCTTGTTCTTGCTATGACTGACCAAAAGGCAAAGTTGGAACAGCATTGATGAAGGATTTTTTTTTAATCTATGAAAGAGCTCAGGCAAAGCCAAGATAATTTTAGTTGTATTGTATAAAAACTATAGTGCAATTAATCAATTGTCAAATGGAGAAGGAAAACACTGCTACATATTTTGCAATCAACTTCATTGAAATAAGAGACTTAAGAATGGAATCTATCAAACATCTTACAGTCATCTCCACGTTCTCGATGACTACCTCAGATCATTAACTTCAGGTGCCATTAAGTAAGAACTGCGCCTTAAGTGAGAACTGCACCCTACTCATAGCTATAAAATAAACTGTATAAAATACCTGAAGCTTCTGAGAATTACCAAGCTGCTATACCATTCGTTTGTATTATTAAACAATAATATTATTAAATAATAATGAGACAGCAGAAAAAGGCTACTTAGAAGTACTTCCAGCATTAAAAGAGGGCCAACATTGTGGAGAGCAATAACTGAGACCATAGAAAGATGTACACTAATATTTAGATAAAACACATGTATAATAGAAGGAGTTTTAGAATTTGAACACAAGGCTGTATTTTTTCTTTGCAGTTCTTCACACATTATAAACTTTGCCTTAATGAGACTTTTTCTTCCCAATAAAGAAGAAGATTTTGGGTTAAAACAATTCTGGAAGGAAAAAGGTTACTTGGCTGTATGTATTCGTCTGGATATATGATGTAGGAGCAATGCATACTCATGCAAATTGAGCAACGCATACTCATGCAAATTACCCCATCACTATTTTACCTGCATTCGCACTGATTCATTACTTTCTGCATGAGCTTGCCGTATTTGCAATTTCTGCAATACCTCCTGCCTTACTTACAAGGCAAATTTTCTAACTATGAAGTAATAAAGTCAACACATAAAACACTACAAAAATCCTTAAAAGTGTCCAAGGGCAACTTTCTTTAAAAAATCATAATTTTTCATTCCCCTCTAGGGACAACTCTTTATTTGCCTGTGTGAATCCAACTGACCTGCATGAGCAAATAGTGTCCCTACCAAATATAGATATACGTATCAATAATATCAGAGCACAGTCTTCAATTTAACTTGTTCTATGGGAATTGATTACACTTTTTAATTGTATTTTTCACTAGTTTTTCAAAGTCAGGCTGAAACACTTACATCAATATTCTGAGGAGGAAAAAGCAAACTATAAAAGAGTTTTTTTCATTCCAAGATGACAGGATGTATCTTTACACAGCATCTCACTTAGGGAAAAAAAGGGGTATAAAAGCTATCACTTTTCATTTCTTTAAATTAAATTAAACGCAAGGAAGTGAAATCAACAACACATTAACAACTGATTCATTTATTTATCAAAAATAGTTATAAAAGGCTAGTGAAAAAGAAAAACTGTTCATATCAAATGACTAATAGCTAAAATATATAACCTGATAACAGAACCGTACCTTCAATCAACAGCTCTTGTCCATGACTGCCCAACAATGTTCGGGATAGGAAAGGGGCAAAATCAACAAAAATTTCTCGCAGGAGAGGGGCCACCTTTTCTAAGGCTCTTTCAAGCTTTGCAGTGATACTGTGGAAGAACAGAGACCGTGATTGAAAGAACACATAACAACAGAAACTAAATTATGTCAGATCATACCTGTTTTTAAAAGTTGCGGTAAGCTTCTTTAGAAAAGAGGATGGTTACCATTTCATTGAACTTCATAGTGTTTAAATGGCTTTAAGGAAATGCAAATGTCATGTCAGTCAGCAGTGCGTCAGCCTTATAAAGCCTACAGCATTTACAGAGCACTCCTGAACAAGTAAAATTTTTATTCTCAGTTTCAAACATTGTAAGCAGAATGCCAGATATTTAAGTGTAGGTCTATTTCACCTATCTCAGCTTATATGCATCTCATAATCCTACATAAATTTGAAAACTTGAAATTTTTTATTTACCCAAAGAAAACACAAGTAACTTGTTTATTTGTTCAAGCTTTCAAATAACATTGTGAAGGCATTCAAATTGCATGGCATTGCAATGCTAGACAAGGGAGTGTATGAGAAAGTGTTCTAGCACAGATATGAAAAAAAACAATATTCTTTTCTCCCACTTTGAGGAAACATGATCCCAGATAAATAAATTTTCTTTGCATTTATACTCCTCTGCATGTTGAGATAATACAGCCTTTGAAGCATGGAACATTTCTACTTGTACAATGAGGTGTTGTGACTTCTGATGCTTCTTAAATTTCAGAAATAATATACCTTTGTTTGAAGATACAAACCTAGCAATAGTATGTGAACATCAGCATTGTGCTAAGGATTGTACCTTTTAAAAGTCCTTCCCTTGAATAATACTTATGCCCTCTGAAACTTTTTTTCCAGGATTAAAAAGCCGATGTGTTATCTTAATGAACTATTACTTAAAAATAGAAAAGAAATTACAGATGCAGTCTCATCTACCAAGAATTTTTGCTGTTCTCTTTCCGACTACTGATTGGGTTTTCTTTGTGCTTGAATTACACCACCAAAATATTATTGTCTTTCAAAAGCACCATTATAGGCAGAAGGTTCATTTTTTGACAGAATCAAAGAGAATGAACATTGATATTTAACTTTTATACTTTATCTACTATCTATAAACACTAAATAAATGTGGATATTTTAATTCAGATCACATGATGATCCCTACATTTAAGAAGGAAGCAGACATTATAAATGGATTGGAAGTTTTCCTTCATTAGCTTAAAAATATTTTACTGAATTCCTATAGCTTGCTTTCTTTCAATGTGCTGCTTTCCCATTTTGAATTCAGATATGAATTTTCTAGTATTTTAAAAGATGGATTCATATCACCAGTCTTTGTTTTAGTGAATTTCATTATGCTAAAGTGTCTATTGACTATACTTGAAATACAGGTGACCAGACTGGAGTTTTTACTTTGCATCATGAATCCACCCCAAGCTTTTGCTGCTAGGGATAAAAAGCCTACTATATTAATTCAGATTTCTCTAAACCTTGTTTTAAATAACGGTTTCACTGTAAACTGGTTTCAAAGGCCTAATTTTTGAGTTCATTTCACTTTCAAAGCTCTACATACAATAGAAAAAAATTCAAGTTCAAAAGTTTTTAAAGTAAGACCAATTTTTATTTAGGAATCAAGTAATATGGGAGGTGTGGATGTGCTATTAATTTACACTTTGGATGAGCTATAAATAAACACCTTGTTATCAAATGGATAGCTGATAAATTTTGTATCTTATGCATCTACTAGTGGGCAATTGGGAATATTGTTTTGTGAAAACATAAGATCAAAGCTTAGCACTGTTTAAAAATGCATATCAAAGAACAGAAATTAATATTTAAGCAGAAAAAAAATATATCTTTTTCCTTCATGTAAACCCCTGTGCTGAAAACTGAGTTCTGGTCCTTCAGTTTCAAAAAGCAGAATTAAAAAAAAAAAACAAACGGACACAGAGATCTCAAAAATGTTCTAGGGAAGCACGTGGCCCATCTACTGACTTTCCTGCATGAACACACACAGAGGAGAGAGACCGATATTATTCTACAGCTGCTTCCATCATCTCTTATACCTTATAATGCATCCTGCAATGATTAGGGTATGCCACCTTCCCAGCCTCATTCCAGGCCAAACCTCTATGTCTCAATCAAGACTACTAAATGTCTAAAAGTCTAAGATCATTCTCCTGCTTGCTTCCCTTTGCTCAGTCTACAGCCATAAGCAGCACTTTTCCTATGCAACTGCTGTATGGGAAAGGCTTAGATAGGTTAATTTTCACTTCATGCTCTCTGCCCCCACAAACAACTCTGACTTTTAATTTCCTAGAAGCTAAAGCACAATGAATTCAAAGTAAGAAAAAAAATAATATAAAAAAAAAGTTGTTTTTTTTTTTTCTTTTTTTGGGGGGGAGGGGAGAATGGGGAGGGGAAAAGCAAAAAAAGCCCAGAAGACATTTCTTGGGTTGATTAGATTTGAGTTATCCGCATTTATGATTTTGTGCTCCTCCTATGGGTTTTTTTAGTCATAATTTCAGTTACTGCTCAGAGTCCAGCTACTTCTGAGTTCAAATGGAATTCAAAATTTGAATTCTAGATTATGCAACTGAAGTTTTTCTTTGACTACAGGACAAAAATGCTTGTGAAAAAACCAAGAACACTGCATTGGTTAAAACAACTGAAAAAGAAACTGATTAACAATACAGTTTAATTTTAACATACTTCATTATCTGAATTTTAAAAAACATTTCACCCTCAGTGAAGCACTGTCCTAACATATTAAGAAGAAGCAAAAGGAGTGGTTTAATTACACCATAACGTTATTAACTTGCTTGTAACACTGTCAAGCAATAAATAACATCATACAGATGGTCATTCTCTCCTTGATTACTCACACCTTTTGGAATGGAGCCAAGAGTACTCACACTTTCAGGCTGGGCCCTCACTCATGTCTGTGATTCCACCTGCAACCCTCACTTGACGCTTGAGATGTGACCAGCAAAAAAGTGCAGAACAACTGTGTGTTAAAACACTGAAGCACCAATACTTTTATTTTACAGATTACCTAGGGCCCTTGATTTAAGTTTATTTTCTTCTTAGTTCAATAAGGAATGAAACTAACTTACTCATGAGCTAGCTTGGTTGCTGTCTCCACTCCAATCTTCTTAAAAACATACCTCGAAGTGGCCAGACAACTAAGGGACACTTGGCAACTTGGCAACTCCTTAGTATAACCTGTGTCACCTTTTTAGGGCAGACAGGTCAAAAATTTGTCTTTGAAGTGTGCTGTGGCACAAGTCAATACCTTTACAAAATAATAACCTATTATACAAAGATATTTAACAGAAATTTCAGAGGGCGTTTTCCTGGCTGCCAGTGTAAGAGGGGTATTAACGATCCCACAGCATGTGTCTCTTGCACACCAAGTCAAATCTGGTGAACCATTTAGTTGGCTGCACAAACACATGTCTGGTTTCATCCTCTCCAGTTTACATACAAGGCTGGTATGGGAAGAGAAATTATAATTAATGTTAAAAGATAGAACTTGTGTACCTCATGTTCTCAGCTGAATCCTCTGGCATTGGAGCAACAGTTTGGACAGCTGGAAGATTTTTGCTGGTAGCACCATTCACAAAGCTGGATGACGAAGAGGAAGAAGAAGATCCTGAGTCTACTGCACCTGTCCCCCAAAAAATACAGGTCTTAATTCAGTCTGAGGAAATATAACTTTGAAAGACTTTTAATAGGGTCCTTGTCTTATTCATCTACTTTAAGGAAATAATGTTACTTATTGTAAAACAATTAAAACCATCGCATACACTATCATATAAATTTATACCTTATTTTTCTAGCATAGTAAGAAGCTTAAACAGTTATCAAAAATCAGGCAAAATAAATCCTTACCTCATTTCCATTATTCCCAAATTATATTCCAAAGATGAAAACATTTTTACATCATCCTGTAAAGCAAGATCTTTCTAAAATAAAGGTATATTTAAGATGACATTGAGTGGAGAATAGAAATTTAACTTTTTTTTTAAATATACATATATACACACACACTTCTTGGCTGCCCAGTTGCAACTACAGGGAGTAAGAAAAAAAAAAAATCAAATACGACAGAGAAGATAGATAGAAAATGTATATTCCTTCAGGAACCAATGGGCGAAAGTAGCATCTGAGGAGTATTAAGATCCTAATTATAGTTTTTCTGTTTCCTTCCTTGAGTCAAGGAGAGTTTTAAGATCTTAGAAGTAGAGAGGGCAGTGGGGGTATCATTGTAATGGCTGTGAACAGCTGCCCAGAAAAAAGATGCAGACAGAGCATACATTTATACTTTAAGTGATCTGGGTCAGAGCTCAGGGCTAAACTTAAGACTCTAAATGCCAATCTATCATGTTTGCTGAAAAAGCACTGTGAGTTCAGCCTCCCTGAGTCAAACCAGCAAAGGCTCAAAGTGACCATGAACTGCATTGAGAGCACTGTGAAAAATGCTGTTCCTGTTCCTTGTCCCTGTTGCACAGTCCTTGTGCAACACGCCACTGCAAGAGAGGTAGCAAGGGGCAGTTTTGTAGTCGGAGTTCAAAGCCTACGGGGCTGCATTGCTACGAGAGACAAGGGCGACCAGCAACAAGATCTATCCAAGTTAGCAGCGAGGGGTGGAGAACCCAGTTTAAAGATCAGTGGCATTATTCTGCCATTTAAAAAAAAAATAACTGGTAACTCCCTGATGCTTGTCAGTTTCAGCAGTTCTTTTGTCACTGTCCTTTGCATTACACAGGTCTGCATTATTTTTCAGTTTTCTGCAAAGCTCTACAAAGCATTTATGGTTTTTTAGCTGCTTAAGCAGCAGCTGACAGTGAAGTAGAGGTCAAATGCTGGTTATGGTGAAAAATTCTCTGGCAGCAGGATGAATTTTTTTTTTTTTTAATTTAATTTGGCTTTTTACTGCTAAAAGAATTACAGTAAAGATCAGAATTTGGACTGGCTCATTTAAGAAAAGTTGTATTCAAAGCAGCATAAAAAAGCAGCAGGATTTGCTGGGCTTGCTGACACTGGAGTAGCTGGTGAGGGTCAGGATTTAGAGTAGGAACTGATTTAGTTTGCCGTTTTAATAGCGAAAATGGGAGGTGGGTTGTGGCTTACACTGCGGGTTCTGACTTGAACTAAATACAAATTGTAAATGTACCCAAACACACTAAGAAAGAAACACAATACATATTGTAGGCTATCTCTCTCAACCTAGGAACTACAGCAACTTAGCTGGGAATAGGGTAGCTTAAAAAGGAATAAAGCTTGCTATATATGTGCATACGCATGTGTGCATGTGAGTATTTATATTATTTATATACTTAAATGTTTTATGTATTTATACTATTTTCATATTTATTTTCATATATACCTAGATAACACATATTTTTACTGCTTCTTTCCTTTCCCTTCCAAATTCAAAGTTTCTTCATAAAGGTTGTTGTCTAAAAATGCACTTGCTAAGTTGTTTAACCAGCTAGGGTCCCAGAAGAGGTCGAACAGACCTAGAACTACTAGATTAACATACAAACAAGAATCAGGATATGAATCACAGAAATTCCAATCTAAATCCCTGTAAACCCAGTTTCTTACATAAAGAGATGAAGGAAGAAAACCTATCATCTCCCAAAGCATACATTCAAAGCACTAAAAGGACTTCAGTAACATACAACTCATTACATTGTGACAGTGACATTGACTACGACAGTGATGGCAGATGGAATGTAAACACCGACTGCAACCCATGAATAACTGAAAAAACACTTCAAGCACAAGTCCAGCACAGAATATACCTCAAGGATAAAACTGTATTTCTAGAGTGTCTGTAACATACTGTAAAAAACCCTGTAAATAGGTTTGGGGGGACATCTAGTGTTTCTAAAAAATTCTTTATCACAGGAAAAAAAAAGAAAAAAAAAGTGCCATTCAATGAAATTCTACATACTATTTTAAAATCATTAATAAATAGATAATTTCACAAACTACAAGTATATAAACCAGAAACTATCTGAATACTTTATGCATATATCTCAATACTGACACAAACGATCACTTTTTTGACTACCGTAAGCTTAGTAATAAAAAATGGCAAACCCAAGCATTTTAATCTAAGGTATATTTACATGTTTTCAATGTGATAATTTTTTTTACTGTCATCAATGTGTTTAGCATTTCTAAAATGTGGATATAAAATTAAAACTTTTTAAAAAAGGAAGGGCTTCTGAAACTACTTCTTAAAAGAATTCATCAATAAAGCTCATTCAGATGAATTCAGACATAAAAGGATTTACTAAAGATCTTATGTAACATATAGTTCTAATTATATCTGATACTTGCTGAAAGTCCATTGGATCAATACTTTAATCAAGCTAATCCATAGTCTAGGAGACAAAACCATTTGCATTAAAAAAAAAAAAAAAAAAAGTATCTCGAAGATCTACCAAAAAAAAAGAAGCATCCTTTAATCCACAGTGACTATACCATGGTATTTGAAATACTGTCCTTGACTAAGAACAGTATTGAGGAAATAACTGATTTTTAAATGCAATTACTTACAAAGAAGAGCTACTACATTCCAGCCAAAACAGTTCAGATCTTTAATCATAGAGAAGATTGAAAAGCTTACACTATCCAGTATAATTTGGAAAAGAAGATTTCAAATGTATGATTTTTTTTTTTGCGTGATATAAGAGTACCTAAAAGGAAAGCCATGCAAGATTAACAGAAGTGGCTACACAAATAGAAGTGATAACATTATTCAGAGCATTCACTCCTCCTGTCTGCCTCAGGATAATTATAAGATTTTTATATATATATATATTTATCCTTAGAAAATCAAAGTTCTATTACCACGCATTAAAGGTAATCTGCAAAAGGAAACAAAAATAATGAGTGTGTATTCATATTATTCCATGAAGCAGAAGGATGCCGAAAGCTTCCCTCTCCATTTTCTGCACACCCAGGGAGATTTTCACTTTCCCAACCCTTGACTGAAGTTGTGATATCCATGAAGAGAGCTCTTCTCTCAAGTGCTTTTGCTTAGTTTAGAAAGAAAACAGACCATAGCCAGACATTTCAAAGGAGTTTAAGTAAACATTAGTTGCTCTCAGTAAGGATTTCTGAATCCAAACCACCGTCTCCATTGTCAATGGGCTTCTTCATGACAGACAATCCCATTATTACTTTTATAAATAATTTAAAAAAGTTCTTGTCCTCCTTCTGTAGGTCACAATAAACAAGTATCGATAATACATGACTACAGTTATGTTAAGTGGGTTCATACTGAAAAAGCTTCAAAAAATATCAGCATAATTTTCGCTGACAAATAGTAATTGCCCAGAATGTTAACTCTACACAATCTATGATATATTTATTAAGTAACTAGTTGTTTAAGGAGCAGTTAATTGGTATGTATGCATCCCTGGCGGTGTTCAAGGCCAGGTTGGATGAAGCCTCAGGTGGCATGGTTTAGTGTGAAGTGTCCCTGCCCATGGCACGGGTGTTGGAACTAGATGACCTTAAGGTCCTTTCCAACCCTAACTATTCTATGATTCTATGACTCTATAAACATCCCCTACTGCAGAGGACTGGAGAAGTTAGCTCATTTCAATTCTAAACTATGCTTATAAAAAAGTATTATGGATATTTATTCACTTATTTAAGGCTGTGCAAATCCACTGTGCACCATCAAAGATTATAAACATACATGAAGAGGAAACACTGGCTCTAATAAAGGCCAAGATTTAATCTTCCTACGTTTTTATTTTAGAAGTACAAAAACAGTAACAAAAAAGATGATTAAAAAACAAAACACCACTTAAAGTAACAAAACAAAAAAAACAAGAAAAAAAATGAGGGTCACAAAAATATTTAAGGACAATACCTGTTGTATTAATCATACTTTTTGGTGTAGCTCCTGTTGCAGCAAATATATTAGGTGTACTACCCGGTGGCAGTCCACTCCCAGCTGTGGCAGCTCCAACTGTGGTAACAGCCAGACTACCGGGAGGGGGTTTCTTTACTGGTACAACAACACTCCTGTGGAAAAAGAAATGGCAAATTACTAAAACTGAACAATGGAACCAGCAAGAGTTGTTGTTTATGATGGGTTTATGCTGAGTTATAACACTGTTGCTGAGGAACACATAATAATGTCAATTTTCTTAACCTTTCTGAAATAGGGTAAGACTATGTTAAAACCATGCTCCTATCCTTTGTCCACAGCTTCATGTGATTCTGAGAAAATTAACTCATCTTTCAGTGCCCACAAAATGGAAAGACAACACCACTGCAGTGATATGTTGTGAACACTGCTATCACCTGTAGTTTAGATTTCCAAAGACAGGGCTGAGTGTTGGAAATGACACCAGCATACTAGCAGCCCATATACATGCAGTCTTAATCTGTATGTTAATTTGTTGATCTTACTGAAGTTATCTAATATGACAATTTTGTTGCCAGTGATCTGAACATTTGAATACAGTAGTTGATTCTTCAGCACCATGTACATACTGGTCTTGCAAATAGAGTTGACTAACAAACATAATCTTGCACTCAGCCTTCTGGAAAACTTTCATAATCGTTAAAATCAACAGCACACTTAAAATACAACACAGTAAATATTTGCTTTCACAATACTGATAACATGCCCATTTAAAAATAAAGTTTGAAAAGCAGTCTTGAGAAATTGAAGCTTTTAAGGAAAGAAAGGGGCTTTCATACAAAAAGTCTGACACAATACATATAGACGACACTGCATTCAAACACACACATTCTCAGATAATCTTCAACCACTCTTTTTTCTTTTTTTCAAATCTCATAACTAAAAGACTTGCTATATGTGCTAAAAGGGAAGAAGAATGAAAATATTCCAGAGACATTTAATTAATATTTTTTCAACTCTGGAGTGCTGTCATAGTGCAGACAACTACATTTACAGGTTTCCATTTAATATTTCTATTTAGCTATAAAAACTGCTCCTAAAAAGTCCATTTCAGTGTAAAAACTGAGGAGAGAAAAACAAAAAAAAATCCCAGAAAAAATTATATCCATAAACATTAAAAAATATTTTTCCATCCTAATACGTAACTTTTCTGGTAAAGCACATAAAAATTAATCATTGTGATCAAAGAACAAAGCAAGAAAATGCAACTAATTAGGGTAATAGGTACACTTCTGTCTAAATATGATGGCACATGATGGATCAAAATGTGCAGAACAAATTTTACAGTAATGTGGTTTGTTCATGTATTTCTAAATCCTCAGTCTCCCTGGATTTTGAAGACCGGTGATGCAAATTGTCTTGATGATGCCATTGTTAGGATTACATACAAGTGCTGTTTTCTGTGATATCCTCTTATATGATGCCAGTGTACAGAACTGCAATTTTTTTCTCCCTCTTTTACAGGGGTAGCAGTGCCAGTTGTCTCCGTATTCTGAGCAACAGCTTTACCACCACCCTGATGCAGGTACTATGAGAAATGTAATTCTAGGCATATCAATGGTCCCCTTCCATTTATATTAGGAGAAGATGAGTTTGCACAATGCAGTAGTTATCGATTAAGATACATGACCCTATAATAATTGCTTGATAATCTCTTACAATTGTTGCTGATATGAAGTGTTTACATAGCAGCAGCTACACCTGAATAAAGACAGGTCTATATGGTTTAATCTGTTCCATAATGCCATGAAATTTCCTAAAATTAGCTCCTATGCACACACAAATATCTTTGCTTCATTAATACTTCAATCAAATACTTGAGTTCTGGTTGTTCAGGAATATCAAGTAAGTACTCAAGAGCAGAGCTCCTGTAGTGCCACAGAAACACAAAAAGAAATTAGGATTTGTATCTTAAGTGGGATCATCTCCTGGTTATATTAATTTAATAAGAAAACTACAATCACTACCTATAGTGTAGAGAACTGCAATAGAAAGGCTAAGATTGGTGTCAGTGAAGAATGAACAGGAATATTTAGGTGATGAGACACAAGAAGGAACGACACAGTAGGAAAAGGTGTCTTAGACCAGCCTACACTGATGGCACACAAATTATCAGGTCATCAAGCCACAGGTATGTGTGTAGCTTCACAAGATAACCAGACCTTGGAGACAAAAACAGTGAACAGTGATAACTCAAAGAGGTGGGGAAAGACAGAGAGACTGTTGGCTTTATTTTTTAAATCCATAAGGATTTACCTGATGGAGCCAACCTATGAAAAATAGTTGCCAGCCTATGATGGACTCAGAAGATGTGAGGAATACTTGACAGCTGGTGTCCCATGCCACCATCTGCAGATCCTGGACCTAACATCTGGACACAAGCATGGGGGGTGCCTGATTGCTGGACTGACTCATTAGACACACCCCCATTCTAATGTTTACAAAAGTGAGGCAGAGTGAGTGAGATCTGGTTTTTTTTGGGTTTTATTTTAAGTAAAATAATTTTTCCCTCCTCTAAGGTCTGGTATTGGTATCTGATAAATTGCTGATACAATTGCTGCAAAAGTGTTTCCTATTTTACCACTACTTTTCCAAAGCAGATGAAGCTAAATTCAGGGTTTGCCTCCTTACCTTCAGACAGCTCAGTGCTCTTTCAGAATATCCAAAAGACAACCTAACTTTCCCCAGAAAAGACCACATATGTCAACTTAACTTCTCAGACGTAACAGAATGATGGAATAGTTTGGGTTGGAACGGACCTTTAAAGGTCATCTAGTCCAACCTCCAAATGCACTGGCCTCCTATAAAGGCAAAAACTCTTTTCTCAAGAGTGTAGTTTAAGACTGAAAATCATCTCCTGTAGCACAAAAGGACAATCCTGCCTAGATCCCACAGGTACTAATGCTTTACATATGGCTGACAGTCTTTTGTAGGTCTAAATCAGGACACTAAGACGGGTCAGGTGTTGTCAAATTACAAGTTACCAAGAAACATCAAGAGAAACCTCTCTACCATAAGGATAGGCAAAAACTGTGATACACTATCATCCCAGACTGAAAGAAAATGCAGTTTTCTGACATGTCATACCTGGTGACCTTGTCAAAATGTGTCATTCCTATTGATAAAACAAAATACAGCAAGTGAATACAGAATGACATCCAGTTGAAGGAGACTGAAAAACTACACAAACAGCACAATAGTGGACAAAAATGTGCAAAACCATCAGGGGAACAGCAGAACAAGAAAGGCGAACGAGGATGACCGACTGCTTTCAAGTAAAAATCCCCTTCTTCTAACAAATCAGACCACTCAAACAGCATATTCAGTGAAAAAAGGCAAATCAAAACAAATTAAATTTATGAAAGAAGTATAGCTATTTACCTGAGCACAGTACAAATGGAGGGAAGAATTTAAAATTATAGATACCTTATATGTATCTGTCAGTCATTCATGATTTTTTTTCATGGAAGGAAAGAAATCTACAGACTAGAAGAAAATGTACACTTCCATCCTTTCATTTTAGGCCTTGTTTTACAGAACCTATTTTAGACTTCCTAAATGTTCCAAACTGGTCCACATTTTTCTGAATCATATCATCATGGATTCAAATGATCCTCAATGACTTAGTCAGCAATTGGCTGTAGCAACTGATTTTATTTCTCTTTTCCGTGGGTGGTTTACAATTCCAAAGAGAATTGTGACTACTAATCACTATTCTGTTACTCTATGAGTATCCTTCTCAAACTATAAACCTAAGTGTAAAATCATCGTTATTCATACCATGCCTAAGATAAGCATTATTGGTTCGACCTGTATACTATTTATGCATTCCTGATTCATTAAATAACCTCAGCAAATGGCTACAGGATTCTTACAGGGTTTAGGAAGTTGCATGAAATAACTGTACAGAAAATAATACTATCAACGTGTTGAAGTGGAAAAAGAGAAGATGGAAATTAAAAAAATATTTTCTCAAATTAACTTTCCTTAAAAATTTAGCTACCCAGTGCTGGTGACAGACAAATCAGGTGACATTGCACTATATTTTCTCTCTCTTTCTCTGTGAGCCACATTCAGTATCTCTTCTACATTTAAAATTCAAAGGCCTTCCAACCTATCACTCTGGTCAATCAAGAGGTCAGAGATAAGCCTCCAATACTGAATGTCTTGTGCTACCTATCTGAGCTGTGGCAATTAAATTAGAATCACTTTATGCTCTTCTGGGATATGTGAAACCTCTTACGGCTGAATTAATATTCTTGTTCCTCCCTCCCTCCCCCACAACAGCAGAACGCAGTTTCTTTCTGACTTCAGCCCCAGACTGTGATTTGAGTCTGTAGCAAGTGATTATTAGTACGTACTGACAACACATCTTGAATCCTACTTTAGACAACCTCCTATTAGGATGACTGCATTAAGATAAGATTCATCTGAAATCAAGGAGGAAAGACATAACTCAGAGTCAAAAGCCATGGAGAAGAAAAGTTGGATTAAAAAATCGTAAAGTATACTGAAGAGATATGGAAGGCTCACAGAAGGATGTAATCTTTGAGACTTATACAAATGAAACATAGTTTCAGCATTAGTGCTGAATGCCCAGTTGTTACAGATTCTGTCAATAATTTGATACCATATATTCATCAAAACATGCAAATCTTAAAGTCCATAAAATGATCCTAACCTACTAAACACAAATTGCTTGTTTCTAAATAGAAGAAAATGAATCATCTCAGGTGTGGTTTTAGAACAACGACATAAAGACCACTGATCTTCCCTCAAGCTGGAGAGTATTTACCCCCAATGAAATTCTCAGTTACTAGTACCCCCTTTGCATTCAGGATAAATTAGCTGAAGCATCTAAAATGATCTAAAATACTGACAAGAAACAAGGAAAAACCTGTAAGAGATGAAAAGAAAGCTAACTATCAAGAAAGACAAATGGTCTTAGCTGAACAGAGAAATTGGAAATACTGGAAATCTAATAAGTCTGAATAATGTGAATGCAGTATAAATGAAAATGTCACACATTAAATGCCACAAACAACACTGAATAAAGAAAAAACATAAAAAAGCATCAATATAGACTACAGAATGAGGATGGGTAATCCTGCATATATGATGCAAACAAATCAAAAAAAGCAGAGCTAAAAACCAGCAGTCCTGTAAAAGTCAATACAGCTTTAATAGTGATTTTACAGATTTGCCTATTTGGGTAAAAAAGCAAGACAAAAATCCAGTACAATTTTCATCTATATATCTATTAAGTAATACTAGAGAGCAGAGATATACTGGTTTCTCCTGATAAAACATAAATAAAACTTCAGTTGAGATCTATCTACAGATCCATGTATATGAATATGAAAAGATGTACATCACATGGGTTATAGGAGGAGTTTTGAAAGAGCTACCTTTGTACAGATTGCTAAATGATGGACAAGGGGAATACAATTACAGCTTGATGAAAATACTGAGGGTTAATACACCCAATTTTAGTTGACTTGAACCTATTCATAAATTTACGATGAATTTGTTCTAAATGAACAGCTAAGGTAGAGGTGCATTTCAACCTTCTCCCCCATTTTATTTAGTGAATTAGTGGCCAAGACACTCTCTAGGAGTACAGACAATGCAAATTCAGCTCCCTTCTCTGTATAACAGGACCTGAAATCATACCTCCCATTCTCTGCAGTGTATTTTAACTGCTCCCTTAGAAAAGACACTCTTGAGAGAGGAACTCTCAAGTCTTTCCTTTGGACCACAACTTCCACTGCACAAAGATGAGTAAAATTATTGAAAGTGAACTGGCACCCCAGATGAGCCACTTAATTCCCACACTACTGATTAGTTTGTTCATTCACATATCCACAAAATACTGTGATACCCAAAGTAATGGGAAATGCAGTGACTAAGTACAGATGGCACCTGTCACTGTCCCTTCTTGATTCATGGGAAAAGTGCTTTGTTTTCTCCAATTATTTTTTATTACAAACTTTAAAAAGCAATCTTTTCTGTTGGGAGAAGAATAAACCATATTTATTTGTATTTCATTTTTATTAAGTTTTCAGAAAATATCAAATCTATTTTTCAGCAATCATCTTTTGAAGAATCTGATGACTGCAAAAGGAATATAACCTCTCAATTTATCTATTTTATTTCAATGACTCTGTGGACCAGAGAATATAAATGATCTCCCTAAAGTTGGCAATAATAAAACAAATAGTGAGCCTTTCTATTTGAACCTTCAGTGCATCTTCCTTCACAGTTCTTGTCTGTTTTATTCCAGCAAAAACACATACATTTTCTGAGTAGTCCTTCTAAATATAGCCTACATATATAAAACATACTAAATATACTTTTTGAAGACCTTCTTTCTCAGTACTAATTGCCATGTACCAGCCCTGTTTGGATTTTGCAAGATGTCCACCTTTTCTAGCATACAGATATTTTTAAAACTGGCCCCAAGGACCTTCTATGGGAAGAAAAAAAACCCAACAAACCCAAAACCCCAAGATTATAATACTTTAGAAGTGTGTCCTCCAAAACATTTCAAAATAAGCTTGGTAAAGACTTCACTAAGCATGTAAACTATGCAAACCCACCGTATTCCAATTTATGAAGTGATAATGGATTAAAAGGGAATCAGGTATTTAATAGCAGCAAAAATAACTGATCTCATTTCCAGGAACTCAAGATTTTCTGCTTATGCAAGCATGCGTCCTATTGAAATAATTCAGCTAAGTACAGAAAATATATGTAAATTACCTCACTTTGAAAAAATAATGAGACAAAAAAACCCACAAGCACTCTCAATTTCAATAACAGCAGCCCTCTAGAAAAAAGGAGAGCAGAGCAAGCGTAAGCTTCAGAATGCAGTACTGGGTAGAACCACAAATAAATTCACAGACGTTAATGGTCTAGGTTGTGTCTAGTGGGACAAATGCAAATTGACAAAAAAACCCCCAGAAACAAGAAATTCACAAACCCTAAAAGTCAATAGTGGGGGCTGATTTTTGTCAGACAAAAGATGAGAAGGCAAAAAGGAATTATAGGTGAGTTATGTTCCATTAGTTGCAAATCTAGGTGAAATAACCCTTTCTGTTTGCTTCTAAAAATGTCAACCTGGATGCTATTTTCAAGGAATTCAGTCTGACATTAAAAGACATGTCATAACTTTGAGGATCCAGGCTCCAGCGTCCCAGAAATCTGTTTATATAGCTCATAATATAATTACAGCTGCCTTAAGACAGATGAGGCAGAAGGCAGGGATATATTGAAAACTAATTGAAAAATGCAGTTGTCCAGAAGCACTTGTGGGGAAGAGGTCTCTGAAAAGCTGCTCAAAGCTTCAGAGTTTGAAGTGAAATTTTTGATGTTGTCACTCTCAATCTATTGAAGAGCTGACAGACAATCAAACCCGTCTGGCTGGCTGGCAGCTCATTTTGCTGGCAGGTGGCAAACAATTAGACACACCAATTTGTGCCTCCTGATGACATTAAAGCATGAAACTAAGTTGTATGCAGGGCCTAGTGATTTGTGTGAAAGCATTTCAAAAATAATACTCTTTGCCGTGGCAACTCATTTCAGACTGCCACCTCCCATTATGGCTTTGAGCGGTGAAGACGACAGACTTGAGTTACGTGTGGTGCAAGGCCGCTTCTGTTCAATCCGTCATCAGCGCCCCCGGAGACCTCAATCCCCTCCTTTCATCAATATCACCTCATCATTTACATTCGATAGTACTTGAACTGCTGCATACATTAACTGCAAACCAAGTCCTACTTGATAAAATATGTTGGCCACATTTTCTACTTTTATGTTTCATTTCTGGCTGCACAAATACTACAGAAATATAAACGGTAGCCTATCACACAATGACTTTTACAAGGATATTAGCAATGTACAATTAAAAGAATACACACAACAAAACAGAGCACATTAAATGATAAAATAAAATTCTTAACTTCAATTCTATTTACAGGAGTTTGTTTTATATGGTATTTACCTACATGTAAGATCAGTGATTACAGTTAGAGAAATATCTTTAAAACAAAGAAGATGATAATATTATCTTTCTATTAATTACCTCAATTCTTCTTCTACAAGGGACTCAGCCATCCAAATGCAAAAATAAAATAAAAGTCTAGCCTCACAAGGACTAAGAATATCATTTGATTAAGGTGAAAAATACACTTCTCCAACCTAGATTTACTTATAAATATGGAATCACTATATATATTTTATGAAAACTGAAACAAACAAAATCTGATGAAACAATACACTCTATTGCTCAAGATTCTCTAGAGAGAATAAACACGATCAATAGCCACATTGCTCAGTGAAGTACCAAAAGCTCCATAGCTCCAGCAACAGAAGATACTACAGAAATATGTTCCACAGGGATAGCGTTAGCCTTTAGAAAATATGCAGTGTATATTATTTATTATTTGATATCAGTAAACACAATTATATTTACATGAACAAGTAAAGAAAAACAATTGTAATTTGCTTTCAGCTTTTCAATGATAATTGGGATACTAGCAGCAATGCAAAATGTTAATAAACCACCACAAGCTAAAATTCATGTTGCTTTCTCAATATTTTAATTAATTCTAAAATTATTTCAAAACACTATTCAAAGTTTTTTTATCCTAACCTTTGTTTCATCCCCTATAAAGAGTTATTGGGTCAGGATCACAATCTGGTCCTCCTTTGTAATTTGAAAAAGCAAAGCAACACCACCACCCCTCTTCTGCCTTGTGGCAAAAAAAAAAAAAGAAAAAAGAAAAAAAAGAAAGTACTTTAAAATATGAGCAAACTGCATAGAGAAATATTTGCCTGAACAATGGTCGCTATTCAGTAATGTTGCCATGAGGTGCGACCAGACAGTTGAGATAATGTGGACTAAGAACATCAGTATTTTTATCACAATGCCCACAGTTTAAATACCATTCATTTAGTTGGAGGAAAGAATTGAACACTTTCGATCTTCTGCCTGAACCTGCCTATTTTCCCTTCCTAATTGTTTGCTATATTAAAAAGCATGATCTACATTACTCTCCAGTAGGATTATATATTTAAGAGAAAATACCACAACAAAATGAATGTAAAGGAGTCTTCTTTTGCCTAAACTTCAACAATTATCACTTGCTTTGCTGAAGAAGTAAACAAAGCCAAGGGATGAAAAGGTACAACATATGCTACTAAGATACAAACACAGGTGTACACTTTGTACAAGAAATCATGGAATCACAACTTGGTCAGCAGGGTAATGGGACAGGAGGGAAAAAGGATCACTAAACCTTGTAGAACCTAAGCTAACTTTTAAGTATAAAATTCTTATCAAAATCTACCAACCATGTAGAATAGTTCTTGTTCATAGACATGAAGCACTTCTCAAGTAATTCCATAATTCTGTATTAGCAAGTACTAATAATGATGTTCAAAATGTACAAGCAGTCACATCATTGCAAGAAGAATCTAGTGGAGGTGCTCACACTAAATACAGATTATGGCCAACTTGCTGCAGCCCTTTAAAGTTTTTAATGCTTTCTTACAAAGCTATAACTTCAAAATGCAGAATAAAACACATCTCTTCAATCACCTTGATGTTAAGTTCTTTCTAACGATGACAAAGGCATCTCATGAGGTGGTATGCTCCATTTTAATTTAGGTGTCTAACATTTTGTGAATTAAAAACAATCCTCTGAAGTATTTTTCTTAATTAACTCAGTTAGAAATTCCAAGGAATAGTTTCAACTACAGTAATCTTTTGGTGGTTGCAGTTAGCTGTATTAAATCTACACACAGCACAAATTTTTGTACTGCTTAATGTACAAGCATGCATTCTGGAATATAATGGTTCCTCATAGAGGAAAAGGAAAAAATCCTAACTATATAGGAAAAAAAGTATTTTTTACTTCACATTGAAATCACTCTAAAATCAAAACATGTACACTGATGAACAAAAACCAGTCTATTAATGAAACAATTGCTAAATGAGCTTTCTCTGGAATGGTCTTAAGACCTAAAGTATTATTAGAAAGGGACATATACATTGCTTCTAATGCATATTTCTCTTTTCCTGTCTTGATCCAGTCTTCTTTTTTACAACAGATGCTATCTGACTGCTTATTTATTTTTTTCAGAAAAGCAGCCTCAGTACTAATATACAGACTAAAAAGCATCAGCTTTTCTATGGAATTTGAAATGAAAAAAGTCTTTTAGTCTGAAATTCTGATGCATCTTCTTGTACTTTAGTGCTTACATTATGCTTAAAGCATTCCTTCCATATTGTTTTTCTTAAGACTTTAATGAAGACATTTCTGATATTTTTGCAGGTTTTCTGTAAGTGCAGATGGATTTTTCTCATAAATCACAACAGCCATTTTCTTTTTTTATTTTTTAATTCCTCCAGAATTTTAATTCTTGTACCTGCATAATTAACTAATGTATTTCTACAAATTTGCTTAAAAATTTGAGACATGTTTTACCATATATTTAAGTTTTTATTCCATTTTTTTACCTTTTAAAAAGATTTTTATGAAGAAACTGCAGGGATCTTGTCATACCGGAAAACGTAACCACAGCATCACTCATAACGTTAGTTCTTTTCACAGGTTAAGACTGAACCCACACTGGATCGGGTTACCCTTTTTCTGGAAGGATGTTATTAATTGCACATTTTACCACAACTTCTATGTTCAGGATAACTTGAGATGGACATTTAAAGAAAAGTATATCCATGAGAAGCTGGGAAGCTACAGACTAAAAAGAGAAACAAAGGACTCTCTGAGGAAATATTTAGCAGTTTATTTTTTAAACACTAACTCTTGAGCGTATTTGCTGTTTAAAGACCTAAAAGAAAACTGGTTTCTACCATGACTGTGCAAACAATTTGTCATGGTCAAAACATTTCAGTACCAGAAAACAGTGCAATGATGGATCCAATTAAGATTTAAGCCTTTGAAAGAATATTTGATTGAATTTCTGCAGTCTGTTCTGTATCAGCAGATATTACCCCTCCTCCTCACTAAAATGCTTTTAACTAAAATGTTTTAGAGGAAAAAAAGATTCTATTGCAAAAATATTTCTTTACAACAGGCTTGTTTTCCAAGTACCTTGTAGAGTTTTATTCACTGTTGATAGAGAAAAACAAGGTGAATTACTTTTCTCTGTACTATATGGTCCACTTTGGTAACACAGTAAAGGAGAAGTAATGCAGCTGTTTTTTAACAATCTAATACAAACCAATAGAATAACCATGTCAAAAAAAAAAAAAAAAAATCTTTCAAACTTCTGAATTACATCAATATAAAATAATGAATCCAGCCATATACCTGTCAAATGAGTGAAACTGCATGGGAAGAATAGCCTGAGCTTCTCTCTTCAGTGCAGGATCTGGGTAAGGGATCGGATCAGGACCACATTCTGCAATTTCAACAGGGGCTGCCACAAGACTTTTCAGTATTTCCTTGACATTGATGCCTTTACTTTGGCTGATACTGGATATCGATGATGCAGGCTTCAACATTTCACTGGGGCTTTCTGTTAAGCTCTCCTGAGATTTCTTCACTTCTGAAGACAAAGTAGACAACAGCTCGCTCATAGCATCAGGGCCTGTGCTGGTCTCCAAGTCTGTTCCATTCAAAATGCTGGGCATCTGTTCATCTCCAATTCCAGAATCGGTATGAGGAATAGAGCTTTCCAACTGAATATCTTCAGCTGGTGTTGGTGTTTCTTTATCTTTGATATTTTCAGGAAATACAGTTGGTGTCTCTGCAGTGAAACAGAGATTATGAACAATAATTATAATTTAGTTTGTTGGTTTTCTTTTTTTTAAAAAAATGTGATCATAAAGTTTTACAAGACAGAAATGTGTTAGAAAGTCCGTAAATCTTAGTAGATTGAACCTTAAAAATTCATTTTACATACAAAACATTTTGCTTTTCACAGCTATTTGGCATATATAAAGGCTTGGAAGAGGAAGCCCAAAGTTGCATTATGCAAGCTCAGTGACATTTAGAAATTACAGCCCACTACTCACACACTAATCAAATAGCAAAATGCCACCAGCAAAAACAACATTAAAAATCATAACCTGTTGACTGCGTATCTGTATGATCTGTGAGACTACAGAAAACTGCAATCACTTATGCTTTAGGATTACTATAAAAATCAGGGGTTTTGTTGCTGCCAGCAATTATTAAGCTTGTATTCAAAAGAAAACTACTAGACCTTTTGTTTGCTTTGTCTTTGTTTAAAAAAAAGTATTATACACATTTTTTTACACATATCTCATTATATTGACTATAAATTTATTTATACATGAATGATAAAAAGAAGTACTCTTGTTGATTCTTTAGACAACACTCCATTCCCCACAAAAGGTAAAATTCTCTAATTCTTTCAGGTAAATGTTAAGAACAAAATAAATACAGCATTATAGAGACAGGCAAGTGAAATCCGTTGAGTTTGGAACATTTCCAGATTGAAATGAACTCTACAACATCTTGTAACCGAGAAGAGTGTACCTCTATCAATTGCTTCGGTGAAACAGACACAAGACTTTCATTAAATAAGAATAATTTGCTATGCTTAGTGAAAAGTTAGAGTTATGAATAACTTCCATATTCATCTTTTTGGCTATATGTTTTTAAAGCAACAGACTGTAGCTAATAGTTGAATATCCAATTAGTGTGTGAATATCAACAAAAAGCTTGCACTCAAGCTGATTTTCAAATTTATTTTCAAACTACCTTACTTTCATTGGATCACCTTTCTTGATTGTAAAATTTAGCTAGCCTGTATATGAAACAGGTACAGTTTTGGGGTTTTTTTTTGGTAGTGCTGTTACAGCAGTTTAGGTATTATAGAAAATATTTTACAACATTCTTAGATGAAGCCCTGCCCTTTTAACTATTAGAAATCTATAACTGATCGTTTAATACAATCAGGTGTAAAATATCTACATATTTACCACATGGACATAAGTGTGTGTATGCATGCACACATAAAAAATTCTATATGAGATTATTTATGTGTTTGAACTAATTGTAGTGTAAACCTCTTTGTGTATAAGTATTAACAAACTAATACTGATAAAACAGAAGAAGCTTTTAAAAACGCAAATAACCAAAAAAAATAACCCATTATAAGGAGTACTGCTTTCTTCTTTTAACAGCCATAAACACTGAAGCCACTTCCTTCTTCTCTTTCTCCTAAGTGCTTTAAATACATCTTATCAAATAGATATGAGCCCTGCTTTGTGAAGCAGGAAGTAGAAACTGGATTTATGAGCTGCATAAAATGCATTTAGCCTCTTCTGGGTCAGGAAGCAAAAAAATCCTTATCTACTTAGTACTGCCTATATTTGGCACAGAGGGACATCTGATCCACAGCATGATCCTAATGATTTTTATGCTTATTTGTCTCTTTAAACTCCATCCATACAAATACAACACTTCTCAGCTGAAGGGAAGAGTAGGACTAGACTGTCAGTCACGCACCCTTTATAATGTACGGTAAGTAAAATAGCATAATGCTCCGCTATTATGTAAATGAGAACAGGGCACTGAAAAAAGAACATGGTCCACTACATGGTGAAGTTAGAGTACACCTACCCTCAATTTTCATTAAGGTCAACAATGCTGAGCAGAAAGCTAAAGACAGAAAAGCTACTAGAACTGCAGTCGTGGAAATCCAAATACCCATTGAAATTAAATGCATTAAAATCATGAGAATGAATGGATTCCAAGCCAACTTTGAAAGAAACAGTCTGTGAAATTACTGGTGCAATAGCAAGCACTTTTGCTGCACAGGTATGTGGAGATAGCAACATACATCTGGAGAAAACCACGCATGGTTTCCCTTTTTAAGAAAGATGAGAAAATGATCTGAACTGCAAACCTTCAACAGTAAGAAAGATACAGGATTTATTTTGGAGTAAAGATAGTAATGGAATGGAACAAGATAGAGTAAAAAATGGCTTTGCTAAAAGAGCCTTTAAAGTATTTATTGCTCAAAGAAAATAAGGGCCAATATACAAAAATGCAGTAAAGCTGGGGTTGTTAGAACAGATAATAATTTAGTCAGGAGAATCTGGAAATTAATAGAATGTGGGAAAAAAAACTGACTAAGAAGGAACCAACAAATAGTTCCAAAAGAAGAAAAACATCAGACAGAGAAACTATCACAGAAATTATCTCATTAAAAATTTTAATAAAAATTTGAGGTTAAAAAGTAAAAACATTCCAGTGAAATTTCCTGATGACAAAGTCACAAGGCACAACTGATAGCCACAGAAGGAAGTTTAGAAGAACGCATTATAACGGAACTGCAAATTACATGTAAGAGTGAAAAGCTATGCATCCAGTGACTAACACAGATATTCCCATCATAACTGGAATTTGTCAACTGGAAATGACTGAAGAGAAAAACCTGGATACATCAGTCACTGGGTAACAATTCAGTTATCAGTACAATACTGACATGGAAAAGGCAAACATGATTTCAAACTTTTCAAAAGAAGTAGTTTCTGCAACACTTAAGTATGAATGGCATTAGAGCAGGCTTTGGTAGAGTTCATTATGGAATACCATGTACGCTGCTATATTTGAGAAAGATGGAAGTTCCATTATGGAGATTCACAGTGATCTACTGTTGCAGAAAAAAAAGGGTTTGGCCAATACAGTCTGGCTAAACTAGTACTGCGAAGGTACGCAACAGCTTTTCCACATGTATTTTCGGGGTGCAAACACACACACACACACACACACAAAAAAAAAAAAAAAAAAAAAAAATTACACTGAATGGAAGAGTTGGACAGCTATGAATATTGAATTCAGATTCTGGAATAGCTTTCCAGTCAGAGTAGCAGGTCCAAACAACAGAACGAATTTCAAGACACTATAAATAGGACTGTACTTAATTACTCAGCAGGTGCCTTGTAATCATTTGTTCCCAAATGAGATAAAATGTCTAGGTGACTGCACCATTTGAAGCCAAAAATGGAAGGAAAATTAAATCCGTAGATATAAATTCTAGATGTGACATACTATACAATGCATAACAGTAACTAAAATTATATGGGGAAAAAATATCAAGACAAGTTATTCTATATGCAGTTAAGTTTATGTATACTTGATTTCCACAGAAGTCAGATTTGTATTTTTACTTTTCTTACTGTGCCTCCAGTACCTAATATGAATACGCTGCACTATGCCAATTAAGTTTAATCTGATTTATGACTATGAACAGTCTCTAAAAACTACCTAAATCCAATGCATTAATTCTCATTTTTAAAATATCAAGCAAGGTAAATGAATATGGATTTAAAAGGTCTGATTTATTTTTTGTAAATCAAAGGAAAATAATATCAGAATAGATAAAACTGCTTAATAACTGTCATTCAAATAAGAATAGTAGCTATTTAGTATTTGTGAAATTAAGATAAATATGTCTGAAAAGATGTATTATGAGACCACCTGCATCAGTATTAGTATTACTTTAGGCAAGTTATAAACTTATCATAGGTCATGAAACCCAGCCAATTTTAGTTATAAACTACACTGCTACATTGCATAGCCACAAGTTTTATTCTATGTTATTTTTTACTGTGTCACAGCACTTCTGTTGCCTTCAGAATTCAGGAATAAAGAATACTGTTTCATAAATTTACTTAGAAAAATCTTAAACTGGTAACACATATGCGTTTATAAAAATCCTAAATACTCAAAACTTAGCAAAATGATAAATATGAACAGAAGCAAAAATGTAACTGACTGCACTTGCCTAAGTTATAACATTGTGACAGTAAGCCTGTAAATTTTCAGCAAACCTCATCAGTTTTCTACAGCACAAGGCCGTGTCAGTAGACAAAGCACAAACATTACTAGATCTAGTGATCTTAACCCTGTCAGAAATAGGCAGTTGGAAGCCAGATGCCTCCTTCTTACTGTTTTTCATTGTAACTAATGAGTTCATCTACTACATTATGGGAAAAATATGGGCTTAAGTTAAGTAAATGACATATTGTATATCTGGTGACCTCATCCGTCATGCTCCTTCCCTAAAATATCTTGTTTGCTTGTGATTTATGAAGTGTGTTGTAATTGCTTTAACCTACCGAGTTACCTAAATAGCTCTTGCACTGCTTCCATATGCCTAAAAAATACAATCCCCCCACGTTTATTAATCTAATAATCTAAAAATGAGATATTTCATATCTGTGGAAACAATATGCAATTTTTGCCATTTTAAAAAATGGCAACACAAAATATTCAGCTCTTAATCTTTATTTACTTTAACAAAGGAAAAACTGTGTGTATATTCCTGTGGACTTTTTTTTTTTTTTTAATTTTTAATTACATGAAATCTCCCCACTAAAAACCAGCTGAAAATTTTCAAAAGTAAAAAAGTATGAACATTATTATTTTTAACTGCTTACAATATGGCTGAAAATTTATTTGAAAGTCATTCTATCCTAAATTAATGTGAAATTTCTGCTGCAAACAATATAGCACCATTTGGCAATGAACGGTTTGGAGCATTCTTGATATAGGAGTTGCTGCCACCTTTCAGTCTGCATGTCATCCATGGAAGTGTTCAGGGTGGTTGGAAGAAGATGATCTTTACAGTCCCTTCCAGTACAAACCAGTCTATGATTCTACATTCACTGGAAAATTTATGAGTTGTTTTCTGTATAGCTGTCTTGAGGCATTGATAATAACCTTACTAGCTGCCTTTTATATACTCCTTTATTGTATTTTACAAACTTTCAAGGACAGGACACTACAAGATGAAAATGCTTTTAATCCATCCAGGCAATGATATTATAGTTTCCTCCACAGGTGGCAGAGTCAACTAATCAATTCCTAAGCCCTAGGCTATAAAGTGAAAAAACTCTTCCTAGCAACATCAATCTACTAGTTATCATATATGAGAAGCAGCACGATTAAAATTGTGATGAGAAACAAAGTATGGTGACAAAATCAAAGAGTAATAACGGTCTGATTTGAAAGTACATTGAAAGGAGTAACCAAGAGTAGAGTTGCAATGGAAATGTCCTCAGAGGCCAAGGCACAACAGTAGGAAGAATCACCGTAAAAGAAACATTAAGATGCCAAGCTGCTCTGTATCCACTCAGGACCTTTTGTCCTCTTGGCATTTCTATTTCTGTGTGAAAGTTATAAAAACACCAGTGGAAAAATTCCCTGCATAGTGATCCTGGCCATGGCTCATCATGTACACTCATTTTGGCAGCCTGGCCAGTATGATTCTTCTTACGATAACTATGCATTAATAGGCAAAGTTGAGCTCCACTGATGGAGTTTATGGGATTCTCTTATTGCTGAGGCAAGGCTATCTGAGCCACACTGACTTTTATTTTGCAGAACTCATTTGGTATTCAAAATTTTTTTAGGCAAGTTTTCTTGTTAATTGAATTGAAAAAAAAAAAAAAACAACCCAAAACAAAACCCAAAAACAAGACCAGAAAAAAACAAGCAACCCAAACAAACAAGCAAAAAGAACCTGGTTTAGGGTTACTATTAGTCATTTTTGCTTTCTTCTAGAAAAACTTTTGATAAATGCACCCTGCATTTAGCCTGCATCTGTTATTCAGCCAGACCATTTATCCAGGTTTCTGAAATTCCTTCCAGACCAAAGGCCATTTTCTTCTGCAAGGGTAGCAATGCAGCAGCATGGATTCAGCTGTTTGTCTAACAGACCGCCAGTAACTGCACACAAGAAGAGGTGGAAGTAGAAAGCATGCCGTGGCAGCATCTGGCTGGGAAGAATAAAAGCCACAAGCAGGTATACCCCGGGGCTCTGACATGAATGGCTAAGGGCCTGAGGAACACAGCTGAAAACTGGGGGACTGGGGAAGGTCAAATATGAAAGACTCTTGGGTGGGCTGGCAATTGGAAGGGAGCAGTCTTGAGAGAGGAGATTTAAGACAGAGGGCTGGGAATTTCCTTTTAATTGGTGTGGATTTGTGAGGAGAAAGGATGTACCTCTAGACCAGGAAAAACAGAGAAATGGGAAAGAAAGGAGCAGGAGAGACATAGGGTGGTGAAATTAAGGTTGGGAAGTGATTGGAGAGATCCCTTTTCACAGCTGGACACCTGTAAGTGCATGTCTTCTCTTTTTGTTCACTATAAATTGTTTCTATTTGCTCAAATTCCTCAAAAGTCTTATGTGTTTCTGTCCCACCAACTACTCCTGAACTCAGGTGGGCACACAGGGCACCTCCTTCTACCTTGACCAAAAAAAGAGTATTAAAAGAGCACTTATGAAAAACATAACACTTGATCTGTTTGGGCAATGTCTTAATTCTTACTTACAAATCAAACCTCCCTCACCCAGTGCTTGACAGATATGTAACATCAGTCTGATTGATTACCTGGTTGGCAAACAAAATGTCAGTAGTCTTAAAAGAAAGCATGAACAAGGCACTAACAACAAAGACATAAAATAAATTTAAGAAAACGGTAAGTTGTATTAAATAAATGTCCATTTTAGAGTATAAAACTAGCCGTTTACATTTGCAAAACCAAACAACAAAAAAGGAACATGTTAGTATTTTTTTCTAGCTGAATTTCCCTAGTTTTTGCCAGTTTCTATTTTTTATTTTTTATTTTTGTCTTGTGTAAATTCAAAAACACATAATGAAAAAATAGATTAGTTAGCAGTTACCTGTGATAATGCCTGTATTTCTGACCCACGCTGAGAAAGCTGATGGTTCTGTGATTAGACATTTCTTGCAAAAGAAATTAAAAAAATTCTGGCACTTAGATTACAGTATCCAGCAAAAGTTAACAGTGAAGCACAGAGTATATTCCACATATATGATGAAACTTATACTAAAAATGTTTTATATTAAGCACTACTTTGAAAAATCAGAAGTTTCAAAACATCTGTAATTTGTACAAATGAAAATAAGTATTGATGTTACATAAAAAAAACCAACCTCACAACCTTTTACAACTGTTCCATGCTTACACCATGACTGATCAATTAAAAATTAAATATATGTGCAAACCTCTCTGCTAATGCCTTAAGTAGTTGATGAAGGGCAATATTAGATCAAGACATATTTATTTCTATCTATCTCATGATCTTCACATGCATGTCCTCTCAGAGGCAGTTGGAATAAGCAGCATATATTTCATCAGGAAAGCAGAAGGCAGAAATTCAGCAGAATTTAAATTTTGATTCTCATGATCATCATCCATGTCCCTTACAACATTTCCCCCAGCTTCTTGAAAACACATGTATAACTAAATTTTGGGGAAGATTAAGCCATAAATTTTGTCAGAACTTTGTGGCGGCAAAGGACATTTTGTCAGGCAACAGAAATTAGTCCTTTAGTCCACTTCGCATAGCTAGACTGCTATCCTTATGCAAAATACTAGTTTAAAAATGGGCTGGAAACCTTTATGCTACTACATTAGGAATACAAACACTAGTGTAGCAATGTACGATATCCAGAGTACTGCATGGCTATGACACCAGGAAAACTTGATGCTTTTCTTGTCTTCAAAGGAAAAGCTGTTTCTGCAACCTTTTAACATAGTTCGTTCTGTGAAGGAAAAAAATCAATAGCTTCCAGTCCATCCGCAGCACATACCTTTAAGAAATCTGTTCATTTACAGTGCTTTTGGAAATATACAGACAGTGATAGCAAGGGAGTTGAAAAGCCAATCCAGTTTTGATTAAATGTTGTGATAAGCTACATACTGATTTTCTTTGCACAATATGTTATCAGGTGAATTGCACTGTTGCAATGCTTTAATTTCCGAAACGCTCCTGAATAATGATGAGCGGAAACATCAATTTTCAATAATGGAAATATCTTTCCATTATTTGGTTAACATCAATTGTGTTCTCAAAAATTAACAGGCTGACAGCTGACTGTAAAAAAAGAGTTTATTCACACTTTTCCACTGCTGAAGATGTGGAAGCACTGTTGAAAGAAACAACAGTTTGACAAACCTTGAAGGTAAGCAAATATAGTTTCAGTAATGACCAGAATTGAGAAAATTCATGTTAGACGATCCAGACCACCACAGTTAAAACTACTTCAAAATTGTGACTGTAATTTGAAGAGGTTACTTGGTTTTACATGATAAAGGCTGATTAGCAGCTATTATAGAATCATAGAATCATAGAATGGTTAGCGTTGGAGAGGACCTTAACATAATCTAGTTCCAACTCCCCTGCCACGGGCAAGGACACCTCACATGAGACCATGTTGTCCAAGGCTCTGTCCAGTCTGGTCTTGAACACTGCCAGGGATGGAGCTTCTACCACTTCTTTGGGCATATCTGTTCCAGTGCCTCACCACCCTCACAGTAAAGAACTTCTTCCTTATATCTAACCTGAACTTCCCCTTGTCCTGTCACTACAGTCCCTAATGAAAAGTCCCTCTCCACCACCCCTGTAGGCCCCCTTCGGTTACTGGAAGGCTGCTATGAGGTCTCCACACAGTCTTTTCTTCTCCAGGCTGAACAGCCCCAACTTTCTCAGCCTATCGTCATATGGGAGGTGCTCCAGCCCCCTGATCATCCTCGTAGCCCTCCTCTGGACTTGCTCCAACAGTTCCACTTCCTTATGTTGAGGACACCAGAACTGCACACAGTACTGCAAGTTGTGTCTCACGAGAGCAGAGAAAAGGGGCAGGATCACCTCCTTCGACCTGCTGGTCACACTCTTTTCGAAGCAGCCGAGGATACGGTTGGCTTTCTGGACTGTGAGCGCACACTGAAGCCGGCTCATGTTAAGTTTCTCATCAACCAACACCCCCAAGTCCTTCTCTGCAGGGCTGCTCTGAATCTCTTCTCTGCCCAACCTGTAGCTGTGCCTGGGATTGCTCTGACCCAGGTGTAGGACCTTGCACTTGTCATGGTTAAACTTCATAAGGTTGGCATTGGCCCACCTCACAAGCGTGTCGAGGTCCCTCTGGATGGCATCCCTTCCCTCCGGCGTATCAACCAAACCACACAGCTTGGTGTCATTGGCAAACTTGCTGAGGGCGCATTCAATCCCACTGTCCATGTCACCAACAAAGATGTTGAACAGGACTGGTCCCAACCCCAATCCCTGAGGTTGGTCTCCACTTGCTACCCGACTTGTTACCAGTCTCCATTTGGACATTGAGCTGTTGACTGCAACTCTCTGGGTGCAGCCATCCAGCCAGGTCTTTATCCACTGAGTGGTCCATCTATCAAATTGATGTCTCTCCAGTTTAGAGACAAGGATATTGTGCGGGACATTGTCAAATTTTGCACAAGTCCAGGTAGATGACATCAACTGCTCTGCCCCTGTCCATCAGTTCTGTAGCCCCATCATAGAAGGCCACCAAATTGGTCAGGCAAGATTCACCCTTAGTGAAGCCATGCTGGCTGTCACCAAGCACCTTGTTGTTTTTCATGTGCCTTAGCATGCCTTCCAGGAGAATCTGCTCCAAGATTTTGCCAGGCACAGAGGTGGGACTGACTGGTCTGTAATACCCCAGGTCATCCATTTTCCCCTTCTTGAAAATGGGGGTTATATTTCCCTTCTTCCAGTCATCGGGAACTTCACCTGACTGCCATGATTTTTCAAATATGATGGCCAGTGGCTTAGCAACTTCATTTGCCAGCTCCTTCAGGACCCACAGATGGATTTCAGCAGGTCCCATGGACTTGTGCACATTCAAGTTCTTAAGATGATCTCAAACCAGATCCTCTCCTACAGTGGGCCTAAGGTCTTCATTCTCACAGTCCTTGAGTCTGCCTTCCAAGACTTGAGCGGTGTGGACAGAGCTTTTGCCAGTGAAGACCGAGGCAAAGAAGCCATTAAGAACCTCAGCCTTCTCCAAATCCAGGGTAGCCAGTTCCCCTGATAGCTTCTGAAGAGTGCCCACATTGTCCCTAGTCTGTCTTTTGTTTGTGATATACCTATAGAAGCCCTTCCTGTTCTTTCACATCCCTGGTCAGAATCAATTCTAACTGGGGCTTAGCTTTCCTGACCCGGTCCCAGCTTCCTGGACAATGTCCCTGTATTCTTCTCAGGCCACCTGTCCTCGCTTCCACCTTCTTTATGCTTCCTTTTTCCTTCTGAGTTTCCTCAGCAACTCCTTATCCATCCATGGAGGTCTCCTGGCCTTCTTACCCTTTTCCTTCTAGTTGGGATGCAACACTCCTGAGCTTGGAGCAAGTGATCCTTGAATAACAACCAGCCTTCTTGGGCCCCCTTGCCCTCTAGGGCTATATCCCATGGGACCTTATTAAGCAGGTTCCTGAAGAGGCCAAAGTCTGCTCTCTCGAAGTTCAGGGCACTGAGCTTGCTGCACACTCTTCTCACTGTCCTGAGGATCGTGAACTCGACCATCTCGTGATCGCTGCATCCAAGGCTGTCCTGGAGCATCACATTCCAAACCAGCCCCTCCCTGTTGGTGAGCACGAGGTCAAGCATGGCACGTCTCCTTGTTGGCTCTTCTATTACTTGCAAGAGGAAGCTGTCTTCCACACAATTGAGGAACCTCCTGGATTGCTTGTGCCGGGCCATACTGTCCCTCCAAAAGGTATCAGGATGGTTGAAATCCCCCACGAGGACAAGGGTCTGCTATTAACAGAAGGTGCCATGTTCCTCCATTTCTTCTGTGACTTATTCCAATAACAAGACAATCAGCTCCCAAAAGATGTACTGATTACCCTCTACCTGGTAAGAGAAAGGGCTACTCTCAGTTTTTCAGTTTCAAACTCCACACCTTTCAGACAAAACAGAGATATTTTCATACCAGATTTGGGAAAACATCCTTATCTTACCACAGAGATCAACCAAAATGAAAACACTACTTTCTAAAGCTTGTCTAATTGCTGCTATTCCAGAAATATGAATTTCAGCATTTTATGCTCAGTTCACAAGGGGGAGTTCCTGCTGACTAGAAGTACACACCACTAACAATGCCTTGACTTACACAATTTCATCTGAAAATGGCTGTTGGAACTGGCTAGTTCCACTGCTCAGAGGCATTTTCAGAATATGCCATTAGGTCAGAAGCCTTGAAAGAGTCTTGATAACTCCTACAAAAAACCTGAACCTCCTGTGACATTAAGAATAATTTCATGTGTTTGCTTACAAAATATAAAATAGAAGCAGCTTCCATGGAAAGTAGCTTTGCTTACAGGGACATGTTCATTCTTCTGAATTTGAAAAGAAGCTTTTCAAAGGACTTGATATCATCTGCCACCACCAGGAGTAGAAATCAAGCTTTAGTACTGCTTCTCTACTAAATACAACAGTTAGGATTTCTTGCACACGATCTTTGTGGAAGACACTACTAAAGATGAAAGCCAAAGATTTTTATAAAGGGGTTTACTAGTGCATCAGACTGCAAGGAATAGTTTACTTTGAGGACCTCAAGCACTCAGCAGGCAAAAAAGGAGACTGAAAAAATTAAAAGACAAAAAAGAACAAAACTGAAAATCTATACAATGAAACAAATCAGTATTCAAAAATACTTTACAATGAAGAAAGGAGATTAGTTGCATTGCACACTGTTAGATAGGTAGAGAAGAAACAGGGGCTATTCTAGGGATAACAATACGCATTACTTAGATTTATTAGATGTCAGGTACAAAGGGAACATGCATGCCAATCATTAAACTGAAGACATTGCATAAGGGTTTAGATGGATATATAGTCCCTACTTTCAAACCATATACATGTAGTAGTCATAAAGAAGAATATATATCTATGAACATAGATGTAACAAATTATAGCTATCTACAGGATGGGGATATTACTAACGCACATAATGTCATTAGACTGGATTAAGTGTCTGAGATCAAAGAATTTCATGTCAGCTTTTGTCATAAAGGAAGTTTTTGGTCTAGAATTCAGTTAAGCCTAGTCAAAGGAGCCAGGATTAATCTGACCAAAGCAGTGATCTACAAAGACATCTACAGCGAATGGAAAAAGATAAGAATTTCTAGTGCCCTATTTATCTCTCATTTAAGCAAATCTCTAAAGCAGACCAGATGAACTGTATCTAACTTCTCCCACCTATTAAAAAGTGAGACTAAGATGACTAGCTCAGACATTGATTCACTACTCATATTTTCCAGAAAGTATAACTCACACATGACTGATGATTTCATGATAAAAACTGAAAATCTAGCACAGAGCTTTTGGTCATGTTGGAGTCACAGAGATGGTGAGAATGATAAAGAATGTTTCCATCATTTTCGACTATTCAAGAGAAGACAGCTCTGCCCTTTTGATAAAGACATTTTTAATGCTATTCCCATAGCTATACCTCCATATTTTAATATAGCTATATTTTAATTACATTGAAGAACTTATCTTCATTGCAGCCAGTTGAAGAAATCAGATGAATGAAAAGGTCTGTAGGCCAGGCAACTTTTTAGATCACTTGACAGGCTCTTGCATCTAAATAATTATTGTCTCCCATTTTTAAATTTTCAGAAATGCAGAGAAACTGAGTCATTGGACATCTCAAAAACCTACCTTATTCTAATTCTTTGGTATTGTGAACATAAAGAAGCAAGCCTGGCAATATTTACTTTTGTAGGACTGTGTTTTTCAGATGTCTGTCAGATGTAAGGGAATAGTTTTGATCTGCTATTTTCCTTGAGAATGTGATAATAAATGGCTCCAATGAGTAATAATGTAATGACCTAAATTTAAAAGAAAAGGAACTTTCATTTCATTTTGCAAGTTCTGACTGAACAAAGACTATTTTAGAAGCTACAGACCCCTTAAAGTTACCAGAAACTAGAAGAAACCCAAGAACTCACAAAAAAAACTTATGACAAGGAGTAAATCTACAGATAGAGACACATCTTTCTCCTCCCCATGGATCTGGCTAGAAAGAAAACTAAATAGAGAAGTATAGAATGTTATAAAAAAATAAACATTTTTATTGTTAAATGGTAGTCATGGACACCATTGGTTTATTTTTTCCTTCCCAGGTGTGTCCCTTCTCCTTTAAGCAGTGTAAGATAACATATAGCTTGTGAACAATCTATAATTAACAGCAAAAGAAACATGAAATCCTTATTTTACCACTTACAAACATCTGTAAGTAAAAGTAGCATAAATTTCTCTGCAAACCATATTTTAAAGTCTTTTTATTTCAATACAATGTTTTATGTGGATACAATATCATCAACAAACTAGGCAAGGGTCAACATTTTATATGATGTTGAAGTGAAAAGTTTTATATTAAGTATAATGTTTAGAATTCTTGTAACCTGCACTTGACATCAGCTGCAGTTACTCATAAGAAGTATACACCAATCACATATTGTAATGTGCCTAACACAAGCAGGATTTCGCACATACTTAAAATATATTTTAATTAGAGATACTGTCCCATGCAAAGAAAAAAAAGGAAGCACCACTAAGAAAATAAGTATCTATCTCACTTACATACTGACAATATACCTACTCCTATCTTACCCAGCAAGTTTCCTGGCCAGATAATTAGATTCCATCTACTAAAAATAGACTGATTTCAAGCAACCAATCCCTCTCCCTTAATTCCTAGAGATCTGTCCCAAAGAAGTCTTTTATAGTTCTAACAATAATGTTACAATTTGCTGTAGTGAATTGGAACAACAAAGGACAAATCCTTTACATCCATTTAATGTCATATGGAATGAAAAAAATGTAGACTCTACTTCCACATAACAACTGAATTTTTATCAATTTTTTAATAAGTAGGATTTTGCTTTAAAATATGTATTTACTAATAATGCTACATTAAACCTCTCAATGACATGTCAAAATAACTTAAAATTTAAAATAATATCCAAATCTTACATGCTCACTACCAACATATGAACGTATGTCAGATCACAAAGAGGAAAGAAATTGGCTTTCTTGAAATGAAAACACAGGTTTTGAATTTTAGCCTTTTCTGACAGTGTTGACAATTTATTTATTTATTTATTTATTTTATTTCACTTCATGCTAATGTTCAAAATGGAGGAACTGGGATCAGAATATAAAAAGCAGAAAATATTTTCTTCTCTTACACATAAAATGGCTAGTTGTAAGAGGCTGAGACCTCATGAAGTTAAAACCTTGAATGATGTGATTTTATCAGCAAATAAATTGCACATAACAAGCAGCTGCACACAGCAATTCCTTTATTGAACAATTTGTTTCTAGAGCCAAAACACTTTTCTTTTGTATCCTGCTAACACTTTTACTATAGCTCTATTGAATTATTTTAAAAACAAACCTGTATTTTACTTTAACTCAAGGTAAAACAAGTATTATCAACAATAGCATAGAAGACACAATTCTTAAAAAATGCTTTATCAGAAATATTCTTCTGAATTTGTATGGCTGCCTCCATTTTTTCTTGAACTTTTTTCTGCTTTCATTAGGTATATTTTAGGCATGTACTGTATGTGGATAAGAAAAACTATTTGGTTTTCCCCGTCTTTTGTCACTTACAACAAATACCAAGATTTGCACAAAAGACAATATAATCTATGTTGTTTAGGTTATTTTTCTTTCATTAAATTTGAAAAAAATAAAATGTCTTTGTGTCTTGAGGCAGTCTAACAACCCCCATTTTCTAGCAAAGTTGGTTAAAAATAAAATATCCTATGCTTTATAAACAGAAACATGCCCCCCTCCCCCCCAAAAAAAAAAAAGAGGGAAAGCAGTATTTAATAAAATTTGAGGGTCTATTCTATTATACCACGTAGCACTGCAGTACTCTTCCGAACTAAGAGCAAATGATTCCTTGTTTTATCAATGACAGATTAAGTCATGTAAATGCAACTACATCACAACAAAGAATATTACATCAGCAAATTGAATGATTTTTTTTTTCATTTAAGAAATTCCAGATTAACATAGTGAAAGTTTAAGTTGGTGTAATGAGTATTTTAACATAATGCTCCAAGAACAGCATATGATAAACATAATGTTTCATTATTACTAAAGTAGGCAGTTAACTATTTCTGTTCTTTTACACAGGATGCAATTTTAAACCTCTTAAACTTCTTATAAACTAGTCTTTTTAGCCACTGAGATTTTTTCAAAATTATACCAAGAACATTTTAATCAGATTAAATTTTTAACCTATCTTACATTTCTGTGTTTGCAGCACAGTGCATGCAAATAAATGGGGCAACGTACATGCAAAGTTGGCTGAAGTTACATCCAGGTAACTCTCTCTTTCAAGGAATGACATTTGAAAAACACGTTCCCTACACTATACAGTATCTATTAAAACAAACAAACAAACAAAACAAATCAGGCCCAAAACATATAATAGTTGCTCTGGTCACAAAAGCAGTTTCCTTCAAGAAAAACACAGCACAGCACATTAACTAACAGGCATAAAATAATTCACAATACATACAATATCAGGGGTTTACATACCATCAAGAAGGCAAGAAAAAAACGAGAAAGGCAAACAGCAGGAAAAGATATAGGGAAAGGGAATACTACGAAACCACTACATGCTTGTGGTACACAATATTTTTAATATAGGCCTGATTTTATTTTTATGGACCTAATATTGTAAAAGAATAACCACAAACCAAAAGCATTTGAAAATTTCTAGATTCATTCTCTCCTCTTGACGGCCTTTTTTTTTTTTTTTCCCACATAACAAAGTTAATAAATGGTAGTAAAAAGTGGGAAAGAGATTTCCTGGACAAATGTAGGCAGGAAGTTAAAGTTTTAAAGGTATCATCAGGTCTGATCTCCATGTAACCTGAGGCGTATATTTATTTAGCAACAATTACATCACAGTTAGTTCTTGAATTACATTACATTAAATAAGAACACCCAAACAGGTTAGGAGATGATGTTAATATTACCTTTGTAAAATGAGTGGGCAAAGCTCTGCTCAGGAATTAACTTGGCAAGGAATCCATGGTTCAAACTTGGGTGAGGGATAGATGGTATGACCACAACTGTGGAGAAAATCATGGAATCAAATGTGAGCCAGCTAGTAGCATTCATGTGTGGCCTGGTCCACTGCGGATCCATGACAGATATCCTATCTCACTGAAACATGCAAATATGGTTTTATCAACAAAAATTTCTAAAGGAAGAAAACAAGTTCTGTATCAAGAGACAGGAAACAGCATACCTATTATTTGGGCACTTCAAGAGCAACATTCATGGGGAAAAAGAGACACAGAGATATATATATATTTATATATATACAGGCACAGAGGCAAGACAGTCATGGCTGATACAGTTCACTGAAACCAGCAGTTTCTGAGTGCAGAACCATAACATATAACCAGGAAGGCACAAAAAATTTATTATTTCTCATAACTGACAATGTTCATGTACATTTAAAATGGAAAGCCTACAAGTACATGGACTTTAAAAATTACGTATAAGTAGTAAATGAAAATATCATGATGAATTAGAAAAAAATGACTAAATATAAATATGACACAAATTAGAAGATAAATTCTATGAAGAATGAAAATTAGCAACCCCATAAATGAAGTAATCAAAGATCAATACAAGAAGAAAAACACACATAAAGAGCTTCATACACAAATCCAATTACTGGCTTCAGCTCCTTAAACACAGAAGGTACAGCTATAATCAGTCCAACCAGACTTGAAAAAAATTACTGAACTGTTTAAAATATTTAAAACAACGCGGGGTAATGTCTGGATTCCTAATTTCTGATGAGTTCTGACAGCTAACAAACTCCCTCTCAGATTGAAGAGCACATGCTAGCAAAAGCCAGTACTACTACTAAAAATCATACACAGCTCAGTCAAAGAAGGCAACAAAAATATTTCCTTTTTATCATATTGTTTCCATAGCCTTTTAAATGCAAGGACCAACACAGCAGGACTCCAAGAAAATACTCAGTCCTTCACCAGTACCCTTTCACAAACCTCCTCACTCAAACAAAAGGAGTTCACATGGGCAAACAGCTGTGTTTGCTGTTTATACATTTCCCGGTATAGAGTTAAAGGTATCTGTTTTTCCTAACAAATAACAGATTAAGGAAGCTGTGCTGATCAACTATCTTGTACTTTACAGCTTTAACTTCATCAGGCACCCTGCTTCTTTTTAATTATTTTCAAATTAAAGAAAAAAAAAGCATTAAAAAGCACTATACACATACAAATTAGTTATAGCCTATAAGCAAATAGAATAACAGGAATCTGCCAATGGATGTTAAAGAACCAAATGATTATAGAGCAAGAAAGTAGCAAATATTTTCTTAGTCGGATCTTAAGCTACTCATTAAAAATACTTTGTAGTAAAATAATTACAGTTCTAATAAAATCAAATAACATTTGAAGAAAACAAAAGTACCTGTACTTGTTGGTGAATTTATTTCTTGTCTGATATTTCTACCTGCCTGGCTCCCAGACCTTGCAGTTTCTCGTTGTGGCTCTAGGATATCACGGTATTTGGAGACCATCAGAACGGAAATAAAGTAGACTACAGCCAAAGCTAAGAACTGAGCCTGCTTGCTGTCATCCTGTGTTGGTGAAAAAGGAACAGATCTATAGTATCAGACATTTCCATAGAATTTTCACACAAAATCATCACAAGACGTAATAAATAATACCTTTCTGAAATGTTATACCTGTTAATATAGTAGCAAATAGATTATGTAGAGGATTTAACAGATTTTCAGTGGAGTACTATGCACATAGAATATATTAAGTACTAAATTTTACAGGTAATTTGGCAACTCAAAAATCTCTGGGACTGTGGAGTCAATGAGCTTTTCAGAACAAAGGTCTGACTCTGCTCTGAGTTCTTTCAAGGCTTCCCAACTGCAAGGGCAACTGATTTTCGCTGCCACAAGGATGAGCCTCTGAAAGCTCCCGCCACAAGAAGTTAAGGGCTACTACTGCTAAGAGAGAAGATAAAGCTCACTGATGCTTTTCTAGCTAACACTGGACGCATAGCAGGCATAACACCTTACGGTAACATGTAAAAGCAGGAAGGATATGACCACTGGTTTTCTTCCAGCAGTAAATCCCAGCTCCTATATTCTGACTTCTCCCTCAACAGGATTGTCCGCAGCAATCCTAGTTTTCCTGGACTCTGATTTAAGTAAATGTCAGGACCAAAACAACTTTGCTGTCTTCTTTTCCTCCCACGCCAGCCTGCTGTACTATGTAAACTATGGCTTAGATATCATCCTGACTGAGCTTAAGTTGCTGCAGTTCAACTGAAAAGTATTTTATTATTATTATGGTGTAAAACCCAACATGGTAGAATTAAGACTTCAGCCTCTCTCTACTCCTATAGCAGTTTCACCTTGTCTCAATTCCACAAGTATGCAATTTCTCTTAGAAATCCAGTGCCTGTTTTCAATGTTTTCTGGGTGTTATTTAATTTGGCTGCATGTCTTTGCAATTATTAAAATAACAAGAAATCCTGTTAGTAACTTCTTTCATAGGAATGTCAGAAACAGTATTTCCTCTATTCTCCTCTAGTTAAGAAAAGAGTAAGTGACAGACGATCTCCAAATTCAACCCTTCCTTTTCAAGGTCATCCTGACAGATGTGGTTTTTTGTGTCATGTACTACCTTTTTCTTTTCGAATTTATTTCTAACTTCAGTTTTTACTTCAATACACTCATACTTAAGTTGGAGAAGTTTAAACATAACATGTATTTGTATATATATAATAACAATTCTTATTGTACTACTTTCAAAATCAAACACATCGTGGTGCAATTTCATGCAAAAAATAGTTGCAGAAAATCTGAAAAACATTTTAAAATACATTTATATATGTACATATGTCCTGGGTTCAGCAGTAGCAGTCAGTTTTTCTCCTTAGTAGCTGTTGCAGCACTGTGTTTTTGACTTTCGGCCTGGGAACAGAGCTGATAACACCGATATTTAGACTGATCAAGGACTTTGTGAGTCTCGTGCTCTGCCAGGGAGGAGGAGAAGCCGGGAGGAAGCAGGGACAGGACACCTGACCCAAACTAGCCAAAGAGGTATTCCATACCACGGCACGTCATGCCGGGCGATGTAACTGGGAGCTACCCGGAAGGGCACGTCCTCTTTTCTGTCGGGCTCTTTTCCGGCGGGTGGTATCGTATTCTCCTCCCTTGTTATTTCTCTTATCATTATTATTATTGGTGGCAGCAGTAGTGATTTGTGTTATACCTTAGTTACTGGACTGTTTTTATCTTAACCCGTGGGAGTTACATTCTTTCGATTCTCCTCCCCATCCCTCTGGGGGGGTGGGAGGGAAGTAGACTGCGTGGTTCTAATTTACAGCTGGGGCTTAAACCACGACAACATGTATGTTTAGCAGAAGTAAAAATTCTTTTTCTAAATCAACTTAATGCACTTCTGTAATACATATAATAATTCTTCCTCCTACCCTCGTTCGACAAATAACTGACACCTTTAGTAGTGTAGTTTTAATCAACACAGGTTATAACTGATTTATTCTGGCTATGATTATTTGACTAGTATAAAGTCTGACTGTTAACTACTAACCTCAAATAGCTTACCAGTATGATTTTGAAGTGCAGAAAGTGGCTGGTAGTTACAAAGCCAAGAGCAGACGGTTTGCAGATAATATAAGAAGTATAACACATGAAGGATATTTTTAATTCTGGGACAATCAAAATCTCTTTCAAAATATAGTGATGATTTTGCAGAAGAAAGGATTATAGCACGTATTACTCACCACATCACGAAAAACAACTGCTCGTAGACGATTAATATCAACATCCTGAAGAAGCCTATCAGGGTCTTTTATAGGAGAAAGATTGCCAGGGACATTTTCAAGGGGAGTCTAAAAATAAAAAGTAGTGAGATTTAGCTCCCTCACAAATATAAAAAAATTTCTGTTAGGACTTTAATTTGACACCTTTTTTAGATATTGCATCAATCTTACATGCTTTTTGCTACCAATATCCTTCCAACATAATACTCAGACAAGAGTTCTAGAAATAAAGCAATATTATTGTCTTAATACTAACTACTTAGATATAAACTGTTACATCTTCTAAGTACCTCAGAACATCTGTATCTCTTCCCAGAGTTTAGATAATAATTTGCACACAAAAGGTTATTTCAGATTACAGTTGTTTCATTGCAGTACAATAAATTGTTTCTAATACATGTGTTAAATTTAGAAACAATTAGCATATTTTAAAAAATCAGTTCATGTTCATTTTACTGAGAATTATTACAGACTACTTACAGAATAACTGCTATTACTATGAAAGCATAGAGCAGTATGCTTCCTTTAAAAAATGACAATGTATTAGAAACAAGGCCTAAATATCTAAAAGTCTCCTTACAGAGATTTGCTTTGCACTAAATGTGATAATGTGGAGAAATGTAATGTTTTTAGTGAGATTTAATGAAATAAGATTGTGAAAAGAGCTGAATTGGTAAATGCTATCTTAAAAAAGTTTTTAGAGAAGAAAAACCACTGAACTTAGTAATGAAAGTATAGTAGCAAAAAAAAAAAACGGAAACCTTTACATCAGGCAAAGTATTGTACTTTAGTCATGGAACGTGTTAAATTCTTTGCGAGTTTAGCTTTAGGACTCTCAAAGTCTTAAAGCAGTACACAAGTTTTGTTTTTCAGTTTGTTTTTGTTTGGTTTTTGTTTTGTTTTGTTTTTTTAAGAAGGAGATTAACAATGAATTAAAGAAGCTGGAAGAACTAAGCTGTACTTGAATATTAGACAAGTTTAATTCATAAAATTGGATAGAAAATACTGATGTCTAATATACACACAAAGGTCTGTTGAAGTTACCGAGACCCAGATGTTTCACCAACAAAGATGTGATTGCAGGATTTCGTCAAGACTGCAAGTGCTCTGACAGGTTAAAAAAGCTATGCAGGTATATATGACAGAGGTGAGTAATGGGACTTACTCTTTGAAGCAGACCATGCAAGACTGAAAAAGCCGTTTAAAATTGTTTCAGTCATACTACTGCAATTAATGTTTTCTTCTTTCAGGCAAACTCCCTCAAATACTTTTATTTTAAACCAGTTGAGCTTTGGCTAAATATTTGAGAAGGCAGTTACAATTATTTTCTGATCCTATAAAGCAGTGGTACAGACTTGTCATTCCTACTGGTAACTGTAGACTGGGTTACCTTGGTTGCTGCTGATGCAGTTACACCCTGAAGGGCATCCTGCGTCTTACTGCTGATTAATGATGTCTTGTTGACTCTCTCTCTCTGCCTTTGCCGGCATTCTAAGCAGTTTCTCACAGCCACACAACAAACTGAAAAGTTATGGAAATGCTACACATTAGAATATTTTCCATTCTTAAATTAGTAACAGTCTGTACATCTAGTTTGATATGTCAATAATCATGTCCAAATAGTAAGTGCAACATAGTTAGAATCATGGAATCATAGAATCATAGAATAGTTAGGTTTGGAAAGGACCTTAAGATCATCTAGTTCCAACCCCCCTGCCATGGGGCTCCTCCCACTAAACCATGCCACCCAAGGCTCTGTCCAGCCTGGCCTTGAACGCTGTCAGGGATGGAGCATTTACAGCTTCCTGGGCAACCCATTCCAGTGCTTCACCACCCTCACAGTAAAGAACTTCTTCCTTATATCCAATCTAAACTTCCTCTGTTTAAGTTTTAACCCATTACCCCTTGTCCTATCACTACAGTCCCTAGTGAAGAGTCCCTCTCCAGCATCCAGTTCTCACATTAGACTGTCAGTACTAAAGAAACCATTATGACGACTTACTTATTCCGTTCTTTATTGGAACAACTGTTTTATATGTGTCATATCACTATATTAAAATCTGAAAATTATTGGTCCTTGAACTGCAGCTCTTGTACGTTACTGATCAGTTATTAACAGTTAAAATCTGAAGTACTTACATACAGCTAGAACAGAAAAAAATAGTAGAATTCGAGGAAAATTGATCACTGAGAATAAACTACATGTTTTATCCTAGAAGCAGTATAATTATCACTGACATAATAACTGGTATGAATAATAATAGGACTGATTACAAAAAATATTCATCATTTCAGAAGTGAAAAAGTATGTGGGATGTAACATTAGGAAAACAACATTATGACAGATGACAGTCAAAATTTAATGTTCACAAGGATAAAGTGATGTAGTTCGCATAGAATAGTTTGAATTATTCATAAATATTTAAGTTTCCTAAATTAATTGTAACAGTGTATAGCAAATAATAAACAGTGAAGAGAGGTGCCAGACTGTTGCAACATATATTAAGGACTACAGAGTCTGCACGTGCATCCTATGCTTTTAGTCTTACATAGACTACAAGTAGTCTTCCAAAACCTTGGAGAAATGAATAAGGAAACCTGAAGCATGAGGGCAGCAAAACAGTTGTAAGGAAAAAAAAACAACCTGTATTTATTTACTTATATTTAATATTTTTACTCCCCCAAAACATAAGAACAATTTGAAACACATCATTTTAACTTCTTCTTCTGCCTAAATTAAGCTTAAAATGTATCAAACAAATAATAAATGAGATTTTTATTTTATCACATCATAGTCAGTACAACTCCTTTCCTACATGTCATTATCTGATCCATCTATAGTGCATTGATCTGTAAGTAATTATTTAATATATACTGTCTGCTGACTTACCAAGCCTTAGGCACTGTCGCATTAGTCCTCCAGAAGACATGTTTTTTTCAGCTTCAATCTCACTAAAATTTAGAGAACTGGCAAATACTAGTACATCCACCATTGCCATCAGACGGCTGAGAAAAGTTACTGCTGTCTCTGCTGACATTCCTTGTGTCACTTCAATATTTTCCAATTCAGTCTTTAAAAGGAGAAAATTGAATTAAACTATTTGAACACAACTGAAATATAAAGATAGCACACACACACACAAATCTAAGTTGTTATGCTTACTGACAAATACATTGAAAAGTTATTTTAAAATCTCCTACTGTTACCATTAACATAAGTGGTGAGTCAAAGTAGGACAGCATGAAGAGTGAGAAAATTATTTACATTTACATGCTTTAATAGATAATTAAAAGTGTAATATATATGAGAAAATTATTAGCAATTACATAAAGACAAAATGTGGCCAGATAGTAAAACAATGCATGGTATATCAGGGTGCAATGTACTCCATAGGCTAAGCAAACTGTCAGGTAACATGAAAGCAATTACTGTTTGTATAGCTTTTACATTCCTTTAGATAAACAAGTAAATGTGAGGAGTGGAGTGGAAAAAATCAGACAGTTTTGCCCTGTTTTTATGAATTAATTCTTCCTGGGAATGCTTATACATACAGGAGCCTGACAGATTCCAATTCTCCTTGAGATCAGAAGAGAATTTACTCCCTTATGACAGCAACGAGGGGAAGTAAAAAGGTGACAAGGTATAGGATGTGCAGCTCATGTTTGCCAGAGAAAGGCCATTTCTTTCCTAATTTAGCGTTGGACTCTCCTTGATGGGAATCCACAGAAAAATGCTGAATGAAGTCCGTATTTCTGAAATCTAAAAAGGGATTATGTTTTTCTTAAAAAATATACTTAGATGCCCTGAGTCATGTTTTCAAATGCATTCAGGTACCGAACAGTGCAGATAAATGAGGAAACAGTAAGTTCAATTAAAAAAATAAATACCTATTTAAACACTTTTACCTCTGGAGGCAGGCAAAATTGACAACAGGATTTAGTACTTGAGTGTGTCCACATTTATATGCCTAAATACTGGTTTTAAAATTGTTTACAGATGGCTGATTCTTATTGACTGTCACAAAATTTCAGATTACAGGGCTTTTCTGAACACAGAGTTCAGCCTCTTTGAAAAGTATTACTTTCATTATGTTTATTTGAATTCATTTGCTTAGAAGTATCTATGAAAAAAACCACATTATATTTCATGCTGTTAAGGCCATTTCCTTCCAAAGAAAATGAAATACAGAAAAAAAAAAGGCTTACTTCCGTACTTTTAAAAAAATTAGTATCCTCACTCATGAGTCACTTTTTAGAATGTTTTCCATATAAAAGTGTGAACTGTGCAAAACACTATTAAGGAAACAACTGTTTTGAAAGATGAAGGATATAATTTGGCATGTGTCACCACCATGATAGATACCACTTCATTTAATTTCTCTTAGGATCTAACAAGTCGGTTACATGAGTGATTTGGGAAGGGCTGTCGTCTGTCTGATTTGCCCAATAATATCAGAAAAATGGTAAGATGACAACGCTCAGAAGAATGATTTCCAGCCTATCTATCTTCTTTAGCCAGGTGTCTGCTGATTACTGAGGACTGTGTTCCTAATTTTTGGAAAAATCAGTTGCTGTTTTTTTATAACATCATTTTTGAAAGCACTCATCCAAAGAAAATAGATTTGAAAAATCTATACCTATAACAGTCTGCTAGAAAAACTCATAGGTGGTTATAGAAACTTTAACTTTGAACTCATGCTAGAAACAACATCAGGCTTGCTAGCAGCCAGCTGACTGCCTGCTGTTGATATTTTTCGAGCTCCCACTGTATTATATCAATCACAGTCTTAAACCTTCTCAAAATACTGACTTTTTTTTTTTAATTTTTGTAAGTTATATAATAAATTCATTTTTTTTATAAAACTTGTGTATTTTACCAAGATTTTTGTAACCTTTGAATTCAAAAAAAAACCCCAACAACAAACCAATCCTCTTTTTTTTTTGACACCCCAAATCTCCCTAGAATTCTGCTGCATGGAATCAAAAAGGAAGACCGGAAGTTTTTTTACAGCAAAACTTACCATCAGTTCTACCTGTTAAATACAGTACGTTGATATTCTAATAACATTTTAAACAAACTCAACTGTTACCAAGCTGCCTTCAGGTATTAGTAGTATTTTAAATAGGTGTAGCTCAAAAACTCTTTAAAAACGGAACCAATCACCATTTCATAACTATTTCATACATAATCACCATTTCATACTTTAAGATCATGCTTAACATGTCTCCTCTATAATAAACATATTCAGGGCCTAAAGAGTTTTTCCATCGACAACCACATTTATAACTTAATTCAACTCACAGACCTGTCTACATTCAGTCTGTAGCTAACAGAAAGCATCATACTTAGCAATGCATTAAGTTACTCAAGGGACACAGGTGAAGAAAAGTTAATGATTACACCCAATATATTCCTATTTAGATCCTACTATATAAGAAAATAATAATAATAATAATTAAAAAGCCAAAATGTTAGATGATCAAAAATAAGGTATTTTTGAAAATCCAAAAAACTGAAACTTACAGCAGCAATACTAACCTTAGAACCCTGGACATGCAACAGACAAAACAGACAACAGATCACAACAATAAAAGAAAAAGAAAATTATTTAAGTTAACAAAAAATACCATGTAAAATTTAAACAAATTAGTATATTGGAACTATACATTTGTTTGATTTATAATTAGAACAGCAAAACATTACAGCTCAGCATGAACATTTGAAAACAAAGACTTCTAAGAGATATCTATGCACAAGGAAAACTATAAATCTTGTATTATTATGGAGTTCCTGTAAACACTGATTCTTCCAAACCAATGTACATATTTTATATCGTACATAGAGCAATTTTACGAAGCAATGTAAACCAAAGTAATGTTTTCACTGATTACATAGAAATAAAATGAGTGTTTTATAACAAGCCACTCAAATGTAATGTAATAAAGTAGTTAATCCTTGTATGAGGACACAAATATGCTTAAAATGCTTTGACAAAAAAAATATAAATCACAAAAAGCAAACTGGTTCTTCATGCATAATGCTCCTTCCTTCAAAGCAACACAAGATAGCTCATTATATATATTATTATATTTGGGAGCAATTTCTTCAATCTAAACCAAGATCATACTGCATATCTGAATGCTTTTGAATCACAGAAATACAATGAAAGATTCACTAAGCCCCGAGATTGAATCAGTCTTCAAGTTCCATTGTTTGCAATTGAACAGGTGTTTTAAATTTTTGTTTTAGTTTTAGGTAGAAGGACTTTCTTATCACAAAGGGCTAGGAACTAATTCTTAAGTTTTCACTAATTATATTTTAAAATGAGAAAGAAACTGAATTTTCAAGAATATGTCAGTAGTTTTGTAATTTAAATAGTGAGAAAATGTAATCTAACAGAAAGAAAAACAAGCTGAAACTAACTGCTTTTTTTTTGGAATGGAAAATACCACATTCAACCAATTTTTAAATGTGTCTTCCTCTTCTGTAGCTGGATACATCTTAAGAATTAACCTGTGGCTATTATCTCTTGATTACTAGCTGAAAGGGCTTACATCAGTGGGCCACTGCTGTTTCTGGGAATTGTTATAGATCACACAGCACCTTTGACATCACATGAGTCAAGAACACGATAATGCTAATAATATATACAGGACATACAGAAATGTATCACATAATGGCTTTTAATCCACATTACTAAAATAAGGCCATTTTAAAATGTTCAATTGAGTTTTACAGACAGCTGTTCATGTAACTCCAGCAGCCCTCACATCACAATTTGAGAGCTGCTGTTTTAAATGCTCCAAGTAAGAATCAGAATTATAGACTTCAAAGAACAAACAGAAAAAAACCCTAAGTGCAAGGAGTCTGGAAATTTACTCTCAATTGTCACATATATGTAACTCCTCAAATTTCTTTTGCCTTAATATCCTCAAGTCCTTGACATATCTGCTATCCTTGTAGTAAGCAATAATTACTTCAAATTCCTAGCTTGTACACAAAGTGCTTTATCTGAAAACCAGCTACTATTAACAGAAAGCATCTTCCACAAACCTTTTTCCTAACAGCTCCCAAATATGTGTTTTTCACACTTGCACACCGTCTTAAAAATATCTTCCTTATAGTTGTAATTAAAAAAACATGCCTCAAAGGCCTCCCCCACCGAAAGCAAAAAAGGAAACCAGGATTTTGCATTTAATGTCCTCTCTATAATATTGGCAGAATTATCTAATATCCCCAATTTAATAATATGACATCAAAATCAACACAGAACACATCCCAGTTTATACTGTAAACCAAAAAAACCTGGTTATATCTTTTTTCTTAATATTTGCTTTAATTTCAAATTGTTTCATATATGTAATTGACAACCCTTTAAAAATGTACAGATCCTGAGACAGGGGTAGTATAGAATTGAAATCAAAGGAAATATTAAAACATAGATCAGTGTGAATCACAGTAAATTTTCCCATGTATTCCATACAAACATATAATCTTCATATAATATCATATAATCTTCATACAATCATATAATCTTCACTGTACTCAAGTCACTCACAGATTTGTGAATGGTTTGTTTTCACAGTTAATACATTTTCCCCTTTCATTTTACTATTCAAATTTAAAGGCTCCTGTCCACAGCATTGTTCAGACCATCCTAGTCTAAATTAAAAAAAGCAAGGCAAAATGCAGATGTTTATTACAAGATTCAAAGTGAGGAAATTCTGTAATTAGGATTGCCTGTTTTACAGCAGACAAGAGATTATGAAGTAATCTTCCACCCAGCCCAGAAGAATGGCCATTTCACTCCAAATCCTAACTATGTAAAGGAAGAAGTCTTTTTGAAATGGGAAATTCCCCTAACATTCATCTTTTTAAAGAAACTGCAACAGTACTGTTTTTTACAGAAAAGGAGGGAACAAAATACAGAATGTGTTGGAAAAATAAAATTAAATAAACAACCCTGCAACTCCTCTGATACTCTGAAAGTTATTTTGCTAAATTCAGTTCTTTTCCGCATATAACCTTAGTTAATTCAAGCATCCAATATTCAGGATCTATTCTACTAATGAAAAATCGGTGAAATGCCTTTAAAAAAATGAAAGGCAATGGGACACATGTAACAGCAACTACCTCTATAGCAGGTTGTTGAGAGTTTTGTAACAAACATTTAGGACTGTTTAAGAACGAGCAGCCCAGGATGAAGCCTTACTTGAACTCAGGACTGAGAAACTGAAGTCAAGGAACTGTGCCTAGGTAAGGCTCTGACATTAATACAAGAACCATGTGTTTCTGTCTGTTACCTTCTCCATTGGAAAACAGATAAGCTAGCTTGCAAAAAAGAGGCTGGATTCAGCTCCAAGTTAACAATCATTGCAGTTGGTGAACACTATAGATATTTGGCTGGCCAGTCACTAGATATCTAGTACATCAGAAACAGCTGAATCATTTGCTTCTATTGAGTAGATCTCCATTGGCTAGAAATCTAGTCCACATGTAAGTAGTCCAAGTGGATATGTAAATTTACCATAATCTCTTCCTGAATTGCATCCCATTCTATCATACTGAAATTAAAGGCTGGAATGACCTTTATTGTCTCTTCTATAGCTTTGCTCTCATATTTCATTATTCCAGACCAAAAAGTAAATTAATTTTTGGAATTAGATGTAAACACCTGTCCTACACCATAAATACACATTAGGAGGAAACAATTAAGAACTACTGCTATAAGATTTCAATATGGGCCCAAAAGGCCTTCAGCAGGGTTTGGAACTAGATGATCTTCAGGTCCTTTCCAACTCCAACCATTCTATGATTCTATCATTTTAGAGTCACCATTCATAAACGTAAAAAAAAGAAGAAATTAAGTAAAATGAGCTCATACTTGGTAAACTAAACATATGTATTCTACAGGACCTATAAAATGTGAGGGTTTCAACACTGCAGAAAAGCTCCACAGAAGAGAGATAATGGAAGATCAGAAGCTTCCAAAGACAGAGACTAAACAAGATTAAGACTCTACAGATTAATACAGGCACATCAGGAGATACGACTCAAGCTTACAGTCATAAATGATATGGAGATGAATGAAGATAAAATTAACCACTCCTTTTATAGCATAAAAGGTAAGGCACATAGTAACTTCATATATTTAAGCAGGCATAAAAAACCAAAGAAGTGTTTCAAAGGTTATATAATTACTTTGTCAGACTCAGTGCCACATGGTATTATGGATGTTAAAAGCATAAGTAACTTCAAAAAAGGTTAGATGAAGTCTATAAGGATAAATTCCCTGGTAGTTATTAAACATGATATCTTGGATACCCTTTCTAGCTGTTAAAACCCTAAATGCTGAGATGAAGTATCACTAGAGCAATCAATATGCTTGCTCAGAGTTTTGTATTATGATGTAAGCTGCAAACAGTCACTGTTGGAGGCAGAATGTTGGAGGCTAAACCAGATGGGCCATTGGGCCGACCCAGCAAGGCAGCTTATGCAAATAGTGAACAGCTGGCTTTTATATGCATAGCACAATACTTGACTGGACTTCTACCAGTACCCAGTTTAGATTACAGAATCACAAAATCATACAGAATCACAGCACAGTTGATGCTGGAAGGGATTTATGAGTTGCAATACCAAATTTGGATTTGTGGAAAGAAACAATTCATGAATGTAATTAATTACAACACAGCAGGTTCTATCTGAAGAACAAGAAACACTTTTTCACTGTAAGGGTGACCAAGCACTGGCACAAATTGCACAGGGAGGTGGTGGAGGCTCTGTCTTTGGAGATACTTAAAAGCCATCTGAACACAGTACTGGGCAACTGGTTGTAGGTGGCCCTTCCTGAGCAGGGGAGGTGGACCAGATGACCTCCAGAAATCCCCTTCCAGCTTCAAACATTCTATGATTCTGTGATTCTTTGAATTAGTAAGGGAGAAAGCATATTAGATCTTTCCTTTCTTGAGAGTTGCTCTGATAGAAAAGTGCCACTAGAAGGCTTGCCATGAATTACGCAGTGAGACATCATATAAATCTCCCAGTTTCAGACCTTTTTTCCAATTAGTAGCTCTGAGAAAGAGAGTGAGATAGTCTTGTAAGTGATTGTAAGCCCTGGACTACTTTGCCCTTTCAAGACTGAGAAGACACATATTCCTAACAGCAGTCCATCCACTTTCTCCATAGCAGTTCAAGGATGCAAAAGTATTAGAAGTCTGAGAATCAGTACAAAGCTTCATTCATCATATGATGGATATTCAGAAGTGGTCTGATGCCCAACAGAGCATCTGATCCCTTCATAACTGCGATTCAGAACAATATTCAGGGACAGCACCCTCTGTAATAAGAACGACATGCTCAGCTCTTTGTGTCTGCAACAACTAATAAACCCACTTTCCTGCTAATGTTTATGGATCGGCAATGATGGAAACAGGAATGGAGCTGAAAGGGAGGGAAGAAGCTCTCTGCTAGGTGGAAATGATTATGAAATCACTATCTAAATGGTAACAGTTATTTCCAGGTGAAGGGAATCTGTGACTTTATCAATTACTTCACCCTATCTGTACATCTGGGACAGAAATAAGCCTTTTTTTTTTTTTTTTTTAATTTCACAGAGTAGGAATAATTCAGTTTGAAGCCAGCTACTGATCTTTTAGTGAATTAGTTTATTTCACAATCTATTTTTATTTTATTATCCTAAACAGATGACAAAATCAAGCATTTAAGTAATACACACAGTCCCCATGTAGTGGAGAAATGCATGCATAATATAAGAATTTGAAAATGTAGTCTTCTGTATCAATGCATGAAAATCATTGCTGTTGTTGCAATGCAGTATTAACACACAACACTTTAACAAGTAGATGTGTAATTTAGAAAGCTGTATCAGCTATCTATCTGCACACACAGACACACATATATATTTATTACCCAGAACAAAATAGAGGGAAATGGTGTGCACTCTCTTATACTTGTCAATATTTACAGTGAAGCACTTGCAAAATCTTTTATTCAGCAACCTTGAAATCATTCTTGTGACTAGAGACAACTAAAGTCATTCCCATGAGTCTTGCGTTCTTGCTTACAGCAAACATTTTCCCACTTAACATAGTGAAAATAGTAGACACATTATTTTACCATTAATTGCCTGACTGAAAGTCGTATCAATGTTTAGCCAACTGCTAGTCCACACATTCATACCTTTCAAATAATACCATGCAAACTTTTTTTTTTTTTTTTTTTTTGCACTAGCTAACTAGAAGTAATAGTAGAGGTAAAGTAATCTTATTTGCTGAATGGCTAGAACAAGGTATTGAGCTTCTACTACCAAGCTACATTTGTAGCTTCCAGTGCCTACTAGCCACATTACTTCAGAGGAGTCTCTCTGTCCCTTCTGGGCCTTCTTTTCTCCCATTTCAAAGATCAATATTAACTGCAGATGCTTATGGGATGCTCAAGATAAAATATGTAGTGTTAAAGAGTTACAGATATTATATGCCCAGACAAGACGTCACATTCAAATAGTATAATTACTATTGACAATAATGCCATATTTACAAAACATTTCTCCTTTTTTCATGAAGCACTCTGTTAGGCTACTCTGTCTACCTGAACTACGTTCACCTAAGAACTTACAACTTACTAAGAACATTGGAGTGGATAAAAATATCAGCCTATTTCAATGCAGGATTTAAAAAAAAAAACCAAACCCATGAAAAAATTTTCAGTATCTACTGAAGGAAGAAGTAAAGAGAGTAGTGAGGGGATGGCTTCCAGTAACATCTGGCATGCAAATAAATGGTGGCCATGCAAAACAGATTTATTAATATCAATATCAATGACTAGCCATCATAAAGCATGTGATTTTGTTAGAGTAGTCATGATTCATGACCATGATCCTAATGTTCTTCTCTTTCAAACAAAATATTAAATTCCTATGAAATATTATTCTTAGTACTACTTCTCTAACAAAATTATAATATTGCAAATGCAAAATATATATCAGAGCGTAACATTTTCAATTACAAATGTAATTTTTTTTGAAGGAATTAGCAGAGAGGCGACACGAGTCCCTAAATAAGAAAAGTCAGCTGCAAATTATGGTTTGTATTATTAACAACAATTTCTAATATGACCACTAGGTGGAAATATTGTACTTACAGTTGGGGATGTGGCTGCTGACAGCAACGGTAAAATTCCTCCACAAGCAATAATAATATTGTCTACCATCTGGGAAATGAGGTGTATTGTGTTGTGTACAAAAATAATATTTTCATTGCTATTGACAAAGTCCATCACAGACTTTGTGGAGTGACTGCAAGAACAGAAGAAAGAACAAATTAAAAAGAGTTAGAATAAAAGTTCAGATAAATTCATTTTTTGAAAGCAGACCCGAATGTTTCTTTGAGATCAAGAAAAAATATGGTCTACAAAACTTTGCACATAAATGGTCTAAAAATATGAACAGGACTAGCTTAATGAACAAATTGACTGCAATATATTTTCACACCAGGATTTGTTTCAGATACCCAGTTGAGAACAACAGCTCATAATCTTTTATTCCCATCAACCAGTACTTCACTTTACAGGCAGTTCTGCTGAAAGCAGTGGTGTTGGTATTTTTCAGTGTGAAAATTATTAATTAGAATTAACAGTTCAGGGTGCCATTTGAAGTACCCTTGGTAACTCCTAATGAGAACATCTCATAGTGTTTTACAGGAGAAACTTGATAATTTGGCGATACCTTGATCTATTATTAACTTTATTAACTAATATTAAATTTAGCATTAGCAATTCCTTTGCAAGCCACAGATGCCAACAAGATTAGATGAAATCTCAGCAACTCCTAATTGGTGAGAAATTGTCCCATGAACCAGTTACTCCCCCCAAAATACAAAACACTGCGTGAAAATATTAAGTAACACTCAGTCTGCAAGTGTATTCTTTTCCCAAAACAACATTGTTGCCAGCCAGTAAACAAAAATTAAAGGCTTTAATTGAAAATAGACAAACTGAATTTTAATCTTCAAGCATTACCTGAACACAAAGTATAAACCCCACATATTTGGCCAAAACCAAATTACAGAATTCTCTATTTCTTAGCAACTATCACAGAACAGTTCACCAAACTGGAAATTAAATGCAATATAAATTGGTCCTTGGATAGAATTATGCTCAAGTTTACTGAAAATGAACTATTCTTTCCTGGAAATCAGATTAGATAGTATCTATTATACCTAAGGGTTCTGATAACAGTAAGTTATTGAGTATCTCTGTTGAAGTGTACAAAAAGAATGCAGAAGTAGCAGATTCTCACGCTAAACAGGCTGAAAGAGTAGTTCATTTTAGTTAGGTATGTATGACTTATACAATCCTTCAAGAAAACAGAAATTGTTACCTGTGAAATACAGCAGTTATAGGCTGAGAACGGGTGAAAAGAGAAAATACAAGATATAGAAGAGCGTTTCACTTAACACCAACTCTTTCCCTTCCCACTCTACACCCTCTCTACGACACATCTTATTTTCCCTTATTAATAGAAACACCAAGGAGTTAAAGAAGAAGCAACCACCTACCTTCTCCAAACATGTACATCTGTTTCTAGTGCAAAAAGCAAGTCTGTCAAGAGTCGCTGGTGCATAGGAGACCATTTAAATTCTGGAATACGAAACATAGTTGTGCGTGGCCCTGGACTAAACTGTCGTCGCTGCTCTTCCGTCATTGGCATTCCTCGAAATCCCAAGTCAACACGTAAATCCCGGTCTTGCTGGGTAACAGATCGACCCTGTACTGCCTACATCAACAAGAAGTTTAAAAACCATGTTAACTTTTTGTAAAGTGTTCTTGAATGGATCATAGAATTTGACAAAGGATGGGCTAGAACTGGAATCAAGCACAAACTAAAGGCGATATTGATATTTCAAAGAAGGAAGTATCCTTCAGTAAAAGAGCTGTTCCAATTAAAGTAAACCAGCACTTAGGGGCTATGGCTGGCCTTCTTTTCAGCTATACATCAGTGTTTTACACTCAGATTTTTCACTGGAAGTATTACAAAAAAGACCAAATGCAGCATGTACAAGGTCAGCAGTTTCAAGACTTTGCTTTCAGGAAATAACTATTCTTTTGTGCTAATAACACACTTTTCTTTGAATATCTGAATCAAAACTACACACTGATGGCTTCAAGGAATGTGTGTACTTTTCAAAAGTTCCTTGTTTTCCAAACCGATTTTTTAATATGGTCTTTTCAGCAGGATCATTAGGGAATCAAATTTAGCCTCCCAAATCTCATTTTGCCAATTTTGTTCCACGTTGCTAACTGGTTAACAGCTTTATGGATTCTCAGGACAATCTTAAGATCCTCTTCACTGATGGTAGATGTGAATTTCATTCCCCTTCAATACTCACATAGTCTTGACTGTTTCCAGTTGGTGATAAAAGACAAAAGTAAAAGACACGCGTATTATGTGTACACACACTGCTATGATGGAGAATAACATGAAGGAAAAAGAAGTAAAGAACAAATGTTTTGACTGAACTTGAAGCAAATATTCATAACAACAAAATTACTTATAATGTGCAACATCTCTGAAAGGAAGAAATATAATGTCTGATCCTTGAAATTATTTTAAGTTACTTTAGATTAGTTTAATACTGGCAAAATAAAAAAAAATATAGCTCACATTTGCTCACATATTCATTTTCTGATCTCAGCATACTGTTTAAAATCTGGACATTTAAAAGCAAAAAGGAAAAGCTTCTTAGATCTTTAGTCTGATTTTGACCTTCTGCAACCAGCATTCTGAGAGCAGAGCAGGTTTCCTTCACTCGATCTGACCTATTGGGATCAAAACTGGTACTGTGGCTTTCATTTTCTGTTTTTCTTTAAAGTTATCTTTAAGTTTTTCTTTTTTTATTTTTCAGACTTGTATAAATATTCTGCATAGTGCCTTCAATTCTATTTTCAGTCTTTCCTAGTTGGGACCATAAGAAAGAGTTGATTTTATAGTCCTAAATATATGGTCTACTAATGATAAAGGCATTAATTCTTCTTAGAAGTAAGTAGGAGCTCCTATCTCTGCTGTGCAATTTGCTGCTTCCTTTCAGTCCTTTTTGACAAAAGACAGCTTACTTCTTACTGATAAGGTGGGGAGCTGATTGTAGATCCGGTATTATAAAATTTGAGGTTAGCAACTCCATTCATATGTCAATTGTTCTTTTTTTGAGTACAACTACAGGTAGCTGTCAAGTCTGCAGCAGTAATAGTACCATAACAGAAGAGTTTTAATTTAGTCAAGAATACTGTATTTGCAAAAATGGGTTTTGATGTGCATTGCATAAACCATCATGAAACCCAACTATCTACACTTGGGTGGCCGGTCTTTAAGTAATTTTCAGTTTTCTCAGTGGTCTCGCGACCTCATGACAAATCTATTGTGGGAGTTCCCACATGCTGCAATCAAAATCCAACCTGTGACTCCACTGTAAACATGTTAAAATTAACATTACTATTCACTCATGAAAACAATAATGTTTTATTTATGTTTTATTTAATAATATTTTAATCTTTTTCTTTCCTTTTTTAATTTTTATAATTCAAGTGTTATGGGTGAAATTCATCAAGAAAAGAGGTTAATGAACAAAAAAGTCCCAAAGTCACACTGACAGAATTTTCTACACTAGCTAGGTACAAAGACAGATTATCTTTTCCACTCAAGATTTATCATACAAATTCACTGCTTATGGGTGCATACATCTACATAGCAAATGAACACTAACATTTCAATTGTCTTCTATTTTTTAAACAAAATTCCACATTTCAGAATAAAAACTGACTGCTCCTTTTTCTTGCTATCCTTCATTCATTTCATTTATCCATTTCCACGGTATTAACAGTCCTAATTTTAAGATGTAAAATAAGATGTTTGGGAACTGAAAGTAATAGATACACTATTCCTATTGAAAGCTTGTTCTTTATTACACATAATACTTCAAATTATAAAGAACCCTACATAATGCTTGATAGTCCATCACTGATGTTAGAAGGATTCTCATAGTTTTGACAGAATACTTATAAGAGAACACCAAACTTTTCTTACACCTTTCCAGCAAATGCAAGAGCTTAATCTCCTTTTCTCTTCAAAAGGAGGTTATTGCTATAGGAGAGAGACTTAGAAGAGAGTGTTCTCTCTGTATGTCAGAACCCACTGGTCTGAGTAACCAGGCTTTTAATTGTTTTGTTGTTTGTTTTTTTTTTTTTTTTTTTTAAAGGGAAAGGATCTGCTTTAGAAACCCTTGTTTAAATAGATTGTCTGTTCAGTGGAGTGTCCTGGGTTCAGCAGCAGCAGTCAGTTTTTCTTCTTCTTAGTAGCTGGTGCTGCGCTGTGGTTTTGACTTTCGGCCTGGGAATAATACTGATAAAGCCGATGTTTTCAGTTGCTGGTCAGAATGTTTACCCTGACCAAGGACTTTGTGAGCCTCATGCTCTGCCAGGGAGGAGGAGAAGCTGGGAGGAAGCAGGGGCAGGACACCTGATCCAAACTAGCCAAAGAGGTATTCCATACCACAGCACGTCACGCCCAGGATGTAGAACTGAGGGTGGGGGCGAGGTACCGGTCAGTGAGCGGTTGTATTCTCTTCCTTGTTATTTCCTTTATCATTATTATTGGTGGTAGCAGTAGTGGTTTGTGTTATACCTTAGTTATTAAACTGTTCTTATCTCAACCCGTGGGAGTTGCATTCTTTTGATTCTCCTCCCCGTCCCTACAGGAGCAGAGGGAAGAAAGGTGGTGGTGGGGGGGAAGTAGACTGCATGGTTCTAATTTACGGCCTGGGCTTAAACCACAACATGGAGTTTTTCTGAAAGTATTATCTCCCTGAAGAACAAAGCAGGCTGAACTGTGTTCTTTCATCAGATGATGTGCTTTTACTTCACATGAGTGTATCTCTGAAATTCTTGAGACAATTTGGTACACACTACACAGTAACGGGCAGAGCAGTTTTTGCAGTTTTTGTTTGGCTCTTCTTCCATAGTTTAAGGAAGTCTGCTTGACTTCAAAATCCTAGAAGATAAATTCTGGGATACCTACGGGACATACAGTCGGCTAGCAAAATCTTGAAGGTAGTCAATTCATTTACCTGATAATACCCTTTAAACAATCTTTGATTATGTGCTATGGTTTCTAAATAATTCCAGTGGGGGAATTAATCCTGTGCTTTGAAAGTTCAAAGTGATCCTGTACCTTGCTGTGCATACAGAGAAAAAATTCATTCAAATACTAGCCTTCTGAATTGGCCTTCCTACTTTATATAATGCTATGGCTCTCACAAAATCTCTAATTTCTCAGATTTTTTCAGAGGGAGACGCAGACAAGAAAGGATCTCCAAAAAGGAAGAGATATTTCTTATATTAATCATCTCTCCTCTGGAAATCAAGTTGCGCTTTTTCTTTCATTATCCCTAAACTATGCCTTTTCTTGTGTTAGAATCAAATACGGAGATTATTTATGCCAGCATTCCTGCAGAAGAAGAAAGATGGTGTACTAAAGTGCTGCAAGACTACACTCTGAAAAAGGTACAGCAAGAGTAAAAAAAGCCACTTCAATGTATATTTCGCAGTAAAATATAGATACTTCTAATCTTAAGACATAGTAACAAGAAAGTCTAAAGCAGAATTCTAGGAGTATCAGTTAATCTGCCCAGTAGAACTAAGGAAAATAGATGGTGAGAGATTCTCTTAGCTGAGTTTTTTTTAAACTAAAGAATCCACAGATGCAATATGTATTTCCTATATAGACATGAAAGACTTGAAAATAGGCTTGGAGGATGGACACCTTTCATATAATTCAAGGAATATACTTCAAACACCTTTCAATTTATCCAGCAGCAACAAACAGTGATTGTATCAGACACATAAACAGCTACAGCCCTTGAAACTTACCTGGGTTGTGGTAGTTGTCTGGATCTTCCGTATCTCCTTTCCTGCTTCCTTACCATCATCAGATCTTTCTGTATCTGATATTATACTTCCTGCATCAACACTAGGTACAGTTTTGCTACCAGAAGATTCTGTCTCAAGAGTTGTGGCAGTCATTTCAGCATATTCTAATCCTTTAGATGATGAAGCCAGCTCCCTCTCACAAATGCTACTCATTCCATCTGAAGTTGTGTGAATCTTAAACTCCTTGTCCTCTATTATACTTGAAGAACACGTTATATCTACACTACCCGTCATATGTGCAAGCAATCCCAAATCATCATTTACACCAAGATGCATCTGTGTCTCTTGCACATTTGGAATAGAAATGTGATTGCTTGAAAGTTCAGGTAGAAGTTTTTCCTCTTGACTAGGTATTTTATCAAAGAGAAATGAGGTACTGTTAGTAGAAGGTTCATCTTTCTCATCAGCCAAAGTTATTAATGGTCCATTATCTTTTTCCTCATTCTTCTTAATGATACCCACACTTCCATGAACATTGTTTTGGAGCTTCTCAACAGCAGCACTATATACATTGTCTAGAAGAGATTCGACTTCTACAAGTGCACCATTTTCTCCAGTTACTAGTGTCTCTGGTGATAAATCCATATCATCAAGTTTTACTTCAGTAGCTTCTACCTTTTCAGCTTTTATATCAACTAAAAGGTCATGAACTTCCACATGAACTCCTCCTCCTGGTCTCTCAGCACTTCCAAGCACATCATCAGATACCTTTGTAGCCATGAGCAAGTCCCTCGTATCTGTACTGACAGGGTAATCTGTTTCACTTTCTGGACTTTGACTTTGTGAAAGGTCTTCTATCTCTCGAATTTCCATTCCACCTTTCGCTCCTGTTGTCTGAGAGGAAAGACCTGAGATGGTGCTCACATTCCCCTTCTTCCCCTTTTTTATGTTTTCTTCCTCTTGTCTTTGATACTCTTCATACATTTTTGCTAGATACTCCTTGTGAGCTTCATATGTGACCTTAAAAAGAAAAGAAAAGATTATGTGGATGAAGAGATGCTACATGAACTTGGACAAAACCTAACAAGAATCTTAACATACATTATAGACAGACTACAAACTGTTTCACAGCAAAGGACCTACAACGATGACAAAAAATGACATCTTGATATGTGTGAAGACAGCCACAAGATGGCACTAAATCACTTTACATCTCTTAGGATATTGCTAGTCCCTTTGCGGGGGCTGCCACAATAAAAAGCAACATCTACGCGCCATTTCTTACCTTGGAATGAGCTATAGAAAGAGTATCCACCCACACTCTCCAGCCTCCCCATTCATATTTTATCGCATGATACAAGAGAATACGGAAAATGTTGTACACCATCTCTGTGATCTTCTGCTCTTCAGAATTCTTAGGGTTAATGTATCCCAGAGAAAACATCCAGTCCTGCCACACTGAACACTGAAGTAAACATCTAAAGTGAAATAATTAGGTCAAAATATATCCACAAAAAGCTTCTTTATTTTAAAATAATGATGGTTAAAATGGGAGGAACATCTCCTCTGAACATCAATCCAATGGTAGGAAGAAACTCAAAAATACTTCAGGATGAATAAAAATTTGAAGCATATTCTAGACAGAAGAACCTAATACTAGTTGCTGAACTGAGAAAAGTTACCATAAACCTATTCCATTTACTTTTCATGTATTCCATTTAATATACAGTATAAAACTTTACACAAGAGTATAACAGAGTGCTATTACCCATAAATTGATGATAAAATACTATTTGTGGTGACATACCTTCTGTTTTCACGGCTATTACTAAAGAGTTTTATCATATCAGATAAGAACAAGCGTCGAACTTCCATCAGCTCTGCACTTGGCGTGGAGTTTTTTAACAGCGTTGCCACCACCTTAAGAATCACTTTGAAAGAATACATTAGTTACGTAACACATTTTAACAACACTAAAAAGTTGCTGACAGCAACTAATGTAAGTAGTAACTGAAACCTGTATGTATTTGAGATACACTAATGAATTATTCTTGGTTCTTGAATCATATTCTTTCAGCCTCTAGGCAATACATTTATCATACAAACATAATATATCGTCCTTACTTGGATTCTGAATTTTCACTGTAGAATCTGGCTCTGGATGTGGTTTATGAACAACTTGAGTGCATACTTGTTCTGTCAAAATCTAAAACAGAATATTAAGTTCCTTTTACCATTTTTATTAAACATTACAGCATTCCTTCGCTTTTTTAAAATTTTTTAAAGAACAATTACTATGGCCACACTGTAACTTCATATAAAACATTTTGGTAAAATATTTTTATTCTTAAAGAATGGAAACAAGCAATTCCTCTATGCAAGGATCAGCATTTTCATGCTTGTACAGTATCTGGTTAACTAGCTTTTTAGTTAGCTAACTAAATATACAATAATTTTTTTTTTAAGATAATTTCATTTCCATTCCTTATAGTGTTATACTTTTGTGGATAAAAAATTCTTTTGTAAGCACTGTACACTAGAAGTCATTTTCATACATTCCATCCATAACCAAACCAAGTAATTCTTGAAAGTGGGTTTGTTTTTCTCCAGCTAGGAAAGAGGATAGTCACAGACAGCATCCCTAAGAATAATCCTGGGGCTTCCCATACTGAGTACGACAGATCATTGTCCTGTTTCACACATTGTACCTGAAAAACTAATTCATCTGTATTGAGGCAATGCCACAGACCTGTCACGCTGGCATACCTGTTACTGGTTCTATGCATGCAACTTTAAGAACAAACTAAAAATGTAATGATATTAATATGGGTTTCTCAGTAAGTACATTCAAGCAAATATATTTCAGAACAGAGTAATTTCACTAGTAATTCTGATTAATTTTAAAGCAGAACTTCAGCTCATTCATTAATCAATAATCAATACTCAAACTAATGCCAGCTGTAAATACAGTATCTTTGAATGGGTCTTTACATAATGGTATTTAAAATAGAAAGCAAGTATGCCATTGCTTTTTATGAGAGAACAGAGAAAATACCTGCATCATTTCCTTAGGAAATCCCTTGTACTTATGGCACTTAACTCGTTTTTTGCCTCTTCTGGCTATTTTTAAAATGTAAATGTCTGTGGATGCTGAACTCCATGAGGATTTTTATTTTGTCACTGACTTATGTGTTTTCTGAGCAATCACAGAAGCTCTCAGAAATATGAATGCAGTGACGTCTAGACTGTGAGACCCAAGTGGTCAAAACATACTGGGTAAGCTTAGATACGTGCAATACAAAATAATTTGATGGCTGAGTAAGTCATTAGCAAACAGATGACATTTGTGTTTTTACAATCATATGAGAACATTTTCTAGGTTATTCAGACTCAGAACTCTAAGGTTTCTACAAGTACCTTACATGAACATTTGAATGCTTCGAGGTCACATTCACTCACCTCAAGCAGTATCTATTACATGAAAGTGGTTGAGTTCAGTTATCATTTTGTAATACAATCAGCATTTGTAGTTAAAAAATTAAAATTGCACTTAAAAAAATTTTGTAAACTTGAAAGGGATGGAAAAAAAGAAAATGGAAAAAAAAAAAAGGCATCTCTAGCTTGAACACTTTCCATTGCAATGGAAAATGTCCTCCAAACAATGGAGGAGAAAGAGCAATTGAAGGTGTACAATAACTTTGTTGTTGTGGAAAGCAATGAACATCTTAAATAGCAGGATCTCTTACATCTATATGCAATGCTATAAGTGGAAAGTTTTATAGAGACTATGTAAAAATTATGACATTTTTAATAAAAATATCCAAAGCATTGCAAAGTACATTCTGAACACAGAAATCCTTTCTTAAAATTTCTATCTAAAATTTTCTCAAAAGTCTTTTGAGAATCATGATATTGCAAAGCACTGCCACAACTAATTAAGTCATATTTTTTTACAATAGAGACTACAATCTCTATGTTTAATAATTTGTACCTCATAAAGTGTGTTATATGTTGTAACGGTCACTGTATTTGTATGTAGCATCAACCTTTCTCCAAGGAGCGTGAAAAGACTGTGGGTATGCATGATTTCAACCTTTCGCCTGGAAGAGAAAACAAAAAACTTTAGGAAAATGCCTTGAATATTTTAGTAAATGCAAGAAAATCCAAAAGCCAACTATTTTGAAGTTGAACTAAATAGGTCTCGAACTTTTTATTCTGTAAACGTTATAAAATAAACATAATTTAAGATCTTTCCCAATATGAACACAATTGCAGTAATACACAAAGGTTCTCAACAAGAAAATGTTGTACGTAGAATGTGCCTTTATATGAAGTATATCACACACTATTCTCACCCTTCATGATTTTCACAGTGGAAAAAGACAAAGGAATCCCTTTCTATCTTAGTCAGGCTGAAAGAGTGCAAGATGTTCACAGGCTGGATAAAATGCGATCACTGCAGAATATATCATTTGTCACTCTTTCACGGATTCAGGATAATCCAACCTCAAGATCTTTCAACATAAATATGAACATATGCGGATATAGCAGTACTGCCATTCTTTTTATATAGCATTCTCTTTTGCAGCCACAATAATTAAATCCTGGAATAACATGCACTACAATGCAAAGAAAATAAAATCCTGAAAAGTTACAAAATTCCAAATGATTAAAGTGCATGGTCATGGGGAAGGTCTAGTGGAAGGTGTTCCTGCTCATAGCAGGGTGGTTGAAACTAGATGATCTTTAAGGTCCCTTCCAACACAAGCCATTCTATGACTCTATAAATTCTACAGATAGGGTCAAAAACTACTTGAATCTTAAAAAGAGGAGAAAACATCTTACACCTGTGAATTTGATCTGTCCCAGAACACTACTTGTTAAAATTGGATATAACATCATTAATAAAGAGTACTTCTTGTAAGCAGAAGCATCATTAAATTTACCTACTATTGTAACAATTATGAAATGAAAAACATTATTCAAAGTAATTAATAATCTATATTAAAGCAGTAGAAAAAGCTGAAATAAATTAAAATACAGTAAAGTTTCTGCAAAAGTTTATGTATTGAAAATCTGAGAAACTCTTTTCATTATTACTGATGATAACAACACGGGTTCAAATTACATATATTCTAAAAATTTTGAAATTAGTAGATTATATTAGAATTTTTGAATAACCACAAAAGAGAATGGCAACAAAGTACAATAGTGTGTACTCTTCTCCTCACAGAAGAGAGTTCATGAGTTGCTTATGATGAAAAACTACAGGTATTCAACCTTGTGAGCTATGATGTATCAAATGGAAGTAAAAATTCTTTGGAAGGTTCAAATGTCTAAGTAAAAAAACAAAAGTAAATAATGGACTATGATTTCAGTGGTGGCACAGAAAGAATCAAAGCTGGCAGAGAAAGAAAGGACAGGATTTTTCCAACTGTTAAGGTTAGACCAAATAGTACATCATCAGAGATCACAAATTGTAATAAGTTATTCAGGCTCTCATCTAACACAAGAATCAATTACCTTCACACTACAGCTTAATCTGTGATGAATATATATGAACTACAGCAATGACAATTTCTTTTGTACCTACACATTTGTTATTAATATTGTATCATATCAAGTTTCACAAATCCCATTATAACATCTCTATGCAGTTCTGCTTTAGTGTATTAAAATACAATGCCTGTTTTCTGTACTGTGAAACAGAACTTAAGTTTTATACTTTTATTTGATTTATAATTTTATAATCACTTAGATTTTCCTGTAGTTGACTACAATTTAATAAAATCATGTTTGCATATATACGTATGTGCACAAATAGGTCCAGCTCGTACACACTACCATGAAAACAGAGGGCATTTTTAATCGCAGAAATCTACATAAAATGTAAACATTTACAGATGTTCAGAAGTCTGAAAATATACCAAAACATTTGAAAGTTACACAGAACATTCAAAGTGGATTTCAGTTACTCCAATTACATGAAAACCAAAGTTAATTTTGTGCCAAGTACCTACTTTCACTCAACAATGGAAACGACACTGATACATCCATAATGACAAGTAGATGCTAAAGGACTGGGAAATAAAATTTTAGCTTCTGAATAATCTCACTTTTCTTTTTCTGTAATGTTCCACTGACAGAGTTTGCTATTTGATTCACTGGATAAGCAGTGAATGCTCTAAACAAATGTACTTATTTGGACACAAGCAGGCTTCTGCACAAGTCCAACATTCATCTGGTGTATATTACTTAATCCAACTCCTATTAATGTGAATGATTTTTAGTAAGTAACGCTTGAAAAGCCCTTGGAGATTCTTGAGTGGACTATCAATTTGCTTTATTAAGTCCCAGAACACTAGTTGGCTTGCTGGATCCTGAAAGAAAAATCCCATTTGGGAGCATATCCTCAGCTAACTGTCTCTCAATTATACAGACATACTTTATTGATCTTACTGAGAAAAGTGTGTCTAGCAATACCGCACTCTGGCTGGACTCCTAGCTCCCTTCGCTTCTAAGGAGGTTTTGCTTGACAAATTCTCTTGTGAAGCACATGGCTAATTTTTATACTGCACAGTCTCCCACTGAAATATCATTTTGGGTTGAACCCAGCAGGAACCTAAACACCGCATATAGAAGGGGAAAAGTACGCAGCAGCAGGTTACAGTTACTGCATGCTTTTTAATTCTTTCTTAACACAAAAATATTTCTCAACACTAAAAGATTAGACTAAGCATGTCTATTTAATGACCTTTTTTTTAATGTGAACATTTCTTGCTTCCACATTTTACACATGAATATTTCTTGCACAGAGGTATGTCCTTACCTCCTTCTTTTATAATCATTTACCTAGTCTGTTTAATTCTTTTTCTGAAACTTTCCCATGTGAACAGCATATTGATTTTCCCATCATTTTAAAGCTATTTTTAAAAGTCCTGTCCTGAAGCTTCTATTTCAATGACAATGAAAATTCCAACAAAAATTTCTTGATGACACTCATATGTTTCCTGTTATCCCTAGCTGAACATGCAAAATATGTTTATAAAATGTTTTTTTGGAAAAATTTTTTCAACTGTTTTAAAACTTGGATTTCAGCATCTAATATATTTGGCAATCACTGTTCCTTTTCAAATGCCACAGTAGCAACAAGTTACAAGAGGTAACAGCCTCATGGTGTGCCAGGGAAGATTAGATTGGATATTAGGAAAAATTTATTTACAGAGACGGTAATCAGGTATTGGAAGAGGCTGTCCAGGGAAATGGTGGAACCACTGTGCATGTTCACTGTGCAGTTCACAAACTATGTGGATGAGGCCCTCAGTGACATGCTTTATGCTTTAGCGCTGGTCTTGGCAGGCCTGGCCTAATGGTTGCACTTGATCTTAAAGGTCTTTTCCAACCTAGTTGATTCTATGATTCTAAGTTAACCGGAAAATCAGTTTTATCCTAATGTATAACGGCAGCAGAGTATGCAAATCATTAATCAGAAAACCTAACAATTTTATTTAAAGTAATTTCTAAAGACTGTCAAAGACTATACATTAATCATGACAAAAAGAGAAGAATTGTGAACTTCAATACACCATTTAAATAAAACAAAATAAAATACACTTACTTATGACCCAAGTGTTTAAGAAAATACCCAAGGACTTTCAAAGCTTGCACCCATATACTCTCACTTTTGGAAGCCAATAACTTATAAATTACTCTAAAAAACAAAAAGAAATTCAACAATTTTTCATTTTATTAGTAAACACCATATATATAGTATTTAACCGAACAGGGATATTTATTAACAGAGAAAAACATAAAAATAGCAATTCACATAAAATGAAAAGATATACTGAAAGCACTGAGCACAGCATAAGAGTTTGATTATGAATTCTTTAAGTTAGAGACACAGTCAGTTTTGGATCAGTTCAAGATTTTGTAACAGAAAGCAACAACCTTATCTTATACTTTTACACGGGAACAATCAAATAAAAGATGGCCTGAGAATTTGTAGCCTAAGACAACAGAAGAAGACCAGAGAACAGAAGGTCACATCCTGGGGATGCCTGGAACAGCTGCATTCTACAGAAAAACTCCTTTCATTCTTAAACCCCCTACTTAATAGCCTTTCTACACAGGAAAGGGTACCTGCACTTAATCACAGGATGTTTATACTAAAATTTCACTTGTCAAAAGTGAAATATGGCAATATGTCATACAAAATCCCATATGCATTTATTAAGCCACATCCTCATTGCATCAAAATTTTAAGGGGAACCCTCCCCCGCACCACCCTCTGTTTTTAAACTTGTGATAAAAAAGACTTGAAAATTTAACTACTTTGATTTATTACTAAGGGCTCAAGGGCAGGCTGGATGGGACATTGAGCCCATGAAAAAGAGGTTGGAACTAGATGATCTTTAAGGTTCCTTCCAACCCAAGTCATTTTATGATTCTCTGATCGGTTTAAGGCACAAATTCCAGTCTTTCAGGCAGGAAATCAGCCTTGATTTGAATGGACTAAGAGACAGACAACATCACCCTTACCCTAGACTGTTCTTCAATAAATTTTTAAATTTATTTTAGTTTCTCATTTTAATTAGCTGAGCTTCAGTTTTTAGCCACTGCCTGTAGTCTTCCACTAAAGGCTGCTTTAGCAGACAGTATCTTGCTCTTTTAAGAGGACTTATGCCACTATCAAATAACCTCTGAGCTTTTGTCCTCTGATAATCTAAGCAGATGAACCCCTAATCCTATGTAAGGCTTTTTTTAATACAAGAATAAACAAATGTTGCAACCCTGTGCATTCTCTCTAAGTTTTTCAACACAGACTTCTAAACACAGAAACTACAACACCAAACAATTTTAATACTGGTGCCACAAATGTTACACAATATGATCATCTAGATCATTCCTACCCTTCTTCAGAAGGTATCAGGAATAGAATTCTAGCTCCATACAGACAACTACAGGCAGAAAACCAAGTCCTAGACCTGAATACAATAAGCCTTCCTTTCAACAAGCATGGTCATGCAGTTTTAAGTCCAAGTATTTGTACAAAGATCTTAGGGTTTTTTGCAAAATGGTAGATTATTTTTTTCTTGTTGTTGTTGGGGTTTTTCTCTGGTTTACTAGCCCTTTGCATTTTCCAAAGCATTTTCAGAATGGCACAGAATAAAATTCTACAGTCAATACTAAATTTTTAACACAAAAATTATTACTCTCTGGGAAAAAAATAAGCATTACCAAGTTAGGCATAAGACAACAACAAAAATACTGCTTCTCTGGGAAATAAGAGTTATGAATTTTACCATCAAACAGATGAACATATCAATTCCACATATAATTTTTTAATCTTTTCAGAAAGAATTTGCGAGATTAGGGCACGATTTCTCATTTTTCTCTTCTCCCCTCCAGATTATGCTAAACCTCTGAAGACAAAACATTCTAAATTACTCTGAGATAGATGCTTGGCTTTGTGATGGATCTTGTTAATTATTTGAGATTGAGAAGCAAGTACAACAGTACATTTACCTTCAAATATCATAATGATAACCTTAAGCAGAATTTTTTTTACTCCAAGCTACAAAACCCACTATATTTTGGAAAAAAAAAAAAAAAAAGCGCCTAAGTTAACAAAACTGTAGTTTGAAACATCAGCAAGTGTGGTATCTATGTGAAAAAGCAATAATCTGGAGAGTGATGATATTGGGACACCTTTTAAGATATTTTCTCACTTCACTGTCTTACCGTATCCCATTTCTCTGATCAAAGGCAGGTATCATGGATGCTGGATGTTCGGACATCAGTGCCACTAGCAGCTGCAGTACATCATGAATATTTTCATCCTGTATGACAAGCATCAATGTTATTCTACAAACTAACCTCAGCAGCAGGCTTCCCATAGAGCTGGTACAACTGGTTACAGTAAAGATAGATAATTACAGAAATATACCTCATGCATTGTTAATAAGTAATTTAATATGCTCTGTAGTTCATCTTCTTTCACTCCTCTGTCCTAAAAAGAAAAAAAAGAGGGGCATTATTCAGAGAAAATACATTCTTTAGATTTAGCTCATGAAAAACTTAGATGAAGTCAAACAATCCTACAGTTTTTTCTACTTAAACTCAAAGGACTAAATTCTCTCTTTCATTACATTGCTTTTCCTTATCACACTGACAATTCGAAACAGTATGAAGTCAGCCCTCAATTCCTAGAAAGACTTCTGACAGTGAGGGCTCTGAGCCACTATAAGCTATTACTGCCACTCCTCCAATCCCTGAGACAGAAAAAAAAGAACACAGAAGGAAAAAGCCAGGCTAGAAAATACTGGATTTCGGTCTAGTCTCAAAAGGCAAAGCATACCTCAAAGACTAGTGTTCAACTGTAACAGAGAGAAAGAGTCCTAAACCATTTCAAACAGTGCTTGAACCAAGAAAAAAGGGTGAAACAGTAACTAACTTAACAACTACCATTACCTTTTTCATTTGATCTATCAAGCAACCATCTACCATCACACAAAAAAAGCACATATACCTGAAAGGTTCCATAGTGTCATACAATTTCTGCATGTACATTTAATAAAACATGTCTGGCATAGTTTGGTGAGGTTAATACAAAATATTGCATGGATTTACTACCTTTATGTTGATTAAAGTATGTGCATGGACATTAAAATTAATCAGAAACAGATACAATACATGACAGGTATTGTCTATTTACTACTGTGAAAGATTCTGTTACATGTAAATAATAGAACTCAAAGTTCTTCATCTGGAACAGACTGTTTTACCTTCAATATAAGTTGTTTCAAAAACAGAAGCATAAATGCCCTTAGTGATATGATTTCTTTCTGTGAGGGCCGAGGACCATCTGGAAGAAGCAAAATATACCACATCTAAATATAAACTAATTCCTTTAATGACTGCAGCTCTTTACAGAAATCACAGTTTCTACAACAGATTTAGCATTCTATTCATCATATAAAAGTTTTTATTTGCAAATAATATCATCTATAACCTTTCAGAATCACACTTTACAACAATATACATAAGTGATATTTCATTTTGGAAAAAAAGAAATCCATGTTTATATATTTAATTTTATTGTACAAAGACACAGGAAAATGAAAGGTAGTAATTATGTCTAGACTCACACAACTAAATAAGGTGTATGTACTGTAGGTGTCTTTATATGAACCAGGAGTTTTAAATCCCAATATAAGCAACTACTGTACTGACTGACTAGACATACTTAACCAACCCAATGTTAGTGCCCAATTCAGGATTAAAATTATGAATCTAAAAAGTAGGTTCTAATGACTACATTGAGTTGAATTCCACTGGAAACAATGGGACTTTAAACACCTACTATGAGCTAACTGTGGACATGTTAACCTAAAAGGGTCTGAACTCAAAGCTGAATCTCACCTAAAAGATGTGAGAACAACTTGTAATAATAAAGCCAGCATGTTAAATAACCATCTGAATGAAAAACAGCAGAGAAAGGATTAATGAAATATTAGTGGTGGCCAACACCTGTGGCAGAAATTGAAGCTATTTAACCAAAGAGAAACTACAATCTGAAGAAAATATTAAACAGTACACCCCCCCATCCTGTAATCCATAATTCCTTTTGTGGTTGAGAAAGTACATTAGGAAAACAGAAGTATCTAAAAAATTGAGTAAGAAACAGAGCCTGAACCATACTCACTTGAAACTTGCTCTATTGCATTTTCAATTCACCCCTTTCATAAATAATTAAGATTGACCTTGAAATTCCTTTGTTAAATTCCTATTTTTCAAAAAATGCATGTCATAGACTTAAATTTTGCATACTGAAAACAAATGCAACCTAATTTATTTTTTTATCAACCATTTCATCTTATGCTGATAAACACATACCAAAGCTTAACAGTCTACATCTCAGTATTATTTCCAATCCAGATTAATGTAACTTTTTAGTGAAAATATTTTTATAGTCTCTGGTGCAACTCTTGAAGTGAAGCCACTTCTGTACACACAGTAATTTAAGTCTGCAACAAGGGCAGACCTGAAGGTAAGTTACACTTGTTTGACTAGCAGGAGAAACAAGAGTGGTTAATCCTCTCAAGTCTTCTTCCATTTAGGAGTGGAGAGAGGAGAACCGGGTATTTTCCAGAAAGAAGCAAATAAATCTCAACCTCTCCCCACCATCATGTGTAAAAGAAATATGAATATTGTTGTAAAAAAACCTGTCATATAGGCTTTAAAGCTATAGGAATCATTTCATATCCATACATTCTAACAGCACCATGAAACATCTAAATCCCATTGTAAAAATAGAAGTAAGTTAGATTTTTTGGTACTAGCTGCAAGTACATTAAATATTGCATGTGTTTTTTATGTCAATGGTGTGCTTCTAGCCAACAGCTATTTTTTTCCCTAATTCAAATGCAGATTCAACTCCTCTAACTGCATCACAGAAATCTGTTTCTTTGCACACCCTCTTCCATAAGAATCTTCCATAAGAATCTTCTTCCAGAATCTTTACTGGGATTCAATATCAGACAATATCTGAAAACCAGGCCTATGAACTAGGGCATTTTGTGCTGTCTGGAACACTGTAATTACTAAAGCAGAAAACAGAACACTAAAGCAATGGGTTCTGCAAAGTATTTCTGTAACAGAAATTTTAAGGAGGTATTAGAAAGAAGATATCCCAAATTAGTCAGGAACTTGTTCCAAGAAGTTTCATACTTCTTATTCCCATACCCACTAGTTTCTCTGGAGATGTGTGAGAACCCTGAAAAGGGCTCTTCAACATGCAAAAGATATCAAAGAAACTGTTGCTTGCAGGTTATATGCCATGCAGGCAAAATGGCACTTTTCCCTTCAGTCCTCAAGTACTACTTATTCCCTATATTTTAGTTGTCTTGAAGTTTCAGTGCATTAGAATCAGAATAAGGGGACAGCCTGTACCCAAAAGACTACATTAGTTAGAAAAATTTAAGATGACTTGTAGAGAAAAAGAAGAAAGGCTGGAGAAACTGGAGGCTACATAACCAGTAGACAGCTGCAAAGAGTGGAAGAATGACTGCAGAAATAGTAATGTAACAGTCATCTGATATGTATCAAATGGAATTAATTAACCTAGGAAGTTGTAAAGCTACATAAAATGCATTTGCTACTATAATTGCTATGTCATCACACTTTCTGATTTCATGACTAAGTGAAGAACTTAATTACAACTTGCAGATTTATTTTTATTCTAAGAAATGCATTATTGACCAAGCAATAGTATAATTTATGCTATAAATAAAAATATACATTATACACACATATACTGAGGTAGAGAGAGACATTGAAAAGTAGTTTTCTTTACTGTCAATCTTTGTGCCCATCACTGGATATAGGCAATTCAGTGCCACCATCACACAGAAACCGATAACAGCACTGCTAAAGACTAAAATCAAACCCAAACCAAATCAAAAACAAAGATAATCCTTTTAAGATCTTGTACAGCAACCATAAGTCCCTAGTAAAAAATAGCAACATTCTTATTAACTGGCAAAAAGAAAGGATGCCTCCCTTTTCCCACACCAGGATGAGTCACTAAATCATTTACTGCTTTTAGATTCTTTATGTATGCATTTATTGCAGATAGCACATGATTTGCATGATATTTTTTTAATATACACTCAAAATGAGAGTTAGCCAGCTTTATCCAGACAAAAACAAATGAGGAAAAAAAACCCCATCTTTGTAGCACAGACCAATTATAGGACATAAACCAGAATTAATTAAGAGGGAATAAGTAAACATATTCACAAAGTAAAGTACAATCAGTGCTGGTGTAAAATAATGACTGGGAGCTTTGAATAACAAAAATAATGATTTATAATCCTGTCTTTGGAAATAAAACGTTCTGCTATCAGTTCTACAAACAACCAAATGCAATATTTTTCCATCTGGCTTTTTCTATATGTAAAAATCATGATTCTAATCCTTAAATTAATAAAACATGACAGAAATAGCAGAATCTGATAGCCATGCATGCATAAATAACATAACGTTATGTGGCTCACAGTACGGCCTACTTTTTCTTACTGCTGCAAAGCTAATGAGAACTGAGTTATACTCTAACCCAGCCCTTGAAATTACTCTGTGAAACATTTTTAAACACACAAAAAGAAAAATTATAGCTACTTTCTCCTTGCAATAATTTCTATAATTCCCACTTTTCTTACTTGTGTTAAAAAAAATTAAACATTACAAATGTTCTTAAAAACTATTTAACATGAGTTAACTTGGGTATTAAGAACCCTCTATCCTGTAGCAGGAGGCAAAATACACATCATAAATGTCTGTTCAGGATAAGAGCTGGGAAGCACACAGGAAACACTAGTAGAGGAAAAGAACTGCTTGGCCAAAAGCTCATGAATGAACTACATTACTCAATAGTCTGGAACCTAGATGCACATTTCTCTCATACAACAAGGGGAGTCTTGAAGCCGCAAGTATTTCATAAGGATGCTCCGTAACAGGGTCCAAAATTAGAATTTTGCACACTACATTTCTAAGAGTTAACACTCAGTATCCTAAGTTAATTTTTCTTAGTAAAAAACCCCACCACAATATTTAGTTTGTTTTTCTGTTATTACCTTCATTTTATACCTTCTCATTATTTCCCCACTGTATTTTCAGAGAATACCATGCAGTTGATAAGTCATTCAGTGAAGATTTTTCAAAGCATAAATATCCTGTTGGGCTCTAATGAGTTCCCTCTTACATTGCAGAAATTGTATATCAAAATAATTCAGCAACATGGAGATTACTTTTTAAAAGTGTATAAATGTTTTATTTTTCCTTAAAAGGTTATCAAAGAAATTAAACTATCCAACAGTTAGTAGACTCCAAAGATTAAGTGTCTTTAAATTTTTCTGTTGCTTTGATATTAAAAATGTCTGGTTTGCTCCTTCTGAAAGACAATCACAGCGTAGCTTTTCTTTAAATATCAGTCTAGTACCTATACTGAAAAGACAAAACATTAAAAAAAGAACAAAGACTGGTGACATAACGTTAAGACTTCTCTGACAGCTTGAAGTATTACCATTGAAGTGCATCATCTACCATTGATGGTGCAAGATAAAGAGCTAAATCTCTCCCCACTTATCTTTTTATTCATTCCCAAAGTCCACAAAAGGCAATGGAGAGAAGTAATAAAATTTTAAATAATTTTTACTCAATTGCCTGCTTCACTGTGTCTTTAGATGCTGCAAGTATTGGGTAACCCTAAGATCTTGTCCCACCTTCATATCTTATTCTGTGTGATTCAACAAAATGTTAAGGCATACATGTGACAAATAAAAAAAGAATAGCTATAATCATAGTCCAAGTGTAAAATTAATTATTAAGTTTAGAGATACTTTCCTGTGGAAACTGGTTTGACTTTTTCTGCTCTTCCTGACATGAGAATTGTTTACAAGTTCACCTTTAATATGGTATTAATAAAAAAGTCACTTTTGTCCTGCCACCTATTTATGACTGGTAATTTAATTTAAAACAAACACAAATACAACACAAAAAAATAAAGTAAACCTCATAATTTTAAAGAGAAAAATTGCCTCCACTATGTGGATCTATATCTATAGCCCACTAAGAATAAATATCAAACTAGCTGATAAGCATAATTCTGAAAAAAGTGTTTCTAATACTTCAGAACGAAGCAAAACAATACAAATTTAATATATTGACTCAAAGAAGAAATACCAGCTTGAAACAGGAAACCGATAATGAAAGAGAAGATACAATCCCAAATTTGAAATACGTATTTTAGCCTTTTAAATAATTTGAAAGATTTACACCTGTTTTGTGAGCTGAATATGAAGAGAAGAATGGGGTAAACTTTCATTTTATAAGAAAACAGCATTAGCTGAATAAGAAGCTTCAATATTGGGCCACCTTGGCTTTGAACAAAGTATACTGAAGTGTCAGCACACAAAATTCACCCGTTTTGTTCTTTATTAAGATAGGTGAAGGCAATAAAACCTTGAAGCAGAGTAATAGTAAATCAAACTACTAATATTAAAAAGTGTTTTGGTGTATCAGCATAAAAAATGATATGCCTAGAAGACAAGAAAGCATCACACTACTAAAATGTCTGCATGAATAAGCTTACTTTCTAATATGACAGTAAATTATTTGAAACCACTACAGCACATACAGTCAAATTTTGGATACTGGCAAGTTTTCCATCAGTCTTCTTCAGACCTGAAAATTCTCATGCCCAGTTAGCTTAGAGCTTCAGTTACCTCTGATAAAGGAACATTTTTATGTTTCTTGCAGTAAATTTACTGTTCATAGAAAATGTATTATGTTCTTCCATTTTGAAATATCAAATGCTACTAATATGAAGCAACGCTAACATTCACACTGTTGTATTTTTACAGTCTTTCTTACTTTTACAAACTTCTTTTTATACGTGGAGACCTCATAGCAGCCTTCCAGTATCTGAAGGGGGCCTACAAGGATGCAGGGGATGGACTATTCATCAGGGACTGTAGTGACAGGACAAGGAGTAACGGGTTCAAACTTACACAGGGGAGGTTTAGATTGGATATAAGGAAGAAATTCTTTACTGAGAGGGTGGTGAGGCACTGGAATGGATTGCCCAGGGAGGTTGTGAATGCTCCATCCTTGGCGGTGTTCAAGGCCAGGTTGGATGAGGCCTTGGGTGACATGGTTTAGTGTGAGGTGTTCCTGCCCATGGCAGGGGGGTTGGAACTAGATGATCTTAAGGTCCTTCCCAACCCTGACTATTCTATGATTCTATGATTCTACAATTATTCGATATTTTAACAAACAGGGCTGGATCACCACTCCTATGAAGACAGGCTGAGAGAACTGGGGTTGTTCAGCCTGAAGAAGAGACATTATAGCAGTCCTTCAGGACGTAAAGGGCGCTACAAGAAATCTGGAGAAGAACTTTCTACAAGGGCATGTAGTAATAGGACAAGCGGGAGAATGGCTTCAAACTGACAGAGGGTAAATTTAGATCAGATATAAGAAATAAATTCTTCATTACGAGGGTTGGGAGGCACCCAGAGAAGTTGTGGCTGCCCCATCCCTGGAAGTGTTCAAGGCCAGGCTGGATGAGTTTTTGTGAAACCTGGTCTAGTGGAAGGTGTCCCTGCCCATGACAGGGGAATGGAAGTAGACGATCTTTAAGATCCCTTCCAACCGATACCACTCTACAGTTCTATGAAATCATGAACTCCCCAGGTACATATGGCAGTAGTGGCTGTATGCCATCTAATAAAAGCCAACATAAAACCAAAATCCTGGAACATTCAACTTTTTAGAATATTAGCACTGGTGAAGTTATAAGTTGCTGAAAATTTTCCACAGAGGTGGAGAAAAGATAATCATTAAGCATATTAACTACAGCTCATTATATTATTCTAAGACAATAAGCCTGAATAAGCCAGACCTGCATATCACATTGGCAGATTGCATTCAATGTTAAAAGAAAGAGCATCTGGTGGAGAAAAGCAATGTAACATCCAGGTGATTAAACATTTTGAAAAGTTTTCAGGAATATTATCTATTGAAAGCAATTAATGTAAATTTGATAAAAAACTAATATGAAATTAAGTTAATATGAAATTAAATTTAGCAACCCACCACTTCAGCAATTATTTTACTTCCACAGTCATTTGCAAATCACCACAGTTATTACAGCTGTATCAGAAGTAGAAGTTATCTGTGAAACAATAGCAAAAAAATTCCTAGGGCTGATTTGCATTGAGAAAATTCCATAGCTATGCTGCACTTGCACATCCATTGCTATGCCACTGATCTTCCTCCCTGATGACTTGACATTCTTCAACTCAATACAAGGAAAACCATTTTTACAGACAGGAGAGTATTATAAAACACTTTATTAGTCGTACCAATTACATGAGACTTTCTGCAGCCTAAGCAACAGGAAGAAAGGAAGAGGATAAGGAATATGGAAGAAAGTTGATACTAACCTTTAAAAACATCAAGTTTATCTATAAATCTAACTAAACAAAAAAGGAGAAAATTCAGATATAGTGGATAATAATATGTATTTTGAAAATGTGCATAGTGTCACAGTTTATCAAATGCCTTCCCAACTACTGTACGAAAGTGTTGGTAATTGTGATTACGAACATGCCATCTAATAAAAGCCAACATAAAACCAAAATCCTGGAACTGTTATTGTTATACTGCTATTCCACACAACCAGCAATCTGCAGTATCTGATTACCTTTCAGCGACCTGCATGGCTGCCTTCCTGAGAAAAACAGAATATTGCCTGGAAGTGACACAAATGTTAACCGAATGTACTATATCCTTAAAATAGGTAAGACTGAAAGAAAAGGTAGGGATGTAAAACAGCCATATGTATGCTAATTTTGAGTTACCTGATTTACTTCTCATTCCTAAATTTGTGTCTTTGTGTACCCCATGCCTTCTGTTCAGGTTTTGATGAGCACATTACATACTTTTTTGCAGCTATTCAACTGGCATTACACATACAAATACTCCAAAAATACAGCTAACTTCAGAGATGCAAATCTGGGCAAGACAAAAACAAGCTACACCTCCTACAGAAAGAAATGTCACACTGTTTCCACAAAGCGCAAGCCTAGCTAAGAGGGTAGTCTATAATACGCAACACATTTTCAATGTGGTGCTAGATACCAGTACCGTAACACAGAGGTACAGGAATTAATTTAATTAAAAAACCAAACCAAACCAAAACCAATAAAAAAATGTCAAGCCAAAATAAGACCCCAAAAGAATTACAGCAATAACAAATAGACAATATTATCAAACTTACAGTCTCAAACTTGTTGAACAATTTTCAGGTCTCTGTCTAGGTGTAAATATGGCTGACATCTGGAAACTTTACCTTCCAACAGATGGTCATTCAAGAGTCACAAATACAGTGGACATAATATAAGCTGATCAGCCAAGTTTTTAACATCCTAATTCCTACTGAGCTCAGATATGATTAACCTTTCCTATAATGAAACTGTCCTATTGTGAAACCTATGCAGCTGTCCTGGGTTCAGCAGTAGCAGTCAGTTTTCTCCTTCTTAGTAGCTGGTGCAGTGCTGTGGTTTTGACTTTCAGCCTGGGAACAGCTCTGATAACACCAATGGTTTTAGTTGCTGCTCAGTAACGTTTAGTCTGACCAAGGACTTTCTGAGTCTCGTGCTCTGCCAGGAAGGAGGAGAAGGCAGGAGGAAGCAGAGACAGGACACCTGACCCAAACTAACCAAAGAGGTATTCCATACCACAGCATATCATGCCCAGTATGTAAACTGGGGGCAGTTACCCGGAAGGGTTAGATCACTGCTTGGGTCGGGCTGGGTATCAGTCGGCAGGTGGTGAGCGGTTGTATTCTCTTCCCTTGTTATTTCCCTTATCATTATTATTACTGGTGGTAGCAGTAGTTGTTTGTGTTATACCTTAGTTACTGGGCTGTTCTTATCTCAACCAGTGGGAGTTACATTCTTTCGATTCTCCTCCCCATCCCTCTGGGAGAGGGGGGGGAGGAAGGGGGGAGAGTGAGAGAGCGGCTGCATGATTCTCAGCTATTGGGCTTAAACCACAACAGCTCTTTTTTAAAAAAATGGAGGACCACGGGCTCCCATGATGCCCATCTCCCCTTTGGCACCTGGAAATCCAGGTATTCCATCCCAGCCAGGTGGTCCAGGTGAACCCTGAGGTCCTGGGAGACCAGGGGGTCCTGGATATCCTGGGGTTCCTCAGTCACCTGGAGGACCAGGATCCCTTTTCTCCCCTGGAACGCCCTGCAACCCTGAGAGCCCAACAGGACCTGGAGGTCCTGGATATCCAGGTGGACCTTGACCACCAATGCCAGGGATGCCTGGCAGGCCTGGAAGTCCTGGTGGTCCACCTGGCCCAGGGTCACCTTTGGGCACTGGAGTTCCATCAAAACCTGCCTGTCCTGGGAGACCAGGGTTTCCTGGGAAGCCAGGATCACCTTTAGGTCCTTGAACTCCTTTTGTGTCTGGTGATCCTGAAGGATCAACAGCATTATCCTGAACAGAGCAGAGCACAAGTAGCCAGTGAGACGTAATGACATTACAGCTCAAGTGTGCAGGATTAGAATGATTTGATGCTTTAGCTAATACACATGTGCTACATACAGTGTTCAGTCCATATGTATTATTATATTTTGTTGTTGCCATCATTCAATGCTTCCTGAGCTAAGCTAAGCACATGACTTTAAAGTTAAACCAATCTCTATTTTGAAAGGGCAGAGAAAAAATATTATTGAACTGGAAATACAGCTTCAAACATCTTGGCAGTGAGAACTATAAGTCTTCATCTGTTTTCAAGGTCATTTAACACTACCAATCACACAAACCACACAAAGTTTTCTTTGCCATATGAAATTTGCTTAATGTTTCCTCTTTGTTACAGAAAAACAGTGATTTTAATGTTTTCTAAGTATGCCCACATAAGTATATGGGATGTGAGCAAAGACCAGAGTTGGAATCTTCTGGGAATACATATAAATATAAGGAATTATCATCAGAGATGTATGATACACTGAAAGTACTTGCATAGTCCTACTGTTGACATCCCAGGAAGTGTTCAAGGCCAGGATGGATGGCCCTTTGTGAAACCTGGTCTAGTGGAAGGTGTCGCTGGCCATGGCAGGCCCAAACCATTCTGTGATTCTGTGATCACTGGGGGTGATTATTGCCATTTACTTACCTCGTCTACAGATCTGAGAAGCTTTCACACATTTACATCATAAATCTTCATATATAAGAATTGCTTATATTTTCTCTCTTATGTTGCACTTACCTAATCCTTTAGGAGTAATACCACTGCTATCTGCAGGATTAACCACCCAGTAGTAGTATTTCAGTGTGTGCATTAACTGCAGTACTGTTCCTACTCTGCGTATAGTGTTATAGATTGTAGCAGTTCCAATGAATTCAGCTGACAAGTAGGTATACAAAGACAGCTGCACCTGAAGAATGAAACAGTTAGTTCTATATTAGTAACCTTAAGTTGCAGGTTTTTTAGGATTTATTTTGGATATGATTTACAAAAAATAAAATATAATTACAACTGTAGCTAGGTCAGGGACTGGACTGACACCTGGAATGACTTCCCAGAGGTTTCTTCCAAAATCGATTTTCTATGATTCTATGATTTAAGTCATGATAAATGTACTGTTCTGTTTGGTTTTCTATTCAGGCCTTTTGTTACAAAAAGTATATGTTTTCAGATTTTAGGACCATGTCACTTTTCACTTAAGTTCACATTCCTAAACACTGATTATTTAGGGACACAACTGATTCATTTCTATCAGAGACAAGTGATAATTTTTTACAGTTTTTATCAATCCAAAATATGTAATTTCAATTAAAATGAAAGCTTATGTGAACGTGTAAGAAAACATTTATCACTTTTTCCTTACAATTAAAAATACGTACTTCTATGCTTAATCTCTAGGAAAGCAACGTGATGCAAGCCTGAAAAAGGGACTGGGTTTTTAGAAACAGTCTTTCAAACAGAATCAGCCAGAACCTTAGGCAAGAATGTAACTGGTTTTAGGGGGTTACAAAAAGACACTGGAGAATACAGTTATGCAGGGTACACACTTCATAATCTAAAAAATCTTTTCTATCACCACATTTTAAAATTAAAATAAAAAAAACCCAAAAAATAAAAACCAACCAAACAAAACCCAAACCCCCAAGTACTATGGTATAAAAAAATACTAGCATTTCATTTCACTGTAGGAGACTTGTAACATCATTCAACTGTACAATTACCTTTGCAGGGGTGTGTATCCAGATAGCAGGATTAAAAAGGATGTGATCACATAATTGCTTCAGTAGAGGTGCTCCATGAGACAATCCATCCAAATATTTTGCAAATGACAAAAATTGTTCCAGAACTGCTCTGGTTATATGAACTCTGGATGACTGGGGAAAAATTGCCAGAAAGAGCAAAGGTAAAGAAAAACCTTGTTCCTCAGTATACTTAGAACAGGCTCATCTTTACTAAACACATGCAACGTTGCAATTTTTTTATGTCATTGAATATGAAAGTGAGAAAAAAAGTTATCAGCTACTTAAATTTTCTAATAATTCACAACCAGCCTAATGGCTACACACAGGTTAAAAATATTTGTCAATAACTGAGATTAAATCCTTTTGGTTAAATCCCCCTTTTTTTTTTTTTTTTTTTTTTTTTTTTTTTTTTTTTTTTTTTTTTGAGGGGGAAGGAGGGAAATGAGTGTTGGTTTTGGTTTATTATAATGCAGTCAGGATTCTATATTTTACAACATAGTGCCTTAAGAAATTAATCTGAAGTCCTTAATTCTTCTTCAGTTAATGATGTGTCTTGTTAAAATTGTCAGAATACGCAAACACACAATAATGGTAGACTTGCTTTTGTTTCTTAAACGTAAGTAGGTATCAGAAGAATGTGGGTTCAAGGTTTCCTCAAATTTCAAGACAGTCCTTCAGTTTCATATCATACGCTATAAAATCACTGTTGAGACTTGCTCCTATGCAGTAACATGGCATGTGGAGTTTGACAAACTTCTTTATATACCAAGTTAACAAAAGGAACTAATAGGAAAACCCACTAAACATCCTTCCCCTGGCCTGCTCTACAAAATGTTCCAATTACTTTTAATGCTGTAAGTGCACATTCTCAGTAATGCTGGGAATATGCAAATATTTGTTATTTTTTAGAAGTGAAGTCCATTTGTCAGTAATACAAGTTCAGCCTGAATGCTGAGATTAATTTGGCTTGTACATCACAATTCACAATAAGTAGTCTGCAACTAATAAGAACAACAATGTTATTTTGAAGTTCAAGTCAGAAAAGAAAGCTTTCTGTCCTCTCTGAAGTATTTGATCACATGCAAATGAACAACAGATAATTTATAAATAATAAAATTGAGCTTGGCTAGGAAACAAAAGGGTATTTTCCTGCCATGTGTGCCAAGTGAATATAAGCATCTACTGGAAATACAAAACACATCTTTTTGAAAATTGTAGCTAGGGAGAATATAGCATAAAATCTCCCAGAAAAAAGCATATGCTGTAAGAATCATGTTGTGACAAAATCAATCAAAATCCTTTAAATATTCACATACTCCGAGTGTAATGATTGTAGCAGGTGCTATTTCACATACAGAATTCTAAATTGATGTATTCAATGTGTGTAAACCATAGTGCTCTATTCTAGTGAAAGGACCCCATGGAGGCTCACTAGCTTGCCTGTATATAACTTACAGAACTGGAGCTAACAGCATTGTAAATTTATTATTTTTAAGTCACAAGAAAACCTACCAGTAAAAAAACCCCAACACTTTAGACTAGTTCTTTGACATTCTAAATGACACTTGCTCAGTACAGAAAACACAGAAGCATAGAAAATAATCTGCTTTTAGATGTTACTTCAGTGAAGCATTTCTGCTACAAGGAAGTACTTCCCTAGCTGAAAATAACACAGGGACCAGAATAAGAGAAATTATTTATCATTCTACAAAATTTAGTACCTTTTTAAAGGTGAAATTATTGTTATTTAATTTCACTACTGGACAACACAAAGCTCTTGTCACAACTTCTCAAATGACTGTTACACTGACTGCATGCTAATGAAAAATACAGTAGCAGACATTAAAGAATGTCAGAGCAATGAGATTCAATCATAGGAGTATTACTGTATTAGTACAGCAAACAGTAGCTTTCAGATTATTAAATCACAGTAACAAGGTTTCATGAGGGCTTTGGGAGGAGGCAGGTTATGAGCCTCACACAAGCATATGAGCTGGACCTCAGTTTTATGATAACTGCTCATCAGGTCTGAAAATGAGCAAGTAAAGGGAATGCCCCTTGCAAATGTTTCTTTCAGAAATGAACTTATTTTACAATTTTTCTTCTTCAAAACACAGAGCAACTATTTCAACAATTCAGCAATTTCAGAATTGAGCCACAGAGGATTAACTTAATTTTTATTAACATATACAAGAATAAAAAAAAAAAAAAGAAAAAGGAAATTTAAATTATGACATGTTGTGATACACTTGTACAAACTGGGAACAAAAGAACTTTCTCAAATGAGAGTCTGGGTTACAGCAAGTGGAGAAACACAAGTGATTACATATACTTGAATGCTTCACAAACAGACCTAAAGAAAATGCATAAATTAGACAAAGGCAAACAGGATCAGCTCCAGAAAACTGATTCTTCCAATATTGGCATATAAGAGGATAACTATAAGTATTATAAATCAAAAATTACTTATGTCACAAATACACTTTATTCCACCAGTCCTTTAAACTGACTGCAAATACCACAATGACAGCTGAAATACTAAGAACAGAGACAAAAAACCCAGCCAAACTTACCTTTTCAAGGAGGTAGCCAATGACTAGAAAGCCTTTTCCACCAAGCATTTGTTCTTGCATGGCTACAGAACTCTTAAGAAGCTCAACCAAGAAAGCCAATAGGGTAGCACTGCATGTAAAGAACAAGCATTCTTTTTTCAGATTACAAATGTAGAAAACTCAATCTATCACATTCTCAATCTTCCCCAGCTATTAAGTGAACAGAAACAGGCTTGAAGTAGTGAACGATTCCTTGAAAGAACACAAATTGCACTTTTCCTGTTGACAAGTTTCTCCAATGATTGCTCACATATTACAATGGTAGAAGTGGGAGTTCATATTCAGACAGAAGTGCAAAATTATTTTGTCAGTTCTCCTGATTTGACCATGACTAACTCAGTTTTAAATATCCAGTCCTGCAGCTTGCAGTTTTAGCTAAATGTTTTGCAATTGGAAGACGCATCATATGATGAGTGTGATCCAGCTGACAGCGCTAGAATGATGCAGGCAGGGGCCGTGTCATCCATTTTACCATCCAGACTAACTATGCTAAACTGCAAAATTTGCAACAACTAGGTATATCATCCTTCCACACTTTCAGCCCCTCGAGTCACTACTATCACAGAAATGAGGCATAAAATGGTTGAACATGCACATGGGCAACAATGCCCACCACAAACCACAGTGGAACAATAGCAGGATGGAGAGATGCCTTCACACTGTCTCCAGACCAAACATGAGAATAATTATCTAGGCCTGACCAAATAAAGATCGAGAATCACTTTCATCCAGCTAGGAAAGCACAGAGAGACTCCATAGGTCTCAAGGAAACCACCCAGAAACCCATCCCAGAAGTATCTGTAAGGGAGGTGTTCAGAAAGCACAGGGAGGGGACAAAAGTGCTCAGAAAAGGTTACAGTTTAGAAACAGAATAGATCTGAAAAGCTTCAGGCAACAGACTCATCAAAGAAGTGAAACTATGTTATGAAATTCAATAGTGGAAATATATCACAAATCACTGCAACATGAACAAAAATTCACAATTGACTCTTGGGTGGTGAGAGGTTAACAACAACACACTCATCTGGTGCTGAAAAACCAGAGGAAAGGGAGAAATTAAAAAACAAAACAAAACAAAACAAAACAAAACAAAACAAAACAAAACAAAAAAAAAAAAAAAAAAAACCACAAACCCACATTTCTGACAGAAAGGAAATATTTAAAATTATTTTTAAACTACCCCTAAAAGGCAGATGAAAGAATGCACTCTAATGCATATACTGGGGGTTGGACCTAGATGATCTTAAGGTCCTTTCCAACCCTAACTATTCTATGATATACAATGCATACATGAAGTCATTACTCTTTTTCTAAAAATAAAATCGGTATATCAATTCCTAGCTGTACAGATAAGTATCTGCAACCAGGAAAGTTCTCACACAGGTGGTGAGCACAGGCAAGGGTGAAAACTGTGGCTTATGCAGCAATGAAAAAGTGAATTAAAGAAAATGTCCAACTTGCATTTTATAAATTTCACCTTTATGTTAAGCATCTAGTCAGCTAAAGGTTTGCTTGCTCACCAAATATAATCTTTTGACTTCAAAATATCTATTGAGATTGGTTAAATTCATTACAGCACCAAAAAAAAACCAATGTGCTGAGGAAAACAATATTTACTCCTTCTGGTGAGCAAGGCTGCCATGCAAAAAGTACACAGTGTAGGTAAAGTACATGCTGTGAACATGAAATAGTGCCTTGTCTTCCTTCATTGTTGAATGGTCTCAATAATCAGTCTAAAATCACATACAGAATGCTCCACAGTGTCAGTAATAAAAGAACACAAATAATATCCATTTACAGTACTCCAAAGCTTTTATCAAAACAGCCTGTCAAGCTGTCACATCAATTTCAAATCAAGTTATATGCATCATTTTTTTCTTACCCTGACTGAAAGTTTCTATTGTACTTGTCATCTAAAATAAGATACTTATCATTTTTAGTATATGATAATCCATAAGAAGCTCATCTAAAGGACTGGAGTCCTATTTTTGAGACTTTTTTGGTTTAAATTTAGTAGGTCAAAGGAAATTCCAAATAGATGGTGCTTACCATCATCCTTTATGAATAACTTGATGACTTAGGAGGATAACTAATTATGCATAAAGTTAAGAAACAGTATACATCCTTGCAGGATTAGGACCTAAATTACAACTATAAATACTATTAATATTATATTAAAAAATCAAAAATATTCTTAAAATGCATTTAAAAGATTGTTGTACCATGAATATGGCACTAGACATAAGTTTAAAATGTACTTCCACACCTGTAAGTGATCTATCAAAAGTCCATTTCTTTGTATTGCAGTTTATTTGTCCATTCTATGAACTTAGATGCAAACTCTTGGGCTGCAGTTATTCTTACCTCATATTAATACAATCCCTACACAACTGTTACACATCCTGACAGAAGTCCAAATACAACTTATAAGACACACTCACACCCTAACAATAAAGGTTAGGGTTCAGGTCTCATTCCTTTTAAGTACACATAAAACACAGCAGTTAACTTAGAAATAATCAGTGGACAGTTAATATTTAGCTGTGCCACAGACAGAAACATACAAACTGGTTCTATGCAAGAAAGACTGAATTAAGGAAGTTTCTTAATTCAGATGCTGACAGAGCCCAAATATCACTTTTTAGACATTGACCATCTTTATGTGGGGTATGGCTGAACTAATTAATCCTGCCTGACTGCATTAGCTCTGCACAGACCTACCTTAGCTGTCACTGCAAAGTGATGCCAATATTTCTATCTAGTTCCAGGAAAATGTGTTAATTCAGCCAATACCTTTGTGAATGAGTTATGTCTTTTCCCAAGTCCAAAATGGCTTTTAACATCTATTGAACCAGACACGTAAAGACACCACAAGCCAGCTCTGCAGCATCAGCTTAGGTGTGCAATTAGTAACTCTTAGCTTCTAATCCTTCTGCATTATCCAAGATTGCCACTATAAAAAAAGAGTTGACTGTGGTATATAGTAATTCAAATCTTGGGATATCACATGTGAATGCATCATTACACTTTACACCTTCAAGCACATAAAAAATTCCAAGTACAGAAAAAGCAGCAGTTAAGGAGAACCACCTGGTAGTCACACAGAGGTACAATGAAGTTTGAGATTAATACTGTATAGTACCACAGTATTGATAAAAATTTGCACTATAATTAAATGTAATTAGCAGTTTGTCTTGCAATTTGCAGGATGTGAAGTAATAAAAAGATTTGCAATATTTTAACTGATAGAAGAACTATAAAGTCAAAATGGAAGTGTTTGTAAATTTTCATTGCTTGTACAGTACTGAAACTATTACTACCTAAAATGATGATCAGAGATAGGCAGAAAACAGATTACATGCTTAGTCTGATTTTTTTTTTTCCAGAAATCTTGCTTACACTTGTTTCAGGTGAAACTTCTTTTTTGGAGGAGGAAAGAAGAAATGAAACTGCACTAAATAACAGCTGTTGCACAAAAGACTGTTTTTACATGTAATGCTCTCTATCTTATTTACTTTATGCCAGAGAGAATTCAATTTGCCTGAAAATACCCAACAGTTAACAATTCTCAGATAAGCCTTCCTAGCCTCTTCAAAGCTTCTCTTTCCCTGCATGTTTAGACTGACCTCAAGCGAACATCTAAATATATGTGTGTGTATATAGAAATCCATACTCACATAATAGATCTTTTCTCCTCAATGTTGCATTCTAAGACTTTAGTCTTCTAGACAACTCACTGCCTAATTTAGAAGATTGTATCCAGAACTTTTAACATATTTCTAAGGATATTCAATTTCTGTAGTCATCTTTGCAGCTGAAAATAAATTAAACCTGAATACTTTAAATATAATAATTTTTATCAGCAGAGCCAGATTGCCAAAATTATGCCTTTAAAATGGTTGCTGTTGACACAGGGGAAATAATATTGATTAGAAGACTGTCTTCTAAGATAAACACATTTTCAAACAGAATTAACAAACTTACCAGTAACTAAAATGCATCAGATTGCTGCAGGGCTCACATTACACTTGCAAAATTCTGTGCACTGCCATACAAAATTTCTCTCCATTCTTGCCTATTTTCAACTCCCCTAGATACAAAGGCAAATATAAAGGATACTTCAGCCCATTCCTACATCTTCTCTATACCACACCCTGCCTAAAACACATCAGTTTGGCTTCAAAATTCCAAAATATGAGAATTTCTACTTGATTTAAAAAAAGAATAATTACACAAATACATATTTCATTTCCACTGCCCATTTATATTAAAGGGATAAATTATTACTATTATTATTATAAATTATTATTATTGTTGTTGTTATTACTCCTACTACTACATCTGCTAGCTGCCCATTACATCTCATTGCTAGCAAGCAGTTTAAAATGAGTTTGGCTGATTCATTAAGAAATTTGTTATTACATTTGTTATTACTAAATATTTCTTAGTATGGACTTAGAAAATCCTCCGGGAAAAGCATTAGCAACATTCTAACAATATATTTAGATGCACAGAACATGTGAGATGATCTCCACTTCCTTACTTCATTCCTTCAGGAAGAAAATCAAATCATAAAGAGTAAGCATGGATTTCAGAAACTGTTTTGACTGCACTGGTAATATAGGTTGGGAATACAAAAAAGGATTTTTATAAATGTGAATTCACTGTTAAAGCATGAAATCAAATATTTGTGCATATTTTAACGCAGTGAATTGCTCTGTTGCTACGTTACTAATTATTCATATTCATTCATTCACATTTATGAAGTTATGGCCACTAAAGCCTGTATGCCACAAAGCCAAGAAGGGTTCCCCTAACCAGGCTGGGTTACGGTAAGGTAAACTCAGGGCAGAAGAGACACGGACAGATGGAGGGGATGGAAAGGAAGTTTCCATGAGCTATAGCTGTGGCAGCTCTCTAAAGTGCTTCCTTAGCTTCCAGCTTAACTGCATTTTCTTTTTGTAAGCTTTTCAGAGAGAAAAGAGAAGCTACTTCTCTCTTCTCCCTTTTCAACTTTTTTTTTCTTGTAACATATGATGAGGACAGTAAGAAAAGAATACTAAACCTGCTTCATCCAAACTGATGCCACTAAAAATGAGTCAGATGAATAGGTGTCATGTGGGAGAACCAGAGTCAAGTCATTACACAACTCTGCTTGCAGGCATCCTATTTTGGGATAAGGACTCCTGTCATAAATTAGCCACCCTTAATAGTCCCTGGATTTTCTGGAGAATGCAGAGGTATCACAGTTTGGGAGTTTACAAAGGATTTCTACCACATGATATAGTAACTGTATTTTCTTTATAAGTTATGGTCCAGGCAGTCTCATTTGGCAAGTCATATTCCTGCTTTCACAGTTTGGGAATATTCTAGTACAGCTGATTTCATCTAAGCACAGGCAGGTTATACTAGAGATGTGAAATTTCAGGTGCAACGTTCAGCCTTTCCTTGAAACGCATGAGAAGAAAGTCACTGGCACCCCATTCTGCAAACTCTACATTGTAGACTGCAGGCAACGATGGACTGAGATCTTGGCTCCCCATCAGAAGCACAAAGGTAAACACAATGACCTCAGAAAGGATGACTTTCATACCTAGTCTCAAGTTTAAATACCTAGGCCAGCTGCGGCAAACAGTAAAATTATTGAAAGCCAGTAGGAGAGGACAGGTAATACCTGGCATTCATCTTATTTACTACCATGACCTTAAAGATAAATTCAATTAAACTAATGACATTATCAAGAATTACTGGAAACTCACAGATTTTTCAAATTAACCTAATAAAAAAATCAAGACATCAAATTTTATCTCCTATCAAGCTGGGTTATTTTCTATCTGTGGAAGCTAACAGAAAAACTATCTATCAAACTATTCATGTATCAAATAGTAGATGCAACAACACTACTGTTTACAGACAAGAACACAGTCATCATCTGAATATTAAAAAAATACTAAATAAAATCAGTAAAATATACTAATTGATTAAAAGAAAATACATTTACAGGAAAAGATGAAGAACATGAGTTGAAATATTATTATTGCCTCCCTCACTAATGCTTCAATTTCACTAACTTATTCACAATAGCTGGGTAATATATTCTGTAACAAGGCCACATATAATAAAGAGTGAAAATAAAGAAAGTAATAAAACTGATTGAAAAGATGCCTATGTTTACTTGCTTATATGTTAGGTGGATGTATATATCACCTTTAAGAAAATTAAGGTGGGCCTTGGCACTGCATTTATTTAGTATGATAAACAATATTTTTAATTTTTATTGCATAGTATACAAGATCTAGCAAGTCCAGTTAGTAACCTCTAGAATAAATACTTAAAAGGATTCTTGGAATGACTTCACCTATTGAAGCAAACAGCTACATCTCCTTCTGCTTTCAAATATCTTCCCAATATGGCATAGTCCAAAGCAACAGTCTCATCTTAAATAACACTTGTTATTTATTCTGTGATGGAATTGGGTCATTGACAAAGACTGTACACCCAGCACCTTGTCAGAATCACTCTATACGTCAGTGTTCAGCAGACCCAAATTCAAAACTGTACATGAGAGACCACAAATGAACGAAGCATGTCCTTCCTATCATATTATGCATATAGGTATAATCAAAGGTAATAACATGAGTATAATAACATTGAAAAAATACTGTATTGGGTTTGTGTGACAAGATTTTGGTGGGGGGGGGGCTACAGGGATTGCTGCTGTGAAAAGATGTGAGAAGCTTCCCCCTTATCTGGCAAAGCCAGTGCTAGCCGGCTCTAAGATGGACCCACTGGTGGCCAAGGCTGAGCCTGTCAGTGACTGTAGTGGCACCTCTGAGGTCATATGTTTAAGGAGGAAAAGTTACTGTGCAGGAGCAATTGTAGACAGAGAGAGTGAGATTATGTGAAAGAGCTCTGCAGACACCAAGGCCAGTGAAAGAGGGGCAAGAGGTGCTTCAGGTGCTGGAGCAGAGATTCCTCTGCAGCCCCAGTGCAAATCATGGTGAAGTAGGCTGTGCCTTACAGCCCACAGACATCCACGGTGGAGCAGATTCCACCTGCAGCCCATGGAGGACCCTACGCTGGAGCAGGGGCTGCCTGAAAGAGGCTGTGACCCTGTGGGAAGCCCGCACTGGAGCAGGCTCCTGGCAGGACCTGTGGCCCCATGGAAAGAGGAGCCCACACTGGAGCAGGTTTGCTGCAGGACTTGTGACCCCATGGGAGACCCACACTGGAGCAGTCTGTTCCTGAAGGACGGCACCCATGAAAGGGACACACGCTGGAGCAGTCTGTTCCTGAAGGAACTGCACCCATGGAAGGGACCTACACTGGAGAAGTTCATGAAGAACTGCAGCCCATGGGAAGGACTCACACTAGAGAAGTTCATGGAGGATGATGTCATGTAGGAGTGACGTGACGCTGGAGCAGAGGAAGAGTGTGAGGAGTCCTCCCCCTAAGGAGGAAGGAGTAGGAGAGACAATGTGTGATGAAAAGACCACAACCACCATTCCCTGTCTCCCTGTACTGCTGGTGGAGAGGAGGTAAAGAATTTGTGGGCAAAGTTGAGCCCAGGAAAACGGGAGGGGTGGGGGAAGGTGTTTTTAAGATTTCATTTTATTTCTCATTATTCTACTCTGATTTGATTGGTAATAAACTAATTTCCCCAAGATGAGTCTGTTTTGCCTATGACAGAAACTGGTGAATGATCTCCCCGTCTTTATCCTGACCTAACAAGCCTTTCTTACGATTTTCTCTCCTCTGTACAGCTAAGAGGAGTGATAGAGCAGCTTTGGTTGGCACCTGGCATACAGCCAGGGTCAACCCATCATCAGCCCTCTGTATTTCTTTTTATAAAATAAACACCATATTGACATAAACAGCTAAACTATCTAATCAGAGTACTGAAAAGCAGGATGAAAAGTAGCAGTCTTGCTATTCAAGTTGAAGGATCACCTCTGAATAGCAGCAGATGAATTACTTAATCTAAGACCACATACTTAAGATATGAACTTAGCTTCTGCTCTTTTAATTTCAGTGTACGAGAGCATAAGAATCTATATTGTGCTCAAAAAGCAAAATTGTAGGTTATTTCAATATTTAGTCTCATGGAAGATGTAGATAAAGCACAGAGAAAGAAAAAATAAAATATTAAAGAAAAAAGAACATTTACAAAGAGTAACATTACAGCACGAAGTTCCTATATGCATATTTCCCTGCTTCATGATTTGAAATTTTGTTCACAATTGATCTATTAATTTAGAAAAGATTAAAACTGTAAGTGGATCAAGATGATTAAAAAGCAAGGTGTTCCCTCATAGTCCTGTTAACAATCCCTTTCTAATGTTAAAAAACATAATTAAACAAGTAATTGTGTACCTTGAAGTTATTAAACAGATTTTGATATGTTTAGGAGAGGATTCAGAAAAGTAGTCTGGAAAGCCTGGACACTTATACTGAGGTACCAAGCTATTTATGCTTCCTACCTCTCAGGAACACAGTAGGACAAGAGGCAGCCCAGCTATGCAAGTGACAACTTCTGAGTTTCCCAAATTGTTCACCAGAAAGAAAGAAATTCTACAGACTTTACATACATAATGGTTTATGGTCATCAAGCATCAGCCGGACTTGTTTCTTTTTTCAAAGCAGCACCAAGATAATATGTTTATAAAAACATACATACTGAAATGTCTGAATGTCAACTACTTTTCAGGAAGAACTGATGCAGACCTCTGTGCTGGTGTAGATACATTTTCATAGATAAAAATGGTATAAACAAGCATCAGACAGAGTTCAACAATCATATTTTGGAAAAGAACAAATAAAGGGAGAAGAGTCAAAAAAAAAACCGAAACCACAACCAAACAGCAAGGGGAAAGAAGGAAAGGACTCATTAAGTATACTTCTTCCCTTATTCCACTCCACAAACGAATCTTAAATGTAGCCCTGTTTTTCATGTTTAGCCCCCATTCTACATTATATCCTTTCTATGTCCCCAGAAATATTTTATTCCTTTATCTGCCTACTTCTTTCTTCATTTAAACTATTATTTTTCTCAGTATCTATACCCTGTTAAATTACATGTAAGAAAATTATGCACACACACCATTCATACACATAAATTACCAAAGCTATGGTAATTCAACAGTCCAGTTAGATCCCATCGAGCAGTCATTTGCTTAAAAATCTTTTGAATATGTTCTTGAGTTAGGATTATAACTTGTATTATGAATTAGTAAAATCATATAGCATAATGAATTGTGTATCTCTTTTCAGAATATAATTATAGAAGAAATGCATTGATTATTACGGAACAATTTTTTTTTTCTACTTACAGTTCAACTAAATCCAGAAATGCTCTGTACATTTTAAACTGAACTTTATGAATGCTCTCACTCACTGGAAAGGCCACAGACTTGGGTACAATTAGTCTTTCTCACTGTCTTATAAAAGTTACATTATATTAGCTCTCCATTTTTACACAGACCTACTTACTGCTTTACCGTTTATTACAGACTATGTGCATTAAAGAATTTAACACATATTTTATTCATATGTATGGGCACATACACACATAATCTTCCTTAAATTGGAATAAAGCATTTTTCCCTCTTGCTGTGCCAGTAAATAAAAACATACTTATTTTTCCAAATTTATTTCAAATCACTTATTTTTTTTTTTATATTCCCTTTACTTGGTCAATGTCTCGATGTCCGGCTGGAGACCGGTAACGAGTGGTGTCCCTCAGGGATCGGTGTTGGGACCGGTCTTGTTCAGCATCTTTGTCAGTGACATGGACAGTGGGATTGAGTGCGCCCTCAGCAAGTTTGCCGATGACACCAAGCTGTGTGGTTCAGTTGATATGCTGGAGGAATGCCATCCAGATGGACCTCGACACACTTGTGAGGTGGGCTGATGCCAACCTGATGAAGTTTAATCATGCCAAGTGCAAGGTCCTGCATCTGTGTCAAGGCAGTCCCAGACAGAGCTACAGGTTGGGCAGAGAAGAGATTCAGAGCAGCCCTACAGAGAAGGACTTGAGGGTGTTGGTCGATGAAAAAATGAACATGAGCCGGCTTCACTGTGCGCTCACAGCCCAGAAAGCCAACCGTATCCTGGGCTGCATCAAAAGGAGCGTGACCAGCAGGTCGAAGGAGGTGATCCTGCCCCTCTACTCTGCTCTCGGGAGACCTCACTTGGAGTATTGTGTGCAGTTCTGGTGTCCTCAACATAAAAAGGACATGGAACTGTTGGAACAAGTCCAGAGGAGGGCCACGAGGATGATCAGGGGACTGGAGCACCTCCCGTATGGAGATAGGCTGAGCAAGTTGGGGCTGCTCAGCCTGGAGAAGAGAAGACTGCGTGGAGACCTCCACAGCAGCCTTCCAGTATCTGAAGGGGGCCTACAAGGATGCTGGGGATGGACTATTAATCAGGGACTGTAGTGACAGGACAAGGGGTAACGGGTTCAAACTTAAACAGGGGGGGTTTAGATTGGATATAAGGCAGAAATTCTTTACTGAGAGGGTGGTGAGGCACTGGAAGGGGTTGCCCAGGGAGGTTGTGAGTGCTCCATCCTTGGCGGTGTTCAAGGCCAGGTTGGATGAGGCCTTGGGTGGCATGGTTTAGTGTGGGGTCCCTGCCCATGGCAGGGGGGTTGGAAGTAGATGATCTTAAGGTCCTTTCCAACTGTAACTATTCTGTGATTCTATCACTGACAAAACTTCACAAAATTGATTAATTCTTGAGTTGGATTGAGATAAGTGATCTTTCATGAGAAATTATACCAATGTAACACTTTCAATTAAATTTTTCAAAATGGCCATTGATTTTAGTATTATTTAATTATTTTTCAGTTAACTAATTTATTACTGAAGTATCTAATGCAATAGAAAATCTCTAGAACAATTACTAGCAGAATGTTCTAAGCAAGAAAATAAGCCATGTACTCTGCATAATGCACCTATTTTATAAATTTATTGAAATAACAGAATCAGTTTATGCTGCCCCTAAACACTGTTTTCTAGCAGGTTTTGGTTACCTACCATCCTATATTGAAACACCGTGCCAGTTCTTCAGCTTTACCTTTGAAGTTTTGCTACCTCCAGAGGTTTAGGCAACACACTTTGCTCTGACAAGTTTAGACATCTTGTGTTGCCACTAGAACAGGCAACTGCCTTGACAAACAGGTGGCAAGGCATCTTGTTTGCAAAAATAACCAGATCTGAGCTAGCTTTGAACAAGTAGACACTTGTCGACTGAGAGACTGGCACTGACAGACTTCTAAGCGGTCATTTGCAGGCTATGCATGGTAGCATTCACCTGGTTTCTGTACAGGCTTTTCAACCTAGGGATTATTTCCATAGTATCAGACACTTCATGTGCCCCTGTTTAAAACTCCCTTGATATGTCTCTGGTCACTGTTGCAACTGTAATATCAAAATAACCAATCATAGCTCTGTGACTTTCTGACTATGTATTAATAGGGACAATATTCTTCATTAATTCTGAATGTTATGAAATACGAATTCAAATTACACAGTCTTTGAGAAAGTAAACAGCATTTCACTGTAAAGTAAAAGCACACTGGTTTCTTTTAGAAGTCGCAGGAACTGCCACAAAACTGTCCTTTAAATACTCTAGAGTGATTTGAATGGCAGGCTGTTGGAATTAGATGATCTCTAAGGTCCCTTTCAATCCAAACCATTGTATGATTCTATCCAATCATTTTAATGCCAGTTCCATCTGGAATCTCATCAGATTAATATAATTTACACATGTCTACAATAAACTGCTTTTAAAAAATAATGTAATTTTCAAAGAAACAAGGGCAAAATGTAAGTCACAGCATTTACAAGAGAAAATAAATCAAACATTCACACAATAAAACCAGAAACATAATTAAATTGATTTAGCATTTATCTTGCAAAAAAGCTTACCAAACTGTTGTTTCCACCTGACTGTCATGCAGCTGTCGATTGTCTAACTGGGCAAAGAGAGGAAAAAGAACTTGAATCCCTCCAATAGAATGAATTGCGCTGTGAATGGAGTGGGTTACGATAGCTTTCACATCCTAAATTAATAAAACAAACAAACAGAAGGAAAAACCTCAGTTATTCTGATTTTTAAAGGAAAAATCAGAGTAACTTGGGAACACTTTAACAGTAAATCAAGTACAAACTAAATCAGACTTGTTTTAACTTACTTTCAATATTTAAGTTTCAATTATAATCATTATAATTAAGGGCAAACATTAAACAGAAAAACTTCAGTATCATGGCAAACTGTGCCTTATGAAGTACGCATTTCTTAATGAAGCAACAATAATTTTCTTCTCTAGAAAGTCAGCAAATAAAGAACAGTTCAAGTGACAGGTATACTAAGAGATAAAATAATACAAAATAGCAACTTCTTTGTACACTAGCACAAAAATCCTTTTATTATCCAAATAAGGTCATATAACATCAATTTAGTAGCACAAACCTGAAGCATAAGAGCATGTGGGGAGTGTACAAAAATTGAAGGATTTTCCTTTGGTGAGGATTCAAGGCATAGCTGAGCATCAGTAGCCTTCGCATTATAGGTAAAAGCAATGCTACTTGCAAGTTTCCCATCATATAGCACTTGTTTATGGTGCTCAGCCAGATGAATGTCACTCTCAGATTTAAATTTGAATGTGCTCTGAAAAAAAGAAAAGTTTTACCAAGCACATATTTTAGACAAAATCCTTGCCACAAAATGTGCAAAAAAGACATTGAACTTGAGAGGGAATATACAAACTGCTAAACTTTGTTTTAATCTTCCAGTGGTTTAATGCTACTGAACACTGAGACTACTTTTTATTTACTCCACTCCACAATAACATCAATATAGTATCTGTATTTTGTGTCATATTATTTCTGTCTCATTTTATCATTAGTGTTAACAAGTCTCAGAAATAACTAAATGAAAGAAATTACATACTAAACAGCTATAAATAGGTTAAAATAAAAACTTGAGCATAGACTGCATTAACGATGAAGAACAAGTTAAATGCCTTCTATTTTAGTTCATGTAAACTCACTAAAATGACAATATCAAATCCTATACCATTCTGATAAAAAGAATAGTTATTTTTAAACAGCATTAAACCCCATGCTTCATTAACAGTCAGAAGTATATATAAACAAGCTACATACCCTAAAAAAAAAAATCCAAAAAAAATTATAAATACCTTTTTTCAAATTGGTGGTCCTCAAAAATCAAAGCTTTTACAAAGGAAGACTGAATATTTCTAGTATTGTTCTTAAACATACCAAAATTCATATCTGATCTAAACCTAGCTTTGCTGGCAACACCGACAAATCAATCAAGCACAAGAAGTTAGATTTCTGCCCTTCTGCAAAGCATTATCAAATTTACTTGGCACAGAACTACTCTGGCATGTAATAATCATTTGACAGTGGCAAAAAGACAACTAGTGGTAATACACATTGCTGTACTGATGCAAGTACAGCAAATTTATTGGAAATGCCCATCATTTAATTAATGCAATGTATAATATGTTGCATTTCTAAAATTTTAAAATAATTTACTGTTGAGATTAAGTATGAATATTTTTGCTTGTTTTCACTACATATAGCCATCCAACTCTCATTATCCCTTTGTAGTTACCAAATCTTTCCTTCTCTCCCCTCTTACATAGTAAGAAATCATGTATCATTAACCTACTGAAAGTACTATCACTAGGGTTTTGGTTCTCAGGTTAGAAGAATTAAAATAGGCTACTTCCAGGCTATCAGTTGCTCTTTCCAAACAAATTACAAGTTCTTACTGATTATGTAAACTCATAAAACCCATTCAGTTTTTCAAAAGCTATCAAGGCTGCTGAAAACCCTGAAAGAATTCTCTTGCTTACAGCCAAATGATGGGAAAGCACATCTGCTCAAGTGACTGACATACAGCAAAATAACATCTTGTGATATGCATCCATTTGCATATGGCTCGTAAGATTGACGCAGAGTGAACAAACCGGGCACCTGACTAGCTGCTGGAGGACCCCTGGAGGAGATATGTTCCATGGTGGGTGATGTCAAGCAGAAGGGAGGTAGCAGTGCCATGCTGAAAATGCATGAGATGCAGGTACCATGAGAGACTGCAAGTAGGAAGGGCAAAAGTAAGTGAATGGGAAGTCAATGGCTCTATCTGCATTTGGCAAAAAAGGATGTTATTTTTAGCTGTATTAGGAGGAGTGTTGCCAGCAGGTAGAGAGAGGTGATCCTTGCCCTCTACTCAGTACTGGGAAGGCCATACCTGGAATTCTGGGCTCCCCAGGACAAGAGGGCCATGGACTTACTGGAGAGGGTACAATGAAGGGTCATTAAAGTCATGAAGTGACTGAAGCATCTCTCTTATGAGGAAAGGCTGAGAGAGCTGGGACTGTTCAGCCTATAAAAAAGAAGCCTCAGAGGATCTCATCAACATGCATAAAGGAAATTGCAAAAGAAGATGGAGTCAGGATCTTTCCAGCAGTGCCCAGTGAAAGGACCAGAGGCAATGAGCACATACTGAAACACAGGAGGTTCCCTCAGAACATCAGAAAACACTTTTTCATTGTGAGGGTGCTCAGCAAGGTGGCAGTCTCCATCTTTGGAGATATTAAAAACCTGTCTGGACTCAGTCCTGGGTAACTGGCTGTAGGTGGCCCTGCCTGAGCAGGGGGTTGGATCAGATGACCTTCAGAGATCCCTTCCAACAACCTGAACCATTCTGTGATTTGCATTTGAGTCTGTTTTGTAGGAAAACTCCCAGTGATCCCCACTTACTGCTCTGTTCATAGTGCAAAGCTCTTCAGAACCAGAGACTTCCTTTTGGCTGAAACTTAATGTCCTCCAACTGGTGGTAGCCATTGAGCCCAAAATATCAGACCACAACCAATCTGAAGTAACCCTCCACAAATATACACACTGTGGGTATTCAGTCCTCAGCACCAAATGCTTTAATCTAGAAATGTGTTGATACCATGCCACACTAAATATTAAAGTAGAAAACCCCAAAGAATGTTATGCTCGGAGCTTGCGAGCTGGCTGTCTGTGGGTATGGCTGGCTACATCTCACTTATTGGGAAGTGATGGCTACAGATTACAGATTTGTCCTGAGGCAGGTGATGATATATTTTCCCCCAGAAGACATTTTTAACTATAAAGATAAATCTCTGTGCACTTTCTGAAGAGACAGAAATAACTGAGTGATTTCACTGATTTCCAAAGATGTCTGTATTCTGTATATACTATATTTTGATGTTTTACCACACAAAAACACTTCTTACCTTGAAAATTTTTCATGCCTCTGAGCTTTGTCAGATTCCAAAGCTCAGAATGTTTTACCTCAATACAGTTTTTCATAACTTTGCTGTCTTAAATATGTCAAACTGTTTCAAAACAGAATTTGTATCATTTCATTACCACGAAATTTCACAACTTACTAAAATGATGAAGTCAAAATAAAATCAGTTTTATAAACAAATTTTGCATTATTCTACCTCTTAATTTTCAGCTTTTACTATGCCTTAAGAATTTATCAGAGATCACTATTTGAAAGTCAGGCACAAATAAGTTAGAAATCAATTTAATGCCACCTCACATTTTTTGGCAAAAAAAAAAAAAAAAAAAAAAAAAAAAGAATTAAAGGGGCATTTTGCCATCAAATCCCAGCAAAAGTGACCATAAATTGGAAATGCTGTTCTCCCACACAAAAGATTATTATAACAGAATTGAAAGACAGGCTACAAATTCTGATACATGATATTTCTTTATTACTAACATATATCTTCAGAAAGAGAAAAGCAGTTCAGTATATGCATACTATACCAGGAACTTGGGAAAATATAACCACAGGAGGATAGCAAAGGCTGTCAAGCATATAAGCTCAAATTGCAAGTGGTTAGTTACTTGTCACTGAAGTAATGCAACTTTAAGATCTGGTAAAAGCAGTGTTAGGGCATAAAGATGGCAAAAAAAAAAAAAAAGTTTAGATTTAAAATACTCTCTCTGTATGGTAAAAATATATACAGGATCCATAAAGAAGGTATAAAGATTAGTTGCTCCTACAGGAATGGGAGAGGGAACAGAGAGAGCTGAGAATGACTCCAGCACTGTTTTCTCTCGTAAAAGAAGGTGTGCTTTATCAGGACCACTACTCAAACACCAGCAGCTCTCTATTTTCCTTTAGCAGCAGGAGAGCTGCTTTCTGATTTATCATTCACCTCATTCACCTACTACAGCTCAGTGATCATACATAAAATATTTTCTTGTACTATATAACTGGCTTAAGCAAATTTGAATTTTCGAGAGTATTTTGTGTGTATTTGAATGTATATGTATGAATGCATCTTTTTCCTCCAACCTTTGTACATGACAAAAAGACTGATACCGCAGCACTGATTAAAGGCAAACTCAGATGCAGCAATATACGAAAGAATCTGATAACTTGTTTTGAAATGTGCATGGGAGGGATAAGAGGAGTGGCACAGACTCAACGGGGCTATTAGGGTTTTTTTGCAACATCCAATTAAAACCAGCACCAAACTCTGCTATTAGATGCATGTGCTCCTCCCACATTGCCTTCTTTTCCCCTCTATTCTGTGTTTATCAGCCCTTCAGGACCCCAACTGAGACATAGTCCTCTCTCTTCTTTGCTGTCTGGGAACAAGGATGGGTAGCAGAAAAAGCACAATGAGAGCAAGAATGCTGCTCTCATTTCCTTTCTTCAACCTCCAGCAACCAAAAGTGTCAACATCGTAGGTAAAAGTCCTGTCAGCAACTGTAAGTCTCAAAATGAGCATGTTTTATGACAAATAAAACCTAGGAATGCAAATATTGAATTCTACTAAGTTTCTACTAAATATAATTATGGATGAATTTGGGAAGAGACAAATAGTTTTACTGCCAGTATATTTTTCTCCCTTCCCCTCTTAGAAGTTTGATTACATGCCATTTTTATGCAATAGTTAGTAAGTGTGGCAGCTTTTCAATATTGCTGCTCACATAATCAATGTAAATTTTTTTGTTAGAAAAAAAGGCCTTTTGCTACACCTGAAAACTTAGAATTTCAGACTAACCTATTTGCTTAATAAATAATTTTTTATTTTAAGGCAAGCTGGTTACAACTACATGCATTCAGAAGGACATGTTGACAAGACCAGCATGGAAGTATTATGAATTGTTTCTAATGTTCTTTAACAAGTATGCAATGTGCAATCAATAATATAAATACTATATATATGAAACTATATATACTGTATGTATGAAACTCTATAAATATTATCTATAAATAAATAAAGCTTCTCTAGTTAATCCTAAAATACGTTGCTTCTACCTGCACCACAGAATAGGGCTGGAACAAAGTGCAACAAATTCACTTTTCTTTGTAGATCAAAATCTGTCTTTTCCTGAACTTTGCTGGAACACTACATACTACATATATTCACATATATGTGCTTACTGCACACACATCTTATTACACATCTGGTATGTTAGTAGAGTAGGCAGATTTCCCTGTATTCAGAGGTCTTAATGGCAGTTGTACACTAGGGACATAATGAATGATCGTGAGGGCAGCAAAATCAGTCTCTTGTCATATGCAAAGCAGGGAGAGCACTAAATAAGAGATGGTTGCTTTCCTGAAAGAATCCAAAACCTGGGCTGGTGCACTAGAGTAAGATTAATAAATCAAAGGAACTAGCACAAGCAGTCACGGGAAAGAAAACACACAATGTATGAAGATGTTGCCTAAGAAATTCTCAGGTATTTTGAATAACCCTCCTTTGGGAGAAAAGCTTTGGCACAACTGGAGTTCACAATAAATCTAGAATAGCTGCTTTTTTGGAAAAGTTGAACAGCTGATTGTCCCAGTTGGCTGACAATACCAACAATAAGAAAGAATAGGACATGTAGTGAACTAAAGAAAAGCTTCTGAAAGGCCAGTTTGTGTCAGCAAGCTAGGTAAGAGCAAGAATGGGGTCTCTAATGTCCAGCAATTTGAGCTACATGCCAATTGAGCCTCCCGTGGACTATGAAATAGCATACTGAAGTGTTCTGAACTGATGGACCTTTGCATCCACATACAATTTGAAAAAAATTAAGAAATAAACTTAACTGACACATGAAAGAGGCAAGCTTTCAGTGAAAGCCACAATCAGTGCACTGAGATAGTGGAATATTTGCTGGAAATAAGGAAGTTAAAGAAAGGAACTGTGTTATTTCCAAGGTCCTGCTCTAGAAACCTGTTGTTTTTAATGGCTATTAGTAAAATGTACTTTCAGATTCTTAGACAAGAGAAGAAACTACTCTAAATACTAAGGGACCATTAACATGCTGGGAACACAACCGAAAACTAAAAACACAACTAAAAACTAAAAATATACCAAAGAAGAATATCCCTAAAGTATTACATCTTGTCTGACATTTAAAAAAAAAAAAAAAAAATCACTGAGAAACTACAGTTGTGAAGAAATGTAATTTAAGAGAAGCCTATGAATCAAGCAAGTTAGTTTGACAACACTGTAATAAGGTTAGTGCAGTAACTACCGGAAATGTCATTTAGCATGAAAGCGCGTATACCTTACGAACCCCTCCAAAGCTCAAAAAATGCTACATAATAATTTTCACTTCTTGAAATAAATGAAAGTGTTATTCTTATATCACTCCAGTATGCTTCCTTTAATCCACGAACCTACTTAATAAAACCATAAAGATTTACTGCATTTATTATTAAGAAGTATAAGGTTACATTATATTGTTTTGTATGACTAAAAAAACATTTGCAGAAATATTTGTTCAAACATACAATACAGTATTAACTTTGGAATAAAGTATTCCTTATTTGCACAGGCATTTGCACTCTTGTCTGACTGAATATTTTTAATTTCAAGGCAGGTTTTAACCATCAACCGTATGCAACAGAATTCCTCTTCTCCAAGTAACCTTGACATATATTTGGCTACTCATACTACATACATACCATGGAAGATATTTTCAACTGTCGCTGTCATTCAGTGTTAGCTGTTTTCAAACAATTTAAAGCAATTCTTTTCAGCTCGCTAAATTAGTATTATTAGAATCTAAATGTTGATTATTACTTGCAATTTCAAAAAGTTTTTATTTTCAAAGTATATGATATGTACTGAAAACCTGACAATCCTGACAGTCGCCTTCAGATGATACTGCAAATTTCACAAATTAGAAAATGAAAATATGGGAATGATTAATGGTAGAAGTTCAATAGTGGGTTAGGTTAATTTTCAGGCCTTCCCTACCAGGCAGTTTCTGCAGACTTCTGCAAAGTATCTGCGCAGTTTTTCTTGATGAAATAAGACTATACACAGTCATTCCAAGATATAAGTGATTGTTCACACTAGAGATCCAATTTTATGCATGCACCATTAATTTGTCCAAACTGTCCCCTAAATGTCACTGGCAAAGCATGAGTAAAAAGCTCAACTTTTACTTCAACAGAACTGTCTGAAACTGTGCATTTGAACAAAATTTGTTTATTATGCCTTGGTGAATGTTAATCTGCCTTAAGTCAGGTTTTAAACACAAACAGTAAAGAAGAAAGTCATTCCCCTGGTGCTCAGTACACCAAATATGAAATTGCCTTAATCTGATTAAGATCCAAAGTCATAAATTTCACATACAAACATGTTTCAGCTATGCTTTAAAGAAACAACTTGCATCTTTCAAAAAGCTGGTGGAAATTAAGGTTAGTTTAGATATTGAAGAAATATTCTTTCACTGAAAACAAGTCACATAGCTCTGCATGATACTAAGGGGAATATCTACATGCATACATTATCTTCCAGGTATACTTATCAATTATTTTCTTTTTTCAGTTTTACATCTTTTAAGATCCATTATTACCTTATATCCAGGTCCTAACTGATGTATTGCAAAAATTTGTGCTGGGTTGAGCGCTTCAGTGAATACATATACTGCTCCAAGCTGGCCACAGAACACTCTATTAGCATCAGCAGTCTCCGAAGAGCCAAGAAAGCATTTATCATAGCTCTGTATCAGAAAGAGGCAATGTTAACAAAGTTTAGTCATATAAACTATACAGTAAAATAAAATTCATGTACAGCTACTAAACCAAAAACTAAAGGGAGACTGTAATTAAGAAAATAAATAAATAATTTATTACTTCAGCACCTGGTTTTCTGCAGTGAACAACTTCATTTGAATATTGTAGCATTAAATGTTTTACAGGTCAGTATTACGATGCTGTTATGACTGGCTGTTAGATTTTGGTTTTTATTAATTATTCAACATGCAACAGAGAAAATTAGGAAAATACATTCCAGCACCAAATAATCTTTCCTATTGCCTATTAATGGGAGGCGAGCAATAACTCCTGAACTTACAGTAATTTTTATTCACTTCTTTTCCAGGTGCCACAAAGGCAATAAACCTGATTTATGTATTTATTTATCTGAAAATCAGCATTCCTAGCTCATTTGGTCTTCCTCTAATTATCTCACATTTGTAGTTTTAAACCTAATGGACACCAACTGATCCAAGTTTGTTTGTCTATTTCTGTATATTCCTGGTAGTATGTCATTAATGACCCCAAGATCAGGTGATGGACATATCTGCTTCATTCAGTGCCTTAATCCAAATCCTCCTATTTTATTTAGATAAAAAAATTAAACTCTCTGGATTTATGGATCTTGTTAATTCATAAATCCTTTTACAGTTTTCTTATTTTACAATGGAAATGTAAAGTTCTATGAAAGACATCACAACATCATCACATTGATCTTCATCCATCTACCTGAATAAAAATCTTTCACCAAATACCAGTATGATCATATGCTGCACCTTGAAGAGAATTCTTATGCTATCTCTCATGTTACTTCTCATAACTGGGGAAAATTCAACAAGAACTCAACCTTTACATGAAACAATAAAGTTCTAATACAATTATTATAAAGGACTACATGATATAATCAGTAACTCAGCCAAGATCCTCTGAGACCTCAGCTAGTTTTTCAATCATCGCATTCTAACCTATCACAAAAATGTTTATATTACCAAAGAAAAAAAAAGCTCTGCAAAAAGTAAAAGGCCTGGCTTTTCTTTCAAGTAGAAATGCTGCCAGGAAAGTAAAGAATGATGATAGAACCTTTGGCAAGCAGAACTCTCCTACTTTAATAAACATTCTCACTTTCAAATCCAACTTTGCTTCTAGAATTTAGCAAGAGCCAGTCCATTTCTCCTTAAGTACAAAAGAGCTTCCTTATACCACACAGGCAGTCAGAAACAACTGAGAATTATATCATAAATAAGAAATGACAAAAGTGTAGCAAGCTGATGAATCAAGCATGTCTGAAAGTCTAGCACAGACTTAGCTGAAGGGAAGCACATGAAAATCATTTTGTCTGCTTTCCCCATCCGAAAATTTTGGGCTAGAAAAGAGTGTCTATTTTCTGCACCATAAGGTGTAGACTCCCAAACCTTCCAAAGCAGAAGGTACAAGAAGGGAGGAAAAAAAAAAAAAAACAAACAAAAAAAAACCCCAAACAGATTTCATTAAGAGAATTTAAATATATTTTTTGTATTCAAAAAACTGATGCATTTCCTGTAAGAATATACTGTTAATTTGAACGCGTTCCAATTAATAGATACAGGTATACATGCAATCTTCTCAAGGTAAAAATTACTGGTTTTCTGCCTGTGGGACAAGCAGATCACCATGTTTTTGCTCTGAGCTGCCTGGTGCTATGGAACTTTACATCTATCAGTATCTTTTAATCAGTTCGGACGGCCAATAAGGGAGAACATCTCTCTGAAGTTTATTACCCAGGAAAACAGCTCAGTATTAAAAGGAATGAAATTTTGTAGCAGTTAAATTGCATTTGCCAGCAATATTAATTAAATATTAATACCCTAAAACTTAGCGCAAGGTTTTTAATATTGGTCAACTGTCTACTTACTAATGTCAAGTCAAACAATTAAAGGCAAAATATGCTTATTACTGGAAGACAGATGCAAGACTTCAGACTTTGCATAATACTATAATACTCCTGACATTTCTCCAGACTTTCTGTCTACTTTGTTAGTTTAAAATTATAAACTCTGCACAGAAGAAAAGATCTCTTACTATACTTGTACAATGCTTAAATCCATATGACTCTGATCATAGTTCAGGTTACTCAGTTCTACTGCAATTTAAAAACTTACCTAAAATTTTATGTTCAGTAACACAAAAAAGCATGGAAATCTTCTAACTCTTAAAAGTATTTCCTATTGTATCCAACACAGAACTTACTGCAGTACAAAAATGAGTACTTTTACATACATTATATGCATTTGGCAGAATGAATCAGTTTATCTTAAAGACATTTCCCAAGCTAAAATGGTAAAATCTGTAATCCTATCACATTTTTCTAATGAAAAATATTAATCCATTGTTATTAGTTGTCCTTTATACAGTATCCCATATTGAAAATACTATCTCTAGCAGTCTCTCCAAACAGAATCTTTGAAAAATTCACAAAAATAGCTACACAAAATACAACCAAAAACTTCTCAATATTCAAAAAATATTGTCATATAAAATCAATGATCTTACATTTTATTAAGAACATACCTAAGGAAGAAAGAAGAAAATTTATAAAGATTTAAAGAAAAAAAATAGTACCTTTTTTATGTTTCAATTTACTTTAAAACAAAAATCTATGAGAAAGTTAAAAAATGAAATCTTACATCATTCGTGTTAACATGCCAGGCCATGTCACCATAGGATACCAGCTGACCGTTCACGTAACATCGTATTTCACTGTTTCTCCATCGATTATAGATGTGTACAATGCTTATCATGTACCACTGGAAAGACATGGAAAATCAGTATACAGCAGCACGTTTCGTGCTATAAAACATAAAGTTAATGAATAGCAGTGACCAGTCTTGTAAAATTTACAAACAGATGAAGCCTTGCAAACTCATAAAATTAAACATCAAGTCAGTGGAACTTCAAGTCTAGCCAGTGGAACCATGCCTTAATGTAATGATGTATCTACCTGAAGCCCTTTATGGGATTAGAGCTAAAAATGCGTACATATAATTAAAAAGTTGAATACACTTCCATTCCTGAAAGTGTAACTTAACCTAAACACTCTACGCTGTTACACAAAACATCACTGAGTTCTGATGGGAAATCTAGTTCTATGTGCACATATCTTAACAAATTTGTACTACATACCTCTGCCATTTTGTCATAGCTCTCTGTCAGAAATTATTAAATAAAAGGAAAAGAAATCACAACATCAAATTTTAAAGGCTGATTTACAGATGTCAGCCTGATTGTTTCATATGATTTTCCTCCTCTATTATCATTTCATTAATTTTTGGACAATTGCCATATCATTAAAAATCCATTATATACTCAAAGAGAGAAAGCATCACAGTAAAACATTTCCAAGTAAAACTATGGTAATCTTTCAAATAACCTGTTCAACAGGAATCATTATGTTCATGATGAGTAAATTCAAGAAGAAAACCTTCACTTTCCTTTAAAACCAAACCTTAAAACTCATCTAAGACTAGGAGTGTAAATTAAATCTCTTAAGATCTGCAAGTCAACTCATACTTAATTATAATGGGTGTCTGTACTATTTCAAAATATATACAAACCAGACAAAAGTGGACATACTGGAAAAGTCCAGAAAGGGCCACAAAGATTATTAAGTAATTGACATATGAGGAGAGGCTGAGATATGGGTCTGTTTACCCTGAAGAAGAGATTTAGGGGAATTGTATCCATGTGTATTACCACTTGATTGGCAGGGCATAAAGATATTGGCAGGGGATAAAGATGTAGCCAGAAACTTTTCACTAGTATCCAGTGACAGGACCAAAGGCAATAGACATGAAGTGAAATACAGGAAACTCTTTTTAAACATATGTAACAAGGGTGGCAGTAAGTAGCAAGGAAAGTCAAATACTAGCACAGGTTGCTCCGGGAAACTGTGGAGTCTCCTTTCTTGGAGATATTCAAAACCTGACTGGACAACATCCAGAGCAACCTGATCTAGGTGTCCCTCCTTGGAACAGGAGATGAGACTTGTCTGTCTCAACACGTTCCTTTCCAACCCTACTGAAAAAGTAAGCTCATCTGCCCTGAAAACATAATTTCATATTTTAATAATTTGGAATAATAATTTACAATTTACTTTTCTTCCCCTTCTTGGTATCTGTTTCAATTATTATCTTTTGATTTCTACATTCAGCTAAGTCTCTTTTCTTCAAAGCAGAGAACGACTGCATCCCTGAGAGCATTATTTTAATAAGTCACTTGATGACTTGCTCCCTGAGCTGTGGTAGGTAGAGACAGAGCCTACTAATATAAAAGTCTGCCTCTCTGTAACAGAAAAATAAAAGCATAAATTTTTCAAGTGTTGATTTTGAAATCAGACAGAGCACAGAATTACAAATAAAAAAAGCATGCAGCAAAATATATTTTTACAAAAATCATTGTGTTGCAGTTCTCAACTTGAGCTATATCCTGTTACATAATACCTATATATATATATATATATATGTTTCTCCACATCTATTTCCAGGTCTTTAAAAATACATTTTTATTTTTCCCTCCTTAAAACCTACAACAGAAGTGGGAAAAACAACACAACAGTACGTAAGAGTATCTCACTTCTTGCACATCCAAATAAACAGATTTACTGGGCAATACTAGATTAAGCATTTACGCAACAGCTTTGGCTTCTTAAGTCACACGTGACCCATCTTTTTTTTTTTTCAAGCAACCATGAAAAAGCTATTTTTGTAGGACACTGCCCCCACTCTCCTCCAAAAAAAATCAAAAACCAAACCCACAACTCAATAAAGCAAATGCTATTCCCCAATTTGTAGGCACATTCTATTTCAGAAAGTAGTCACCACCATAAATTCAACAAAATATTCGTAACTCAATGTCTAGAAGCTTAACTGGCGCCTATGCTAATTGGAAACCAAGTGCAAACCACATGACTAGAACTCTGCTTTCATCAACACTTCTTTTCCAAAGCTTCCAAAACACCTAACGTAAATTTCTTAAAATTTCCCCTGTCCTCTTTCCTTCAAAGGTTAATTTACCAATAATCTCCGCCAAGTGATGACGATTTTAAATACTTTCAATACTGCCCAGCAAACAGGCATTCTTTGCAACAGAATTCAAAGCTGTATCTTTTATAATGATTTATTCTTATTTCCAGTTGACATTTTTCTAGCAGAAACTAGCTGACATCCATAATCCCCTCGTTTTTCCATTTATCTTCTATCTGTGATTTTTCTTTCACAGTGTGAAGATTTCTGACAACATACCAGTTTGTACGACTGTCCCTGTGTGTAAGCTTAAGCTTAACAGATGACTCACCACTTGGAAATAAATAGTTCATTACTTCTGTACATGGCCCACCGAGCCTGTAAGGAACTAGAATGAGCCATGCTATTTTGGGAGAGCTTTGGTGGCCGTGTCAAACTTTAGGCAAATGATATAATCTACTTTTTATAGTCTGTCTTTTTTTTTTTTTTTCCCTCTGTGTTAACTCCCATTCATAGAATCATAGAATTAGAGAATGATTTGGGTTGGAAAGAACCTTAAGATCATCTAGTTCTAACTCCCATGCCATGGGCAGGGAAGCCTCACCCTAGACACCATGTCATTTGCTGAGGTGAGGATGACTTCAGCACCCGAGCATGGGGAAAACTCAAGTGTCCAGAAGCCTGGCTCCTGAGCAGCCAGAACCACCGAGGGAGCCTCAAGCCCTCATCAGAACTTGCCCAGGAGCCACCAGATCCGCTGACGCATGCAGTGACTCACAGGGGGTGGCACCAGAAAGGATGGCACCAGCCCTGAGCAGGTAAAAAACCGCCCTAGGGGACATGAGCAAACAGGAGCACGTGACTGGGGGCAGGCAGTCAGGGTGTGGTGCAGCAGTTGGCGTAGGCAGGTGATTATTCACCTCATGGCCAGGACCCAGGACCGCGTCTGGGAGCTCTGCTCTGGCTGCTCTGGCAGTGGCCAGTGTCTGCACCCAAACAGAACCTATGAGAAGGGATGCTGCAGTACAGACCTCAGAGTGCAGAAAGTGTCTCAACTGGCCTCTTGAGGCAAGGGTGCACAACGGTCAGGGCTGCACTCGGTGAGCCCTGGTGGAGGTCCTCCTGCAGCAGGTGACTGAGCTGCAGGAGACTGTGAACAGATAAAGAGATGTCAGGGAAGCTGGAAGGGAGCTGGACTGCTTGCTCCAAGCCCAAACTGTGCAGGGGCCACAAGCATCCACCAGAGTGCACACAAGAAAGAAGAAGGGCGTTAATCAGGAGGTTGGGAACTTTTAACAAAAAATAATTAATTAAAAATGGGCAAACCAAAAACAAGAAGACAACAATAAAAAAGGAGGAAGAGGACAATTACAAGCAAGGGGCTTTCTCCAAAACCTGATGTCCCAACCAATAACCACTTCACAGCTTTGCAAGGGGCTAACGAGGCAACTCCCACCATACTGGAGGAGCAAGCAGTTGTCACACCAGTAAAGAGGATCACTACTACTGCATGGAGGAAAAAGCAGGGGATCATAACAGGTGACTACTTTGAAAGGCAAAGAGGCACCCACATGTCAGCCTGACCCAGTCTCGTGAGAGGTGTGCTGCCTACTAGGGGCTTGGTTCAGGGATGTTGTGGAGAGGTTGCCTGGCCTACAGTAACTCCTACTGTTACCTACTTCTTGTGGTCCATGTGGGTGCTAGTGATATAGAAAGCAGTAGCCTAGAGAACATTAAAAAGGACTACAGAGCCCTGGGAAAAGTGGTTAGGGGCTCTGGAGCTCAGACAGTTTTTTCATCGATCCTCCTAGTCACAGGGGGACCTTAAAAAGGCCAGGTAGATCTTGCAGGTTAATAAGTGGTTACTATAATAAGTGGTTAGGGGGTGGTGCCATACTCAGGGGTTTGGTTACTTAGACCATTAGACCACAAGACTTGCTTTGGGAATTCAGGTCTACTGGAGGCTGATGAGGCTGGTCTGACAAAGAAGTGGAAGAACTGCTTTGGTGGGAGGCTTGCCAGGCTGGTCAAGAAAGCTTTAAACTAGATGTGTTGGGGGAGGGGGCAGTGATCCATCCCTGCCAGTCAGATGCCAGCACCTGTAAGAAATGCTCAGAGCAATGCAGAGCTACTTCAGCCACTCCAGCTAATGAGTTAGCTTCATTCAGAGCTCGGCTCAGATGCTTCTGTACAAATGACTGTAGTATTCATCCACAGACAGCTTTTTCTAGACCAAATCTCCTTTCTTTCATGCAATTACTTTTTGATCTTTAGCACTGCCATTGTCAGAGCACTACCTATTTCTATTACTCTGGCCCACATGGCAAGCTCTACAAAAAACACTGAGCTTTTTTTCTCTTGAATACTTGTGCATATACACATGCACACAGAGTACCCCAGCTTGTTGTCGTAACTACCCCAGTAAAAAAAAAATTGCTCTTTTGCCAACCTGCACTTGAAATATCTAGATTTACATCTTAAACTTAATTTCTTTTTAGCCAGGGAAGTATTCAGGTATTAAAAAATGGTTTACTCTTTGTGTCATATTTGTCACTAGGATCAATCTAGATAAAATGAGTAACACGGGTTTTCAAAGCTAATTCCTAAAATAGAGGATGACAAGCTCCACTGAATTAAGTCCTTAATGCAGTCTTATTGACAGGAAAATAAAGGTCCTTCTGAGATTCCTGCTTACTCACTTGATTTATATCCTTCCATCCCTATATTTTAACAAATATAAATTCAATTACTGCATGATAGCATAACTTCTTTAGCACTTTCAGAGAAGTATAATGCCTGAAGTTCTTGGGAAATCAACATAGCATGTACCAACTGGCTCACAAACTTCTTCTTACGTATAGTAAGAATCCTTGAAATAATTCAGCAGGTGTAGGAGACAAAGATTTCTAGTGCAATAATGGGTTGCTCTGTCCTCAATATGTTATCTATGTGCTTTCTAATAATTTCTTTCTCTTTTTGTAGCTTCTACTCCATTTTAATGATTAAGATATCAGGCATGATACTATGTAATTCTAATTATCAGAATAGCCTTTTTCTAAAATGTGTATAATTTTCCATGACCCATTTGTTTGACAAAATAGGTTATATATCACAATTAAAAGACTGGTAAACTTCATATTCAAATTTCTTTGGAACTTGGGGTGCTCAGTGTCCTGGAAGTGAATTATTATCTCTCATATTGATTTCTATACCTCTTCTGCCATTTCAATTTCCTCTGACTCATCCCCATTGACTCATCTTGCAGTAAACAATGATGCAATTTATTCACTTATTTTTTTTTGTTATGACATTATATGCTTTGAGGGCTCCTATAAAGCCTTAGTCATCTAATTGCTCCTATGAACTCGAGAAAAGAATTGTCTTATCAATTTACATGCAATTTGCTATAACTTACATTTTTCTAAGTACTCTTAATTTTGATACAATTCTTTTCTGAAGAACTTTTTACTTAAAACAGTTCTGCTATTTACTTATGCACAGGTACATTGTGAGGAGCTTTTAAACTTTCTATTGGATTTTTTTTGACTAATGGGATATTTACTCTTAGATTTTTGTATCTTTGCACATAGCAATTTCTCTAGCACTATCAAACACCTCCATCTTTAACTGCTCCTCTTAATTTTTTTTATCCTTTTTTTAAGACCTAAAGTCAGCTTTTTGCAGTTCCTCCAGAAATAAAAATAGCAAATCCTGCATATCCAAGCATGCTCTGCATTTTTCAAGACAAAATCAAGTCATTGTCTAAATTTCTAAAAGTTTCAAAGCAAAATAAATCCAAATGCTTCTGGTATTTAAAAGTTTGAACTTGTGTTCTAATAAGATTCCACTCAGTATATAGCAAAGTAAAGTAAGCTTCTTTATAGTAGTATGCTTTCTTATCTTTGCTAGTTCATCACAGATCCTGTAACCATCCTTATAACGCAGCTAACAATTTAATATGAGTAGTATGGTTTTCCTACTTAGTTACAGATTTTCTGTACACAGAAACTCTGTTATTTATTGTCACAATGAACTTAATTATCTGATTAGGTTAAGTCTTGAATACAAGGCATCACTCTATTGGCAAGACCTGCCTCAGCTTCACTCGGAAGTACAGTCTGAAATGAGTGTCCACTGATGGTCAAGACAACAAAGTTTCTGATACCTCTATTGTGTCAATAAATTAATTTAAAATAGATATTCCAGATTCTTCTATATTTGTTTTCAGATATCTAGAAACAAGCACATATATATGTCCTATAACTTTCTATTATCTATTTCTCATTTATGTTCTTTGCTGATGTTATACAGGCATTTTGTTGATTTCCCTTCTATTCTGTACCTGTGAACATGGATTTCAGGACTTTACTACTACACAGTGAACCAAACCAAGTTGTATAGTCTCACAAACAATTTTTCTCCAAGTTTTAGTTGAAAACTAGTTTTTGGTTGGTTTTATTTAATTTTTTTTTTAATTTTTTTAATGTTCAAAGTCAGTAATATAGTTTTAAGTTCATCTTACAGTTTCCTTCCCTATAGAATTTTCTCAAAAATGCACCAAGACCATGCCTCTGCTATAACAACAGCTTCCCTAGGTGGTACTCAAAGACACTTTAGATAACAGCCTGTCCATTTTTTATACTGCTGAAATCTTTCAAACTTAATCACCCACTGCTGAGTAAGTCATACTCCTACTCCATACCACAGTACACTAAGACAGATGAGGCATCACACAAGAAGTATTTCCAAAATATGGAACTTATTTCAGTTTATACTGCTATTAGTAAAGGTGTTCAGGACCAGAAACACCAAAAAAACCCTATTTGTTCTTGACTACAGTGCTTTCCTATTCATACATTTATGAGGATTGATACTGAGGCTGGAATTCAAGGAAGTGAATGAAAATTACTGGGGGTTACTAATACACAAAAATGTCACTTTGGAGTCCCAAAAGTACAGACATATTAAACACGACACTGCTAAACATAGTTTAGCTCTGCTGAGAGGTCGGTCTGTTATACTACAGCCACAATTTCTATTTGGGGATATGAGAATCAAATTTCTCCACGCATTTTTATAAATACTTGCCTTTATAATGTTGTAAAAACACACTAATTAAAACCTTAAGGAATTACATGACACATCGTAAAGTTTTAAATCAATACTGTATACATACTATTTTGTGAATGGTATCATATAGTTAACAGTGGAAGATCTTCACATGAACATAGTATCTTTGTGAACTGCCTACATAAAGCTTTTGACCAGGTGGCTTGAATAAATATTTTTATTGTGTTTCAACAAAAAAAAAATCAATAAACTTTATTTTTAAGTTTAATGAAGATGGTGCTTCTGCAAAAGCTATTGCTGAAATGTCTACGCCTATAAGCAAATGGGTAATAAATAGTATATCTGATGACAAAAATCACACTTCTCAAGTTCACATTTGGACAGAGAGCTGCTTTGTAAACAGATACTTTTTTTTTTAATACATACATACACATTCAATGCTTGCACAATGGAACCAATGTAACACCTAAATAACATGAAAAAAAACAATCTACGTGTTAAACAGGGTATGTTTTGACTTGTTATAGCCAAGAATTCTATTTGACAGGTTTTCTTCCCTCCATTATGTGTTATGTACCTTCCTACATATGTGTACATTCAAGTTATTAAGGGAAAAAATATACATCATATCAAACCACTTGCACATATATTCTAGAAAATTTATTTCAAACACTCTGCAAATCTGATATATGACCCAAAGTGTATGAAACATGATCTTTGAGATATAGGAGTTATATTTGGACATACTTCATCAGATCAGCAGATTATGATTCGAAACCGATGCTCATTATAATGAGATATACATATACTAGTATTTAAGAATTAACTATTTTAAGTAGAATAATATGAGCTAAAATTTGCCAGGGATGGCATGAAGAGAACTAGTCAGTCATAATAAAAATTATCAAAATAATATTTTGCTAAAATATGAAAGGCTGCTTCTTCATCAACCAGGAAAGAAATGATCAGCTAGGTCCCAAAAGCTAGTTATCGATAACATAATCCAAAAGGTAACAATTCAGTTTGTTCCTAGGCTGAGTTTACCACTACTACTGATCAGATGTGCTACTTTAAAAGAAAACAGAAATGTAATCAAAACTTTTCTAGCTATAAAATTAAACAAAATTTGCAAAATAGAATTGATTAATTTCAATACTGCCAGCAGATATGTCTTTATAAGGCTTAATACATCCTTGAGTAATATGCTTTGAAAAGGTATTACTATGTTTTAAAACACCACAAATGACCTCAAAGCTACATGACAGAATTAGAATCAGTGATTTTGAATCACAAATACATACCAAGAAAAACAGAACATAAAGCTGATGACAGAACAATGGCATTCCCTCCCTAAGAGATTAGTTTGTCAAAACAAAACAAGCACTGAAATTCAATATACAAATTCTAAGGCCATAAAAAAAGAAATAAGCCTCACAGCAAAATATATACAAGGCTGCTATCAATGACAAACACATAATGCTCACTGTACAGAAAAGTTAGTGCTTCAGTTAACTAACTGAAATATTGAAGTCAGCAGAATCATTGTTCTCCTAGGACTACTAGGCATACAGTAGAAATGAACACTAATATGATGTAGAGAAATAATCAAGATTTACTATGAAAAAAGAGAAATCCCAAAACACCACTGACATAGAAAGTTCAGAGCCTTATGTTCCCCAGCAACAGATAACAAATCTTTAGCATTGCCAGAAAATTGATTCAGACATTGGCACCAAGGCTACAAAGTACAGAATGTTCATAAATAGAATAATGACCTTTTAAATATAAAATAGAGACTTTTAAAAATAAAATAGAATCATTTTTACAAATACCCAGAATTCTTCTGTCTCTGAAGCTAACTAAGCAGTATTTTTAAGAAGTAGTTGAGTTCATAGAAGTGTTACTTACTAAATTACTACACTTTGAATTGATTCTGGGCTGTAACTGACATAAAACTTTGCACGACCATCAGAGAAGCTACTTATAAATAAGAAATTATTAGTAGCACTATGGCACTAAAGGGCTTTTAGCCCTTCTTCCCAGAAGCACTTTGTCACTTTTCAAAGTTAGTCTTTATTGTAAATACCATTTTGCTTACCTTGCGTGGCTGAAAGTCATACTTCACACAGTGCTGGAAACCTTTGCCTTTTGACTTCAATGATGTAACTATTAAGCAGTTGCCAACAAAATGAGCAGAATACCCAACACCTTTGCTAGTGCGGAAACTGAAAAGAAAGAATTATTAATGAAATTGGAAAAAGGGGAATTCTTGTATGATAAAAAGGCCCAATATTCCTTTAGATTGCCATGAGAAAGAAAAGAAATTTGTACCTGGAACAATGAACTTAATTTCCTTTATATCTTCTCTCCACACCATTTCTCTGGAGGGGAACTACAAACCTTCATCATCTACTTGATTCTAGCCTACGCCCTAAAAATCAGTACTTTGGGTCTTTTTTTCCTTTCAAAAATCCAAGATGGTAAGTACTGTATCTATCACGTTTTCCCCTTAGTTTCCTAATTCATCATCATTTAAAGTTGTAAAGAAAAGTTAATCACAGAACAAATGTGAGATGCCTTGTAATTTTATGGGGTTTGGAGAACAGTGTGGCCAGTATGTCATATGAATTTGCATTGAAGGTAATTATTATGCACAAGACTTACTTCTTTTTCAAGACTTATGAGTTACTTAGTCTAATGATCTATGAAGTTTTAATCATCTGATTTTGTGGATTTATTTTCATTTGTCAAATTGATAAAGGACTACAATTTTAACAAAGTAAGTTTAGTAAGGGTTTCCAGCTTTCTTGTGGAAATATCATAAAGACAGATAATGCAGAAAGCTCATATATTTCTCTACTTATATTAGAAAGCAAAAGCATTATAAAGATAAATTCTGGACTTCTTAAAAAAACATTCTCAAAGGTAGCTGGTAAAAACTCATGAATGACATTACACAGAGCACTTTTAACAAGGTAAGTCCATATCTACAGCTATGTCACTTCTTTCTGAAAAGATACAACAAAGAGAAATCTTTGTTGTGGCATTATCCTTAATATGGAGCACACTTTATACAGCTTTTAGTCAGTTTGTTGTTTTGTTTTAAAGTTACAATCAGGTTATAAAAATAAGCAATGGCTGAAGTACAAGATCTAAATAGTGAACTTCATCCATAAGTTCTGAAATGAAGCCTTTCCAAGTATAAGAAAAAATGACAACTAATTTTCAACATTTATATATACACTCCTATGGCCCACTAATTACACTTTCTTTTTAAAATACTTTCATATTATTACAATAAATATTTTTAAAATTATTTCATTGTTGTAACTTTTTCATCAAGTGTTTTTACTAGGTTTTCCATAGTAACATAAGTGGTGAAGGGTATATGCAAACACTAAGTTTATACTTCATCTTGCTCAAATTCTACATCTTTCATCTACCCCACTACACAAACACAATCTTTATCCTAATATGCAGAAAAAATACATAGAGACGTTATTCCATCTTCAGAAACTTACAGTAAAATCTGTCTGTGTATATTACTGAAGGAGAAAGTCAGATTCTCCTCTTTTCTCTCTGTCAAAAATATAGCTGATAAACCACAACTTTCAGAAAAATACAAACACCTTACACGATAGGTGTTGTGACTAGGCCCTGAGGTGGCTTAGATGTCCCCATAAGGGAATCTTTAAACAAGGTCAAAAAGAGAGATTCACATTCTAGTTATAATTAGTTTGAATAGTTCTATTTAAATGTGACAGTGATCAAACTAAACAGAACAGCAGTGATAACATCTACAGATGACTCTTCTCCACACTAATGGGCCCTTGCACAGAGGTCCTTACTTCCAATCTTGATTTCAGTCATCCTACAAATTGCAGCACACTATACTTGATGATGATGATCAGAGATCATCAAGGTGGTTCTGTTGGCCTTGAGACATGCCTTGGTTCACTCTTTCCCTTAAATAACTTGTTAAGGTGCTGCAGAAGCTTTATTTTCCCAAATTCAGGCTGTGGATTCCCCATTTTTCTGTCTGTCTCTATAGGTCATATGCAATTCTCTCTCCTCTCAATCTGCTGCACAGGCAAGGAGCATTATTCCCCGACGCAGCCTGCATAGGTGTTGACAACAAAAGGACACCATTAAGAACCTAAAAAGTCCTCTCTAAATAAACCTAAGATCAACATCTTTGTCGGTGACATGGACAGTGGGATTGACTGCGCCCTCAGCAAGTTTGCCGATGACACCAAGCTGTGTGGTTCGGTTGATACGCCGGAGGGAAAGGATGCCATCCAGAGGGACCTCGACACGCTTGTGAGGTGAGCTGATGCCAACCTTATGAAGTTTAACCATGCCAAGTGCGAGGTCCTACACCTGAGTCGGAGCAATCTCAGGCACAGCTACAGGTTGGGCAGAGAAGAGATTCAGAGCAGCCCTGCAGAGAAGGACTTGGGGGTGTTGGTCGATGAGAAAACGAACATGAGCCGGCAGTGTGCGCTCGCAGCCCAGAAAGCCAACAGTATCCTGGGCTGCATCAAGAGGAGCGTGACCAGCAGGTCGAAGGAGGTGATCCTGCCCCTCTACTCTGCTCTTGGGAGACCTCACTTGGAGTATTGTGTGCAGTTCTGGTGTCCTCTGCTTGAAAAGGAAATGGAAACTGTTGGAACAAGTCCAGAGGAGGGCCACGAGGATGATGAGGGGACTGGAGCACTGTCCTGTATGAAGAGAGGCTGAGAAAGTTGGGGCTGTTCAGCCTGGAGAAGAGAAGGCTGCATGGAGACCTCCACAGCAGCCTTCCAGTATCTGAAGGGCGCCTACAAGGATGCTGGGGAGGGACTCTTCATCAGGGACTGTAGTGACAGGACAAGGGGTAACGGGTTCAAACTTCAACAGGGGAAGTTTAGATTGGATATAAGGAAGAAATTATTTACTGTGAGGGTGGTGAGGCACTGGAAGGGGTTGCCCAGGGAGGTTGTGAATGCTCCATCCCTGGTGGTGTTCAAGGCCAGGTTGGATGAGGCCTTGGGTGTCATGGTTTAGTGTCAGGTGTCCCTGCCCATGGCAGGGGGGTTCGAACTAGATGATCTTAAGGTCCTTTCCAACCCTAACTATTCTATGATTCTATAATTCTATGATTTTAAGATGGATTCTAAGAATGAGGAGAAAAATTACATACTGTACATCACACTGACCTCAACAGCGAAGACAGTTTATAACACTGCCATTCCCCAGCATCTTTTGAAGGCTATTTTTAACATGGATCGTTTCAATGATCTGGCTTCCACAATGACCCCACAAAGCAGCTATACCACACAACAAAAAGAACTGTGAAGAGCCTTATGGGAGAATATTATTCATACATAAATATACATATATATATATAGCTTGCATTACCTAGATACACAAATAATCTGCACAGCCACAGTAGTGAATTTTGTACGATAACATGAAGGTTAAAAATCTTAAAATACAACTCTTACAGTAAGAATAACTGAATGTGTTGTAGGCTAGTTTGAGACTTTGATTTACCTCCTTGGGCTTTATGGCATTCAGAGAACATTTCACCAGGGAGCTTCATCTCTCACAATGCCAAATTTGTTTCTCAGCAATGTAAGTCATCACTACAAGCTAAAATTATTTTGGCTAACAGAATCCTATTCTGAAGGATATTGAAAAAAATACACAGATTCACTATGTTCCCACATATGGTGTAGAAGTATTTGATTAGAGAAGTCAAATAAAGTATTTTTTTTCTTAAATTACCAACAGCCAGTCATTGTAAATACCATCATGGTTTTATCTAAGATTATTAAAATTGTGCAAAATACATCCTACTACTTTGAACAGGAGCTAGTAAGCATTTTGTTATACACTAGAACACTGTTAACAACAACACACACAAAAAAAAAAAGGAAAAAAATAGAAACAAAAATCTGCTCTTGAAGAAATGTCTACGCCGTTAATATTTTTCCCTTTCCTAACTGCCTCCCTCCTTCTCCACCATTACTGGGCTGATTTTTTTACCATTATGGTCAACTACACTGTTCCTGAGATTTTAAACACTGAATTGTCCTTACATATGTAACTTCCTGGAGTTCATCTTAGAAAGACAAGAAAACAATGCAACAATGAAAAAATAGCTCATTTGTTAGCAGGGCTCTTTCTCTTCATCTTGGAATAGAGCAAATGATTTTCTACACAAGAAACTTAGCCAAGATTTTATTTTCTTTTTATTTTTTTTTTCATTCACATGAATTAGCATTCTAATACAACAGTAATTGAGAAAGTGAGAACTCAAATGTTCTCTGTTTACCTCAACATTATAATATATAGGTTATGCTAATCTTATTTTTTGCCAAAGGTAAAGCAGTCTAGGACTAGTCTCTATGATACTGCACAGAAATTCTCTTACCAATTAGCTACACATGCAGAACTTGCCACATCCAAAGATGAAATGCACAGAGACAACATGAGTAGTACTGTTAACACCCATATGGTTTTATGAACCTTTAACTACCTCCCATAGCAGCTGGTATACTGTTTTACTACAGATTGTTCATAAACCCCTTATAGTTATGTTTGGTTTCAGCTGGTTTCTCAAAGCAGCTACTGGATGGTATTACACTTCAATAGCAAGTAAGCATTCTTCCATCTACTGGTGAAACTGTTTAGTGATTCTAGTTTCATTAGCTTAGGATTTTATGCGCAATTTAACATATGATCATGGCACTGAGATTAAGAAGGTAATAATTCATTCTTTTCTATTAACTTTGGAATTCCATTACATGCTTTTGCAACTCTTCCATATCTCTGTAATTATTAGCTCTAGAGAAGAACTGAAAAGTCTAGATAGTCTGCTTTGTTTTGGGTTGGGGTTTTTTTCTTCTATTTTTTTTTCTTTTCCCTAAATCAGTAAAAATAAAATTTAGAACAGTCTTTCAGAAGTTTTAGCCATTCTTCCATTAAATGGTTGTAGAAGCATTTGGATGTTTTAAGGACAAAAAGCAACAATTATGACAACCAAGTCTCAGTTCACCCTCTAATTCTTTTACAGCATCCAATACACAATTTGAAATAATGTATCTCCTAAAAAACAAACAAACAAATTACAGAAACCTCACCAAACAATAACTGGATTGATTTTATCTAATTCCAGGCCTTACTTAGAAGTAATGTCACCCCATGTCGGTTTTTAACAGAAACAAATATGGAGACTTAGAGGATGGAGGCTTGCCAGTTGAGTGCACTTATGGTTAGGGCTAAATTCCTAAAATTGCACTGTCTTTATGACAAAGAATCTATATATCATTTTTGAAGAAGCATTTTCAACTATTATACTCTGGTTATTATGATCATTACTACTATACTGCATCTTATAATTGTGATATTTAAAGTGACCATAGTATTGTGTGTCAGAGTTGGAATTTACCCAGTTCACTTTCTACCTACTGGATCTCAGATTAAACAATCCATCAGCATCAGAATTTTGCATAAATTCTGAAAACAGAAGTTGAGAACATACCTAATTTCGTAATTTTATTTTTCTTGGAAGGTTTCATTATAAAATTTGTTTTCCAGAGCACAGTTCACTCCAGAGTGTTCTTTGAATAGCATCAATTTTTTTCCATGGTCTCTTAAAAGAAGCAGCAATTTTTAATTGTAAATGGTATTCCAGTAATGCTTTCGCCAAGATTGCAGGAAGTGATCACATCACCTTTACTCTCTTCTCTGTTCAGACTACTATTGAAGAGATCACATTAGCTCTTTCAGCTAGAGCAATGAAAAAGCAGTTTATGGTCAGTTGGTTACCTACAAAAAGCCTTAATATCCTTCTTAATTACTGCTTTGTAATAAATAACTGCTAACTCTGTAAGCATAGCACCATTATTCACTGCTAGGTATACATCACTGGCTTGCTTATACTTTGTGCTACAGAATTATGAATCTTACCATTTGAACCTGACTGCTCTACAAAAAAACTTTCTCCTTATTGTCATTTATCATCCATGCAAATGCCAGAGACTCCTAATTTTTCTTGAGGATTGTCACACTCATTTTGTAATTAATAAGAAAGTGACAACATGGTTCCAATACGCAAGTATTAATGGGCTGTCACTTAGCAGCTGCCCAACATCATCCTCTTTTTTTTTTTTGGTGGGTTTTGGTTGGTTTTGTTTTGTTTTGTTTTGTTTTTTTTGAGAAAAACCAAATTGGCTTACAATTCTTGAAGCAGCACTCAGCGTTCAGCTAATTACAGAATAGCAGCAGTTTTCCCTCACATCTGGCAAATGTGAAAACATTTCCTTGCTTCCTTCCTCCATTTTTAAGCATTAGTTTTCACATCATAGGCTGATGTAACAGCTCTCTCTCCTGCCAGAAAGGCCTCTGTCACATCTTTCTGCACTCACTTAAAACCTGGATCATACCTTAGTACATACCTTGGTACAGGTTTTCCAGTGAGGCTGCAATGTGTCAATATTCAAAAACCCGACAAGAATGTCCTGAGGAACCAGTTCTAGCTGATGCTGATTTCAGCACCACTGCTTCAAATCAGTCTTTGAAGTTGTACATACTACTAAGTTTTAGCTTTAAAAATAAAGCTTTAAAAGACAGATGACTTTTAAGAATAAACTGTGAATTTATATGTTAATTTAGATGTTTTTCACCTAAATAGAAAAAGATGCTATATGCCAAAAAAAAAAAAAAAAAGCACATTGAAAGAAAACAAATCTTTGCTTTGGTATCTTCCTCTTGGTAGTGGCTGAGTGTGACTCAGCCTTTCATGTGGCAAAGTCTAAAATCTGTGTAGAGAAGTTCAGATGGATGATTTAGTTTGAATATTTTTTCCTGTTTTTAATTATTAACTATGGTTGGTTTCAGACACTGTATAAAAATGTCAAGAATTAGCACTGTTCTTAATTTCCTTCTGAGGCTGGTATATTCAGTTTCTCTGATTTCTGTAAGAATAACTTCTTTCTGTGGCTCATATGAAGCACTTGCAAAGTTCTACCTTATTAGTCACAGAAGTTTTATTTTCCACTCTTGATAAATACTCTAATTTTACATATATTCCATAACAAGAACATGAGAAATTGAGATACTGAACTGTAAAGATCTGTGTGTGCATGTGTATGTGTGCGAGTCATCCATATATATATATATATCTATTGAGTCATCCATTCAGAATAGGTATGCCTAAAGATTACTTGAAGAGTCTGTGCATAATACCTACGTTTATTAGAAAGGTTATTCTTTATGTACTAGAATTAGAGTTGAAACTCTGTATGTTTTGAGGCTATACTTTTTCGCTTGATTTCCTAGCTGCAACAGCAAAATATAGAAGACATTATTTTGGTATGTTCTGGCTTTTAAAAACAGAAAAAAAACACAACAAAAAAAAGCACACATCGACTATGGGGAAAGGTAAACTCATAGGAAAAAATGTTTTCTTACTCTGCTGGACTCTATTCCAATCAATCTAATAACAGGTATTATATTAAGTTACCTACTAGAGGTAAATTATACTGTCAGTGGACAATTTTAAGCAAACATGGAAATGTTAAGGTTGTAGATAATAAGAAGTATATTAATTAAAAAAACTATTCTTTAGAGTATAATGTTAAGGTAAGACCTAGAATTATTTTGAAGGGAGAAATTCAGGTTTCTTTGATAACTCAAAGGGCAGCTTTATGGAGTTTATTCACTGACATATTCAAAACCAAATAATCTGATAAAGGAAAAATCTGTTTATTAAAGACAGTTGTCTGAGTCTAATTGGCAATTTTCCTAAGCTATATCACTTCTCTGAAGCACTGTGGCTAGCGAAAAGGTCTAAATCAATATACTTATAAATGGAAACAGAAGTAAATTCCCTCTGACAAAGACAATAAGTATCCACAAATATTCAAGGCAGCTTAACACATGGAGTATTTTAAAGTATTTCAGTGCAAAAAGTACATTAAAAAGTATGCTCGAAATCTTAGAATTAAATAAAAATTGTAATCAAATAATAATAAACATCAGAACTATATCATAGCAAAAAAAAAAAAAAAAAACAAAAAAAAAAAAAAAAAGCATATAAAAATAATCAAACATTTCTATTTTCATCACAACAGCAAACCTAAGTAAACCAAAATTATCTCTCCTGCAATCACTTTACTATGAAATACAGTTTCCATTTTTGGGAACAGGTGGTCAGTGAGACATTTTTAAATTCACAGATGACCTTCTATTACCTCTAGCTAATGTGCAAACAGTGCGCTTTGATTATAACAGATTTGTTTTGTACTACTGGCATCAGCCAAGAATCTTAAACACCAACAGAAAATTGACATTCTTAGAGTTTATAACTCTAAAAAATGATGTATTTTGAAATTCCTAAAGAAACCATCACACTAGATTTTATGGTTTATCTGCAAGGCACATATCTTGCATCCATGGATATACAAATTGTAGAGCAAAAAGGACAGATGACTTTGTATGAGTTTCTATACAGTAAGCACCCATCAAAATCTGTACGTATTTGAGGGTCAAAAAGCATGTCAGAAACTAAAAATAATGAGAAAAATTAAATGCAATTAGGAAGCCAGAGGAAAACAAAACAAAACAAAACCTGTAACTGCAGTATTAGAAGTTACTTACCAATAGAGATAGGGTTTATCCTTATCTACATTGATATTGTTTAGCGGATCCATACGAAACCAGGTGTTAAGAGTAAACCCATTTTGATAAGGCCACTTAGCAATAGGAGGCAATGCAATTGCCTGGAAGGAAGGAAAACACCCAACAATGAAATAGCATGTCAAAAATGAATTTTTTGAGAACCATTGTTAAAGGCAATCGCTTTCTAAATTCCTGTCATTCTAGATCTCCAAATCTGCTTAACTTTCAAATGTTAAAGAGGAATATAAAAAAATCCAGGCCTTCAAATAGTGCTTTTGAATAAATGCATTAGTTTTCCATCTATTTTAAAATACTTCAATTTTTAACTACATAAATTCTACCAATAGAGGACATGAAATTAAATTTGTGAATGGGTAATATTAAGAGAAAAAAAAAAGTAGAAAAATTACTTCTCTAGAAATTAAAATATAAATTCAGCTTTCAATAAGTATTCACCTCATCAATAGACTAAAACATCAAGATCAAACTAATTTCAACAGATAGTACAACAGAGATTCACTGTTAAAACTACAGTATTAAAAAAGTAGTTCTCTGAGATTTAAGAGCACTATCAGTTTTTTTTCCTTTCCCATGAACGCTCAGTAAAGTAAGAGACTGAATATTTTACCCCTGTTCTCAGTTAGATAAATTAATCTTAAGGCAAGGCCTAAGAAAAAATTTGATTTTTCAAGATTTCATATTTATGTGCTGATGGAAGAAGAGGTTTCAGAGAACTCTTTATCCCTGGGCAAGGCCCTGAATACCTGATCTAGCTTTGAAGTTAGGTATTTTTTAGGGAGGATATCAGGAAAGATGAACTTCAGAGGTCACTTATAAAATGTTTTCTATGATAACACTAAAAGATGAAAACAATTTTTGACACAGCATAAGAACTATACACTAAATTAAGTGATTTTAAATGAAGTAATTTTAAAAATGTAAGAAATTAAATGTTTGCAATGACTTAAGAGATTACTGTAGTAGCCAATAATTACAATACATTCTTTCTCCATCCATCAGACAAAACATAGAATATTTTATACAAAAACAGTTAAGAAATAATAGCCTTTAATAATACTTCTTGAAATAAGTTGTATATGAATGCAAAGCAGAAGAAAATAATTTTATATATAACAATAGCATGTTATTTCTAAGTGTATTTAATTGATATTTTCCAGTTTCCATAAAATAATTTAAGCTCTTACTACACTTTGAAATAATAATGATTAGATAATTAATCCTTGCACCATTGTTTTCTTATCAAAGCTATCAGTGATACTGACTGAACACTGGCACAGGTTGACTAGTGAGGTTACGTCTCCATCCTTGGAGATGTTCAAAAGCCATCTAGACACAGTCCTGGGCAACCAAATCTAGGTTTCCCTGCTTCAGCGTAGGCGGGGTTGGCCAAGACGACCTCCAGAGATCCCTTCCAACCTCAATCCTTCTATTATTCTGTGTGATACCTGAGTCACAGTTGGAAATACTTTTTCATGATTGCTCAAATGTTGTGCTGTCCCAATTTATACCGAGGACTACAAGGACTTGCAGAAAACTCATTCACTGCTTAAAATGAGAATGGACATGAGTCTCTGGGCAGTAGTCAGAATAATCACATCAGGATTGTATGTCGATGTAGAAGTATGTAAAAAAAAAAGGTACAGAATAGGACTGACTTTTCATCAGCTTTACACGAAAGGCAATTGCAGAAAGGGTTTTAAAAACAGAGACATAGGTAATTAAGAATGATAGGGAACTCAGGGTAAATTTTTAAGTTACATACAGCAACATCCTCAGATTACACTAGTATCTGACAAAAGTAAAACTGATTCTCCTGCTTGCCTGGTATTAACTGCTCTGTACAAAACATTCCAAGGAACTCCTTCGGGACATCACTCCTGCCTCCTTAGAGGGAGTTCCCTGCCTGAAACAGGAAAAGAGCTGCTTCATGACAAACAGGAACAACATCTGGGAATAGGATGGTCACCACAAGATGTCCTGCTAATGGAGTGACTAATGGGCTGCTTATACAGGCTGGCAAACATGTAACACAGTACTCAGAAAAGCCCTTCAGTTGGGATAGTGAAGCAGCTCTCACCAGCAGACAAAAAGCAGGCTCTTCTATACCGTCACTGAACTCTTGATTATACAAGGAGCACGCGTCCAACTTTGAACAGGATCAAGCTGGTATTTACCATGAGAAGTAAACATTATGCTGTTTCTCTGTCTGATGTCATCACCATGCACCACACCTTAAACCCTGAACTCAGTACCAGTAAACTACGGCCTATCTAGTGTCTTTCTTCTAATGAAGTATTTTGATGTTTGGGTCATTTTAAAAGAAATCACCCTAGGCTCACTTCAGAGGATGACTGCTGTCCAAAACTTCATAGTGTAATCCAACATGCACTACTTCAGAAATGTAAATTTGAAATTCACATTTCTTGATTTACAGGGTGCAATTAATCAATGATGAGTGGTACATAAAACAAGATCCTAATCAAGGAAAAAAAAAATGCTCATTTTGCATTTCAATAAAGACGCTTTATACTCCTGTAATTGATGTCCCTCTTTGGACAGAGAAGAATATTTGAAATTATTCTGCAAAACCTTTTTTGAACCTGTGATACAAAATTAAATATAAGATAGACATTTCATAAGGGTTTGCCTCTGAAACCCAGAAATGTCAAAGCAGTATATTTCATTGTAGACATTCATAGTCTGCAACAGCTGTCTTGTTGCTGCATGTACTTTTAGAAGAGCTTAACTGTGGTTTTAATTCAGCAGTAGCAAATGAAACTCTCTTTCAGAACTCGGTAATTAATTCCTTACACAATCCACCCTGTGCATTTTGCTGACGCATCTGTGCAGCTGAATATCAAACAAGACCAAGGAAGTGATCTAGCCAAAAATAACCTAGGTGAAAACCAGTGATTTTCAGCCAGTTTATTCCCTGATGCAATCTGCCACACCAGCAGCAGTATTCACAAAGAACAGGAGGTGGTGGTGGTTTATTCTTGAAGAGTAATCTTAGTGCTATTGAGGAAATACATGCAGAACAGCCCAAGAGAAGCTCCTATCACCCTTCATGCACTGGCATGAAAAGACAGGGATCTCAGGATTATTTCCTCTTAACAGATTCCAAGTTTACCATGAGCATATGCTATTCCATACCAGAATGGAACTGAACCTCAAATCCACATTTCTCAGTTTTAAGCATTCGTATTTACTGCCTTAATAATTATATTCATAAACCTGTATCCAGTACTTGAATTTATTTGTAGATACATGCAGTGAATGAGAGAGAGAATTTCTATTTGAGAAGGTTGCAAAAGGAATACAATTTCATCACCTTAAGTGATCATAAAAAATAAAGCCAAAAGAAGACTGCATTTAACTCTCTGCCTTGAGCAAAAGGAAACAGCTGATGGAATTCAGATAAAAAGACGTAATAAAATTTATCAATAAGTTGTCACTGTAAACAGCTGTCACTGTAAAAGCTCATCCCTAGATTTTCATCAACCCTCTGCTCAGTATAATATCAATTATATTATTCACATAAAATACACCATTCTCTGGAATTTTCAGGTTTCACTTTTATGGTAACTTTCCCAAAGAAACATCTGCTATTTGACACTCCATCCTCATAAGTGCAATTTCGCAACACTACAACTACCTTGCAAACTCACAGAAGGCAAGGTCTACACTGTTCAAGCACGTACTCCTCACCCCTTATTTCCTTTTCAAGAATTTTCAAAACCAAATAAAAGGAAATGCAAATGATGAGCAATTTATTTGTTCCTCAAGCTTTATTATTTTGTTTGAAAACTTACTGCAGCACTACAGCCTGGGAAGTTGAAAAAGGTATCAGGCCCATGTCTCTGTGGCATCTGATTAAGGACTGATAATAGTTTAACTGCATGTCTTGGCTGTGAAAACAAGAAAATGGCACAAAAGTCAATACGACCATTTTTGCACTCTCTAGACGGTTTTCAAACAACACAGCAAATTAACTCTAAAGTAGTTAGCAAAAATACTTCGTAAACATACGTTCAATCAACATTAAAAAAAAAAAAAAGTCAAGTTTATATGTCCCAGGAGACAATTTATGTTAACTTCAGGCTCTAACAGAATGACACTTAATGCTTTATCTGATCACAGCTTACCCAGATTCCATTTTCGCCTCGAAGCATGCTGAACAAAAGCTTCAACTCTTTGACAGTGATGCTGTAGCTGGCAAGAACCCCCAACATATCAACTAGGAGATCTTCAAAGGAAAATAAAGTTATTCTGAACTCTGCATTTCATTGTTTTGACAAAAAAAGCTGAAAAAGTTAATACCTTTAAGAGTAAGTGTTATTCACAAATTTCAAAAATCAAACTTAATTGCCCTAAATATTTTACACAGAATTTCATATTCTCACTGTTCCATTTATTTTAGAAAAAAAACCAACAAACGTGAAGCTTTAGAATTTGCATCACATTTGTAACAAAGTATCTATTAAACTTATGAAAAATTAATTCTTCCCATACAACCACATTCATCATAAATTACAACCTTGCTTGCTTGGCTCCTTTCTGTCACATACTTTTGAGATAAGGCTTTCTTCATTCCTCTGAAGTTAGTATTTTCCAAAAATTTATGACCTAAAAGATTCTTGACATTATTATTTAACTTAAGCACAGCGTTACTGAGAATTTGTAGAGTTCCCACAGTTTTGCCACAGTGGTAATGCTTTCAAGTTTTACCTGAATGAAAGGCCAGGGAAAAACATTCAAACAAAACCAAAACAAACCAAAGCAAACAAACACACACATAAAAAAACCCCAAACCACAAACCCACAAAAACCCCTCACAAAAAAATAAAAATCAATAAAGACTACAATAAAAAGATTAAAAAAAGTGATCAAAATTTATGTAATATGGCTTTCATTGAAACTCCTCAAAACCCATATATTTTTAAACTAATACAATTATATAGCTGGCCTTTCAAAGAATAGCAGGTCTAAAATAACTGCTAGTGCTTGGACCTTTATTTCAAAACACAGAATTTAGTTTTCATAATTTTTTAGGTTGTTGTTGTGGTTTAAGCCCAGCTGAACCCACGACACTTGTGGGATGCTGGACCTCACCTTATACTTTGCACTTTCTTTTGGAATAAAACACACTACTAAGAATTACTACTTCCTCTAGAAGGAGGAACAACTTTTTACTTATCTTCACAGATGTAGCATATGAAACTTAATTCAGAGATAAAGCAGTGAAGTACAGAGATTTAAGCACACACAAAAAAGGGAGGACAGGATAGAATCCGCATTAACAAACTTTCAACGTGGTCAAAAATCAGAAATTTCCCCCATAAAACATGAATAAGCATATATCTTATTTGCAGGACTACATGCTCTCCTTTAGAGAAAGGATGAGTCTTATGGGTGCTGACGAACAGTAGTCTTGAAAAGCATCCATCCTTTTTGAGATTTTGCATTGTTATTTTGTTTTAAAACAAACCTTCTCTCTGCAAATCCCTACATATGTATTTTTGAGTATGACCACCAGTATCTATTTAACTTGTTCCACTGTGAAACCAACCTCTGGTCCTCAGTCCGCAAAAAGCATGTGTGAAGACTGAAATATCATTTAATTTACAGGAGATATATAATAAGCGGTTCTGTGAATAAAACTATGTCAAGAAAAGCAAAAGAAAAACCGTGTAACTTGCAGTCATTTTCATAATAAGATCTGAAGATATTCCTTATGTTCAAGTATAGACTTTTTCCCCTCCCTTTTTTTAAAGAAAGAGTTTATTTAATCTTCCCTTTAAAATTAGTGCCACATCCTATTTGTGACAGAATTTCTTACGGAAAACCAAAATACAGCTAAGAAAACTAAAACCACATGTCATTTATGATGGTGAATTCTATGACTCAGCTCCTCATCAAATACCTACAAGCACCTGCTGCCTTCACTGTACAGTCTCCAGCCTGTAATGTGAAGCTGGCAGTGATTGCATATATTGTATGTGATTAGAAATTGGGAACAGTAACACAATGGAAACTCAAAAAGGAAAATCAGCACAAGTGAATACCAATTTTTGGCTGAGAATTCTCCAATTCTTATTTTGTAGTCTTAGCTTGCTTTTTAAATCAAACTACTTTAAATTTTGTTTCCTTTAGAGAGAAAAACTGTTGTGTAGAAACAAAGTTGTTAGGTGAAAATCAGAACATTATTTAAAAAAAATCTTCTAACGTAGATGACAAAAGTGTAAATTAATGCAGTCAAACACATACATGATTGACAGGTTTTTAAAATTACTGAACATGTGTTGTTTTGTATCATCATTATAGCCCTGTGCTGCCTTGTGGCACAGAAAATTTCTTATTTCTGCTGAAGATGTTGATAATCCGCAGGCATTAGAAATACATATTTATAAATAATGAATAAAACATTGATGGAGAGAAATAAATGTAAGCTCCCTAACAACATAACTCTGGGTAAAACAAAGACCTGAAAAACTGAAGCCCAGTAGGTAATATATAAAGAAAAGAACACATGTAGAAAACAAATCCCTAACTTCTACTTTAAAATATTGCTGTAAACATACCTAAAGAAGGTTTGTTTCTTGTTTCAGTATAACAAGACATAAAAAGAACTGCACTCTATTACATAACTTTATTCATAGTTATTAGAAAACTCATATAAAAGAGTCAGTCCACATCTGGTTTATAATTCCTAATAATCCACTCATCTAAAAACAGAGAAAGGTCACAAAACATACTACAATTGGATTTTTTTACTTTTTTACTTCATTTTTTTATATTAAATATGACCACATACATAACTGATATCTATGATCTCATTTCAGAAACAAGATTTTGGAAAATGATATTACATTCAGAAGGAGAAAACAGGCACCATTTCTCATTTTCAGTGCCTTTCTAAAATGCACTGAATGCAACCAATTTTATGCCTGTTAATGGCAACTTCTGACTACTTTTATACTAAGCGTTTTATATATGATCTATAAATCAACAAGAAACCTTGAAGGAATGCTTAATTCCATCATCTAATATGAAAATACAGTGGTAAAAGAGCCTGTCTGTCTTTCAAGTAACAGTGAGCTTGTAATAAAATGAATGGTATGGCATTAACTTTAGAAGACATATTAAACAGCATTGGAAACACATTAAACAGTTCAGGAAAACTACCTTCATGCCTCCTTAACCTTTTAATAACTGATTGCGATGAAATTGTGAATTTGAATTCTGTCAGTGAATTAATTTCTACAGGTTGGCAAATCGTGATAATGTTGAAGCTTTTCTTACAGAACCAGTTGAAAGAGAAATGCTTGTTAACAAATCATTAATGACACAGCAGCCAAAACCTAGATTTTTACTTAAAAACTAGGAACTGTTTAAGTGCTTAAGAAATCAGTTCCAGCAATTTTAGAACAACTACCTACAGTATCACAATAGAACTGCAGGAAATAAAATGAGACTTAGGGGAGACAGCCACACTGTATGAGTTCTGGCTACTTTCTCATCCATCATTCAGACTTCTCTGAAGGCACTACAGACACAAAGTCCCAAAGGGTCTCTCACAGCAGATGATCTGCTTCACTACTCATCAGCTGGAAACAGAGTACCTCAAAACGTGAATCCCTCAAGGAAGATCCTTAAAATAAAAAAAAAAAAAAAGTGCCAATCGCCTATGCAATTATTTTAGCAACCTTTTCCCTTAACCACTGATAAAATGGCTGACCATCTTCTATCTTAGTGTAACAGATTATCACAGTACAAAGACAACTTCTGACAGGTGATGTTTCTGGAAAGCAAATGGGAATACAAGTAGCAATGATACCACCTGGACTGCAACTGAGACTTTCAAGGTGATTAAGCTTTTATTCTTGACCACAAAATTTGTGAAACCTCAAGAAGTGAGATATATAAAATGCTGAGAAGCCTCACGAATCTGACAGTCATAATCTAAACAGAGAGAAGTTCTTCTTCTCAAAGAAGAGTGGCTTCAGACTTAGTCTGGTCCTGAAAGTGTGCTGTCAGAACATAAAGAAGAGATTATGCCTGTCTTGTCTATTTAAACCTTATCTAGGTCTAATCACAGCATTTCACAAAGGAACAAGTGAGATGACCTAAAAACAAACAACTCCCAAAAAACCCAAATAAAAATCTGTACCCTTTACAGACGATAAAAGTCAATTGCAAAATATAGGGCTGACAGAGTCTGAAGAACTGTTTTACTAAGAAAGTTGTACTAAGTTCCTAGGAGTAAGCCCTAACACAGCTTTTGTTCAAAACATCCCCCCTGTATGTTAAAAATCATTTTACCACCAAAATTCTTACTTTATTCTCTGGGTTTGGAAAGTTCCTAGAAGTGTTCGGGGCAAAGCAGCTCTGTAGTTCTGGTGTCATTATGACTCTACACTGCATAGCAGAGTTAGGGAACACAGATACTGCATTAGTTGTCACCAATTTTGTCATCAAGTGCCTACCACTGAACTAGTTAATATCTGACCATAATTATTACTTATGACTTATTACCAACATTTTTGCCACTTATAAAAGGGAAGTGAAATGCTTGCATAAATCAAGAGACAAAAGCAAAATGATGAATTTGGTTGCTTCCACACCTTTGTCAGAAAAATCCTAAAACCCCCACATTCTCATCTATTTACAATTATCAAAGAAAGACCCTACAAAGCATAATTCTATTAAATCCTTGCTCATGATACATAGAAGAGTATTCAGATAATTTGACACACATTGCAGAACTAAAATGCCAACATAATTCCAATTTTTAGGTTTGATTTTACATTACATGTGCTCTCTTTGCCTGTATAAGTATACAGAAGAGTAAGCTGAGTCATGTTTTCTCTGCAAAAAGTCTGTTCCTGAAGTACTGTGTGATGACTCTCAAAAAAAGATTAATGGGGTAGAGGCTTCATTATTTTTTTTATTAACATACTACCCCTGGCTTATATTAATAGCTGTGAATTCAGAGTCATTTTCCAATTACCAAATGTTCCTGGGAGCCAGATCCTATACTCTTGATTTCTGTTTCTACAATTAGCTACACAGTTTTATAAAATGGGTACATCATTACAGTTGCATATGCCACATACAGAAGTACTATTTAGGGCAGCTCAAACTGGATAAATTTTATTGATAATGATTACTGATGTAAGCATATTATTTCCATGAGTGAAACAAGACAGAAATGTTTGTTTTCATCAACTAATATCTTCTATTTAATATGGAATAAAGCAGTGTCTTCACCCTTATACTATACTGACGAATTTACAAGTCCTGCAAAAAAGCCCCATACTTGGCAAAAACAATTGGTTTGTAAATACATTGATTTATTAGACTTCAGTCTGAACCTTGCAGAACAATATTTAGCATAAGACTTCTGGTTTTTGCATTTACATATACATTTCTAATCAACAAGTTGTTCACTAAGGCTTGCTTTGAAATACAAAATGTAGCTTTTCCAAACACTTTAATATTAAGACACATTTATACTGAAAAAGAAAGATGAGGACAAAACCATTCCTGAACAATACAGCTTTGATAGATTCTTCTCTTGTTTCTGGTCTGAAATCCTTGCTGGTTTACTGCTCCCCAAACCCTACATATGTGTTAGGAATCAGATTATGGACCAAAATCTCAGGATTATGGAAGACAAACCTCTTCAATCTTTTAAAAATGCCTTACAATTTAAGTACATTACTATAAAAAAAATTAAGAAACACTTTCACATTGAGTTGAAAGAAACTGGCTTAAGTTTTTCCCCAAGAAAAATAAGGAGTAGATAAATACTAATCATAGGTAGCTCTAGCCTACCATATTTAAATGTGACAACAAAACCTGTTCCTCCAACCAAGTAATTCAGGATTACAACCTGAACCCTACTACTGAGAGATACAGCACGAAATATAAAATCCTACACTGAAAATGCTGTGCAACAACTTTATCACTTATTTTCAATAAGTGAACAAAGTATGCAACTTTTTTAATGCTGCAAAAAAATTATAGATGTTAAAAATCACAAGTATAAAACCCAAGGAGTTATTATAGGGAGCACAGCTATACACTATGAAACTACTGTTTAATATAATTCAAGTGTCCTGCATTCAAACCTGTGAGTAATTTCTGATATGTTGTCAGATGTAGATTATGTTTAAACTGAATCATAATAACAATTTTAAGATCTGAGTAAACCAAAATTATCAATACACTTAAAAGCTAAAACACTACCTTGTCAGTTGTGAAGTCTGACATGCACTGTTCTTAATTATGTTCAAAATTGCTTTTTTATCACAAAGATGTTATCTCCTCAGATGAATTAAAAGGCAATTATTTTAAACTAAGTATCTACATATATTTTATACTAAGAATATATTTCTGTCATTTTTCTGAAATTGATAAAAAAGTACTTCTGACTCAATAGCAGTACCAACCAAAATATCACTTTAAGTAAAAACCAAGACATCCCAAGCCCTTCCATAATCCCGTAACATTGACAGTTCAAGAATGCAATAATTATTTTATCAGTTGGCAATTTATACCTGCAATCATGTCGTCCACAGTACTCATCTTCAGCAGTACCTGTTCAATTAAGCCAACTTCTGTGCTAGTCTGTAAATTACGGACGCTTTTACGTAGAATTGCTGTGAACATACTCCAGATTTCTGCTTGGCACGTTACATCACAGTGCTCCAAAAGCTCTGACATGCACGTAATGCTCTCTGCATCCTGGATTATAAAGTTCATCTCTAGATCAAATTCACCACCAACCAGCTACAAAAGAAAACAAGAACAACATTACAATGTGAAAAAAATTGCTTAGTGTCTTTCATAATCTTCATTGTGACCAACACTGAATTTTTTTTTGCATTATGAGAGAAGTAATTTAGATATGAGAAACTCACAGCTGATCTGTATACAGCAAATTATAAATCATGCTATGCAAAATATAGCTTGTACAAAATCTATACACTATCATAAAATACTACCTTCGATTTTGTCATAGTGTTGAATACAACACTTCCATAAAATAAATCAAAAGATATTTGAAATATTCCTCCCTGCAAAGTAACTGAAATGGCAGCCTGGCCCAGAGAGATGTAGTGCAGAAGCTGTAGAACTTGGAAAGCTCACAAGCTCTCCTGATACAAGTCAACATTTGCCCTTAGTTACATGTTTGCTGTACCACCCAAACAGTCATGCTCAGAAAAAGTATCAGTGACATGCTCTGGACCAATGCAGACTTGGAAAACTTGTTCAATTATATCACAGATCAGCTTGTCATGTGGCCAAGGAAACCCACTGTCAGCGCAAGGCAGAGACAGCACCAGAAGAACAAGCACTCAGGTGAAAAGTGATTTAACAGCAGTACTGATGAAATTACAGACTGACTCCTATCTACTGAGATACTTGCAAAACGCTATCAGAAGTCCTGAGCTCCCATTAAATAGCACAACTACCAAGCACATTTAAAAATCAATCTTACTCCATCTAATGGCAAAACCATCTTTCATTTCTGAAATAAAGCATGACTCTCATGCATCCTACTTTATCCTAGTAGCCTTGAAGAATTTTGAAAGCATCAATGCTAAATTTCAATAACTGCAAATACCAACTTTAGAAAGGCAAACCAAAAGAATAATTCTAAAATAATTTTAAGACATTATTTTCTATTTGTTGCAGAAAAATATGTAATTAAAATTGCAATAATATATTTTAAATTAAAGATATTCAAAGAATTCATCTGTGTTTAATTTAAAGTAACTTTTAATAGAAGGCTGTTTCATAGTCTAAAAGCAGTTGCCATTGCCTTCAAACTGAACTCCAAACAAGAAGCAAGCTGAAATCCTATGCCAACTTCTTTTTGACTGTTGAACCTATCCAAATAATTCAAAGTCTTCTTTCAGACCCAGTCATCAGGCAAAATTATTAAAACTAAGCAAGGACTAGCTTTGGCTTCTACCGTAATTCATACTTTTCATCCACTTACAAATTACTTTTTCTCTGTCAATTGCTAACAAAAATTTACAATTTTCTAACCTAAAGCCTCTAATATATTAAATATATAAACTGTCTTAGTTCTCCTGAGACATTTAATTACATTTAAATAAAACTATTATCCTAACTGAAAGTGGGTAGATTTAGATTAAACATTAGGAAGAAATTCTTTACTATGAGGGTTGTGAGGTACTGGCACAGGTTGCCCAGAGAAGTTACGGCTGCCCTATCCCTGGCAGTGTTCAAGGCCAGGTTGAATGGCGTTTTGAGCAACCTAGTCTAGTGGTAGGTGTCTCTGCCCATGGAAGGGGGGTTGGAACTAGATGATCTTTTAAGGTCCCTTCCAGCACAAACCACTCTATGATTCTATGACTATGATCAGTATTTTAGTTTAGAAATTGTGACTTCATATCATATATTTGAATGTTGGCTAAACACATAATGTGTACCAACGGCAGGCAATGAAATGGTCAAAATTAGAAGTACAGTTCTTCTACGATTATTCCTTAGAATCATTAAATAGTTTTACAGCGGAAACCACCACACTTTTCAAGAAATCCTGGTGGAGTTTCTGTTTCTGAAAACAGCAGTAACTGCTGCACACTTCAAGAGCAATCTGGGTGTTTTTTTCCAGTATCTCTCCACTTGGATGAGCCTTTCTGAGATTGTTGAAAACACACAGAGGTAAATCAGGCACCTGTAGAAGACATTCAGTTAAACTCTCTCAGATGCCTATTCTAAGATGAAATGAACCCCTTCGGGAAGTGTCTAATTTTTTGATTTCTTTCCATGCAGGAAATACAGGACTAAAAATTGCATTTGTGCAGTCTGAATCCTTGGATACATTCAAAAGCCACCTGGACATAGACCTGGACAATAGGTTCTGGTTGTCCCTGCTTGTGCAGGAAGGTTGGATCTGAAAAGCTCCAGAGATCAATTCCAACCTCAACAATTCTATAATAACATTTAGATATACAACTTTCAGATACCTAATTTAGGAGAGATGAATTTGTTTTTGATAACAGATAGACCTAAAATCAAGGAAAAAACTAGTAATACCTCAGGTGGAATGCAAAGGCTCAATACAGACTGATCTCTCTTTCCTCAAACACTATTCATTGTGAAATTTGTGCTAAACAGATTGATTAACATAGAATGGTTAAAAAAGACTAAAATAAGTCAAACTGTACTTGCTTGCTAATGTAAACCAATATACTAATATGTGACCATTTAAAAGACTGAAATAGACCTCACTATTAGTCTGAAGTGATGGGACATTTCAGTACTATTAAAAACAAGCTGCCTGTATATAAAACATCTCAGAGAATCTGAATCAAAAAATACACTGAATGCTAGTAAAATTGGATTTATGGAGAATCTTCTACTGGGATATGGATTATCCGGTAGGCACTACAATTATATGACTTGTCCAACTGGCAGTAAGAGATTTATAATCTACCAGAACGACTGCTTAGTTCCACAAAGAAAACACTAAAATGTACCTGATTTGCCCTTAACTGCAGTTTAAGCCTATTTCAGCCTCTATCAATGATCACAGTTATGAAAATCAACTTAATAAAATAAACAAATTGACGAACAAATTAATGTTGATGGCAAAAACTTAGGGTGGCAGGGCAGTACTTTTAAAAAGTAGCCATCCTAAAAATCAACATAAATTTAAAATATTAACAGTCATGATAAAACGAAGTTTCAGAAGACTTAAAAAGGAAAATTTTAACAAAAACGGAGCATACAAAAATAATGACATAAATTATGCTCAAGAAGTAATACAAAGCAACCACTTCTGCTTTAAAATGTGAAAAATAAAATATAATTCAGACAAGAAAAGCAGTAGAATATTCACTACAAAGAGAAGCGTTCTCTAAGAATATTTCTGCACTTTCATTTCTCAAGATAAAGTGGTAGGTAAAAAGGAATAATCAGTCAGTCTTCACAACAGAGGGAGGTTATCAGTGGAGAACCACAGCAATACTGAGTTGATGACAAGTATGGATACTAATGAAAGGACAAAGTTTGCTAAAGAGCCAAAAATAATTAAATACAGTTAGAATCCACCAGCTACTGAGGGCTGCAAAGATTTTCTCTGATATCAAGTGGCTGGCCAACTACATGTAAGAGTTCAAAGTTAGTAAATGCAAACTAATACCACATTATTATAGTTTTACCCATATGTACAAAATGTCAGGCTCTCAAATCTGCTATTATCACCCATAAAAGAGATCTTGGTGTCCCTACGGGTTCTACTTTAAGTAACCACAGCACACTAAAAACTGTCAGTAGGCAACTACAAATTCATAATAAATCTGCAACTTTATAACTTGGGTACAATTCTGGATGCAATACCACACAAAAGAAAGTTAAATCATACTGCCATAAAGTAACTTAGTTTTAATATAACATGTAAAGATCTCTGTAGTAAGACAAATTTCATCTACAGTACAATATGAACTCTAAGATAGAAATCCTTACAGGAACCAGTATACCATACCATAAATCAATGTTTTTTCCATATCATAGATCTCAAATACAATCTTTTTTCTAATGTCACTCAGTCTTACTTTGCATTTTTCAAGTGAACATTTAATACTCAGTAAAGACCATGCTTTCACTGTGATTAAGTATCCTGAATAATTGCCTGTACTTTGTCAAGCTCATGTATCACTTTAACTATTCTGCATCTTTCACAGCACAACTGTAAGACATGGAGCAGCAAACTAATGTTCAGCTCATGTTTCCAAGTCAGATGACTATCGCCAACAAGCTTAACTCCTCCTGAAGAAGTACTGACCTGGCAGTTATAAGCAAATTAGGCTTTACTATACTGAGGTTGTTTACAGGTTGATGCTGCTTGCAAATTGTTCCAAGAACTTACCTTATCCCACACTACCACCCTCAAAAGCTCACTACTCAGAATCTTGGTTTTTTTTGAATACTGTGGCCATTCCTCAGTAAGCATCTGCCATTCGCCATGCTACGCAATAGAAGTGTTTGTTCCTGAGTTGCTGCATCTACACAGAACTTAGGCTTGGTTTTTGTGCCCTTTTAATCTAGCATAGAGGTGAAATACTCGCACAAAATAAAGAAACTGTCTACATATGTCTGATTTTATTCAGATCAGTTCTCAAAATGGAGCAAAGTATGTGCTGCTGAACATCTAGAATTAAATGGTTTACTTGTGAAGATTGGAACTCTTCAGAATCAGATTCTTCAAAGCAAGTTCTGAAGAATGGATTGAAATGAAGAGAGAACAGAAAAGAATATTTCAGTTGGAAGGGACCCATAATGATCATCTGGTCCAAATGCCTGACCAATTCAGGCAATTCAGAGTTGTCATGTTATTAAGCATGTTATTAAGGACATTGTCCAAATACCTCTTGAAAACTGACAAGCTTCAGATATTGACCACATCTTTAGGAAGCCTGTTCCAGTGTCTGACCACCCTCCCAGTAAAAAAGGCCTCTTAATGTCCAGTCTTCCTGTCCTTCCCTGGTGCAGCTTTGAATGGTTCCCACATGTCCTGTTACTGGATACAAGGGAGAAGAGATCAGTACATCTCTCCACTTCATCTCCCCAGGAAGCTGGAGAAAGCTATGATGTTGCTCCTCAGTTGCCTTTTCTCCAATAACAGATGGCTTCTCAACTTGATAATTCATCAAATGAACACAGAAGGAAAAGAAAGATAGCAATCAGTCTTGGGAGAAATAAACAAATGGAACATCAGGATGAAAATCCTACTGAATGGCAAAAAATCAAAGACAGCAGAGGTCAGAACTTATTCTAGGAGGATTTTATGAAAAATTCCTGAAGACATGAAGACTTTTCAACACAACTTTGTCTGTGATTAAAAGAAATGAAACAACCACTAAGCATAAGGATTGTAAGAAGTGTGGGAGATGCAAAAGGATATTTGAGAGGCACTTGGCATTTTTTTGGTTAAATGAAAACCATGAGTGCATTCTGCTAAAGTAAGAAAAATACAGTAATGCAAATACACAGAAACACTATAAAATGTGAGAATCTCAGCTACAGGAAGATGTCTAAACACTTTTGGTCAGGCAAAGATAATTTTTCAGTTTTATATTAATGAAGATCTCTTTAAGTAGAAGCGTTTAGAATGCTAAATTAAATAAACCAACTTTTCAGTGAACAATATATGTGCTGACCATATGCACCTGTTAACCTAAATGTATCAAAACAACTACACAAAAACCACAAATAACAAAAACTTAAAGTATTTTCCATAATCTGCATATATTTCTCTTGAAAAAAAAATCAATTTTTAAAAGCTTAATCGTTGAATGAAGTTCTTCAAAGATCTGAATTACAGGTATGTGTATCTGCGGTAATTTTCAAAATTCTCTTTACTTTCAATGGAACCTAAAAGGTGCTTCTGGGAAGTGATTCATCTCACTGGCTTTAGATGCAACTCACCTGGTTTTAGGATGAAATAAGTATTTTCCTGGAAATCTTGTACTTTTCACTGACTGTAAAAGGATAACTAGTTCAGACAAACACATCTAAAGTTTAACCTTACCCAGTGTGTTCACAGTATGGATTATAACTGAATGACAGCAATAAAAGGACTGATTCTCATGTGAATCACTACAACAGCATCTAATTTTCCACATTACCATACCATTGTTAAAGGAGCTTTCCTTTATTTTAGCTTCAAAAACATTTTTATCCTGAATAATGCATAACACGCACACAGCAGTGTGCCACTAACAGAATGCTACCTCAAATTTATTGACAATTTAGAATTATTCCAAGAAAATAAAATAATTTAAACATCTTTTATACCTGCTGAGAATACGTGACTGAAGTAACACATTCTGCTTCACTTCTGGTACTTTCAAACACAAACTTGTTATTATGCAAACTTAAAAATATTTCAGTGAAATATTTACCTTTAATTTCTTAATAGTTTATTTTGGGGAAGGAGGACACTCCAGTAGGTTTATATACTGCCTCTGCCTAAGATGGAGCTAATTTTCTTCATGGCAGCCCATATCATGCTGTGTTTTATGCTTGTGACTAAACCAGTGCTGATATCACACCAATATTTCAGCTAATGCTGAGCAGTGCTGAGACATTGCCAGAGCTGCCTGTTTCTAACTCTGCCCTCTCAATGAGTAGATTGAGGGTCTGTAACTGGTTGGGAGGGGACACAGCCAGGACAGATGACCCCACTTGACCAAAAGGATATTCCACACCGTCATGCTCATCAAGAGCACTGGGGTAGTCTTTCCAAACTAGTGGTTGTACAACGTGTAGCTGGGGATCAGTCTGTTAGTGAGAGGTGATAAGTGATGGCCTTTGCATCACTTGTTCCCCAGACTATTTACTAAACTGCCTTTATCTCAACCCAGGAGTTTTATTCCTTGCTTTTGCTCTTCTGAGTATCTCCCCCAATGTGGTGATGTACAGGGGGGAGCATGTAAGGTAGCAGGTGCTTACTGCTCTCTGGGATGAAGCCATCATGGTTTAAGATTTTTGACTTCTGTCCTCCAATTTACTTTACACAGTTTTGACCACAGAGCATCACTGCTCAACTCAGTAAACTAATGAATCTCACATAAGTGGTCTTAAAAAAAGTGCTGAAGGGAAAAACTGTAAATTACAGTGTCAAAATATATTATGATACAGAAAACTTGCCCAACTAATCTTGAGCATTGCCTGCTGAGTTCTTTGAAAAACATTACTTTTCAATGTTGGTTTCAGAACATCAAACCCCCAAATTTTCTGAATACACTATAAAGCATGTTTCCTGATTTCAAACAAGCACCAGTCCCAGTACCAAGCCCTGAGGAAAACCACTTGTCACCAGTCTCCACTTGAACATCAAGCCATAGATCGCAACTTTGAACCATAGAATCATAGCATGGGTAAGGGTTGGAAAGGACCTTAAGATCATCTAGTTCGAACCCCCCTGCCATGGGCAGGGACACCTCACACTAGACTGCCACCCAAGACTCCCTCCAACCTGGCCTTGAACACCGCCAGGGAGGGAGCATTCACCACTTCTTTGGGCAACCCATTCCAGTGCCTCACCACACTCACAGGAAAGAACTTCCTTTTATGTAACCTCAACTTTCCCTGTTTAAACTTAAGCCCATTACTCCTCATGCTATTGCTACAGTCCCTGATGAAGAGTCCCTCTCCAGCATCCTTGTAGGCCCCCTTCAGATACTGAAAAGGCTGCTATGAGGTCTCCATGCAGCCTTCTCTTCTCCAGGCTGAACAGCCCCAACTTTCTCAGCCTCTCTTCATACAGGACAGTGCTCCAGTCCCCTCATCATCCTCATGGCCCTCCTCTGGACTTGTTCCAACAGTTCCATTTCCTTTTCAAGCAGAGGACACCAGAACTGCACACAATACTCCAAGTGAGGTCTCACGAGAGCAGAGTAGAGGGGCAGGATCACCTCCTTCGACCTGCTGGTCACACTCCTCTTGATGCAGCCCAGGATTTGGCTTTCTGGGCTGCAAGCGCACACTCCTGCCTCATGCTAAGCTTCTCATCAACCAACACCCCCAGATTTTTCTCCACAGGCCTGCTCTGAATCTATTCTCTGCCCAACCTGTAGCTCTGTCTGGGACTGCCTCGACGCAGATGCAGGACCTTGCACTTGGCTTGGTTGAGCTTCACAAGGTTGGCATTGGCCCACCTCACAAGCATGTCAAGGTCCCTCTGGATGAAATCCCTTCCCTCCAGCGTTATCAACTGGACCACATACTTAGTGTTGTCAGCAAACTTGCTGAGGGCTTGCTCAGTCCCACTGTCCATGTCACTGACAAAGATGTTGAACAAGATCGGTCCCAACACCAACCGCTGAGGGTGTAAACTTTCATCTTTGTAGAGTTTTCCAAACAAAAGCAAGCACATCACCTCAAAAAAAAAAAAGCAAACACCTCACCTCCATCCCTGGGAAAGTGATGGAGCACCTTATCCTTGATGCCATCGTAAGGCATGTCAAGGATAAGAGGGTTATGAGGGGCAGTCAACATGGCTTTACCAAGGGGAAGTCATGCTTGACCAACCTCATAGCCTTTTATGAGGAAATAACACGGTGGATGGATGATGGCAGAGCGGTGGATGTGGTCTACCTTGACTTCAGCAAAGCATTCGACAGTCTCCCACAGCATCCTCATAGCTAAACTGAGGAAGTGTGGTCTGAATGATCAGCTGGTGAGGTGGACCACGAACTGGCTGAAGGAGAGAAGCCAGAGACTTGTAGTCTATGGGGCGGAGTCTAGTTGGAGGCCTGTATCTAGTGGAGTGCCTCAAGGGTCAGTACTGGGACCAGTATTATTTAATATATTCATCAATGATTTAGATGAGGGAATTGAGTGTACTATCAGCAAGTTTGCTGATGACACTAAGCTGGGAGGAGTGGCTGACACGCCAGAAGGCTGTGCTGCCATCCAGCGGGACCTGGACAGGCTGGAGAGTTGGGCAGGGAGTAACTTGATGAAATATAACAAGGGAAAATGTAGAGTCCTGCATCTGGGCAGGAACAACCCCAGGTTCCAATATAGGTTGGGGAACGACCTGTTAGAGAGTAGTGTAGGGGAGAGGGACCTGGGAGTCCTAGTGGATGGCAGGATGACCATGAGCCAACACTGTGCCCTTGTGGCCAAGAAGGCCAATGGCATCCTGGGGTGTATTAGAAGGGGGGTGGTCAGTAGGTCGAGAGAGGTCCTCCTTCCCCTCTACTCTGCCCTGGTGAGACCGCATCTGGAATATTGTGTCCACTTCTGGGCCCCTCAGTTCAAGAAGGACAGGGACCTGCTGGAGAGAGTCCAGCGCAGGGCAACTAAGATGATTAAGGGAGTGGAGCATCTCCCTTATGAGGAAAGGCTGAGGGAGCTGGGTCTCTATAGTTTGGAGAAGAGGAGACTGCGGGGGGACCTTATTAGTGTATATAAATATATAAAGGGGGAGTGTCATGAGGATGGAGCCAGGCTCTTCTCAGTGGCAAACAATGATAGGACAAGGGGTAATGGGTACAAACTGGAACACAAGAGGTTCCACTTAAACTTGAGAAGAAACTTCTTCTCAGTGAGGGTGACGGAACACTGGAACAGGCTGCCCAGGGGGATGGTGGAGTCTCCTTCTCTGGAGACATTCAAAACCCGCCTGGAGACATTCCTATGTAACCTTATCTAGGTGTTCCTGCTCTGGCAGGGGGATTGGACTAGATGATCTTTTGAGGTCCCTTCCAATCTCTAACATACTGTGATACCGTGATACATGTTAGAATGTGTAATTATAGATAGTAACAAACACAAGGTATGTCTGTCAAGACCTATTCAGTCCAGTCCTATGATTCCAGTATTTCCCAAGTCCCAGAAGAAATTTTTGCCAATTTGATAAGCCCTGAAAAACAGCAGTTGTCAGTACTTATCTAATGATAATGGTAATGCTTAAATAATGGCAATGGTAACATTAAGTCACTTCAGCAAGCTGTCCCAAAGGAACTGTACCTAAGAAAAATGGTTCCTGTCTATTTAAACTGAGTTACTTTTGTCTTAAGATATTGTTCCAGATTCTCATTGATTCTTACTATCAAATTCATAAGCTGTAGTCTTATAAATACTAAGAGACAATTTTAGCCAACAGAAGTCTACAGTAAATAAAAAGACTTAGTTTCTAATTTTTATTTTAATTTCATTTAGTAGTTGTTATTTGAACATACTTGTCAAAGCAATTTGTTTGTTTGTTAACTCACAGATGCATTCTGTGACTAGAATAAATTTCAACAATACAGTTAATGGAATTTTAGTCTTGGAAAATGGTGGATTTTATTTCAGAATAGGCTGTGGGATGGTTCCCACATATCAAGGACATACAACTTAAAGATCATAGAAGAAAAACATGATAAAGGATGTTAACCATGAGGATTGTGGTCTATGTTGTACCTACTTCCTTTGGCTAAGATATTAAAGTAGTCATATACCATCAGGAGAAAGTATAGTAGCCCCTTTTCTTCTAAATAGCTATCATGTATTAACCCTTGGCCTGTAAATCCAAAATGAATAGCCTGCATATTCTCTTCCCGTCTCTTTCTTTCCCATGAGGTAGTCAGGGATGCAAAGCAGTTGCTCTCTGCTGGCACTACCTGCTTTTTCCTCAATGTTAAGGACCCCTCTTGTGTACCCCCTCCATCAGCACCTCTTCTGCAAGCTCCTTCCTACTGTACATACTGGGCAGACCTCGCCCCACCCAGGCCTCACCTTTCTGCTCTGCATCCCCTGCAAACTTATGTGGTTCAACCTGTCACTCTATCACCATTATGAAGCAGGTCTCCATCCAAAACACTCTAACAGGATCAGGACAGCATTAGGTTCCGTGTTTTTCCTGAGAAACTATAGAGAAAAATATTTCCCTAGTTACCTGTTCCATCATATTAAGTGAAATTTTGTTACCTGAGATATTCAGCAGCTAGCCAAGAAATCACCTATGTTTTATTTTAAAGGATATGACTATTTGAACATAAAGAAAAAGAAGTTTAACCTAAGGAGCTTTCATACTGCAATCAGGTTTCTATAGCATAATCGACAAAAGCAATTCACTTACCTTGCTAAATATTAATTGCCATTAACCCAGCTTACTTTTCTATACCACCGCACTGCTGTTTGGTAAGAAAAGGAAGTATTCACTTTCCTCTCAATAAGATTAAGCTACCTATTACCTATTTTAAATTTAAATAATCCATTTTTAAAGTGTCCCATTCTTGAGGGTCATAGAATCATAGAATAGTTAGGGTTGGAAAGGACATTAAGATCATCTAGTTCCAATCCCTCTGCCATGGGCAGGGACACCTCACACTAAACCATGACACCCAAGGCCTCATCCAACCTGGCCTTGAACACCACCAAGGATAGAGCACTCACAACCTTCCTGGGCAACCCATTCCAGTGCCTCACCACCCTCTCAGTAAAGAATTTCTTCCTTATACCCAATCTAAACTTTCCCTGTTTCAGTTTTAATCCGTTACCCCTTGTCCTGTCACTACAGTCCCTAAGGAAGAGTCCCTCCCCAGCATCCTTGTAGGCCCCTTCAGATACTGGAAGGCTGCTATGAGGTCTCCATGCAGCCTTCTCTTCTCCAGGCTGAACAGCCCCAACTTTCTCAGCCTATCTTCATACGGAAGGTGCTCCATTCCCCTGCTCATCCTCGTGGCCCTCCTCTGGACTTGTTCCAGCAGTTCCATGTCCTTTTTATGTTGAGGACACCAGAACTGCACACAATACTCCAAGTGAGGTCTCACAAGAGCAGAGTAGAGGGGCAGGATCACCTCCTTCAACCTGCTGGTCACGCTCCTCTTGATGAAGCCCAGGATATGGTTGGCTTCCTGTGCTGTGAGCGCACAGTGAAGCAGGCTCATGTTCATTTTCTCATTGACCAACACCCCCAAGTCCTCCTCTGCAGGGCTGCTCTGAATCTCTTCTCTGCCCAACCTGTAGCTGTGCCTGAGATTGCTCCGACTCAGGTGTAGGACTTTGCATTTGGCATGGTTAAACTTCATAAGGTTGGCATCAGCCCACCTCACAAGTGTGTCAAGGTCCCTCTGGATGGCATCTCTTCCCTCCAGCGTATCAACCAAACCACACAGCTTGGTGTCATCGGCAAACTTGTTGAGGGCACACTCAATCCCACTGTCCATGTCACCCACAAAGATGTTGAACAGGACCGGTCCCAACACCAATCCCTGAGGGACACCACTCGTTACCGGTCTCCAGACAGACATCGAGACATTGACCTCAACTCTTTGCATGAGGCCATCCAGCCAGTTCTTTATCCACCGAGTGGTCCACCATCAAATTGATGTCTCTCCAATTTAGAGACAAGGATGTCGTGTGGAACAGTGTCGAACGCTTCGCACAAGTCCAGGTAGATGACGTCAAGTGCTCTACCCCTGCCCATGAGTTCCGTAGCCCCATCATAGAAGGCCACCAAATTGGTCAGGCAGGATTTCCCCTTAGTGAAGCCATGCTGGCTGTCACCAAGCATCTTGTTGTTTTTCATGTGCCTTGGCATGCCTTCCAGGAGAGTGTGCTCCAAGATTTTGCCAGGCACAGAGGTGAGACTGACTGGTCTGTAATTCCCTGGGTCATCCATTTTCCCCTTCTTGAAAATGGGGGTTATATTTCCCTTTTTCCAGTCGTCGGGAACTTCACCTGACTCCCATGATTTTTCAAACATGATGGCCAGTGGCTTAGCAACTTCATTCACCAGCTCCTTCAGGACCCGCAGATGGATTTCGTCAGGTCCCATGGACTTGTGTACATTGAGGTTTTTAAGATGGCCTCGAACCAGGTCCTCTCCTACAGTGGGCCTAGGGTCTTCATTCTCACAGTCCCTCCATCTGCCTTCCAAGGCTTGGGTGGTGCAGTCAGAGCCTTTGCCAGTGAAGACCGAGGCAAAGAAGTCATTAAGAACCTCAGCCTTCTCCAAATCCAGGGTAGCCAGTTCTCCTGAGAGCTTCCGGAGGGGGCCTACGTCGTCCCTAGTCTGTCTTTTATTCGCTACATACCGATAGAATCCCTTCCTGTTCTCCTTCACATCCCTAGCCAAGTTCAATTCTAACTGGGCCTTAGCCTTCCTCACCTGGTCCCTAGCTTCCCGGACAACATCCCTGTATTCTTCCCAGGCCGCCTGTCCTTGCTTCCACCTTCTATAAGCCTCTTTTTTCCTTTGAATTTTCCTGAGCAGCTCCTTATCCATCCAAGGAGGTCTCCTGGCCCTCCTGCTGCACTTCTTTCTAGGTGGGATACAACACTCCTGAGCTTGTCTTTGCTTTTATTCTGAAATGAAACGTTTCCTTCTTGTCAGAAAAGACAAGATATAAAACCCCGACACTCTAAGACTCTGAAAAGCCCGGAAACTATAAATCATGGTTATGCGGTATTTAAAATCAGAAAAACTCAAATGAACTTAGTTATGATAGTGCCATTTTCCAACTGATACATATAGGTGTCAAAAGTATCCTGTTACTGACAGTATCCTAAAAGTATCCTATTACTGACTAATGATAGGGTGAGAGCCCAGGAGAATCACAAAGAAGGGATGGACAATCTCAAACAATACTGCAGTGAGACAACGGTGGTCTTATCCTCTACTTCAAGTTGCTGAAAAGTGGCAAGAACAAGGAAGTGTCCTTAATTCTCGACATCCTGCTGCTTGCTTACATCAATAATTTTGAGATACCTAGTACCATTTTTTGCATCAATACTTTGAAACTTTCTTTTTTATGAAGTCCTTACAAAAAGCTCCTTTTGGTCATAGAGGCAAGTGCTGACACTTAGACTTATAAGATGAAGGGTTTTTTTTAAACCAGATTTGTCAATATTAGGCCTATTTTTCTTCTCTAAATAACTCACAGGGTAGTGTGAGATAATTGTTCTGGTTTATGACTGGTCTTCCATGGGGTTTTAGCTGTCATGAATGATTTAAGACTTTTTGTGCAAGGATAAAACCCAAAAACTCAACCACTAAAGGAGACACCACAGAGACCACAATGACGGTTGTTTTACAAAGCCAGAAGTGCATCCTAATTGCCTTTCCCCCACCCTTTTTAATTTATTATGTGGTTCTTCAACAAATGAAATAATTTCTTTAATCTGTAGAAGATAATACAGTCAAAAACACAGGCCAGAAACATACAGTAAAATAGGAGAGGTCAATAATGCAACTCTAATAATAATGCAACTTTACCACAAAAGATAATATGAAAGGAAGAAACTGGGAGGTTGATAAACAAGCATAAGAAACAATTTATCAGTGCTCAGACACCTTCCCTAATGTAAGAAGCTTGCTGGATCTCTTAATTGTTCAGTTTTCCCACTGAACACCATTTTACGCATAACTGCTGGCATTTTCCACTTTTTTTACATAATCCAGAAGCAAGGGCAATGTAATTAGGGTTAGGTGCAATTATGCACCTACAGCCAAGGTAAGAGTGAAAGTTTTGGTTTATTCTAATACTGTATGTGTGTTCCCTATTTTTGTTACTTAGCATTATGGCTTTAGTTTGTCACACAAAGTATCCTAGCACTTGAAAAATATACACTCATCTTTCTATAGATGAAACCCATGAGGAAATGAAACCAAACAACTGCAGTAGGAAATCTACAGAGAAGGTTATCCCAATATTGCACTAGTTCTCTCACTGTGTTTGCCTGGTGTTACTATTTGAACTACTGTTCAAGAAAACAAAACCAGCAAAAAGATCTATCTAGCCTATCCCTGTGGCAAAATGCCAGATATCTACTAAAAGGTGTAAGAACAGGATAAACATATACTTGATTTCCTCCATTATACAGTCCCATTCTCCCACTGCTTGTGACACAGGAATTTATTGACCCAGAAATAATGTCTTTGTTTCAAAAAGCTGTTGGATTTCCTTCCATTAATTTCTCTGATTAGTTTCTGAACTCTCATCTTTTTGGATCCTCAACATCCTACAGTTATTATGTTTGGAGATGCCTAACATATTACTCAATGCAGTTTCAGAAAATAAATTAGAATACAAAGGCATTTAATACACCTTTATTAAAAAGACAAAAACCCACCATTCTATTCACCTAGTTGATATGAGAAAGTAAAAAAAAAAAAAAATCATATTAGGTCATACAAGGCACCAGTCAAACTCATTAACTGGTCCTGCAGCATCTTACAAGCACTTACACACCCTTCATTTTGATGGAAAAGTAAAAATTACTAAGAAGTAATAAAAACTAAGGAAAGGACTTCTAAACAAAGCCTCCTCAGGTGGCTGGATTCAGTTACCTTGTCTCCCCTTTCAATTTCTTACACAATTTGGAAAGCGAATAAAATATAAGAAGGAACTGTAGATACAGTTCACTCTTTCCACACAGTATTTTTAATATTTATTTAATGCCATAAACCCCGCAGGATCTATGAAAAGAACTTTTCAGATCTCATTTTAAATATCCCAAATCGAATCTTGAATATGTGAAATGTTAAAGAGTCACACAGATACTTTGTGAAAAGCAATCTGAAAATATTATTTTTGCTATTCTGTATTTCTACCTTATGAAATGCACTGTTTTATATTAATGCAGATTTAATATTAAATTATTTATAATTCATTAATAAAGTATAGTAATTTAAATATATATTAAAAAATTTACAAATGTTTTCAGAGACCCATGCCTTAGACCATCAGGATTAACACAGAGAATGGGTTTCCCCTTTTGGCTTGTGTAGAACAAAACTGGTTCTTGATTTAGGTAAAAATGATTAAGTTGTTCTATTTTTGGTAATTTATAATCAATGGATTGCTTTGTTCTGATTCTGAAGGTCTAAGTAATTAACCAAATATTCTACGTTTCTGTATTTTCAGTACATTTCTCATTAAAAAAACCCATAAAAGAAAATATACTTACTCATAACTAGCTAAACAGAATTAAAAAGGACAAAATGTTGCAAAACTAAATTCTGACTGCTTTTAACAACTGAGAGAAAATAAATAGCTCAACTGTAAAGTGGGCATCACTCCCAAAGAAAAAGAGCACAGGCTCTGGAAAACAGATAAATTGCTGGGACAAATGAAGTAATGTCAGTGTCAAAAATGTTTATTACTTGAAAGCACCCAAATCTGTATCAATTTGTCCTTCAAGAAGTGCCAGTGAAAATTCTGTTATCAAACTTAAGCTTCACTTAACCTTAAGCAGCACATATTGCTCCCTCTTTAGTCCAACATGAGACTTCAGGGTTTATTTCCCAATGTTTCTCCTATGGAGTTCTATGTGGAAAGAAATATCAATTGAAACAGTGTCACACAACTTCCACGTCTCCTCTATGCTGAAAAGTAATCTCTAGTACTGTAAATACTACTACTTTCAATACCAGTGACAATACTGATGCAAATTTTATCTGGCTTAGACACTTCCTGCTTCCTCTCTTGATGACTCAGATCAGCATTTTAGTAACACGCTCCAAGTTTGACTGACATGGAGAACTTAGATTTTTCCCTCATTAATAAAGATGTTCTGTTTTACCAGCCTCCCTCCTAATCTGAAGTCAGCCAAAGCTAAGTAGTTACTGCAACACAAGAGCAGCTTAATGCATGCAAAATCCCCCCCACTGAAGTTCCCATACCAATGGCCATGCTGGAGGGGCTTGTGCAAGCTGACAATCCGACTGCAAAGAGAACCACGTGTCCACATGGGGAGAAGCTGGGAGGTGAGAGCGAGGGACGATCACTCCTGGTGTTGTTTCTCTCTGGTTTAAGGGCCATGTCAACCACATTATACCGGCACTACAGGAGGAGGTTTAATTTATTTTAAATTACTAAACACTGCAAAGATTACAAAGGTTGATTAAGATTATATTGCCTCGGATTAAGTATTTTTGGAGGTGGGGTTTTTTTTGGTTGTTTGGAACAGGTGATTAAAGGTCTGAGATTGGAGCATCATGGACTGAATGCTACTAGATCCCTTCTTGCTCCTGGTACAAGAGAGAAGTGAGGAGGGCCACAGATTCCCTAGATTTTACAGACTTGAACCAGAACAAATGGGCCCACGGTGTGCACCGAGCATACTTGACTAAAATTATCCAGTTAAGGCATGAGTACATTTAAAACAGACTCCATACTGACAAACATTCAAGATCCCTTATTATGTGAAATGGTTTTATTAGAACATTTCCTCTAATTTTAAGTTAGAGCTTTAATAAAATTTCTGTGTTTCAAAGCAAAAAAATCACATTAATTACGTTTTTAAGAAGTTATTTCAGAGTTACTCCAATTAAAATAAAAATTTTACCACAAAAAAAGCAGCCTTAGTATAGGTCTAATAGTCTTAAGTGTATAAGAAATGCTAAGTTCACATATGAAAATGCCTCACAGTTTGAAGGAGATAATAAGCAAGACAGCATGCCCCTTCATTAGTTGTAACAGGTAAAAAAATAAATATAAAAATAAATCAGCTATCCAAACCACCTTTAACAATACAGGACAACACAGCAAGCATGCAAAAGCAAACAAAGTGGTTGGAAAGCACCCTATTACAAAAATTGTCATAACCCTTGCTCTCCTACCTCAAGTCATTTTATGTATCTTAGTATCGCTACCAGGTATTTAAGTATCTTAGATGAATAGTACTTTCCACATAGTTCTGTCATCTGATTCATTTTTTGATATGCCAGACCAAATTGCATTTATAACGTAATTTTCAAAAGACATTATATAGTTCCTTTTAGATATTACTTCACTGTTAATTATTTTCAACTTACATAAATTTCTTGAAAACCTTGAACTTAGAGGATTCTTAAAAATGCATCAAAACTTATTAAAGTATTTAGCATGCTCAGTCTTAATAGAAGTGTAAAAACACTGTAATCTTTCATCTAAGCATTTACATCTTTAAAGCACAGGCGTATATGCATTTCATGTATAATTAGATAACCTAAGTAGTATTTAATGTTTAATTCAGATCACTGGTAGGATGGAATTTTAAAAAATCTTCCAAAATGCTACAAGAAATTAATTTTTTTCCACTTTTTATTTTGTTGGTTTAGGATGCCCCTCTTTTTAATTCAACTGTTTTAATATCTGGGACACTACAGTTGTATATAAACACACATATTGAACAATCTATATTTAAAAAATAATAATTAAGCCACTTCAAAGATATTTAACCACCAACACGAAATTTATTTTTCCTAGATAAATAACATTAATTTTATTGCAAACTATGAAAACTAGGAACACAAACAAATGAAGATTGACTGTAAATGCTGAATTAGCTGAATAAGACTTTTTCTAATTCAAAAGGTTTACCATCAACTGGAATACAGGTATTTCATACTTGGTACATTTGCTCAAGGGGGGCCGCTGAGGGGGAAGTGCTGATCTCCTCTGTGTTCAGCAGTGATAGGACACAAGGGAATGGAGTGAAGCTGCATCGATCAGATTGGACATTAGGAAAAGAATCTTCACTGAGAGAGACTGGTCAGTGGAACAGGCTCCCCAGGGAAGTGGTCATGGCACCAAGCATGTCAGAGTTCAGGAGTGTTTGGACAATGCTCTTAGTCACATGGTTTAGCTTTAGGTAGTCCTGCAAGGAGCAGGCAGTTAGACATGATGATCTTTAAAGGTCCCCTCCAACTCAAGACATTCTATGGTTTTATGATAATTTGTATCAAAGAAATTGACTGAAGAAAACATGGTTTGCAGTCTAAATCAAGCTTACATTTTAGTGCATATGGTTTTACAATAATTTGTATCAAAGAAATTGACTGAAGAATAACATGGTTTGCAGTCTAAATCAAGTTTACACTTCCGTGCATTTGAAAAAGGGTAAGAATTCATTACGCATCTTTGTGCTTCAACTCCCAACAACATCACAGGACACAGCCAAATTTCATTGGGAAGACATTGCAGAACATTGAGTCACTCAGTTCTCACAAGACATGGACTCATAAAGTATACGCATATGTAGCAAAGTAGTACATTACTACCTCTGTCATCAAAACTCAGCAACTACCCAATCTCCCTCCAGATCACACACCTTCTACTACTTCTCTAGACAGATCTCTACACATTTTTTCATTTTAAAATTTAAAATGGAATTTTCTATATCAAGCACTTCACTCAACTTCTGGAGGCTTCGTATTAATAAGAGATTTGCTGGAAGCTTCTCTGTCATACACAGTTTAGACACTTAAGCTACTTGCATGTAAAAGAGCTATTTAAGTATTTTCCCAGACTGACAAATGTACTTCAGATTTTAAATGCTATTTATTCTTTCATGCATCATGGTATTTACATATTTACAGTTACAACAGCAACCAGAACCACAAGACAGCAATCATCAACTTGCAATCACATTTAATAAAAATTATTAAAATGGCCCAAGTTGCATGCTATGAAAATAATAAAAATGATAGTTTTTAGAAAAGGCATGTTAACATGTAAGTGGTCATAGCCAAACTAGACTTTAACACTCACAGCATGTGAAAACAAGGAGTTTTGTGACAGAAGACATAGATGACCAAATGCCATATTTATCACATTTTATTAAAAAAGCCACTATGGTCACTATGCTTACACAGGCTATAGGACACTGAAGTGCCACAGATTATTTTTCCTTCTGTTTTAAATTGAAATTCTCAAATCCAGAAAAAAAAAATAGAAAGGAAAGTAATTTCTATCTTTTCAAAGAGTAAAAATCATCAGCAACAACACTTTCAGATTACAGAAAACAGAATATTCCACATAGTTACTAAGTAAAACTATTAAGATGTCCTTACATGAGTACTGTCCAAGTATTAGCTGTCTTGCAACTGGTTGTGAAAGACAAGATCCAATCTGACAAAATTCTGGAAGTACTTGTTCAAAATTGAAAATACTGGCAAATCTTTTGCACTGTTCTGCTAGAAGTAAACACTACATGAACTCTTTAGTAAATAGTGATTTACAACATGCAGAAATAAGCTTAAATGCATATATTAAGCATGCTTCATGTTCTTTTTTCAAATATTTTCAGAAGATGCCCGCAGTTCGTCACATTGGAAATGGGAATACAGTCAACACTGGGTAACTGAAGATGACATATAAAAGAGACATATACCAAGTTCAGGCACAGGAAAAATGCTAGGAAAGCCCCTGATAATGTTCCTTACATACTATCTCCTAGAAGACAGCTGTCTATGAAGTGACCACACACTAGTGCTTCTCCAGTTACTGTAGGGAAGCTCAACTTCTTCCAGTTCTGCTCAGGCTTTTGTAAATATTAATCCTGCATAAAGTGCATGTATCTAAATGTAGGTAAACTAGAAGTAAAAATCAAATTGATACCAACATTTCAATACAGTGAGGTGTTTGCAGAGAGAACAAAAAGCTATGATTCATACTGCAATTAGTCAGGTGAACATTCAGCCAGATAAGAAGATAATTCTGGATGGGGACCACAAGAACAGACTGCAGCAAATCAGCAAGGGATTGTCAAAGAGTGAGCTTCAATCTAGCTGTTACAAACAAAAATTAACTACACAATCTGGAGTATCAGTAAACGTTAGGAATTCAGTTTATGCATGCCCTCATTTAACAACACTTAGTACTCCATGTAATGTTGTGTAATTAACATATCAAATTATTACAGCTTTACAATTTTATTAAAAACAATCTACTCAAAAGACTGCAATAGGCAAGACAGACAAATTTCTGCTTAATGAACTTCAGAACATCTGTTTAACCAAATTTTATAAACCTGTCTGCAGAAAGAGCAATCTTTCCTTGCAGAAGACTTTTTTAAAGCATAACAGATAGACAAAGTAGACATTTCTAATATAGTTATAACTAATGAACAGGAAAACCCCAGTAACAATGAAAAAAAAAAATTATGATAGTATTTCTGTAATTCAAACCAACTAATACAGGAGATAACAGACTGACTGGAAACAAAGGAACACCAGATTGTCCGCATTAAATATTTTACAGTGACATAACTGGGAAAAAAAACCAAGTCGCTTTATGATGGTCAAGATACCTCCCCTGTAAAATTTTTGAAGTCCTTTGAAATAATTGCTTAAACATCTGACATTAAATGTGCATTGATTTTACTCAGCAAGCTCTAAAGGATATGCCTGCAAGCAAGGTAATGAATAACTGTATCGATCCATCTGTTATTTTCTCAGATTTCCTGAAGTTTCCTTTGGTTTTCTTTTTGGTTTTCTTTTTTTTACTGCTATTGTGTTTAATAATCTGATTACCTGTTCCAACATGGTGCATTAAAGCTACGAGTCTAAGATTAAAAGGGAAGAGGAAAATAAATAAATTCCATTTTGTTTTCTTTTGATACTCACTGCTGTGATACAAACTACCCAATTTCCAAAATACAGATGAGAATTTGCTAATAAGGAGTAATGCCTGTGTTAAGGCATTTTCATTACAGAAAATATACACCCTTGGTTGGTGCTGGAAAAAGACTTTTAAGGGGGTGGAGGGGTGGACACAGCAGAGAGTAAGAAACCTATTCCCTAGGAAACAAGAGATCCCATGAGACAAGTAGATACCTTCCCAGTAATTAACAACCGTGAAAAACAAAGACTATAAGATTTGAAGCACCAAACCACTTCTAGTTATTTTTAGGGGGGGGAATACTTTCCCCCTTCCACATGCACTCCCCTCTCCTCCTCTTTTTTTTTTTTTTTTTTTTTTTTTAATCGCTTTGGGAAATAAGCATCCTTTTTAGGGAAGAGTGGCTGGAAAGCTGGCTCACAGAAACTTTGGGGATGTTGGTCGACAGTCAGTTTAATCATCCCAAACTTTAAATAAATACCCCACACATACACAGAGACTCCAATTCCACAACTAGATGAACCCAAAACTTTCCAAAAAGTCCAAGTATGCTTTTCAATGAACAGAGAAATGTACTCCCCCAAACTCAAGCATCCTGGATGTCTGTGCATACCTCCTGTAGGTGAGAGACTGTGGGTGAAGTTGCCAGCGCAGTATTTTTATACACAGAAAGTAGAAAAGTTCCTATTGTGGCTCTGAAGGCTTCAGGGGAGGAGGAGCAGGAGGAGCATTTTGCTAAGTAAAGCTCCAACAACACAAAAATAATACTCTTCTAAATTTTACTTTTGATCAGCTAACATTTTCTGACAAGTTACTTATTTGAAATTGCCTTTGCCAGATCAGGTGGAAAGTTCCCCAAAGTAGCCCTAACATTATGTTCCTAATACCACCACACTGCTTCTGAGCTATTTCCGTGCTAGCTCCATGGAAACAAAGACATAATTGTTCATTCAAAAGGCTGCTGAAATTTCCATTACAAAATACGCTTATAAAAAGCCTTTACTTTGTGTTTTTATTATGAGAAGGAGAAGAGAAACTAGGTTATTTTCTGTTCTTTACTGCAAGCTTTAGAGACTTGTGTACAGATTTAACCAGCACCATTGCTGTAGTAAAAAATTAATTCTGATGAAGCTTAGCAAACTTTGTACAATTAAGAAATCCAGTTATGGCTGATGACTTCATTTAAGTTTCAGGGTTATTTGCTATGTCAATCATCACACTGAGAAAACAGAATAAAAACATGTATGTGACTTTATTTGATCATAAATTTGGCATTAAACTGTTAAACCATAAGTGGGTTTAGAGAATTAGTATAAAGTATTAATATTTATATATTCTTTATGTAATGTTTCTAAGAAAAAGATATTACAGCTTTCCTGCTGCCAAAACTTCATTTATATTTAACTGATGCCCCTCCACATCAAGAACACCTGTAAGAATGCCTTTCATTCCTCAAGTCTTCCACCTTGCAAGATAATATTCTTCTACCCCTTTACTTTGATTTATGCCCTTTGTCTCTCATGAGAAATTTCTGCCTAAAAGGATATATGATTAAAAAGACTATCCATTGTAAAAATGTTTTCCTCTGGTTCCTGCATACAGAAAAGTGAATACCATTACACTGATCATACAAAATTACTCACCATAGTCATCGTTTTATCAGATGGGAGAACACCAAGAAAAAATACCTTATGTCACAATATAGTTCATAAATATCTCCAATCAAAAGTAATGTAAGACCTAAGTTCTACTACTCTACAACAAAGACATTAAGAACAAAAACAGGGACAGTAAGCAAAAGTTCACATCAGCTGCAGAAACCTTACAAAAATAATCAGTGGAATGAGCTCTATTTCCATGTGACAGCTTGATTATAGCCATGTTCAAACCCCTACTTACATGATGGTTACACTGTAACACTCAGAAAATCCCTGTTCCTATGGGGTTCTACGTTAAGGACCTGATGCTGAAATTAATATACCAAATTAATTATACCAAATTAATATACCAAAATTATTTTACCAAATATCTGCTCTGGACTGAAAACCTGTGACAGTGTATTGCCAAAACAGCAATGGGGGGAAAAAAATTGCATCCTTACAGTCACTTCCTGGAAAACCTCTAGTTCGCTTTTTGCTGAAAAGTATCTTAAAACGCAGCAGTTATCAGAATGCATTTTTGCTTTTGTATTGAAATTTAAGCAAATTATAAAGTCCTTCCAAAGAAACGTGTTTGCCTGTTCTTAGATTTGCTAAAGATCATATAAACACATCAAAAATCTTGATTTCAAAATGTGTAATAAGAAGACATGGATACTCTACTACTCCTCCTCCTGGGTAAATTGATAGATATAGTGGCTTTATACTCTATTAAAAACGTACATCTCATTTTTAATTTGCCTGGTCACAGCTTGTGGCCGTTTGTTCTTCTGATGTTTTTTGTCACTAAGTTAATAAGACTTTTAGAAACTCTTACCACAAAGAATTCCCTACACGCTTCAAATGAACTCACACCTCATCTTCTTTGATAAGTTCATTTGACTGAGCTTTATGTCTTTTCTTGCAAGATATTCTCTCACAGACATGAAAAGAAATTACTTTTGAAGGCTGGGGGGGTGGTGGTGGTGGGATTAAAATGAAGAAGCTCTAGGCATACCAGAGAATGAAAGAAAAGGAAAATAAAGAAGTATGATATATGAATTGTTACAGAGAATCTTACATGAGCATACATTTTAAAAGAATTTATGCACAAATACTTGACAAGAGAGAAGTGAAAAGGAAAGAAGAATTGGAAGAAGCTAACCATTTACCTTCACAACTTTGTACTTCCTTCAACAGCAAACAAAAGATAAACAAATGCATAATGAAAAATTTGTTCTCCTAAGTGACACTCAAGTTACCTTACATGAAAATAAACAAGAAAACCCCCTCTCAAATCACACTTTTTACTTTTGTTCTTATGAAAAAAAATGCATCTCAAGAGTTCCTCACTCATTCTAGCCGAGCAAGTGAAAAAACCTTAACGACATTTAATTTTGTCAAAATTGTTAACGGTCTCAAGTATTTTTCTTCCATGCAACCTTAATGAAGATACAAAGAAGGTCATCTCTTCAGTCCCTCCTCCCCTTGCTCCTACTGAAAAATGTCCCTATCTTCTTCCTTCCTAACTCACTGTTCTTTCTTCCTCATATTATTCTCCTACTTCTTGGTAGTTATGCAAGTTCCTTTTCATCCATGAATACAGCCAAATAACAGTATTCAAGATTTGTTTATAAAACCAACATTAACAGTTTAACTTTTAGTTCTATTATGTTCTTAATTAATTCTAAAATAGCTTTCTTTTTGTATTCACTTGTTGAACTGGGAAGAATTTTTCTGAAGATGTACCAGAAGAAGAATCACTGAAATTGCTGTAATTACTGAACACATCTAATTTATGTAACAGAAATACATAAAAATATGCATGGAAACACAAGAAACAGTTTATTTATGTGGATTATATGTTAATGTTTAGTATTACCCGTATATTGGTTTCTAAATGCTCTTTTATTTGCTATTCCCTGTTCACGAATTTACTTTGTTTCCCTATGCATAGGCAACTCCCCAGAGAACAATGGTTATGTCTACACATGTACTGCTTTTGCCTCTTTTTCAAAACCCTGAAGAGAATTTAACAGAATTCCAATGTGGCCCTTTTGGGGCCATTAGGCCGTTCTTTCAGCCATATGTTTTTTAAGTTTCACTTTTATGTAAATAAATTTACATTAATCTAATTCTTGAAATGTCTCTATCAAAACAGTGTAATTCCCAAGATTTACAAGAGGAAAAAATTACTATAATTTTGAGTGAAAATACAATACATGCCTTTCAGTCCATCCCTTAAAGTTATCTAGCCCAGAAATTCAGTACCTAAAGGAAGTGTTGTAGCTTTACAGGACTCTGTTTTTCCTATACATTCACTACAGATTCTCCAAGTTACCTCTGTGGTGAAGATCCGCCACTTCACAAATGGTTAATTTCCTATGTGAACAGGAATCAAAAATATGTACTATTAAGCAGACTTGTCCCCAAGTTACAAAATAAGTGCAACCTTCTTGGGTTTATAGGCTGTTCATGCTTTGCCATTTGAAAATGACGTATACATATATACAATATCTACCTCACCCTGCAGAGCTCTGATATTATTTGGAACATACGAAGAGGATTGTTACCTTGAACAGTAATGTGAATTTTGAACAGATTTTTCATTTTAAAAAGTAAATAGATATGCAAAAATTAAGAATTCCCCAAGGTTCAGTTCAGTTTTCCAGTGGTAAAGGAAAACTTCGTTTAGAAATAGGACTGATTCTTCCCCATACAATTTGTATTTAAATATAATAGTGTTGATGAACTGACCATGTTACAGTCTGAGTATTTTAATAAACATTTAATTAGTAAGCTTAAAATGCATAGTGTTTCCAAAGAAATTTCTGGATTAACACACTTATTATCCAAGCAAGAAGCCAGCACAGCAGCATTTTCACAGCTCTTAGCTTTACACGCCAGCACAGGGTTGGAGCCTGAACCATCACAAAACTGACAACATAAAAAATAGGCACAGACAAACAAAATAAAATGAATAAACCTGTTATACACTCAAATCAGAGACACTGTGAGTCCCAGGGATGCTACTATATTGATGAACATCACTTCTGCTACACTTGCTGTTCTGACATTTTGCACATTCTGCAATAATGCCTAGTTTTCGGGGTTGGTTTATAAAGTACTCCCACATGTAAGGAACATAAATAATTCTACCACCATTACAATGCTAAAATCAGCATTAAACAACGGGACATTTTGACACTAAATATACAGAGGTTGCATTCAGTAAAAGGAAAAAAAAAACCAAAACACAACAAACCCACCAAAAAAAAAAAAAAAAAAAAAAAAAAAAAAAAAAAAAAAGTAAACAAAAAAAACCTCCCACTCTGACTGAAGCCAAAATCCCTCCTCCTTTAACCAGCTATTCTTACCTGGTATTAGCTCCATAGCACGGGACCTCTCTCAGTTATGCCCTTTAGGATGACACAAGCTGCAATAGCTGGAGAAGTAAAGTAGCTTAACCTGGAGAAGGACATCTTCAGTCAAGAACATCCTCTAAGAATTTAACACTTCCCAGAATGAAGAAAGCTTAAGAAGAATTATGGTGGCACCAAAAAGCATTCAATGTAGTGCAGTTGGCACTGGCAATTACGTGGGCTTTAGGCTCAAAAGCAAAGCCATGCAGGCAATGCTGGAGGGAAGCAGCTCTCCAACAGCTCATGAGCAAAAGACTATCAGCACTATACTTGATTTCTTATGATGCAAGTACAGAGCTTTTCTGAAGCCCAGCAAAATGAAAGTGTGCATAAACATGGATTCAAGGTAACAGACAAAATTCTCCAACCTCTGACAGACCCTCCAAGTTAAAGCAACATAACTTACCTGACGAGTTGCTTGATCCACACATTGAAATTTTACTGAATTCACACAGTATTTTTACAGGCCTCATGCTACTCCATTTACTCTTACACCTCCTCCTTTCATCTCATACTTAGCTTCCAAAATAAATGACACAGAAATCCTACAGACAAACGCTGTATATGTACATGGCATAGCTAGGAGGGTTTTGGTATTAGGAAGCTACAGGAGGCCTTGTGTAGGAGTGGCTGTGAACTTCCCTTGGCTGATCACAACCAGTTTCCTGCTGGCTCCAAAACCACTGTGAGTTAACCTGTCACATCCCAAAACAGCACACATACCCTCCTCAAGCAGAATGCTGATCCTCTGCTTGGGTGTCTGTAAGCCAGAGACAGCAGCCGTAGGGACAGGCAACAACATGTACTTGGGGTGATGTAGAGCTCTCTACAGAAGGCATGTGCACCCCCTGAGGGACAGCAGCCATGGGCAACTCACACTGGGGCTGACACCATGAGGGACGGCCATTGAGGGCAATCATGTCAGAGGAAAACCTGAAGCAGCCCTGTGTAGTAGGCGAAAACTATTAATAAGCAAAGAGCCACAGGAAAAAAATGAGCAAGCGAAACACAGCAGAGGAGGTCACTAAGAAGCAAGAATTGATGGACAGAAATCATAATTCATAATCATAATTGCTCAGGTGAGTAGCTCAAGAGAGGACGCCTTCAACACCTGAGCGGGGGAAGCTCAGCGTACAGGAGCCTCAGTTCAGAACGGCAAGAGCCACTGAGAGAGCCTCAGGTCCTGGACAGGACTTGCCCAGGAGCCGGCAGCTCAGCTGACGCGAGCAGCTGACTCACAGGGGGCGGAGTCAGGAGGGACAGCACCAGCCCTGACTGGTTAAAAACCTGCCCCAGGGAGCGCAAGCGACCAGGATGGGTTGAGGCAGTTTGTGCGGGCAGGTGAGCGGGATGGTGAGCACCGGTCGTATGACCAGGGCCCGGTCTGGGAGCTCTGCTCTGGCTGCCCCGGCGGTGGCCAGCGTAGGCACCCAGACAGAGCCGATGAGAGGGGAGGCTGCAGTGCAGAGCTCGGAGTGTAGAGAGTGCCTGCACTGGTCTTGTGAGGGAACGGTGCCAAATGGGCAGGGCTGCACTCGGTGCTCCCTGGTGGACGTCCTCCTGCAGCAGGGGCTGAGCTGTGGGATGCTACTAATAGGCTGCAAGATGTCAGGGAAGCTGAAAGGAAGCAGCACTGCTTGCTCCAGGCCCAAACTGTGCAGGGGCCTCAAGCATCCACTGTAGCTCATGGAGGAAAGAAAGAGGCCGTCAACCCAGGAAGCTGGGAAATAGTAACAAAAAAAAAAAAAACAACAACAAAAAAAGGAGGAAGAGGACAATTAAAAGCAAGGGGCTTCCTCCTAAATCTGTTGTTCCCACCCAAAACAGCTTTGCTGTCCTCCAGGGGGCTAATGAGGAAACACACTCGCACCAGAAACAACCTGCTGATGCACTGGTAAAGAAAATCACTACTGGTGCTGCCAGGAAAAAGTGGTGGGTCGTAGTAGTAGCAGACTCTACATTGAAAGGCACAGAGGCACCCATCTGTCCGCTTGACCCAGTCTCAAGGGAGGTGTGTTGCCTGCCAGGTGCAAGGATCAGAATGTTGCAGAGAGGCCGCCTGCTCTAGTAACTCCAACTATTACGCACTTCTAGTGATCCATGTGGGTGCTAGTGATAAAGACAGTAGTAGCCCAGAGAACATAAAGAAGGACTAATGAGGCCCGGGAGAGGTGGTTAGGGGCTCTGGAGCTCAGATGGTCTTTTCATCAATTCTCCAAGATACAGGGGAGGACCCTAAAAAGGCTAGGAGGATTGGCCAGGTTAATAGAGGGTTAGAAGGGTGGTGCCATAGTCAGGGGTTTGGGTGTCTTAAACACAGGATGCAAGTTAGTAGGCCAGGTCTACTGGGGGCTGATGGAGCTGGTCTGACGAAGAAGGGAAAGTGTGTTTTTTTGGTAGGAGGCTTGCCAGACTGAGCAAGGTTGCTTTAAACTAGATGTGTTGGGGGAGGGGGGCATCATTCCATCCCAACTCTGCCAGTCACTTGCCAGCACCTATAATAAATGCTTGGAACAATGCAGGGATATTCCAGCCACTCCAGGCAATGAGCCGGCTTCATCTGGAGCTCGGCTCAGATGCCTCTATACAAACGCCTGTAGTAGGGGGAATAAACAAGAGGAATTAGAGATGTGTATATCTATGGGGATATGACACCATTGGCATCATGGAAACATGGTGGGATGGCTCCTACGACTGGAGTGTTGGGATGGAAGGTTATAAGCTCTTTAGCAAAGACAGACTGGGCAGAAAGGGAGGGAGTGTAGCTATTTACATCAATGACAAGCTGTAGAGTATGGAACTCTGCCTGGCAATGGGTGATGGGCCAACTGAGAGTCTGTGGACTTAGGGTTAAAGGGAGAACTTTATGATGGGGGACATTACTACGGGTGTCTGCTACAGGGCACCTGATCAGATGGACTCTGGACAAAGTGCTCTACGGACAGATAGGAGCAGCCTCACACTCCTGTATCCTTTTCCTCATGGGGGACTTCAACCACCCTGATACCTGTCGGAGGGACAGTACAGCCTGGCACAAGCAATCCAGGAGGTTCCTCGATTGTGTGGAAGACAAATCCCTCTTGCAAGTGATAGAGAAGCTGACAAGGAGAGGTGCCATGCTTGACCTCGTGCTCACCAACAGGGAAGGGCTGGTTGGGAATGTGACGCTCCAGGGCAGCGTTAGTTGCAGCGATCATAAGATGGTTGAATTCAAGATCCTCAGGACAGTGAGAAGAGCGTGCAGCAAGCTCACTGCCCTGGACTTCAAGAGAGCAGACTTTGGCCTCTTCAGGAACCTGCTTAGTAAGGTTCCATGGGATATAGCCCTAGAGGGCAGGGGTGCCCAAGACTGCTGGTTGATATTCAAGGATCACTCGCTACAAGCTCAGGAGTGTTGCATCCCAACTAGAAGGAAGTGCAGCAGGAGGGCCAGGAGACCTCCTTGGATGGATAAGGAGCTGCTCAGGAAAATTCAAAGGAAAAAAGAGGCTTAAAAAAGGTGGAAGCAAGGACAGGCAGCCTGGGAAGAATAGAGGGATGTTGTTCGGGAAGCTAGGGACCAGGTGAGGAAGGCTAAGGCCCAGTTAGAATTGAACTTGGCTAGGGATGTGAAGGAGAACAGGAAGGGATTCTATAGGTACGTAGAGAATAAAAGACAGACTAGGGACAACGTAGGCCCCCTCCGGAAGCTCTCAGGAGAACTGGCTACCCTGGATTTGAGAAGGCTGAGGTTCTTAATGACTTCCTTGCTTCGGTCTTCACTGGCAAAAGCTCTGACTGCACCACCCAAGCCTTGGAAGGCAGATGGAGGGACTGTGAGAATGAAGACCCTAGGCCCACTGTAGGAGAGGATCAGGTTCGAGACCATATTAAGAACCTGAACATACACAAGTCCATGGGACCTGATGAAATCCGTCCGTGGGACCTGAAGGAGCTGGCGAATGAAGTTGCTAAGCCACTGGCCATCATAGTTGAAAAATCATGGCAGTCAGGTGAAGTTCCCGACAACTGGAAAAAGGGAAATATAACCCCCATTTTCAAGAGGGGAAAATGGATGACCCAGGGAATTACAGACCAGTCAGTCTCACCTCTGTGCCTGGCAAAAACTTGGAGCACACTCTCCTGGAAGGCATGCTAAGGCACATGAAAAACAACAAGGTGCTTGGTCACAGCCAGCATGGCTTCACTAAAGGGAAATCCTGCCTGACCAATTTGGTGGCCTTCTATGATGGGGCTACGGAACTCATGGGCAGGGGTAGAGCACTTGACGTCATCTACCTGGACTTGTGCGAAGCGTTCGACACTGTTCCACACGACATCCTTGTCTCTAAATTGGAGAGACATCAATTTGATGGTGGACCACTCGGTGGATAAAGAACTGGCTGGATGGCAGCACACAAAGAGTTGTGGTCAATGGCTCAATGTCCGTCGGGAGACTGGTAACGAGTGGTGTCCCTCAGGGATCGGTGTTGGGACCGGTCTTGTTCAACATCTTTGTCGGTGACATGGACAGTGGGATTGACTGCGCCCTCAGCAAGTTTGCCGATGACACCAAGCTGTGTGGTTTGGTTGATATGCTGGAGGGAAGAGATGCCATCCAGAGGGACCTTGACACACTTGTGAGGTGGGCTGATGCCAACCTTATGAAGTTTAACCATGCCAAGTGCAAATCCTACACCTGAGTCGGAGCAATCCCAGGAACGGCTACAGGTTGGGCAGAGAAGAGATTCAGAGCAGCACTGCAGAGAAGGACTTGGGGGTGTTGGTCAATGCGAAAATGAACATGAGCCTGCTTCACTGTGCGCTCACAGCACAGGAAGCCAACCATATCCTGGGCTGCATCAAAAGGAGTGTGACCAGCAGGTTGAAGGAGGTGATCCTGCCCCTCTACTCTGCTCTTGTGAGACCTCACTTGGAGTATTGTGTGCAGTTCTGGTGTCCTCAACATAAAAAGGACATGGAACTGCTGGAACAAGTTCAGAGGAGGGCCACAAGGATGAGCAGGGGAATGGAGCACCTTCCGTATGAAGACAGGCTGAGAAAGTTGGGGCTGTTCAGCCTGGAGAAGAGAAGGCTGCATGGAGACCTCCACAGCAGCCTTCCAGTATCCGGAGGGGGCCTATAAGGATGCTGAGGATGGACTATTCATTAGGGACTGTAGTGATAGGACAAGGGGTAACGGATTAAAACTTAAACAGGGGAAGTTTAGATTGGATATAAGGAAGAAATTCTTTACTGAGAGGGTGGTGAGGCACTGGAATGGGTTGCGCAGGGAAGTTTTGAATGCTCAATCTCTGGTGGTGTTGAAGTCCGGGTTGGGCAGAGTCTTGGGTGAGATGGTTTATTGTGAGGTGTCCCTGCCCATGGCAGGGCGGTTGGAACTATCCAACCAATCTTAAGTTTCCAACCCTAACTATTCTGTGATTCTATGATAACACAAAGGACCCCGACTAAGCTGCCCATGGCCTGTTGGAGGGACTGGGATGAACCCAGTGGAATGCACAGGGTCAGGAGGCAAGGTAGGGCTGGGGGATTACAGTTATTTAGATGCCCTCCTGTCTTTGGCAGGTGGAAGAAAGTGTTTATGTAAGAGTTGTATTATTTAGTTCTCCTCAATACCCAAATCCACGATCAAAATTCTTAATAGTCTATAAATTAAGTAAAAAATCCCCAAGACAAGGCCATTTTGCCCTTGACACCTTAACAGATAGGCAGACTACTGCCTTTACTCAGGCTTTTGCTAAGAGATGGAAGCACTAGATCAGAACATGCAACCCACAAGGGCACCTAAGCATTTGACTTTGTAACTATAAGAAAAACTACACTAGTAATGGAGCAATAGTAATCCTTTCAAAAATCCTATCAGTCCATAATCCATTCTTCTACTAACTGTAAGTCTCTATGCAGTAACAGATTTGAAGATGTGGTTGATTAATGACTGGAGGCAATCCCTCTATGCAAGCTGGTTCACCTGACTTCAAACACTTTTATTAACTAGAGATAGAACACTTTGAAGAGAAGGAAAATCAAATAATGGTTCAAACTGAGAACACTATCTGAAGCTAATATACGAAAAAAGAAAAAAAGGTGGGAAAAGTACAATTTGTAGAGACATGTCCCAAGAACCAGACCTCAGAGAAATGGTTACTTTTTGTCTTCATTATCATATTATAGAGAACTTCATAATCCTGCCTAAAACTATTTTCAGTTACGATCACATAACTGTTCTATTTTATTTACAGAAACGTCAGATCAAAGTAATTGATTTATGCATGGAAAGGTATTTTAGATAGCTGATGAAGGAACTGTTGGCAAAGTGACTTAACTATTGAGCCTGGTTTCTTGGTTTTATTTAAGCAATTCATTATTTCATTTTCAGAGATAAGAACCTGTCTATGCAATTATAATAACAAGTGCCTTGTGAGGTGAAGCATTTACTAGGAATTTACATATTACAGTATAGTCAAGTTGCATGCATTCCATACAGAACTACAAAGCATAACTCAACATTGCATACACAAATCCTAGATACTAAGTGACTCAAAAGGCATAAAGATTTGTTTCTTGTTTTAGCTTTGCCTCTATTTCACCATAGTACACTTGAAAATTGTCATGGTAGAACATATAAAGTATAATATTCATGTTCTCAATTTATTCACTGCCTTTTTTACCACTGCAATTCTCAAACCTGTGTTTGTAATTACTTCCAGCATTTCCACCTGCTTCCACTGTCAGCTGCCCTTACATTACGCTTATTAAGCATTAAGAAAAGAGCCTCTAGTATCCCCCAGGCCCTTGTGTCTCACTGTTCTGTGCCTGTTCTAAACGACCTTGCTGTAATGCAACCAGGGATACACAATGGTGTCTTTTGCCCAGGCCCAGCTGGCTTCCGCTTGACTCCTTTCTCTGAGCACACACAATGCTGAAAGAATGAAAATTTTTGTGAAAAAACTTTACAGATTTTCATAGGTAACAAAACTATTTACATAGAAACTGTCACACAAAACTAAACATACAAATATTTCCTTTGTAATATTTTTTTTTAGATCTGGAAAGAGAAACACTTCAAAGATAAAAGAATTTTTCATGTCAAACCATCAATTATTTTAATTCTGCAAAGAAAATATATTATTGTAGCTTTTTATTAGAAATATTATTTACTAAATGTCTGCATTAAAAAGATTGTGGAGTCAACTACACGTATTCCATTTAACTACTTTTTCAAGACTTATCTTTTTCAAAATTGTGAAAAGGTTTTGCTTAGCCTGCCTTTTCAATGACTCAAAACAAGGAACCAAGCATTTATTCAAAGAAATTATTTAAGAAAGAGAAGAACATTCCCTCAAGGAAGAACACACTTCTTCATAACATATTTGAGATTTTGTCCTTCTCTTCTAGACAAACTATCCATCTGGAACATGAAAAGTTTTTGAGCTTATATTCTTATAGTAGCGCCTTAAAAATTTCCTGCATCAATAAAATCATTGCAATGCCACAGAAACCATGGAACAGAGTGTAACTTTCACTATCAGGACTGATTAGTCCGACTCTTTTGAAAAAGTACACAGCAGTGATAAACACTTGGCTTGTCAAATACAAGAGCTTTGAGAAAAACACGGAGATTATATTTAATTTTTTAATATCACAAAACCATTAAGAATAATTAGAAAAGTCAAACAATGTTCTGTATTTCAGCAAATTCTACAGGCAACTCAGGAAGTGTGCAAGACCATCCAACCAAGGTATGGCAATGGTGAGCAGCCCAGGCATTGGTAGCTAACCCATTTAGTTTTCATGTTCTACCATGCATGAGCAGCCCCCTTCTCACATAGGGGCAGGGGCAAAGCAACTGAGGCCTAAAGCAATTTGGCTAGATTTAGTGACAAGTACCTGGAAACTGTGTAAGAGATCAAAAAAACAAAGCAAAGCAAAACAAAACAAAGCACAATGACAGTTTTCCCTTTCTTTTTAATTTTTTCTTCTTTTTACCTTGCCTTCCTTTCTCTTCAGCAATATAAGTAGAAGTTTAATAATATTCAGCAATATCTAATGGAACAAGTTAAAACAAAGACTTGAAAGATTTGGAAGCAATGAGGTTTTCACTGTTCTTTAAGGTAAGTAAATGTGAAATCCCATAGCGTTCTGATGCAACTCCCTTAAGATGTCTGATCTCAGTTAACATTAAAAAAAAAAAACCAAAAAAAAAAAAAAACCATAAGCCAGAACATAGAAAGCAAGTGTCACAGGTTAAAAAAGACTTGAACAATAAAACATGAAACTTATCTCACATCTTTATAAATCAAATCTGTTCATAATCTGTAAGACTGTATTCCAGTAACAAACACCTTTAACATGAATAATAAAATTAAGTAATTCACACAAATTTTACAGTTCTAGTTTATAGATTTTACAAGAGAGGTAAATTAAGTTAGAACACCTAGAAATTCACTGGAAAGTAAAAGAAAATAACTCAGAAAACCTACTGTGTTTCAAGCACTTACACCCATTGTAAGACAGTAAAATAGCAAGAGCTACAGTCCCAGATTCCCTCAGCAACAACAAGGAATTATATCTGAAAATGAAGTGCAGAGAGAGGCAAACCTGGAAATGAGAAGCAGTGATACCAGAGCAGCAGGCCGAAGCTAATCACAAATTACAAAGCACATATCAATTACCATTACTGAAAGTATTACAATAAGAAGCCCTGTAACTAACCCCCCAAAATACTGAAGAGCATCAGTCTTCTGAGTTTGCTTCCCAACACATGCATTGGGGCCACAAGCCACATATCTTTGTCTAAAGGAGCCTGAGTGTATTGCTGTTGAAAATAAGACAAAAAGTAAAACAAACAAAAAAGAACCCCAAACAACAACCAACCAAACAAACAAAAAAACAACCCACACACCAAAAAAACCCAAAGCTTATGCTATTAAAAGTTCCATTAGACTGCTCTTTCTGATAAACTTGTAAAAATATGCAAGTTTCTGTATTATTTCCTATAATGATTATAGCAAGCCATCACCTGAAAGCTAAGGGCTTTACCACAAAATCTCCATGTAAATCAAATATACGCTGAGGTTTTGTTCGGTTTTCACCTTTCTTTCAAATTGCACGAGCACATTGGTTTTTAAACGTAAATTGGTTTTTAATCTTAAAATATAGTTTAGGCTGCAGGACAGATCACAAGGTGCCCTATGAAGTGTTCTGCAAGCTAGAAATCAGCAGTGTACTTTGAAAAGAAGTCAGTACTATTTATACAAGATTGGGAAGAAAACAACATAGTTCTCTAAAAAAGCCAGAAGGGGCCAGGAAGAATAAAAGCTGAGTTGTATCAATGGCAGCATGCCAGTCTGACAGTCACTGAGTAAGTACGTTAGTTCATCATTGACCGATCTGCTATTAAACTGAGGATTTTATATTCAAAAAGAAAAATCAAACTAAACTCACTAAACAGACATAAAATGGTTTAAGATACAGCTGGGATAAATGGAACGCATTTGGACTAAACAGTGAAGTTTGAAGAATGTATTTTAACACAACACAGATGAGGTTACAATGATGTATTGTCACTTTGGTTAAGACAGAAATAGAAACAAAAAGAATGAACATAATTTTAACAATGATAGAGAACAAAAGAGGAAAAGCCTTTAAAATAGAAAAAAGGGAAAAAAGCATAAATTGTCAAACAAGACAGAAGAACAAAAAACAGACAAGTTTTATGCTCTTGACTATGAAAAATATGTACTAAAAGGAAACAAAAAATGTTATGTGCAATAGAAGTGAAAACGAGATCTATGATTCCCCATAAATATTAAAAGAGCAACTTGGAGGAGATAAACACCACACCCTAAAGAAAATATAGGCACACACACAAAAAAAAAAAAAAAAAAAAAAAAAACCACGTTGTTTTAAAATGGGACTCAAGTGAAATCATCTGGAGACTTCTAATCCACTAAGAAACCTGGATGGGCACAGCTTAGACTGGAACCAATACTAGAAAGTACTTTAAGGTCTTGTAGGAATGCCAGGTGGAACTTTGGTACAGTTTAAACATGCTCTTAATTTAAATATCTACACATCAGCTGCCTATGTAAGCACTTATACTTGACAGCTAAAATCTAAGCAATTCAGTCGGCGAATCCAGAGAACTACTGAGCCAGTCACATAGATCTGCATTTTATGATGATGCACATAGATGTCCGAAAAATTGCACAGACAGCAGAAACAGAGTCAGCCAGACAGCTGGTCCTCACTGAAATTCTGCAACTTTTCACTGCCACAAGGATATCACTTCGGGAGTTTAGTGAAAATGTAAATTGTTCTTTTTCAAATCACCAATTCAGGGGTTGTTGAGAAAGCTGGGTTTGTGGGCTGTCCTCATACTTGTTTTAAAGCTGTATCACCCCAGACTAATTCTACTATGAAGACAAAGGTTTAAAATAAAACAGTACCTTAGCAACTTGGTTAAAAGAGATTTAGTCAAGAACCAAGGCAGTCCAATATGAATTTTACTTTTGAGCTGCTAAAAGTAACATGTTTACAAGTTACACCTGTTTTGCTAGTTTATTATTAAAAATTCAAAGGCATATCATAGAATCACAAAATGACTGGAAGATGGGCATCATGTCAACCAGGCCAGGCAACCTCTTCAATCACAGAATAGTTAGGGTTGGAAAGGACCTTAAGAACATCTAGTGCCAACCCCCCTGCCATTGGCAGTGACACCTCACACTAAACCATGTCACCCAAGACTCCATCCAGCCTGGCCTTGAACAATGCCAGGGATGGAGCAATCAAGGCAGATGGCCTCCTCAATCAAAGCCACCTAGAGCCAGTTCCCAGGACCATGTCCAGGCAACCTCTGAATATCCCCAAAGTGAAACACTCCACCACTTCTCTGAGTAAGCTGTACCACTGTTCAGTCACAAAAAAGTGTTTCCTGTTCAGGAGAAACCTCCCATGTTTCAGCTTGTGACCTAAATATTGAATATTCCCTCTCCTTCCAAACATGAACAAACATGCCTGCAGTAATTTTCTCTATCCAGGCATTTAGTCAGTTTTGAGAACTTCAAAGCAGAAGATGATCTTCTGAGATCATCTTGAGTTCCAAGATCGTTGCTCTTGTAGATGCTGCACCCAATTACTCAAAAGTCTGTGTTGTTCTCTCCAGCATATTCCTCAACCCAAGTGATAAGTACATTTCTACGTGGCTGTTAGTGACAGCAATCTTTACAAGAAGTTCCTCTAAGAACAGGCATACTACAATGGAAATTTCGTAGAAAATCTCAGAATGAGGAGTAAAGGAAGATAGACGTAATATGACAGAAAGATGTTCACAATCATTCAAATGAAGTCTTTAACAAAGACAGCCTCATGACCAACTTAAGACAGTCCAAGAAGTCACTCCAATGAAAGAAGCAGTCTTAGGAGCTTTTCTCTAAGCATAAATTCCTATAATCTCTCACGCTGGATGAGTTTTCTAGATTTATATGTTTCACCACATGACAGCAAAACTATTCATGTTGACTGCAAGATCAAAGTCCAAAACACTATTGAACAGCAAGAAAGCATCAGATTGACCTTAACTTACTGTAAAATCTCATAATTTGTTAACATAAATACCAAAAAATTGCCAAGAAAATTCTCCTTGTGATCAACATTCTAGTCTTATTTGGGCTTGGGTTTTGTTACAGTAGGATAAGCTCAAAGTGTATTAACTTCTACCAGATTTGGCTCATTTCTCAGTTTAGGTCAGCTGACTGTAGTTCTACTTTTTCCCGCAATGACTTTCATGCAGACAATTTAGTTATGTTATGACAGGGGTCAGCAGATGGCACTATTACTCATTTTTTAATACTGCGCTTTTTACTGGTAAATATTAACAGAAACCCTTTCTGATTTGCTGTGTGTACATGTGCAAGTGTGCATACAAAAGAGAAGATCAATTTCAGAAGAACAACTCTAACATTGTACTGATGTTCAGGCTGCAGTTTATGAAAAAATCTGCCTATATAAAAATTACCTCTGTCTCAAGGTTACTGCATGTTAAGCACAAATTATGCCTGACACACACCTAAACTCATAGCACATTTTTTCTCTAATAAGAAGCAGACATGAAAGCCACAATAATTACTACTGCAATGAAGTCACATAAATCACACTCCAGCATGGGACTTCCCTTTTCCTCTATAAAGTGGAATATCTAGCAGACTCTAACAGTTGTATTACAGAATACAGACAGAAAGATAAATATTACTTACATTCTCTAGCAGTCATCCAATTCACCCCTTCCTTTCTATAAATTAACAGAGTAATTATCATATCATTGTTTATACAGGGATCATATCAGCTTTCCCCCAAATTAATTTCAAAACACTGACCAAATTTCATTTCACTGACCAAACCCAACAATTTTACCCTATTCATCTAAAACCTTACCTATATATGTAATTCGAAATGTGAATTGACAGCATTTTTCTCTTTAGCCATGTATTTCATCCTTGCTTACTATATGCATTCTGACCTCAAAATTTCTGCCTATTCAACTATTCTGAATGAATTCAGCTCTTCCATATTGCTAGTTTACTGCAAAACACATGCAATCTGGAGAAAACAAATATAATTTCTATTTAAGAAGAAGCCATTAATGGTGTAAACTAGTTTAATACAATGGAAACAGAAATATATGTATACATTTTCTTGCTATTAATGCAGCACCTTTTCCTGTAACAAAGTCATAAATCAGAGGTGTTTGCACAAAGCAGAACACTGTAAATCTTGCCAGACCAGAATTTTCCTCATCCTTGTTCACATAGCCCTCCTCTCCTCCAACTAGCTTCATGCCCGTTCAGTCTTCTGTAATCTCCATGCAATCATCTCTCCCCTACATCTAAGTGACACCGATATTCAAAGGGAATTCAGAGTGGCAAAAGGGATTAAGTTACTGCTTCAGAACTTGCTTCAGTTACAGAAACAGTCAGAGGCCTGTGGTGGCTGGAATGACAATGCTTGAGTAGAGGATAGCACAGATTACAGGATGCTACTGATGCTAAATGGCTAGAACAACACCAGGATGAGGGCGTAATTGCTGATCAGTGAAGACTGTGGAAAATTGCTGGGATGATATAAAGCAACCTTTTTTTCCCTGAACTAACTGTGCTGCTCTACATTCCCTGTCTTCTCAAGCTTTTGTTCCTGTGCAAATCATTGAAGACAAACTTGCAGAAGCAGTTCAGTAACTCAATCACAGGATGCATCTTGCCAGGTTGAGCAATGCAATCTGCTTTCTTCCCTTCACCTTGTTTTGAACTAGAATGAGGAAGAAGTACCTGAAAGTGAATGAAAAGAGCCACCAAGACCATAGAGGTCCTTCTCTGTTCATGCTTCACTTACATGTCATAATCATCAATTAACACTGACTTGTCTGGCAAACAGTCACAGCACACAGTTAAATCATCAACTTATATTTGGATGACTGCATTGAGCTCATTTTAACTGAGCAGACCAGAGACAGAGCTTGGTCAGCCAACTCTGATGGTATTTTGAAGGCCTTCAAATAATCAATACATTCAATAATGCATTAACTTCAAATATAATGACATTCAACATAAATTATGGATTTCAGTTTTCACCTAAGGTAAGAGATAATATTGAGAATTATGATGGTATCAAAATAGTAATCTTGGACTTTTAAACTCCTACTTAACCACCTGTTTTCATTCACAACAGTGTACAATAATTTCCTTCAAAACCTCAGTAACAGAAAGTGATTTATGAAGGACATTATTCAAGTAAGTGTTTATAAGATTTATATAGACAACTTGTTGCATTTTCTAGACTCCAGGAACTAAAAGTAAAATTATCAAATGTATTATGTGGGTTTGGAACCAAAACCATATATTAGAGAATGTACTTCAAGTAAATGTGTTATGTTTCAGTATAGTAAAATAAAATTGTGCATGACATATAATCTATGCATCTCTAATTTAAAAGGCAAATTTTTTAAGTTTGCATTTGAAATTCAAAGCAAAGACATTTCAAACATTTCCCTGAGCAATACATACTTTTCTGATTCTGTATTGGTATCACATCTAAAGATTTCCAAGAGATTAAAATTAGACAGACTACATGTCTTCATCTAATGAAAATTCTGGATGAGACTTTTGAGTAATTAAACATTCATTACTTTTCTCCTCAATTTTATTTTAGTTCCCAACAAATATAGGGACTGTGTTGGCCAGCTCTTCTTTTAGTTACTGGAATTATTTTTTTTCTTAATAGATTAAGGCCTTCAAAAATTTTTCATTAAGTATTTACTTCAATGTTGGAATAATCTAAAGGTATTCTCCTTTGGCAAAAATTAGTACTTTCAGATCCAAATTCCTGAAAAGCACACTTCCAACAAACTCTGTGCCCATTATTTGAATAAGACTCACATTTTTTTTTTTTTTTTTTTAATTTGGAATAAAACACAGAAGTTAAAACTCAGCTATTACAATATACAAAAGTTTACTGAATTTCAGAAGCAAAATAGAAGTGATAAATTTACTTATTTTATATTTTTGGCAGTTTCTCTTCTTGGACTGATTAGTAATTTCATAGTCACTTTTTTTTCCATCTATCTGATCTAAATAACCTAAGATTTCAATTTAAGTCCTTAATCAACCATGATACCTGAACTCTGAAATGAAGCTACAGCAGGGCCAGTGTAGTCTAGAAAAAGGAGTAAAACTCTCAAAGTGAACTGCCTAGACGTCTACTATTGTCAACATGATAAGACACCAACCAGGAATTTTAGGCTCAGTAAGATGCACCTAGAATCAATAATTTGCCACAGAATTTTTTTCATTTAACTTATTTAATTAATCTAAGACTTGAAATTACATCTTTAATCAACTCTGATAGGTGAACTCCAAAATGAAGCTACAGCACTGACAGCATAGTCTAGAAAACATAGTCAACCTGCCAAGTTTAACTTCCTAGCATGTCTACTGTGGTCAATGTCAGAAGACACCAACCATGACTTTCAGGTTCTTTTAAGATGCGTCTAGAATCAGTATTTCATGATAGAGCACTTACAAAACTTTGCATGCTCTTGAAGAATTTGTGACTTGATGAAAACTATAATTTCTAGCTAATAACTATCATTCTAGCTAAATAAAGAACATATTTCAATAGAATCACAGAATCATAGAATAGTTAGGGTTTGAAAGGACCTTAAGATCATTTGGTTCCAATCCCCCCTGCCATGGGCAGGGACACCTCACAATAAACCATCTCACCCAAGACTCTGCCCAACCCGGACTTCAACACCACCAGGGATGGAGCATTCACAACCTCCTCGGCAACCCATTCCAGTGCCTCACCACCCTCTCAGTAAAGAATTTCTTCCTTATATCAAATCTAAACTTCCCCTGTTTAAGTTTTAACCCGCTACCCCTTGTCCTGTCACTACAATCCCGGATAAAGAGTCCATCCCCAGCATCCTTGTAGGCCCCCTTCAGATACTAGAAAGTTACTATGAGGTCTCCATGCAGCCTTCTCTTCTCCAGGCTGAACAGCCCCAACTTTCTCAGCCTATCTTCATACGGAAGGTGCTCCAGTCCCCTCATCATCCTCGTGCCTCTCCTCTGGACTTGTTCCAACAGTACCATGTCCTTTTCAAGCAGAGGACACCAGAACACAATACTCCAAGTGAGGTCTCATGAGAGCAGAGTAGAGGGGCAGGATCACCTCCTTCGACCTGCTGGTCACGCTCCTCTTGATGCAGCCCAGGATATGGTTGGCTTCCTGTGCTGTGAGCGCACACTGAAGGCAGCTCATGTTCATTTTCTCATCGACCAACACCCCCAAGTCCTTCTCCACAGCGTTGCTCTGAATCTCTTCTCTGCCCAACCTGTAGCCGTGCCTGGGATTGCTCCGACTCAGGTGTAGGACCTTGCACTTGGCATGGTTAAACTTCATAAGGTTGGCATCAGCCCACCTCACAAGTGTGTCAAGGTCCCTCTGGATGGCATCCCTTCCCTCCATAGTATCAACTGAACCACACAGCTTGGTGTCATCGGCAAACTTGTTGAGGGTGCACTCAATCCCACTGTCCATGTCACCAACAAAGATGTTGAACAAGACCGGTCCCAATACCAGTCCCTGAAGGACACCACTCGTTACCAGTCTCCCGACGGACATTGAGCCATTGACCTCAACTCTTTGCGTGTGGCCATCCAGCCAGTTCTTTATCCACCGAGTGGTCCATCTGTCAAATGATGTCTTTCCAATTTAGAAACAAGGATGTCATGCTTGACAGTGTCAAATGCTTCGCACAAGTCCAGGTAAATGACATCAACTGCTCTATTCCTGTCCATCAGTTCCGTAGTCCCATCATAGAAGGCCACCAAATTGGTCAGGCAGGATTTCCCCTTAGTGAAGCCATGCTGGCTGTGACCAAGCACCTTGTTATTTTTCATGTGCCTTAGCATGCCTTCCAGGAGAATCTGCTCCAAGAGTTTGCCAGGCACAGAGGTGAGACTGACTGGTCTGTAATTCCCTGGATCATCCATTTTCCCCTTCTTGAAAATGGGGGTTATATTTCCCTTTTTCCAGTCATCGGGAACTTCATATATATTATATATATATTCTAATATATTCAAGAAAGTTGAAAGGAGGGGCAAAATGCCATCTCACAGTACAAAACAGAATAGAAATGTTCTGTTTATTACATATGTTTGGGGTTTTTTTTTTCATTTTATCATGAAATGGATTAAAAAACAGATTTCATACCTTCTCAAGAAATTACGATTTCAAATGCTGCAGTGCTTGCTCTCTAAGCAAACAATATTTGCCAAAGCAGAAGAATTTCAGGACAGGATATGGATACTTTTTTCCCACCCAGTGACAATGGTCAGTGTTTGTACTTCTAAATGCAAAGTCACCAGAAAGGTCCTCCCAGGTTTCCTTCAGTAAGCAGGAGACAGTAAAAAGGCACACTCCTAATTGACCAAGATGTAGTCAGTGAATTTCCCTATATTACTAAGTCAGTTAAAAAAAAAAAAATATTTGAAATATCAAAGCAAAACTAATTGTTGAGTCATTTCTCTGCACTACAGAAATGCTACTTCTAATGTGTCATTTATGGAGATGATTAGCACAATTTACATCTTCCTCCAGAAGGTGCAGATTGTGCTTGATTAAAATCAATGTCCTTTATATACAGTTTTCTGCAGAAACTGATAAACATTGTTGGACTATATTAAAGTTTCTGTCCTTCAGGCCTTGTATAGAGCCTCAGCACCTTGCTAGGTCTTTCTCTCTTCTTGGATACCTACTGTTTGTCCTTGCAGGAAAGACAACAGCAGATAAACCAGCAGCTAAAACTTGCCTGCAATAACACAAGTCTCTTTCTGAGAAGACCTACAGATGCTGTGCCCTGAAGGATCATTATCAAGACTTCCAGCAGAGTAAGATTCCCTGTATATAAAGCAGCACAGTAATTGCCCACGTGACAGACAAAAATCAATCAGCGAAAACAGAATTTTCTGTTGTTCTTCCTCAGTACTTGTAGCAACAAAAGGCTCCTTCCTATTTCTACTGCTACAAATTAACTACTTGTATTTAAGTGCTTAACATTTTGATTTATTAAAAAAGGTGCAGAAGGAACTCAAGCCACCAAAATTGCGGATACACTATTAAAAGTTATTCCTACCTTTAGAGAACATGGCCTAATTTTCAGAAAGAAGACAAAAGAAGAGAATATCACATATCTGTAAGCCATTCTAGATCACACCAACAAATTACCACTTATCTAGGTCAGTTTAATTCCTTGCATTTAGAACTGCCTAAATATTCAAGACTTTTATTTTTTTTAATAGCAAACAATTATTAAAACTCAATTTAGCATTACATTTGAAATTATCACATAAGCTTGGATCTTAAGTAAATACATTTTAGTAATGCTCTAATTAAGTAGCACATCTGAAATTTTAGAGATACATGCCTACAAAAGCCACTGGTTACCTGTCAAAGTCTGCTTGCTGAAGGGCTAAGTCACCCCTTGACACAGAAGTCTTTTGTGAAGAGAAAAACTTTGGAAAGTACCTAATTTTAGTCTGTCTATTATTAAAATTTATTAGTATCTTCATCTACATCATTATCAGTTCATTCAGACTTCTGAAATGGGCTAAGATACACAAAAAGTACACCACTTCCTTTTTTAATCTATGAATGTAAGTGAAGAGGCAGATCTACTAGTTCTAATGTCAAGAACCAGGAACTTAGTCAACTGAGTATCCAACCTCCTGCACTATTTTTGAGGCTGTTTTAAATTCAAAGGCAATTTTGAGGAACTGTAATCAGAACACCTGAAGTTATACATACTTACGAACAAAAGCAGTTCTAAAATACTAGACCTTGATGCTCACTGACAGAAAGGCAGCATCAGGCTCAGTAATGTGGCTTTATTTGAGGATACATTAGAATATCTTAATGTCCTTTATGAAGCATAATTGAAAAAGCACAAAGTAGAAGAAGATACACCGACTGCCTAAACACAATTAGTACAATTTAGATATTCTGAAAATATACATTTATTACTTCCATTTAAAATAAGATTATGACCTAATTTTAGAAAAATAAGTCCTCTTCAGACTCAAAAAAGGCTTTGATATTTGCAGCCTTCCCCCACAAAAGTCTCCAGAAATTAGCATATTCAGCAAAGTATACCAAATCACTAAATTGTTGTATTAAAATTGGCTCTGATTTCTTAAAATTGGCTCTGATTTCTTAATGAGAATCCTGGGGTTTATCTTAAAACCATCAACACTGGGGGTGTGGGGGCAGAGGGATAAAAAGGCAGAACCATTAGAAATCCCTGCAGTTTCTGTCTAGGGTTGCAGTCAGCCTTAGTTCTGACAACTAATTGTAAGCACCGATTTGATTTTTAGATGCAAGAAAATCTGCTCTATGGCTTTTTACAAACATCTTTTGAGAAAAGAAAAGAAAACAAGCTAAAGCTCTAAAAACCAGGCCCTGAAAACAATAATGCATTTTGATGCAAGTCCAACAAAGAGGCTTTACCAGTAGCAGTACTGGAGAATTGTGAAGTTCATTGTACCTCTGTTCGTTACAGTACTTGTACATAAAAGAAACAGAGATCTTTTCTCCACAGACACTAGAAGCCTCTTCTTAGTTCTGTACTCAACATTCTAAAAGGTAAAGACAAACAAGACATTTAAAAATACATTTTAAAATATTTAAAGCCCCAAATTATTCTTTTGTTAGATGTATTTTTCCTGGTTTAGAAAACTGCCATAATGATTGTTCAAACCAACACTTCATTTGACCTAGAAATATTTCCTGTGTTCTTTTAAATGAAAAAGTTAATGTGAGCTCCTCTTACTGACAGCCATTTAGAATTACTATCCTATTATCTGGAAGGAATCTGTAGTAATTTTATGGCATATATTTAGTCAAGAGTGAACACTAACAATTGGGGAAGAAAAAAATAATGAGGCCATTCTGGATACTTGAAGCAAGCAATAATTACGCTTACATTTTTTAGTATGTACATTAAAACTATGACAAACCAAGTACCATCAATTTAATGTCACAAAGAAAAAAGGTATTAAAGCTTATTTCACAGAATTATAGAATCATAGAATAGTTAGGGTTCGAAAGGACCTTATGATCATCTAGTTCCAACCCCCCTGCCATGGGCAGGGACACTTCACACTAAACCATGTCACCCAAGCCTCTGTCCAACTTGGCCTTAAACACCGCCAGGGATGGAGCATTCACAACTTCCCTGGGCAACCCATTTCTTCACTTGTTTTCCTTTTTTCCCCTAATGAAGCTGACTTTCCTGTCTATGGAAAAGGAATATGATCGCTTTCAACAAACATGGACATTCTTGACTCTTCTGGAAAAATTCCAGGTACCTCACAAAACGATCATTCCATATCTGGTTCAACCTGTGTGTACCTTATATCCCATCAGTGCTCTGGGAAAATGGTGGTCAGAAGCCCCTTCTGCTTTTGAGGTCTTTCTGGCAACATCTTTTCAGTATGAGAGAGTTATTCACAAACTGAAGAGCATTCACTTTGCCTTACATAACTCTATGAGCCACTGCAGACATCCTTTATGTAGACTGCTTTTTCCAGAGTACATATAAGCCTGTGGAAAAGAACCTTTGGATACTGTCCTGGGTTCAGCAGTAGCAGTCATTTTTCTCCTTCTTAATAGCCGGTGCAGCACTGTGGTTTTGACTTTCAGCCTGGGAACAGCTCTGATAACACCAATGTTTTTAGTTGCTGCTTAGTAATGTTTAGTCTGACCAAGGACTTTCTGAGTCTCATGCTCCGCCAGGAAGGAGGGGAAGGCGGGAGGAAGCAGAGACAGGACACCTGACTCAAACTAGCCAAAGAGGTATTCCATACCACAGCATGTCATGCCCACTATATAAACTGGGAGCAGTTACCTGGAAGGGCTAGATCACTGCAGTTTTCCCGGAAGGGCTAGTTCACTGCTGGGTGGGGCGAGTTATCGGTCCTTATCATTATTATAATTATGGTAGCAGTAGTGATTTGTGTTATACTTAGTTACTGGACTGTTCTTATCTCAACCCATGGGAGTTACATTCTTTTTGATTCTCCTCCCCATCCTTCCGGGAGCAGGGGGAGGGAAAGAAGGGAGGGAGGGAGAGAGAGACTGCATGGCTGATTTATGGCTGACTGGGTTTAAACCACGAGAGATACACACACATACACATTTCAAAACCAAAATCTAGAGCCACTATTAAGTCAGATCAAAGGTGATTGTACATATTTAAGATAAGGGATCAGAACAGAGCTTTCAAGCATGATTTCCTTCAAATTTCCCTTTCTCTTCCTGCCACGAGTGAAGGACTTTATTTTAACAAATCATATTATCAGTGAAGCAGGCTATTCTTTTTTCATACTTCTCAACAGAACATCCATGACAAAATGAACAACATCCAAAGCATCCTTTCATATTTTGTTTCTTATGAAGGATTTGATTAAGAAAAGATGTATCTTAGCATTCAAGAATTCCAGGCTCAGAGAGACCTAGACGTTATGCAAGATCCTTACAAAAACAGAAATGCTGGAACAACAATGGAACACAGCTCTACTGTAACCAGACAGAAATTTCTATGGAGAAGAAATCTGCTAATAAGTAAGTACTAGTTCCGTACACAAAATAGGGATTAACCTATTTTCCTCTATGTACCATCTGGTTGCTAGGCAAATGTAAGTCTCTTTTCACTTTCTACAAAATTTATACACTTATTCATATTGTGCTGAGATCTGTATTAGAGATGCTGAACTTCATATCCCATTGCATTAAAACTCACAGCTATTCCTGCATGTTTCGTATTCCCAAATACTAACTTGAATTCCCTGCTCTGTTCAACAGGTGAGTGTTACAGGAGTTAAAACCTTATAAAATACAGTAATTGTTTTTATTGCAGAAACAAATACAGAGAGAAAAGAATCAAGAAATGGACTACACTAGTTTACAGCTTTTTTTTATATGTTCAGGTTTTAGTTAACATAAAACTTTTTAAGGAAAATGGCCCAAATCAAGATGCACATTTCAAGAGACTATGAAGTCTTACATCTTTAACAATAATCACCAAAGACTTTTGCTCATTTCATAGAATAATTTATGTTGACCTTTAAATGCCAGCATAGAATTTAAAAAAAGTACTTTCTTTTAGCACAAGTACAGCCACAAAAATAAAGCTGTTCTTTTTGGACTGTTCGATACAGTATTTAGCTTTCACCTCTCCTCCACAGTTGACACACAAACCACTAAATTGCTCTCTTTCAAGCAGAAAAGCTACTAAGGATGAGCTCCACTGTCAATGAAGAAGAGCTGATATCCACAAAAGACATCACACCTACCTCTGCTATAATCTTTGAGGTGCACTAAAAGACCATGTAAGCAATTACATCTTTCATTTTGTATCTGGAATTCAAGAACTTTCCCAGGAGGATTTAGGCTTCATTTACTGTCCATTTTATACAAGAAAAGGAAAAATGCAACTGGCACAGCAAAGTGGAGTCAAACTGCTGGAGGTGATTAGAAAGATCCTCTTTCACAATCCTCTGATCTTTAAATACGTTATTCAGGTGATAAACATCTTGAATGATTTAGCCAATATTTGTACAGAAATTATGTCTTACAGGCAAGAGTATACTACAGTTGACAAGTTTATGAAGAAAGGAGTTGCTATCAGTTAAAGGCTTTCCACCAGATTAAAAATGTTCTAAGTTGTTGTGTTTAGCAGACTGCTGTTGTGTTTATTGCCTATGTTATGACATAGGTAGATCTAGATATGTCTCCTGAGCAGTGCTCATTAAAAGAAATTATGCCCCATCTTCATATATTCATTAACTGAGGTAGTATTACAAGTTAGAAATGATGAAATCCTTCAGTAAGCTAGCCACGTATCCATCAAGGCACTGATAAATGCCCAGCTAAAATGAATCAGGCACATCATCTGGATTAAAGATACGGAAATACCCATGCAGCTCCTGTACAAGCAACTGCAGTTCAACAAGACATAAACATATGTCCACAAGAGTAATTGAGAGGCCTAAACTGGGAAACAAACAAAAACAAAAACCGAACTAACCAAACAAAAAAATCACAAACAAACAGACAAACAAAATACAACTGATCTGATACTTCTTTCTGAGGCTTTCTCTGGAAACAACCAGTAACTGAGAGAGGATAGAAAATGCAGACTTCCTTGACCAGAATCTTACAGAGGACATGTTCTTCAGACAAAAGCAGGCAGAGTCAAAACAGTTTATCCACTGTACAGTGAAGTGACTGCTTATCCCCTCCTTCTCCCATAAAGAGGAAAATCATATTCAACTAGGAAGAAGACTCACATGATAACTTTATTAATCATAGCATTTATCAGCATAGCTTAGGAGTAGCCTGAGAATAGTGCTGGCAAATTAATGGATGCTGTGACAGAAATCATAGAAATCTGATCCCATGTTTCCCCATATTTTTAGTAGATCCCAAAAGAGAAGGGAAGCAAGTAAAAAAATGAGATATTTAACTAAGCAGCAGTATCTATGAAAAAAAAAATGAGGAGGTGGTTCTTAAGAGCAAAATGAGATGACTGTGAGGATACAGAACTTTTTTACAAAGGAGATATAAACCTGATTTTATTTTACTGCATTACTACACTTTTACCAGACAATACCGCATGAACACACACAGTGTCCCTTTCATGAGGTATCCCCTGAGCAAATCTGAACAGCGCTCTTGCACTGCATTCAGCCTGCACAGTGCTGAAAACAGGAACTGTCCTTAAGTAATAAAAAATAGCATGGATCTCTATCTACTGATTCATTCTGAAAGAAAAGACCAGGGCTTAAAAGACTGGAAACACTATATTCGGCAACAATTAACATGAAACCTGGTGGTTGCTACAGGACTGCACCTGGTATTAAGATGCTAGCACTAACAGTTAAGCAAGTAATTAGAACTTATATTTTTATCACATACATTCTACCTAATTCAAACAGAAGAGTCAGAATTTTAACTTCCCTGATGTTTGCTGGAAGGACTACTCAGCAACCCAGCCACAGTCCAGGAGGTTCCTCCAGTGTATGGATGATAACTTCCTCATCCAAATGGTGGATCAGCCAACCAGGAGAGGAGCGCTGCTGGATCTCATCCTCACTAACAAGGAGGGGCTGGTCGAAGCAGTAAAGGTTGAGGGCTGCCTTGGTTGCAGCGACCACGAGATGGTGGAATTCAGGATCTTGTGTGGTAGGACCAGTACAATAGCAAGTAGAATTGCAACCCTGGACTTTAGCAGGGCAAACTTTGGCCTTTTCAAGCAATTGCTAGGGGAAATCCCATGGGCAAGGCTGCTTGAAGGTAAAGGGACCCAAGATAGTTGGCTGGCATTCAAGGATTGCTTATTCCGAGCTCAAAATCAGAGCATCCCGACACGTAGGAAGTCAAGGAAGAGGGCCAGGAGACCTGCGTGGCTAAATAAGGAACTGCTGGGTATGCTCAAGTGGAAGAGGAGAGTTTACAGGTCATGGAAGGAGGGGCTGGCCACTCGGGAGGAATATAAGGCTGCTGCTAGAGGATGTAGGAAGGCAGCTAGGATGGCTAAGGCCTCCTTAGAATTAAATCTGGCAAGAGGGGTCAAGGACAGCAGAAAGAGCTTTTCCAAATACATGGCAGATAAAACTAACACCAGAGGCAAGGTAGGCCCACTGATGAACAGGATAGGTGCCCTGGTGACAGAAGATACAGAGATGGCAGAGTTATTGAATGCCTTCTTTGTCTCTGTCTACTCTGCCGGAGGCAGTCCTGAAGAGCCCTCTATCCCTGTGACCTCAGATGAAGTCAGGTCAGTGGAGCAGTTTGCCTTAGTCGATGAGGAATGGGTTAGAGACCAGTTGAGCAATCTGGACATCCACAAATCCATGGGTCCAGATAGGATGCACCCGTGGGTGCTGAGGGAACTGGCGGGAAGTCATTGCTAGACCACTCTCCATCATCTTTATCAAGTCTTGGGAAACAGGAGAGGTGCCTGAGGACTGGAGGAAAGCAAATGTCACTCCAGTCTTCAAAAAGGGCAAGAAGGAGGACCCGGGTAACTATAGACTGGTCAGCCTCACCTCCATCCCTGGGAAAGTGATGGAACACCTTATCCTTGGTGCCATCTTAAGGCATATCAAGGATAAGAGGGTTATGAGGGGCAGTCAACATGGCTTTACCAAGGGGAAGTCATGCTTGACCAACCTCATAGCCTTTTATGAGGAAATAACACGGTGGATGGATGATGGCAGAGCGGTGGATGTGGTCTACCTTGACTTCAGCAAAGCATTCGACAGTCTCCCACAGCATCCTCATAGCTAAATTGAGGAAGTGTGGTCTGAATGATCAGCTGGTGAGGTGGACTGCAAACTGGCTGAAGGAGAGAAGCCAGAGACTTGTAGTCTATGGGGCGGAGTCTAGTTGGAGGCCTGTATCTAGTGGAGTGCCTCAAGGGTCAGTACTGGGACCAGTATTATTTAATATATTCATCAACGATTTAGATGAGGGAATTGAGTGTACTATCAGCAAGTTTGCTGATGACACTAAGCTGGGAGGAGTGGCTGACACGCCAGAAGGCTGTGCTGCCATCCAGCGGGACCTGGACAGGCTGGAGAGTTGGGCAGGGAGTAACTTGATGAAATATAACAAGGGAAAGTGTAGAGTCCTGCATCTGGGCAGGAACAACCCCAGGTTCCAATATAGGTTGGGGAACGACCTGTTAGAGAGCAGTGTAGGGGAGAGGGACCTGGGGGTCCTAGTGGATGGCAGGATGACCATGAGCCAACACTGTGCCCTTGTGGCCAAGAAGGCCAATGGCATCCTGGGGTGTATTAGGAGGGGGGTGGTCAGTAGGTCGAGAGAGGTCCTCCTTCCCCTCTACTCTGCCCTGGTGAGACCGCATCTGGAATATTGTGTCCACTTCTGGGCCCCTCAGTTCAAGAAGGACAGGGACCTGCTGGAGAGAGTCCAGCGCAGGGCAACTAAGATGATTAAGGGAGTGGAGCATCTCCCTTATGAGGAAAGGCTGAGGGAGCTGGGTCTCTATAGTTTGGAGAAGAGGAGACTGCGGGGGGACCTTATTAGTGTATATAAATATATAAAGGGGGAGTGTCACGAGGATGGAGCCAGGCTCTTCTCAGTGGCAAACAATGATAGGACAAGGGGTAATGGGTACAAACTGGAACACAAGAGGTTCCACTTAAACTTGAGAAGAAACTTCTTCTCAGTGAGGGTGACGGAACACTAGAACAGGCTGCCCAGGGGGGTGGTGGAGTCTCCTTCTCTGGAGACATTCAAAACCCGCCTGGACACATTCCTGTGTAACCTCATCTAGGCATTCCTGCTCTGGCAGGGGGATTGGACTAGATGATCTTTTGAGGTCCCTTCCAATCTCTAGCATACTGTGATACTGTAATAGCTGCAAAAATAGCACATACCTACACTGAACACAACCAAGGTCCTGAACTTGGATATGCGCATATAAATACCTTCATGGACAATTAGTCATGTGCTACATAACATAATAATCATAGAATCATAGAATAGTTAGGGTTGGAATGGACCTTAAGATCATCTAGTTCCAACCCCCCTGCCACGAGCAGAGACACCCCACACTAAACCATGCCACCCAAGGCTCTGTGCAACCTGGCCTTGAAAACCACCAGGGATGAGGCATTCACAACTTCCCTGGGCAGCCCATTCCAGTGCCTCACCACCCTTACGATAAAGAACTTCCTTCTTATATCCAATCTAAACTTCCTCTGTTTAAGTTTTAACCCTTTACCCCTTGTCCTATCACTACAGTCCCTAATGAAGAGTCCCTCCCCAGCATCATCATAGGCCCCCTTCAGATGCTGGAAGGCTGCTATGAGGCCTCCATGCAGCCTTCTCTTCTTCTATGTCATAAATATAATACACAACCACTTAACACTGATGTAATTACATAGTACTATGCTGTGGTATATAATGGAAGCCATGGCTAGTAAACGTTAAATTCCAGCTGCTGAGCAATTAAGATTTACTGATATTATACCATGAGTTACACCACTGCTTGCCAGAATACTCAAATAGCCCCTGGAGTGACTGTTCAGGTATCTATAATTTGACATGTGAACCCTGGGACAGGACTTAATAAAAATATTAGGAGTTAATGCAAATTTTTCATCAGTGGCATTGTTATCTGAACACTGTAAATGAAGTGTATTATCTTACCATTTACTAAATCAGGATGACGATTCTCCTGTGAAGACATCTACAGAAACTAGTATATACACATCTCCTGTCTTTGTATGACCCTACAGAATAATAATAAGATGAAGTAATCCTTTGTTGAAATGTTAGTTTTAGAATTGAATTTAGACTTTTTACTTAAAGGGAGAAAAATGGGAGTGAGGTCAGCCTCATATTACATCCACCAGTGATAAGAATTTCTGAGTTGACTTAACGTTTATGGATGACAAAAGTTCTAATAGAAACAAAAAACCCTTCAACTATTTTGTGACACTGATACATTTAAATCTAATATAATCCAAAATATTCCCAGAGAACAAACAACTTCGTTATTCATAAAATTAATGGGTTTTTAGAACTAAATACTAGACTTGCTTATTTTAAATACACACTACCTGGGGCATATCAGATGGCATTTTAAAATATTATGGTACTAACTCAGCTTTATCTAATATGGTCTTGTCTTTAAGTGAATGACACAACAGGTAAAGAAGTTATACAACAGCAAACAATAAAGGGCTACCATTCACAATTTAACACAGTAAAAAGGTACCAAGATGAAGTGAAACATTAACTAGAACAAATTTCAGGTCTCAGTAGATTCAGTTCATTTTAGATTAACATACTGATTGTCTAGACACAAGGGGTTAAACTGTCTAATTTCATCTGCATGCAAACTGCGTCATTTTTAATTTTTGTTCAATGTGTCCTGGGTTCAGCAGTAGCAGTCATTTTTTCTCCTTCTTAGTAGCTGGTGCAGTGCTGTGGTTTTGACTTTCAGCCTGGGAACAGCTCTGATAACACCAATGTTTTTAGTTGCTGCTCAGTAACGTTTAGTCTGACCAAGGACTTTCTGAGTGTCACACTCTGCCAGGGAGGAGGGGAAGGCAGGAGGAAGCAGAGACAGGACACCTGACCCAAACTAACCAAAGAGATATTCCATACCACAGCACTTCACGCCCAGTATATAAACTGGGGGCAGTTACCCAGAAGGGCTAGATCACTGCTCAGGCTGGGCTGGATATTGGTCAGCGGGTGGTGAGCGGTTGTATTATCTTCCCTTGTTATTTCCCTTATCATTATTACTATTGGTGGTAGCAGTAGTGGTTTGTGTTATACCTTAGTTACTGGACTGTTCTTATCTCAACCCGTGGGAGTTACATTCTTTCGATTTTTCTCCCTATCCCTCTGGATGGGGAGGGAGTGAGAGAGCGAGCAGCTGCGTGGTTCTGGGTTGCCGGCTGGGCTTAAACCATGACAGGGATGGAGAGGGAGTTAATCTTTACAGCAACTTTACTTCACATTTTGTGAAAGCCAGATGTACTGGATTTAGCTATAGCAGAGTTAATTTTCTTCAGAGCATCTGATATAGAGCTGTGTGTTTGGATTTGTGCTGGAAACAGTGCTTATAATTCAGGGATATTTTAGTTATTGCTGAGTAGTGCTTACACAGAGCCAAGGCCTTTTCTGATTCTCACTCCCACCCCACCAGCAAGTGGGCTGGGTGTGCACAAAAACTTGAGAGGGGACACAGCTGGGACAGCTGACCCCAGTTGACCAAAGGCAAATCCCAGACCATATAGCATCACGCTCAGCACTAACAGCTGGCAGAAAGGAGGAAGAAGGGAGATACACGCTCTGAGTTATAGTGTGTCTTCCCAAGTAGTTGTTAGGGATTATAAAGCTCTGGTTCCCTCAAAATGGCTAAACATCTGCCTGCTGATGGGAAGTAGGCAATTAAGTCCTTATTTTGTTTTGCTCTGTGTGGCTTTTTCTTTACCTATTAAACTGTCTTTATCTCAACCCATGAGTTTTTTTCACCTTTACCCTTCTGATTCTCTCCCCCACCCCACTGAGGGGGAGTGAGTGAGCAACAGCAGTAGGGTGCTTAGCTGCCTACCAGGATAAACCCACAACAAGAGATATTCATGTTTTCAAAACCAAATTCCCCAGTGCAGTTTCTCTTCATTGGGAGGTTCTCAGGGCTCACTTTTAACATTTTGCAACAGAAGTGTTACTTCTTTTGTAAACAAAGCATGGTTTAGGTAAACCACACAGTACTTTCCACACAACTAGTCAAAATCTGCAAGTTAGTATAAATGTACAAATATAAAATTAATTTTTAAATAATTGCAGCTTTTTTTGTGTTACAGAACTGATCTCAGAAAGTTCGAATCTTTTATCAATAACCTACTGCACATTTCTTGGATTTGCTTTTGACAAGACCCAGAGTTAGCATAAGAATTTGTCCCCACAGAAGAAAGAAAGGACTGTGAAGGGTTTTCAGCATATGGTGAAGTCCTAACTGGTTGAAAACACAAAACTCCACTCTGTACTTTAGTATTACTCCAGCACCTCTTTGTGACACTAAAAATACATGATTATGCAGTGGTGTCGCAAATCCAGACAATGAAGTGTAATCTAAGCATACAATAACTTGCCCTGTCTAGATGAACAACAGCAGAAGAGCATGTCAGGGCACAGCCTTCAGTGACTAGAAAACAAATTCTATAAGCATATCATATATGACCTCCCACTTCCAATACTGCTTTGTCACAGTATCACAATCACAATGAAAGATTTAGTATTTAACTTAAGGTTGCTCTATGGTTTCTTTTTTTGATGTTTAAAAGACCTCCTACAATTTTGTGTTTAAATTTGCAGCTGACAATTTACTTTGAAGCATAAAAATGAGGTGTCTCCCTTACTCTATACAAATTTCTACAGGAATCAGTTCAATACTGTCCTGGGTTCAGCAGTAGCAGTCATTTTTTCTCCTTCTTAGTAGCTGGTGCAGTGCTGTGTTTTTGACTTTTAGCCTGGGAACAGCGCAAATAACAGCATACTATACCTTAGTTACTGGACTGTTCTTATCTCAACCCGTGGGAGTTACATTCTTTCGATTCTCCTCCCGATCCCTCTGGATGGGGAGGGAGTGAGAGAGTTTTTAGTTACTGCTAAAATGTTTTTAGTTACTGCTCAGTGATGTTTAGTCTGACCAAGGACTTTCTGAGTCTCATGCTCAGCCAGGGAGGAGGGGAAGCTGGGAGGAAGCAGAGACAGGACACTTGACCCAAACTAACCAAAGAGGTACTCCATACCACAGCACGTCATGCCCAGGATGCAAACTGAGAGTTACCCAAAAGTGCTAGTTCACTGCTCGGTTGAGCTGGGTATCGGTGGGTGGTGAGTGGTTGTATTCTCTTCCCTTGTTATTTCCCTTATTGGTGGTAGCAGTAGTGGTTTCTTTTATACCTTAGTTACTGGACTGTTCTTATCTTAACCCATGGGAGTTACATTCTTTCGATTCTCTTTCCCGTCCCTCCGGGAGCCAGGGGGAGAAAGGGGGAGAAGTGAGTGAGCGGGCTTCATGGGTCTGAGTTACTGACTGCACTTAAACCACAACAAATACCAACACGTCATTCGAACCAAGGATCATCAATATCTTCCCAATTTTCACAACAAGGCATGCCTTATGACTTAATATTATTTAACAGAAAAACTGTTCCTTAGCAAGCCCCAAACAATCTTAACATTGCATATGCTGTCTCCTTGGAAAGCTAATGAGCCAGGGCACAGAACAACTTCCTTCTTCAGTTCAGGGGCAGATACAGTTAAGTTCCTCTAGTTCAGTTTCCCATTCAGGTCAGTAATGTTTTAGTCACCAGCTTGGTTATACTGCTCTAATTTGAAACAGTTAGAAGAGAGAAGGGGGAGTAGTATTTATACATAGGCTGGTTTACATAATTAGATAAGCTTCTAAGTAAGTATAACTTCAAACCTGATCTCTTGCTCCACAGCAAAGCTGGAAGCAAACCTGTATTTCCAGGAGGTAACTGTAGCTTCCTTTCAGATTGTTAATTTTCATACAGGGAGCTGAGGAAGAAGCACTAGACATGCTGGCAGTGTACTGCTGCGGCAGGAGAATAGGCTTAGCACGTTAACAGCAATGAAAATAGAACCACTTCACATCTACATATAGCTGTATGACAAAAGGAATATCAGAATGTCCTGGGATCAGCAGTAGCAGTCATTTTTCTCCTTCTTAGTAGCTGGTGCAGTGCTGTGTTTTTTGACTTTCGGCCTGGGAACAGCGCTGATAACACCGATGTTTTTAGTTGTTGCTCAGTAATGTTTACTCTGACCAAGTGGTTTGTGTTATACCTTAGTTACTGGACTGTTCTTATCTCAACCCATGGGTGTTATATTCTTTCGATTCTCCTCCCCATCCCTCTGGGAGCAGGGGGGGAAGAAGGGGGGGAGTGAGCGAGCAGCTATGTGGTTCTGAGTTACTGGCTGGGCTTAAACCACGACACAGAAGTAAGGTCAGACTGCCAGTGTCAACAGGACTAGAGGAGAACCATATATTAATACTACCACTATCAGAAGAGACGCGTCAAAAATACTACTTCTCACCTCCCTCCTACCTCTCCCTCACGAGAGGAATTTAATTAGAGTTCTAATTAGAGCCTGTGGCCAGAAAAAGTTCTCATACTGAGGAAGTTCATAAGAACTGCTGTACTAGGTCAGACAAAAAAAAAAGAAAAAAAAAATCTATCTAGAAAATATCTGTTTATGAACAAGACTTTAAAAGATATGGCAAAAATATAAGGATAGGTCAAGGGATGTATATGCTTACCCTAATTCTACCATGCAGCATTTTCTTCAGACACTTGTATGTGATAGCTTCTGCTGCAAAAGCCCACAGTGAGTTGTCTCAGAACCTAACTCTACATAATGTTGAAAAAGATATTACTTAGTTTTGAATGCTCTCTACTTGTTAGATTAATGACAACTCCTAGTTAGAAGCAACTGCAAATCTGTTCAACTCTCCATATCATTATTTCAGCAGAACTGTACCGTGCTGGTGTGCTGCTCTGATCTTTTCCTTTTAATTGCATTTGTAACGATTCCTAAAACTTTCCTCTCTGTGACTGAGAATTAAGCTAACATTTTCATTAATCTATTTTAATTACAAGGTTTCATTCTCCGAGTAGTAACTATCATCTTAAGCATCACAGGTCTGTATGCAAAATTAGAATTACTCCCTTTCTCCATATACATGCTTATTTACATTGAACTGAAATGCCATTTTATCAGCTGGATTATTTTTACTTATCCTGAATTGCCCTATAGTGTCTGCAAACTTTGACACCTCATTATTCACTCCTCTTCTAAATGATTTAACTGAGCACAGGCCTCAGTTCTGATCCTTATGGGATTCCATTGGTGACCTCCCTTCAGTATGAAAATGGGGCATTTATTTTTGTCCTTTTCACTGAACAGCTTAACCACTTTTTACACATGTAAGAATCTCCCAATGTGCCGCAGCAGCTCAAATACTTTTAAGAGCCTTTGGTGAAAAATCTAGCCAAACACTTCAGATGGTATCAACTGCTCATATATATAGCCTCTTTAGGTCATATCCATAGCTGATACTTGAAACATACTAAAACTTTTCCAGTATTCACCCATACGCAAATTCTATACTTAATTATGATTTCCTCCCGCTTAATAGTACACTTATCAGATGTACTGAACCTATACCTCCCCTGATCCCCTCAGAACCATTTTCGTCACTACAAAGAATCACAGAATATGATTGGCAGGTTAACAAATGGTTAGAGAGGTGGTGCCATATTCAAGGTTTTGGTTACTTAGACCACGGGACTTGCTTTGGGAAGCAAGGTCTACTGGATGCTGATGGGGCCAATCTGACATAAAAGGAAAACAACTGCTTTGGACAGAAACTTGCCAGGCTGGTCAAGGCAGCTTTAAACTAGATTTGCTGGGGGAGAGGACACTGATCCATCCCAACCCTGCCAGTCACTTGCCAGCACCTATAATAAATGCTTGGAACAACGCAGGGATATCCCAGCCACTCCAGGCAATGAGCCGGCTTCATTTGGAGCTCGGCTCAGATGCCTCTATACAAACGCCTGTAGTAGGGGGAATAAACAAGAGGAATTAGAGATGTGTATATCTATGGGGATATGACACCATTGGCATCATGGAAACATGGTGGGATGGCTCCTACGACTGGAGTGTTGGGATGGAAGGTTATAAGCTCTTTAGCAAAGACAGACTGGGCAGAAAGGGAGGGAGTGTAGCTATTTACATCAATGACAAGCTGTAGAGTATGGAACTCTGCCTGGGAATGGGTGATGGGCCAACTGAGAGTCTGTGGACTTAGGGTTAAAGGGAGAACTTTATGATGGGGGACATTACTATGGGTGTCTGCTACAGGGCACCTGATCAGACGGACTCTGGACAAAGTGCTCTACGGACAGATAGGAGCAGCCTCACACTCCTGTATCCTTTTCCTCATGGGGGACTTCAACCACCCTGATACCTGTCGGAGGGACAGTACAGCCTGGCACAAGCAATCCAGGAGGTTCCTCGATTGTGTGGAAGACAAATCCCTCTTGCAAGTGATAGAGAAGCTGACAAGGAGAGGTGCCATGCTTGACCTCGTGCTCACCAACAGGGAAGGGCTGGTTGGGAATGTGACGCTCCAGGGCAGCGTTGGTTGCAGCGATCATAAGATGGTTGAATTCAAGATCCTCAGGACAGTGAGAAGAGCGTGCAGCAAGCTCACTGCCCTGGACTTCAAGAGAGCAGACTTTGGCCTCTTCAGGAACCTGCTTAGTAAGGTTCCATGGGATATAGCCCTAGAGGGCAGGGGTGCCCAAGACTGCTGGTTGATATTCAAGGATCACTCGCTACAAGCTCAGGAGTGTTGCATCCCAGCTAAAAGGAAATGTGCAAAAAGTCCAGGAGGCCTCCATGGATGAACGTCATGGTTTAAGCCCAGCCATAACTCAGAACCACATAGCCACTCTCTCACTCTCCCACCTTTCCCCACCCTGCTCCCGGAGGGATGGGGAGGAGAATCGAAAGAATGTAACTCCCATGGGTTGAGATAAGAACAGCCCAGTAGCTAAGGTATATAACACAAACCATTACTGCTACCACCAGTAATAATAATGATAAGGGAAATAACAAGGGAAGAGAAGACAACCACTCACCACTTGCCAACCAATACCCAGTCCGACCCCGACAGTGATCTAGCCCTTCCAGGTAACTGCTCCCAGTTCATATAGTGGGCATGATGTGCTGTGGTATGGAATACCTCTTTGGTTAGTTTGGGTCAGGTGTCCTGTCTCTGCTTCCTCCTGCCTTCCCCTCCTCCCTGGCACAGCATGAGACTCAAAAAGTCCTTGGTCAGACTAAACATTACTAAGCAGCAACTAAAAACATTGGTGTTATCAGAGCTGTTCCCAGGCTGAAAGTCAAAACCACAGCACTGCACCAGCTACTAAGAAGGAGAAAAATGACTGCTACTGCTGAACCCAGGACAATGGATAAGGAGGTTCTGCGAAAACTCCGAATGAAAAAAGAAGCTTGTAAAAAGTGGAAGCGAGGACAGGTGGTTTGGAAGCAGTTTTGGTGTTCTCAACATAAGGACATGAAACTGCTGGGGCAAGTTCAGAGAGGGCCAAGAGGATGATCGGGGGCTGGAGCACCTCCCATACGAAGACAGGCTGACAAAATTGGGGCTGTTCAGCGTGGAGAAGGCTGCTTGGAGACCTCATAGCAGCCTTCCGGTATCTGAAGAGGGCCTACAAAGATGCCAGAGGGGGACTCTTCATCAGGGACTGTAGAAATAGGACAAGAGGTAATGGGTTTAAACTTAAACAGCGGAAGTTAAGGTTAGATATAAGGAAGAAGTTCTTTCCTGTGAGTGTGGTGAGGCACTGGAACAGGTTATCCAAAGAAGTGGTTAATGCTCCATCCCTGACACTGTTCAAGGCCTAGTCATGGTCTAGTGTGAGGTGTCCCTGCCCACAGCAGGAGGACTGAAATTAGATGATCTTAAGCTCCTTTCCAATATGAATCTGTTCTAATAGTTTGGGTTGGAAGGGGACCTTCACTGGTAATTTAGTCCAACCCCCTTGCAATAAGCAGGGACATCTTTATCTAGATCAGGTTGCCCAGAGCCAAATCCAGCCTGGCCTTGAATGTCTTCAGGGATCGTGCATCCACCACATCTCTGGGCAACCTGTGCCAGGATTTTTCCACCCTTCTTGCAAAGAACTTTTTCCTCACATCCAGCCAGAATCTCTCCTCTTTTAGTTTAAAACCATTACCCCTAATCCTATCACGACAGGCCCTGCTAAAAACTCTTTCCTTATCTTTCTTATAGGCCCATTATTATAATTCCATTTCTTCATACTTAAATTTCTTAGAAATGCTGGGTAAAGATGGCTTGGCTTATTAGCTGCTGCTTCACATGACAAGCACATTTACTGCTAGGGTCAGCAGAGTCAGATCAAGCAGCTCAACAGCAAAATACAGAATCACAGAATATTAGGAATTGGAACGGACCTCAAAAGATCATCTAGTCCAATCACCCTGCCAGAGCAGGAACACCTAGATGAGGTTACATAGGAATGTGTCCAGGTGAGTTTTGAATGTCTCCAGAGAAGGAGACTCCACAACCTCCCTGGGCAGCCTGTTCCAGTTTTCCGTTACCCTCACTGAGAAGAAGTTTCTTCTCAAATTTAAGTGGAACCTCTTGTGTTCCAGTTTGAGCCCACTACCCCTTGTCTAACCATTGGTTGTCACGGAGAAGAGCCTGGCTCCATCCTCGTGACACTCACCCTTTATATATTTATAAACATTAATGAGGTCTGTGCACACATTAGACCCACTGCTATAATAGAATGATAAAAAGTGAATTTGACCCAAATCAAGGAAATACAGCATTTAAACAGAAGTACATAACCTGTTGTAATTGAAAGTTGATACGTGTTAATCTCCTACTTGGTATTTTTGTCTTCTAAAATAGCTTAAAACATGTTTTACAACATTTAGTATATTTCTAATATAGTTGCAGTTAACATACTGGAAATAAATACATATTTCTGCAACATACAGATTACATTTTTATGTGTGGATCTTTATATAACTAAAGATCTTATTTCAAAATTTATTTTTTCTTGTACCCATGTGATTTATGGTAGCTAGATTTAGGAAGACAAAGTAAAACATAGAAGGATTGTCAGGAAGATAGAGTGAAGTAGATAAATAAACCTATTTTGTAATCTGAAGGTGTGGCTTTAATGTGGTTGGAAATTCCGTAATTTGTCTTAATATCAATTTTCTCTCAAAGTTAAACTGGTTTGGCTTGGAAGGGACTTTAAAGGTTGTCTAGTTCCAACCTACCTGCAGGGCAGGGACACCTCATACTAGACCAGGCTGCTCAAAACCCTGTCCAGCCTCTCCTTGCCTTAAACGCTTCCAGGGATGGGGCATCCACAACTTCTTTGGGCAGCCTGTTCCAGTGCCTCACCACCCTTGCAGTAAAGAGCTTCTTCCTTATACCTTATAAAAATCTACCCTCTTTCAGTTTCAAGGTACTCCCCCTTGTCCTATCACTACATGCCATTGTAAAAATTTCCTCTTCACTTTTCTTGTAGGCCCCCTTTAAGTACAGGAAGGCTGCTCTAAGGTCTCTCTGGAGCCTTCTCTCCTCCATGCTGAACTACCATAACTCAGCCTGTCTTCATAGGAGAGGTACTCCAGCTCTCTGATCATCTTGGTGACCTCCTCTGGACTTGCTCCAACAAGTCCACATCCTTCTTACATTGGAGACCCCAGAGCTGAATGCAGTACTTAGGTGAAGTCTCACAAGTGTGGGGTAGAGGAGAGAATCACCTTTCTTAACCTGCTGGTCACGCTTCTTTTGATGCAGCCCAGCATATCGTTGGCTTTCTGGGCTGCATGTGCACATTGATGGGTCATATTGAGCTTCTTGTCAACCAGCACTGCAAATCATTTTTCTTGGGGCTGCTCCATTCTCCTCCCAACATGTGTTTGTGCCTGGGATTTCCCTCACTGACATGCAGAAACTTGTACTTGGCCTTGTTGGCCCACCTCTCGAGCCTGTCAGGTTTCTTCTGGATGGCATCCCTTCCCTCCAGTTGTGTTGACTGCACCACACAGCTTGGTGTCATCAGCAAACTTGCCGAGAGTACATTCAATCCCATTGTCCATGTTGCTGACAGCATTGGTCCCAATACTGACCCCTGAAGAACACCACTCATCACTGTAAATATTGTATGTATAGTCCCTTTACCCACTTAATTACCCATCTAATAATTGGGTTGTAGGAAAAAAAAGTTTTTTGTATTTTGGCTCATTTGCATTGTCTTGAAAAACACTGCTTATGCTTTTAACTGTTAATCTTCTTTCTTTTAATAAGCTTTCCTTATTTAACACCTGCAAACAATGTCCTTTTTGAGATTAGCCATAGCTTACTTCTGCATACCCAGCAAGACCAAAGTAGGGTTTGGACTGGTTGTTTTACAGATAAGTCAGTTAAATGACACACATCTTGTTTATGTAGTGAAATAGTATACCTTCAAAAACCTTGGTCACGTAATTAAAAGACAGATAAATTTGTGAAGGTCGCAAACTTATATAATTCCATGTTTGAACAAGTAAGCCTTGCTCTCCAGGGATTTTATTTCATAGAAGTATGTGTGTGGAAACTCAAACAGTGTTCTTACTTGGTATTTTAGTATAAATGCTTATCTTTTGTTGCAGGCATTTTGGGAATGTATACTTAACACAGATGCTAGTAGCTGTGTGAACTGTAGTCCCATAGAATTTATACAGGTTTAGGTAGGTGCCAATTAGGAAATTGAGGTTGTTGAGCTGGTATTGTGTTTTAAAATTTCCTACTTGTCCATGTCTTTTGGACCATTTTGTAAAGGTTTCTCAAGACTTATGAAAGAATACTTCTCTCAAATGGAGTCTAAGAACCACTTTCAAGAGGGATGAAAACTGGATGTTAGTTCTTCAGGTTTTTTTGTACATTCTCGTTTATATTTAAAGAAGCTTGTGGCATTAACTTCTGGAACTTGTTTGTGAACTGTGTTTTGCAGGTTAAGTTAAAGTACCTCCTCCTAAGACAGAGTTTAGAACGGTGAAAGACTGTCTTTTTGGTTCTAATTTCATGAGATGTAGTAAGCTTGTGTTACTTTTAGAGTTGTGATTGCTTTCTTTTGCTCTGTGATATTTTAATACAGAGGAAGAAAAAGGTTACGTACCACCTGCAGGGTGCATGCCTTATCTCTGCAAAGGTTCACTTACTGGACTAGTAAACAACAATTACTTAAAAGAATTAATCTTAAGAAAACATATGATTTATGTATTAATGAGTGTTGCAATTTAGAGTTGATAAAGTTGTATTAAAGTTTATATATGAAGTTACATACAGTAAGTCATCTGTGTTCAAGCACTCAATACTGTGGCTATTTGAAAGGTGCCTAAAGTAAAAAATGTTTTAGTACACCCATGTTTGCACGTGCATGGTCTAAAGCTTGCTGTCCAAGGAGATTGATATTCAAAGTCCTAAGAAGTATCAGATTTTATTTGATACATTTTTCTTTACTTTAGTGCTAGAATATAGTTAGAATAGTGTTAGTTAGTGAAGTGATTTTTAAATAACACTGCTTCTGGGATGAGATTAACATAAAATCTGAAGGTGTTTGATAGTGACTTTTTAAGGCAGAGATTGGTTAAATAGAGTTTGAAAAGCCTTATGAACCCAATACAGATCCAGCTACTCTGATGCTAGGACTTGGTAGTTCTTCAACAACAGTCTGGTGTTTCAGCATTGCCTGCAGTCTGCTCAATGCAGCATGATGTCACAATCAGATTGGAAGTGTTCCACAAAGCTCCTGTAATGTCCTCCTCTATAGTAACCAGTGACAGATACAATCTGTCTGGTTTTTCCACTTGCTGATAAATGAGTGCAACATCAGTTACTTAATGAGTATCTTAGGGAAAAGGGAGAAAAAGGGAATGTAATAGGGTTTTTTATTTATTTTAACCCATTTTGACCTATATATTAATCTAGTATATTTTTATTAAGAGAATGTGTAGTTTCTTTTGGAGAGATTTGTGTCTGTTCTTGTATTTTGTTAAAATAAGACATACCCTAAAACATGTTATTTACAAAAGAAATTTAACTGTTGGGAAGGAAGTGTGCAAGCATAAAATCATGGACTTGATTCCGTATCTGATTCTGTGTCTGTCATCTGACTTTTGAGGGAGCTGTTTCTTATGTCACTGTTCTCTCTTGCGAGGCAGTGCTTGGTACACAGTGTGTACGTACCTTCCAGCAGTGTGATGGTGTAAGGTGTGTGCATTTTCTCCTAGCAGTGACTAACTGAATCAGAGCAGAAGCGCATTTGAACAATTAATTAAAAATAAACAAAGACATTCATTGACCTTGAACTATTATTTTTCAGTCTTCATTGCTCGCAAATCGGAGATACACCGTACAATTACAATTTCAGACTGATTCCATTTAAGCTGAGTATGAGTTACTGAGTACCTGTCAGCTGTGGGACTGTGTGAACCTGCTGGGATTTGCAGAGCAACCCTTCCTTGCTGCATGAGTCAGCAGTTTGTTCAGCAGCACACAACCTTTCTTTCTTTGGTATTAGAAAGGCTGCAATAGGCAGCTCACATAGGTCTCTGGGAAGAAAGGAAAAAGTGACTCTGGAATTGTGGTGATCATTTGACACAGTGAAGGAAAATACATGGACCACAACCTAATTAGCAGTGTTGCAAAATCAAGGGCTTCCTTAGTTCCTGTTGAAGACTGCGATTCTGGAAGAACTCACGGCACGACTACTTTTGTCATTTATTAGAATCACATCACTGCAAATTGAGGATATTAAGAATGTTAAGACCAAAGCCTTACACCAAACAAACTGTCAAAGATGGTATTTTTTTTTTTCAGTCAAAATCAAAGCATCGTATTTAACTGTTCCTCTCCCATCTATCTGCATCCTTCTTCTTTCCTCCTTTTTCCCCTCCTCCTTCCTCCTCCTTCTCCTCAAATTTCAGGATTATCCCTATTTTTATTACTTGCTGTTCACACCACTTCTAGCATATTTTCCATGTTTCCAAGAATATTCATCTTCCTTTTTTATCAGCTGATGTCTCCTGAATCTTCTGCATTCCAAATACTTTGTTTACACTCTCCGTCAAATGTCCCCTTATTTCTCTTTGCTCTCTCTTCCGCCCCTTACATCCATTTCTACCAAAATAGCTACATATTCTTACCCATCAGTTCCTCATTCTTTAATTCCTACTTTCCACAATGCTTTATTCCCCTCCATAATTTCAATACCAATACTATTAGCATATATTCTTGAATTGGTAGACACATCAGGGTCTTTCAAATATTTATCATATTAGAAGAATTAGGCACGTTATTCTTGATAATCCTTACATTTGTTCAAGGTGAACCTCAGCCCGCTGATAACACAAAGTGCCTTCAAAGGGCAAAGTCTAACAAGCACACACTTTATGCTGCCAATAGATTTTTATGTCAGAAAATTAATCCATCTCACATTACTCATGGCCTTCTCCTTTAACCACAGAAACTGAATATTTAGGTCAGACGTTTCAGCAATCACCTGAAGACCTCACCATCTATCTTTTGCAAAGACTATTCCATGACAAACTCATACACACATGCTAACACAACTCAAAAAACTTGAATGCAAACCCCTCACTTATTGATTCCAATAAATACAAATAAATTAATATACTTTAAAATATGGGGTATCTAAACTTTCTTGTAGAGCAAGTCTGTAAGTATAAATACTGAGACATTCCATGTGACTTCACGCAGAGACACAAACAAAAATACTCTACCTGTAAAAGACAATTTTGGTTATGCTGAAGCAAGTCCATGAAGAAACAGTTATCCTTAAAGAATGTCAGTAACAGAACACTATTTGCCAGCATCTTTGCAAAAATAATTTTTCATCACAGATTAGAACTCAGAAATTAAAAGGCAAGTCCCATGTCAAAGCAAGCAGAAACACAAGTGTTACACACAAGATAAGCATTCTATTTTTAAAGGAGGGAAAGTAGATAATGGCTTACCCTGTTTCACGAAAAGCAGAATCTTTTACCTGAACTAGTTGCAAATAAGAACACAAAAGCTGTACTCCCAAAAGCAAGTTATGAGACATACATATTACAAAAAGAAAATTAAAAAAAAAAAAAAAATCATTAGGAGATGCGGAGCCAGTTTTTCAGAGGTACAGGTATGTCTAAGTTGTTTTGGAACACTGATCTTATTAATTTTTCTACTTCCTGACCAATAATACATTGATAAATACTAAAACGCTGAGCATGTGACTATTGGCATTTCAAAAACTTCATAAAATTAATTAAAAATATTTTAAAAACTTGTTAAAATGCTTTTTCCTATACTTGAATGAAACTGAGTTGCCCTCCAAATTCAGTTTGACATGAATCTCAGTTATCTAACAAAGAAATTTGTATTTTTGGTATGCATTTTGAAAATACACAGAGAATCAATGTTTAAAAACTATTAACTTACACAAAATGGAAGATAAGTTTCTGATTACCAAGCAATGGTAAGCAGGGCTCACTAAAAGTAGACACACCTTGTCTGACATTTTAAAGCTTGACTAAAATTGGGTACTGAAATAATTTCATTACATCATGCATTGCAGGAAACAGCAAAGTAAAGGCCACAGTAGCAGTCAGCTGTAGCAGTCAGCTGACTTTGGCTGACTTCAGCTATTCACTGTAACTTATATGTGAAGAACCTTAAAACAGGACAAGTAGAAAAGTTAGCAGGCATAAATCACTGAATGTGAGAAATTCTCCTACAAGCAGAGAGTGAGTGCTTTCAGCAAACAGTAATGTTGCCCTCCAGTGTTCAACACTATTTCTTTATAGGAATCATTCCTAATTAATACCTCCATCAGTCTCCTTAGACATGCTCAATTATAACATCACTGAAGCAGGGAACAAACTACAAGCCTCAGGGTAGTTATTCAATGAACAGACCAACAAATCAGAGATGAAGATTTTAAACTTATTGTTTTTTGTTTGGGGTTGTTTTTTCTTTTTTTAATTAAAAAAAAAAAAAAAAATATTTAAAACTGCCATAAGGTTACCTTGTTTATCCTGCTTCTTTTGGGGGTTTTGGTACCCAAAAGCTATTTTATAAAGCTTTACAAGTTACAGCTGTGACACGACTTACTGTATGAATTCATTACTCAGATTCTAAAAATCCACTACTGAGATTCACATGTAGCAAATGGCAGTTTTCTAAAAGATGCAAGAACAGATTATTACATTTTTTAAGAGTTTTAGGACTTCTAAGGCTAATGTAATAAATAAAACTGAGTTCCAATTGAAAGTCTTCTGCCTTTAAGTAAAGCTATCGGTGTTAGTAACTCTGGGCTTGAAAACTTATGAAAATAAATGCACAAGTCTGCTCTTTGCCAAAACAAAATGAAGCTTGCAACAAAACCTTTATTATTTAAGCAAAGCTAGAATTACAAAAACGACTGCATCTTGGTCAGAAAATAAATCAAGAATAAAACCACTGTGTTTAGGTAGGCAACTGTCCTGTGACCAAGAAAAAAGTATCCATGAGAGAAATACACAGTGCAAAAATACGAACAGCGCTTGAAAAGAGAAAATAATGAACTTGACATTACAGTGATTTTATTCTAAGCATGGTCTGAAACCATATATATTCATGTCTCCATTAGAAACTTAAAGATACAGGTGAACAGGAGAAGATCCCAACAGCCCGAAAAAGGGAAATATAACCCCCATTTTCAAGAAGGGGAAAATGGATGACCCGGGGAATTACAGACCACTCAGTCTCACCTCTGTGCCTGGCAAAATCTTGGAGCACACTCTCCTGGAAGGCATACTAAAGCACATGAAAAATAACAAGATGGTTGGTGACAGCCAGCATGGCTTCACTAAGGGGAAATCCTGCCTGACCAATTTGGTGGCCTTCTATAATGGGGCTATGGAACTGATGGACAGGGGCAGAGCAGTCGACGTCATCTACCTGGACTTGTGCAAAGCGTTCAACACTGTCCCACATGACATCCTTGTCTCTAAATTGGAGAGACATCAATTTGATAGGTGGATCACTCAGTAGATAAAGAACTGGCTGGATGGCCACACACAAAGAGTTGTGGTCAATGGCTCAGTGTCCAGCTGGAGATCAGTAACGAGTGGTGTCCCTCAGGGACTGGTGTTGGGACCGGTCTTGTTCAACATCTTTGTTGGTGACAGGGTCAGTGGGATTGAGTGAGCCCTCAGCAAGTTTGCCGATGACACCAAGCTGTGTGGTTCAGTTGATATGCTGGAGGGAAGGAATGCCACCCAAGACGGGCCTCAACACGCTTGTGAGGTGGGCTGATGCAAGCCTTATGAAGTTTAACCATGTCAAGTGCAAGGTCCTACACCTGGGTCAGAACAATCCCAGGCACAGCTACAGGTTGGGCAGAGAAGAGATTCAGAGCAGCCCTGCGGAGAAGGACTTGGGGGTGTTGGTCAATGAGAAAATGAACGTGAGCCGGCTTCAGTGTGCGCTCGCAGCCCAGAAAGCCAACTGTATCCTGGGCTGCATCAAGAGGAGCGTGATCAGCAGGTCAAAGGAGGTGATCCCTCCCCTCTGCTCTGCTCTCGTGAGATCTCACTTGGAGTATTGTGTGCAGTTCTGGTGTCCTCAGAAAGGACATGGAACTGTTGGAACAAGTCCAGAGGAGGGCCACGAGGATGATCAGGGGACTGGAGCACCTCGCGTATGAAGACAGGCTGAGAAAGTTCGGGCTGTTCAGCCTGGAGAAGAGAAGGCTGCATGGAGACCTCAATGCAGCCTTCCAGTATCAGAAGGGGGCCTACAAGGATGCTGGGGAGGGACTATTCATCAGGGATTGCAGTGACAGGACAAGGGGTAACAGGTTCAAACTTTAACAGGGGAAGTTTAGATTGGATATAAGGAGGAAGTTCTTTACTGTATGGGTAGTGAAGCACTGGAATGGGCTGCCCAGGGAAGTTGTGAATGCTCCATCCCTGGTGGTGTTCAAGGCTAGGCTGGTCAGAGCCTTGGGTGACATGGTTCAGTATGAGGCGTCCCTGCCCATGGCAGAGGGGTTGGAACTAGATGATCTTAAGGTCCTTTCCAATCCTAACTATTGTATGATTCCATACATTTCAGATCAAGTGTATCAAAACTGCTCTAAGAAAAATCTTTACAGATACCAGGGTAATAACCAATACAATAATTTGCATTGCCAATACAAAAATAGACTACAATAGAAAAGTCTGGGTTAAAAAAACAAACAAAAAAAACCCCAAAACCAATACAAACGCAAAACTGTTATAAAGCTCCAAGAAGAAAGTATCAAAGTTCAAATCCCAGATTTGAATATGTCAGTACCACTAATTATATCACAAGAAGAGAGATGATACTGACTGTACAGTAACAGATCTCAAATTAAGTGAAAATTAATCACTAGGTAATTAGGAAAACATCTGCACTACCAAATTTGAGATCTAATTTGGTTCCTAAACAAAGGATTAATCTCTTGAGACAAGCGACAGGAAAAAAAAAAAAAAAGCTTTTCTAAGGTCAACTGAAAGAGAGATTCTAATTCAGACATTTTCCCATCTCTGTAAACAGAGTCCTTCTCCACCTCCTCCCTTCCTTTAATGGTTATAAAATACACCTACAGAGATGATAGCCTCAAACTTGGTACCTATTACACACTGTAATCACCACCAAATCTCCAACTTCATTTTGTCCTCCAGACATATTCACAGTCACCAGAGTCTCAGAAAACTGACCTGTCAGAAAATCCATGTTGTAGTGCTGGATATGCTTCCAACTACACAGTCTCACAATCTAACAGGTGTTCAGCTCCAGGAAAAGAACAGCTACTCCACAGTGTCTTTAATTATTCATTTCACAGCCCTGAAGCAGAGTGCTTTGGTCAGAGGACAAGAGATACCACTTTCACAGGATGGTAGTGTTGGGATTTACTTGGGTGGGTTTTTGTGGGGTTTTTAAGTTTTGCTGAAATAGAGAAAACTGGTATTTTGCCATTCTACCACGGTGTAAATGCCATCTAAATACATATTAATAATGCCTTTGGTCACATTTTTGTGAGCACAGATCAGTCAGTACCTATGTTAACACACTGGATTCATCTCAAAGGTGTGAAATAACATACTGAATTTCAATACCACACACATAAAAGCAAAAAGTTAGGCTATTACAAACACCTGAACCAAAAAGACTGAAAAAAGTGCCCAAAATTCGGATAAATAAACCAGAGGACTGTACAATAATCTGACCACATCTATATGCAACTAAGGCACTGAAAAATGGTTATAATTTGTCTACATTCAAGACTGAACCATTAAACCCAGACAATTTGTCACACCTAGGCAACAAAAAGCTGTATTTCTGCTTCATCTGTGTGATTTATTTTGCAAAAAACAGATACTAAATTAAGGGAACTGCTATGAGAAATACTAAAGATTTTACAATAGCCAAACAACCTCCTTTTGAATTCTTCTTCCAGGAACCAAGGGAAGATGACGAAATAGCAGCACCTTGAGATGCTGTTTAAAAAGACCAGAAACAACACACTAGTACCTCTGTGCTCCCAAGTGTCTTTGCAATAGAATCATAGAAAAATATAGACAATCTGGCATTTAAAGTATTTAATGCTTAAAGAATATATATTAAAAAAAGCACATTATGAAGCACTAATTAAATATATTGATCCTTATACCCTGTATAAGGCAAGAGAGGAGTTTTATCCTACTTTCTAACAATGACAGTTATATAAACATCAGGAAAATAATCCACTTCAACAAAAACTTCTGATAAATTACCGAAGTTCAGTATATCACCTGATAAACAATGTCATGGTAACAAACTGAGACATGGTAACTAAATTGAGACAAGAACCAAGGCAGCATCACTACATCACTATAGCAAAAATTTCATATACCTGTACGCAACCAATTTAATCCAAATCAGGCTTGAGTGAATTTTCTAATTAAATTTTAACAATGGCTTTCACAAATACTTCCAGTATTCTTTTTCCACTAAAAAAAATCAATGGTCATAAAACTTAGTTCCAGTAAAACAGACTCATTCCTACATCGTTAATGCAATTACTTGTGACAAAAAGATCTAACCAATATCAGCAGGGATGCAAGCCCTAGTAAAACAGGAGCAAGCAAATAAAACAGATAAGGATTTGCTTCATGTATCACACAGTTAAGCAGTGGGGGGAAAGACTCAAACAGTATGTCTTCAAAACGAGGGAATTTAAAACTAAGGGATCATGACTTCAATCTGCTCCAGCAAGCTCATGAACAAGAAACCCAAAACCCAAACAACAGTTAAGACTGAAAGGTGTAATTCTAGAAAACACTTTTCACTCCAGTTAAGAACAGAAATGCTGATTTTAAAGAATTCACCATTTATATTTTTTTCTGTTTAGATATGCAGTATTTTCCTACAAGAAATAAGTAAATTAGGACTCTTCAGCTTGAAGAAGGCATTTGAGGAAAACATATGAGAGCTATAAAATTATGGGTGGTACAGTGAAAAAAAATCAACAGCTCTTGAAATACAAGAACTAAAGGGTATCACATTAAAGTGGGAAAAGGCAGGTTTAAAAATAAATGAAACATAATCACTTTTGCAAATCTTTCCCACAGGAATATATGCTAAACCACATTTTACGTATGTTCAGAGAGAATTCTGATAGAGAAGGAAAAGAAATGCATCGACCAGTGCTCAGTACAAAGGAAGGCACTTAGGAAGTCTCAGAGCCATGTCTTGCTAGTGGCTAGAGCAACATTAGGAAGAGGCTTCATTATACGCTTTCCCAGCTATTCAAATCTCCCCTACGCACCCACTCTTGAAAAACAGTATACTGGGCTAGACAAGTCTTTAGTGCAACTTGGCACAAGCAACATTTTAATGAGAACAACCAAGTTTCTCCCTTGAAAGGATATGCTTGCAGTCCCAAAATAGTAAAATAAAATCTCCAGCTAAAGAGGCATGATGAAAAACTCCACTGGGGAATTAACAGTCATACTGACAGACTCACACTACTTACTTTCCCAGAGCATGAACAGATTTCATTTGTAAAGGCAGCACCAATCTCCTGCCATTTATTTCCTTGTAGTGGACTCTCAGACATGGGTTTGAACGTGTACCAAAGCACACACACACAAAGCAATCTGTTTAACTCAGTTAGCACTTACTGAGGAAGAATGCAGAAGTCCGTGCACTTGAAGTTACATCTAAAAGATTGTGTTGGGTCTGCATCAGATGGAGTTTATTTTCCCCACAGCAGCCCTCATAGTGCTGCATATTTGTAAGTCGAAAGGTGTCAATTAACACAACCAGTGGTTTGGCTATTGCTAAGCAGTGCTCCCATAGCATCAAGGCTGCCTTCAGCACCACTCACACATGTACACCAAGTGCCAGTAGGCTGGGGCAGGCAAGATCTTGGGAGGGGACAGTGCAAGGACAGCTGCCCCAAACTTACCAAAGGGATATTACATACCATGTGACATCTGCTCAGCAACAAAAGCTATGAGAAAGGAAGGGCATTCGCTATTACATTTATCTTCCAGAGAAACTGCTATGTGCATTTAAGCCTTGCTTCCTGGGTAGTAGCTGGACATTGTCTGCTGATGGGAAACAGAATAAATCATTTGTTTCCCTTTGCTTCTGCACGCAAATTTTGCTTTCGCTTTACTAAACTGGCTTTATCTTGACCTTTGAGGTCTTCTCCATCTGATTTTCTACCCTCCAACCTGCTGAGGAGGGGAGTGATAGAGCAGCTTGGCGGGCACCTGGCATCAAGCCAAGGTCAAGCCACCACAAAGGAATATTAGATGGAGAAGGCGGGGGTGGGGGGAATGGTGGGAGAAACAAACAAAATCCCACAATAAAACCCTCCCTAAAACCCCACAACAACAACAACAAAAACCAAAAAACACACCAACAAACCAAAACAAAAAAAAACCAAACACCAAACAACATTCCAAGCCTCTTCCGTCAAAATACAGCATCCACTGAAAACTAAATTTCAACTGAAGAAACCAAATCATAATGGAATTAAGTTGGGGGGAGGGAGCAGACTGCAGCTGCAATAATCAAATTCTCTAGGTCATCAGACATGTTTAAACATGTGCTGTTTCTAGTTTTTTCATTTTGGCCATAAATAAGGAGTTAACACTCTGAAGGTTCTGAAAACTGTATTGCTTTTAAACAGTGAAGACTGTAATGCAAGGTTAACATGATTCTAAACACTACCTTCAGCTCCACCTTCATACTTCGCAAGATTGATTAAATCACTCCTTTATGTTTCCTTGGGTAACAGCAGGATCTCTGCACCAGCAGACAGTGTAACTGTTCACAGATTTCCCATACACAGTTTGAATACCTACAGTAGTTAGATGCAGAACGTTTCATAAATAAATAAATAGCTCAGCATTATGTAGGGAATGAAGTTTATAGTGGAAAAATGCAGATTAAACAAAAAAAATTAGAATAAGAACTAAATAAAGTGGTACTCTTTACTTTTGACTAAGAAAAAGTATGGTCACAGTTTTACATCTTCCTTAACAGTGGAAATGAAGATTGGCAATTAATGCATCTAAATGGAAAAGCAATCTCTAAAAATAAATGAGAAGGGAAAAGTCAGAGTATGTCTGCATTAGCATCACAGTTCACAAGATCTTGTGTGTGCTTTTGAAGCAAACCATCTATATTTCTCCATTTGGAATACGGATGCTTCAGTTTACATCACAGCATGATCTTGGAGTGTACAAATCATATTTCAGATGACTAAATTGAAAGATACACTCCAGAAGTACACCTAAAAATCTACCTGGAGAAACCCAGATCTTCAGAAATAAAGAGTGCTTCAGTTGCTATCAAACAGGATCAGACTAGAATTAGTGTGAAAGATCCTGACATATCCAGCCACGTTCCACTAACACTCCTGCATCACTGGGTTACCAATAAGCTCATCTGCATCAGCCAAAGGACTAAGTTAATTCCTAGGTGACACTGATCTCAGTAAAACACCTTGGCTCTTGTCAGGTTTCACAGAAGGAAAAATGAAGTTCCAAATTTGGCACTCATAGGCTAACTGTAATCATAACTTTTTTGTAATTTTTATTTATTAATTCTTTTATCTGTAAGGCAGAAACACATTGAGTAGTTCCAAGAGAAATAACAATCCTTGTGCAATATCTTGTGAAATCACAAGCTACTGCAACTATTTTTCAGAATCTGTGCAGAAGAGTTACTGCAAAACTGCTCTGCCAAAAAAACACTGTTATTGCATGCTTTTTTATTACATGCAGCTTGATAGAAATAAGTTGTTCCAGGTAGCAACATTTTGATGTCCACTAAGGAGAATTCTCCAACTTTGAACTGAATCTATTTCCGTAGCTTTGTTTAAAGTCTTGGGGCAGAATAATGCAACTCTGGTATCTTCTAGACAAAGATGACAGCATCTTTAAAAACACATGGCAATTTGGTTCGTCTTGTTAAGACAGTCACTTCCCTGGATCCAGGATACAGTGGAATGCCTCTGCCTGAGGGGCAGAGAACAAAACAGAAATAAATTAAGCTCACCTGAGGAGAAATTCAGTATTGACCCTCATTGAGAGTGATCTGATTTTTCAGTCTTACTGAAGAAAAAGACAGCATAACAGTACCCTGCCATTAAAGACAGGAGTTCTTCCAGTGGAGACAGAAGTTTTCTGAAGAGGTGAAACAATAAATGGATTGCAAAGGGCAGAACACATATCAACAACTGTCAAGTTCAGATCCCATGGAGATACAAGCTATCTGGCAAAATTAAGCAACTTACTGTCACTACATGGGAGGAGTGTGGAGAGACAGAACAAAGAGCAGATCTGTGAAGAGCTGATGTTGGATATCTTCAACATATGAGACCTTAATGCAGCTCACAGCCTGAGAAGCATCCTAATCTGACAACAACCATCACTCAAGAGGAAGACTCATACTTCAATCTGGTTCACTTGGTGGATACATGCAGCCCTTACCTGTTTTTAAACAGATTTAAGGAAAAAAACATACCTAGCATACAAAATCCATTTCACAAGTGATACGAGGTTCAGCTAAGATATATCCATTCATCCTCTGACTTACAAGAACACAACTGATTTGCAAATCCCAGCTAACTGGCTTAACTGACTGAAGCAACAATGGCACCTAAGCTTCCACACAGTCACAAGCACTTCACTTCACTCCTCCCCTCTCCCCACTTGGACCTCAACACCTCAGTCACCAAGGAATTAGGAGAAATACAAAACAGAACACAGACTGTAGCCCTTGAGTAGACTGGTTGCACACTCTGAACCCTCAAAGGAAAACTGATCCCACAGAAATGGATCCTCAAGAACATGAAGGGCAGAATATAGCTCTTACTTGTATCATCTAAGCAAACGAAATGCCCATTTCTCATTTGTCAGAATGCTCATAGTACCATAGAATGGTTTGGGTTGGAAGAGACCTTTAAAGATTATGAAGTTCAACCCAGCCTGCCATGGGCAGGGACATTTTCTGCTAAACCAGCTTACTTGAAGCACTGTTGAGCCTGGTCTTGAACACTTTTAATGTCCCCATGATGGCAGAGCCACAGCTCCTCTGGCCAACCTGTGCCAGTGTCTCGCCACTCTCATTGTAAAAAATTTCTTCCTCCTATCCAATCAAAATCTACTCCCTTTCATTTTAAAAACATTGACCCTTGATCTGTCACTTAGAGTCTTCATTTTTTCTATGAGCTTTCTTATAAGTTCAACACTTCCATAAGGGAAACTACTGATAAGTAAACTAATATTTATACGCTACTCACAAAGACCAACCTATTCCATGACACAAACTCGGATTTCTTTTTATGGAAGTAAAGCAGCACAGTCATGTTGTCATTCACATGTACATCATAATCCTGGCCACGAGACAAATGCCTGGCACATGCTCCTTACCAATGTTACACTATGCTGGTGTACAACCTCTTTCTATGGCATTGAAAGGTCCATTTTGCTCTAGCTACATGGATAAGCTTTCCAAATCAGAACATAAAGAAAAACCAACTTCAAGGGAAATATTAATTCAGATGGTCTGATGGTCCTGCCATTGTTTTGTGGAAAAGTACCATCAGCAGAACTGTGCCAGCGGCACTCTGAAGGTAAGTGATTTCAAGGATGTAAGTCTGAAGTTTAGCTGGGCACAAAGGGACCAGAAACAATGCCTGCTACATGTGGCCACACATGTACAAGCTGCATTTTGATCACTGACACAAGCTGACCTCAGGACAGCAAGCAAAGATCAGCAGCATCACAGGGGTCACAGTTGAGTCCCAAGAAACGAAGGCCCTGATCAACACAATGGCAAAGTATGTCCATAGTATCACATTACTACTACATTGATGGTATCTGAGATTTCAGGAGCTTCATACTGATATACTTACTAAATCTCATGAGACCTGACAGGGATGCAAGACTGGCTTCACAGAAGTCTGTTTTCAGAAGCTGAATTTTCCTGTTAAGCCTGACCATTATCTTTTCTTTAGGTGCATATGAGAGAGTGTTTGGGAAGGTACGAAGAATCCCATCCTGAGTGACTTAAAAAGAAAAAAGAAAAAAAAAAAAAAACCCACACCATAAAAATCTTGTTCTAGGTGGCTTATAAAAGCATATTAAAAGAGGGAGTTTTAGAAATGATGCTAAGGAATGACACTAAAACAGAGCTGGTAAAAAGAAACTGGGAAACCACAATCGCACACATATAGAGTAGTTATCGAGAACAACTACAAGAGACGGACGGTTATATCAGACACAGGATTTCTGCCTGTGTTTTAAGAAAAATGACAGTGTATTTTGAAAAACTAAAACCTGACTGACCACCTTTATTTTTTTTTTTCCAAAGATGTAGAGAGAGAGATTAAGGCAACGAAAACACAAAAAAAATAGCTTCCAGCTTCACAATTCTAAAACCTAGCCTATCTTTCTTTTTAAAAGGACTTCCTGAAGTCTCACTAGAAGAGACAGAAGTTTTAGACCATATCTTTCATAGTGACAGCATAATTTAAATTTGGAATGGCATCACTCAGTTACACTTATCCATCAGTAGATCCTCTTTCATCAAAACCTGATCCAAACAGCCGAGCTTCTAAATGGCATCTTCTTCTCTGTTGGGAGCCTGACACACAGTCACAGATTTTTCTCTTTTAAGAACAGCATTACCCATTTCAACACACAATAACAATTATTGCAATTTCATCAGCAGTCAATTACTGAATATACTGTTACCTTCCAGTTGAAAAACTCTGATGCAAGAACCTCACAGTGCTCAGGAGTCAGGGACTGCCATACTATATAGCTATTATTAAAATAAATAAGCTATTAAAAAAAAATAAATTATCACAACAAAAACAAGAACGTACTTCTTTTCTGCCTTCACCAAATCAAGGACATGTAAATTAGTGCGCTGCTGTGGCAACAAATGCCAACAGAATACAGGGTTATGTCAACAAGGGCATCACAAGAAGAGATAAAGATGTCATTATCTCTCTCCACTCAGCAATTGTCAGGCCACATCGAGAATCCTGTGCTCAGTTTTAGCCCTTGCTATGCAAAAGATGACGTGAACAGTCTGGAGAGAGTCCAGAGAAGGGCCACAGAGATGATCAAAGAACTAGGAAGACTGATGTGTTGGAAAGTCTGAAAGAACTGGGTTTGTTCAGCCTTGAGAAAAGGCAGCTCAGAGGAGATTTTATCACCATGTCCCAGTATTTAAAGGGTGGCTACAAAGAAGACGCAGACTCCCTTTTTACAAGGAGTCACATGGAAAAGACAAGAAGTAATGAGTGCAACTTATTCCTGGGAAGATTCTGATTGGACACAAGAGGAAAATTTTCTATAGTGAGAACAATAAGCCACTGGAATAATCTCCCATGTAAAGTGGTGGATTCCCCAGTGTTGGACACTTCTAAGATTCAACTTGGCAGGGTGCTGGGCCATCTTGTCTAGACCAGGCTTTTGTCAAGACGGGTTGAACCAGATGATCCTTGAGGTCCCTTCCAACTTGGTATTCTATGATTCTAAGCAGAAATCCCATGGGCTATGACTGGAAACACTAGATTCAGGCATAAAAATATGCCAAGAATACAATATCAAGTCAGTATTTTTACTTAAATCAATCACTTCTTTAATCAAACCTTTGGGTAATACAGGAACACACTGTCATAGCAATATCCAACTCAGCCAGAAAAGAATATACCAAGTAATTCTGGAACATGGCTGCATAAATACTGAAATTGAGAAACTGCTTTATGTTGAAGAGGTTTTCTCCCCCCCTTCATCTTTTCCTTTCCATAAACAATTTATTCAAGTTAAAAGAGAAGCCTTTATAGCTTCCTTTTAGCACTTATAAAAACATATTTTAACTTGTTGATTAATATAAGTTCCACAAGATTTTAGTACTGTACTTGAATATTTAACACCGATCTGAAATTCAGTTAGTAACCTAAGTGTACAAAATACATGTTGGTACAAGAATTTACCTGTCAGCAGTGGTTCTTTGACTAAGAAAATACTTAAAAGGGCTTAAAGGATGTCTTTTACATTGATAACCAAGAAATCTGGAAGAGATTTTTCAGAACTGAATAAATCCCACTTTGAAAAGTTACTCTGGTTCCTGAATCTGGCCTCCTCAATAAACCTTGATTGCTGAAGAGCTCAAGTAATAGTCCAGGAACCATTTTTTTGAACATCTTCACCACATAATTATTACCTCCACCAATTATTTAGCAAAAGATGACCTACCTAACATTTTTCACACAAGGGAAGGAAGAAGTTTTAAAAACAAAAACAAACAAAACAAATATAAAAAAACCAATTAAAACTTCTGGAAAAATTCATACACATTTATTTTTCCTTTAAAAATAAATGGGGTGTATTTGCATCTATGTTGCTGTATTAAGATGCATATTTATTTGATTTGTATAAATCTGCAAGTAAAATATTTTTCCCCTTTTTATATGAGACATTATTCACATACAATTAAAAATGTTCACTGAAAACATCCCTTTGAGCAAAAATTTTTTCTTTGGGACTTCTTTGTACGGTTTCTCATATGCTTTTAAAACTCAAGCTTTTTTCTTCAACAGTATACAGGCACCCAGTAAAGTACATTTTCGATGTTCAGAAGTCATTAAAAAAAAAAAAAAAATCTACAAAGAATGGTAGAAAGAAAATCCACTATGACAGGGAACAAATGAATTAACTTTTTACTTCTATTGATGCTGCCTAAAATCCAGCATTCTCTTGAAAATGAAAATGGTATTAGTAATATCATTCTAGCCCTTCATAGATGTGTCTATCTCAAATCAATCTGCAAAGAAAACTTTCACAGACCATACCCAGAGCTGAGAGTTCCTAATCCTATTGTGCAAATAACCAGCTTTAACTTTTAGTTCTAATAAAGTTATTTAAAAGGACTGGTATTCTAAGAAGTTTAAAAAAGAATGACTTGATTTTCAGTCAAGTGGGGCTGTTTCAATACGTGTTTGAGATTTGTCTATTTGACATTATTTCTTCCAAAAAAACACCAACACACACACACAAAAAAGAAAACAACCCAAAACAAAACAAAAAACAATAAACAAACCCAACCACAAAATAACACCACAATTCTGACACTGATTTTAAATTGTTCTTTATGAAGAGTAGTTTAGTAAAGGTAATGTAAGAAAATCAAGGATTTTTACGGAAATAAGAATTCTGCCAAAATACTCCAGCCAAAAGAAATATTTCACACGTCAGATACTGTGAATATTATTTGAAAAGTATGTTTGTATTTTAAGGAATGCAGAGCTAGAAATATATGCATATTTTTTCTTTTGAAAATCATAAAAAACCCCAATCAAACAAAAAAACCCAACAAAAACAAAAACAAAACAAAAAAAACCAAACAACAATTAGCCCCAAATCCTGTAAGAATAGGAGCAGCTTTGATGTTCCATGAAAGTTTAAATACAGAAAAATCTAATCTGTTTCCCCAGAATAAGGCTATGGTAGCCTACTTTCATTCCAGAGGTAACGATTCTCACTTTGAAGAATTATTTAAACATTTTGAAAAAGAATTACTACAAGTTTAGCTACAGATAAGCTATAATAGTGAAACTATGGAAGCTGAAGGGAGAACATGCATAAATCTAACTGAATGAGCCTACAAAAAAGAAGAAAAACAACAACAAAAAATACCAGACAGAAAGCCTACAGCAGATACTTGGTTTCTGTTTCCTTCAGTAACAGTATCTACCCAGTACTCCACAACTACAGTCATTGAAATACATCTTCAATACTTGTTCTCTATGACAATTCAATTTTTACTTAATTTTAAAGTAAAGCTATAACTCACAGTTTGACATCACTTACGACAAGGATTACAGTGAACTTTACTATTGTAGATCAAAAGGAGACTTTAAAAATGCAATTGTATTTAAATAGTGAAGATGACAGAATAAAGAGTGAATCTTTAAGTACACTAATTCAAATTTCCATTTTGAAGAAAGTAAAGCCCAACGAACTGAACATTGACAAAGAAATCACTGGGTAATAAATGCCTATGACAACAAATCAAATAAACAGGTATGTCTCTTTTATATCCAGTTTTATCAGCTTGCTTAGAGCAGGCATGTAGTTTTTTAAATTACTTTTTTTACTGTAAACAGCTCTGTAGACCTCTTTCATCTCAAAGAAGCAAATTTTATTCACCCATAAATAAGGTGTCACTAACATAAATAACCAAGAAGAGCCATAAGGCCACACCTTTATTGAGGACAAGGTCCAATAAAGCCATGTTTTTTAAACAAGCAAGCTTTAACATTTTTTAAAGGAAAGTAAAACCAAATCTTTTTATGCATGTTGGAAAAAACCCCACAGTACTTGGAAGGCATCAGATTTTCACATCTGCGTGTGTTCCATTATGTCCTTCCCCCAAAGCCTACACTTGAATAAATGCTTTCTCAGTTGTGCCTACTACCAATAGGAGGACTTCCATTCTAAATTATTCAGTGAGTCATGATTTAACATTCTGTAACTGATCTGGGGGTTTTTTTGGTGGATTTTGTTTGTTTGGTATTTTTTTTACTGATATCAACCAACTTTCAGGGTTCACCTTTAAAGCTTCAGAGTTCTGTGATTCAAAGCTGGATAACAACATCTACACTAATATCTTTTTCATATGCAGAAGTACCTCCAAATGCTCATATTTACATTTATAATTTACTGATGCTTATTAGGCATTCCATTTTCTTTCATTTTTGCCATGAATTTTTAAACAAGAAAAGATGATCCAAGCAAACAATGTGTGTGCAGTTCAATGGAAGTTTGCAATTAAATGTGCCAGACATCTCTGAGAGTCTTAACTGTCCCTGTGCAAGGAAAAGAAGGAATAGTTCTGCAATTTAAAAAGCACACAAACTTAAACAACATTAATCTCACTTACACAAAGAAAATCTTACGCAAACATCCATCATAAACTACCAAATACTGATTAAAAATATTTGAATGTTTCCAGATAGACCACACACACACATACTGATTTCTGGCAGTCAACTAAAACAGAAAATACTATATGATAGTGATAAGAAGGAAGGAGTCCAAACATGGCCCAAATCCTTTCTTCTATGATTAAAAACAACCACAACAACAAAAAACCCAAAAAAAAAAAAAAAAAAAAAAAAACACCAAAAAAACACACAAAAAACTTCCAGCCTTCCAGTTAAAAAAAGAAAACTTGCAGTAACAGTGCCATGGCACTATGATGCTTAACTAAAAACTAGCTGACTGAATTGTGAACACAACTAGAACCAACATAATGAATAGAGACTTACTAAGTTTGTTTGTTACATTTAAATTGTAGCTTACCATTCAGTGGCCATAACAAATAAATTACAGTTTTCTCCTGTACAAGAGTTTTGAATAGCTGTAGCTGTCTGATACGACTTGAAAAAGAAAACTCTTCATTTCCTCTTTAATACACACTTAATTATAACATTCCAAGCCAGGGCAAAACACCTCAATCACTATGTACTCTCCACAGGAACAGTTACTGTCATCTTTCAGTTTAGCCAGAGACATAAAAAGCACAATGTAGCTATGAGATATATACAAATTCTACAAGACCTTTGGTATGAAAGCTAGGCATGCATTTCCAGTGCATGTGTCACATAAGGGGCACTAGATAGTAGGAAATAATCCCTATGTGTATAAGTAAAAGCTACAGAGCATGACACATAAGCACTTTCATCCACATTGCATTGAAGTATAACGTCAGATTAGTGACACAAAAAGTTCAATACATACTGTTCACTGATAACACTGTCCACCAAGAAGTCCCTAAATAGTTTCACAAGAAACATCAGCTATCTACATGAGAGAAGCAGCTGACTCCTCTCTGTCAAACAAGACTCTACAGAGGTGGCAGTGGAGCTGCTAAAGAGCTGCTAGCCACAGCCAGTTCTTTTAAGTAGTCGAAAACGGTAATGCATCCAGGGCAGCCAATATGTATAACTAAACCCAAGTTCATCACTCAAAATTACTAATCACATTTTTTTCATTTTGCATCACCACTGCAAATGTCAGCACAATAAAGAAAGTCCACAAATTTCAAAAGCTGAAAAAACAGCTGGTTCTTAAAATACACAGAAATAGTCATGTACATCGATCGATTTCTGTATTAAACTAATTATGCTTACAACTACAAAAATAGTTAACCCACATGTTCTGTACCTCCTTAAGAATGGCATTTCAAAATGTTTGCATCATTTAAGCAAAACCTATCTCAAACTGGTGGGTTGACCCTGGCTGGACACCAGGTGCCCACCAAGCTGCTCAACCACTCTCCCTCCTCAGCAGGACAGGGGAGAGAAAATAGGACAAAAAGCTCATGGGCTGAGGTAAGGACAGGGAGAGATCACTCAGCAGGTAAAACAGTCTAGACTTGGGGAAACTGATTTAATTTATTACCAATCAAATCAGAGTAGGGTAATGAGAAATAAATCCAAATCTTAAAAACAGCTCTCCCAAAACCTCTCCTTTCTTTCCAGGCTTAACTTCACTCTTGAATTCTCAACCTCCTACTCCCAGTGGAGCAGCAGGATGGGGAATGGGGGTTGTGGTCAGCTCATCACATGTTGTCTCTGCTGCTCCTTCCTCCTCAGGGAAGGACTCTTCACACTCTTGCTCTGTCCAGCGTGGGTCCCTTCCATGGGGTGCAGTCCTTCAGGAACAGGCTGCTCCAGTGTGGATCCCCGACGGGGTCACAAGTCCTGCAGCAAACCTGCTCCAGTGTGGGCTCCTCTCTCCAAGGGGCCACAGGTCTTGCCAGGAGATTGCTCCAGCATGGGCTGCCCATGAGGTCACAGCCCCCTTTGGGCATCCCCCTGCCCCAATGTGGGGTCCTCCATGGGCTGCAGGTAATATCTGCTTCTCCATGGACCTCCATGGGCTGCAGGTAGGTATCTGCTCCACTGAGAACTTCCATGTCCTGCAGGGGCACAGCCTGCCTCACCACGGACTGTACCACAGGCTACAGGAGAATCTCTGCTCTGGCACCTGGAGTACCTCCTGCCCCTCCTTCTGCAGACCTTGGTGTCTGCAGAGCTGTTGCTCTCACATAGTCTCACACCTCTCTCCAGCTGCAATTGCTCCTGTGCAGTTAACTTTCCCCCCTTTTTAAATACGTTATCCCAGAGGCGCTACCACTGTTACCGCTAGGCTCAGCCTTGGCCAGCGGCAGGTCTGTATTGGAGCCAGCTGGAATTGTCTTTGTCAGACATGTGGGAAGCTTCTAGCAGTTTCTTCTGTAGCCACACCTCCTACCAAAACCTTGCCATGCAAACCCAGTACACTCTCTGAGACCAGGACTATATCTCTTCAACTTCCCAAACCCCAACACCTTCAAAACCTGACCATTATCCCAGACACTGTCCCCACAAAGCAGCATAACATAGTTGCTTCTATGACATTTTAATCTCCAAAGATCAGTTTGATTACATAAATTATTTTTCCTTTACAGCTTATTTTGATGCTTACAGCAGTAAAAGACTAGGCAAATCACAATACAAACCTGTTGACACAGACTGTTTACTCTTCATTTACAAATACTTGAGAAGAAATAAAAGTTTAAAAAAAAATTAAAAATATTACTAGGGAAACTGATCACAGATTAAGAAGCAGGAAGCTACTTACCATAAGCAGTTCCAAAATGTATTAACAATTACTGCTAAATGCTACTTTTCTCAATAACTCTCTTGGCTGCATTAATTTTTAATAATGTCTCAGTAGCCTTCCATTATAGTGTTTTAAAGATCTCATTTTGCTACATTAAGTATAGACTATTTAGTTGGATTTCAATTTTCTAAATAAATAGAAATGCCAAAGGGTTTTTTAAGTCGAGATTTGTTTTTAGACCACAAACAACAACTTCCTATCTCCCAGGAAATCTTCAGGATTTCTGAACAGAATTTTTAATCAAAATTGACGTTGGCTGCACTGTCAGCTGCAGCCTGTACCATGCCCGGCTTGTACTATGAAGTATGTGGTCTACTCAACAGCTCACACTCCACAAAATGCATACATACGTTAATTTTTAAACCCAGGATTTTTCAAAAGACTCACACAGCAAAATCATACATAGCCAGTTCAGATGTACTGCAAAGCCAAAACCCCCAACCCTCATCCTCAGAAATGCCCCATACCCTCAGATGCCCTAGTACCTGTAAGGGCTGGGGAAAACACCACTTTAAGAGATGGTAGAATAAAAAGACATAACGGGATCACATAACATAGCTCAGAAAACTGAATCCCTATGTTAGCAGGCTGGCATGAGTTTAGTTCAGGTTGCTTAAACATCTTCCTTTCTGAGGAAGCCATAAAATCTACTGTAACTCCACAAAGAGCATATGAGAGGGGAATTTTAAAATAATAATTTAAACGAGGTGCTCCTAAGATTTCTCTGACCTGCAGAACGGGTTCAGATTGTATCAACGCTTCAAGCTTCTTACGGCTTTTTCTGCACATCTGGATAATATCATGTTTTGGTACAAGGCATATTTAGGACTGATCTCAGCCCAAACAAAAAGATACATTATGCGTGCTGCTCTCTTTTCAGGGTGAAGTAAATTTTGGGTAAAACAGAGCTCGACTGACTTAAAGTAAGCTGAAAAGCAACTACAAAAATCAAAGCCACTGCAGAAGACCTCATTTACAAGTATTGCAGCTATTCTAACTTCAGAGAATAGGCTAGAACCACAAACCAAAGCTGTGACAAACCACCCAAGAGCTTAAATCTGGAGTATTTAAAAAAATAAATAAATAAATACATAAAAGGGGGTGATGGAGGGGGCACTTTCTGTCTACACTCTGAAACCTCGTAACTGCTTTAAATTTAGTTTTAAAGAAGGATTTCTTACTTAAAAAATTAAACACTTAAAGCATTTTGAAGCCCACATGTGGGCTTAGACTCTGGTATTAACAGATGGTGGTAATTCCCTCAGACACCTCAAAAATTAATAAAACATCATATAAACAATCATTTCAAGGTCTCTGTAAAACCAGGCAGACACTGCATCACTGAGAGAAAAGAACCTGTTGTACTCTGTATTTTCCACTCATACTGCTAGAGTTTTTCTAAATGTAAAGCTTTCAATGGTATCATTCCTTAATAGTTAAATTTCACCTCAGCAAGTAATTTTACTGTTTTGGGGTTTTTTTTAGTGCTTATACTTTCAAGAACAGACTCCACCACAGAAGTATCAGCTTTAACAAGTCCAAAAGGTACTCTCTCATATGGCTTAGCATCTTTCAGCTGAAATTTCTGCATTCCCCTTTCCCATCCTCATTTTCATTGTTGCCTATAGTTACATGAAATGTTCTTAAAACACATTTTACAATTATTTGCTTTCAGAAACCAAACAGCTTGAGCTAGTTTTTTGGGGTAGGGTTTTCTTTGGTTTTTTGGGGGGTTTTTTTAGGTTTTTTTTAGTTTTTCCCTTGTTATAAAACTGTTTATAATAGTAATAAGGGAAATTATCATGACTGTGAGAACTGGGAATTACCTGCTTCTGGATTTTAGGAAATACATGCAACTGTCAACTTCTTCATTGAAGAACAATCCATTTTAAAGACTGTATTAACTCCAATAGAGGACTACCTTTAAAATGTCAAATACTGCACTATATTAACTGTTAAAGACTAACTCCCTCTCAGTGACTGTCTACACATTGTTCCAGTCACATTTGTTATTGTATATTATAAGTTACCTTGAATTAATGATTTTCTTTGCATGAAACATGAACTCTAACAGTTTTATTACAGAATCATCTTGCTCAGTATATTACAGTTTAAGTTACAATGTTATAAGCACATAAAGTTCATAAGCACGTAAAGTTCTATAGAACATTTAATCTGTAAACGTTAGACAACATATAAAGTCATGAATCTATTCAACAAACTCAATGCAGAACAACATCTTTGGCTCTACACTGAATATTATGTGGTTTGGGTTTTTTTCTCCTTCTGATATAAAGCATCCGTAACTTTGAAGACTATGTTAACAGCTCTTTTAGCTCAATTTCAATTCATGTTAATTTGTTGCAGAACTTAGTATTTAGTATACATTAAGAGCCACAAAGTTTCATTAATTCAACTTCATACTTTTTCAGCAGAATATCAAATGTAGCTACGTTTAATATTTCTGAAGTCCAAGAAATAAAGCTTACCTACAACCATAACTGTGATCTGCAGAACTGATACACACTCTTCAGGTTTGTGCATTTCAGCCAAGGCTATCTACTAACAAGCAGGCACGACAGATGAAAAGTAAACACTCACTGCTGCGGCTCACAGAGGTATGTTTTCTTTCTTAGCTGCATGTGGTGCAAATTGTCCTTTGCTGGGTTAGGCATAGTAATATCGACTGAATTATTTATGGTAGATATAGCAGCTCATACTGTGAGATGAGAAAAAGGGCTGCTATAATTAAAAGGCTTTCCAGACTCCACCTCCAACTTTTTTTGAAAGGAAGCACTATTATCTGCACAAGGAGAATAAAGATCTAAATGTGTGAATGATTAAGGAATTGGAACATCTGATACATAAAGGCAGGCTGAAGAGAGCTGGGATTGTTTAGCCCTAAGAAGGGGTTTGAAGAGATCTCATAAATGTGTATGTATATTTGCAGGGCGTAGGGTGGGCAGGAAGCAGAGATAAGGGAGCTAGACTTTTCTTAATGGCACCCAGTGACAGGATGAGTAGCAACAGGCCCAAGAAACTCCACTTACACCTGACTAAAAATTTGATAGGGGAGTCTCCATCCTTTGAAATATCCAAAATCCAAATATCCAGACAAGACCCTGAGCAACTTGCTCTAGTTGACCTACTTTGAATATGGATTTTTTACTACAGACCTCCAGAGACCCCTTTCATCCTCAACTGTTCTACAGTTCTTTCATAAACTAGCAGAATCACAGACATTTCAAAGTGTTCTGACAATGATCTTTCAGGAGGATATTGTAGTGTTAGTGCCAAAGAGAAGAATGGAGAGGCGTGATCATTAACATGTTTTTTATATGGGGGGGGGGGGGGGAGGGGGGGGCTGTGCAGGGAGAAATAAATAAAAAATATGTGTTGCCAAGCCCAAGACATTATGCTGAAGTTTCTTTCCAGATGGATGTAACCCACTTCAGTCTTGACTAGCAGGTGCAACTCTAATAGGCTTTTCTTTAAAGTTTTTTTTATTTCTATATTCACATAATGAACTCTTAAGATAGCAGAAGATGCAATGGAGAACACAACATTTCCATGGAATTGGAAAGAATGCATGAGAAAATCTTTCAACTCACCTAAAAGCTGCATAAAAAAACCTGTACAAAAACCAGAAGAGTTCTTCAGGTCATTTGGAGGTATAAATGAAAAGACAGAAGGAAAAGCAAAGATTTTTGGAACTTCAGAAACTAAAATGTGGGGCAAAGGTCCCACAAATCTTCAGGGGGAAAAAAAATTATAATAATGAAATAGCTCCCACCTCCTGAGCATCTTGTTTGGAAGACCTTATTCAGTCCAATGCAGTCTTATACAAATGTTCCTGTAAGTTTCACCCATTCAACGTAAAACTATTAACAGCCAAGTCAGTCACAGATCTGACTCAAAAATACCACACACCTTGCCATTTACCAGAACAGATAATGTATTTCACTGGAGTAACTGAAGGAAATAGATACCAATTTTGATAGCTTTATGTCAGTGAACTTTTTGCTTATGGAGGAACATGCTGAAGAAAACAATTCTACTGGACATGTAAACACTGAGTTTACAGAGATGGCTTTTGCTGGAGCTCTCAATCTCAAAAAAAACAGCAAGTCACCAGCCATGAAAGAATAACATATAACTTCATAAGGTTCTTTACCTCCTTCCTCCTTCCATAGCTTAGCATAGCCACAATGCAGCTTTCAGAGGCCCCTTGATAAGTTTCATTTAAGATAAAAATTACAATTTGAAGAGGGATGAAGCTCTTTCTTCCAACAAAATCAGCCGTTGCTTCTCATTTGAGGCAACAGCCCTTGTCCTGTTCTCTCAAAATTCCAATTCCTGCAATTAAACATCTTTCTGCAAAGATGCCAAATCCCCAAGTCCACTCTCCAGGCCACTGGGAAGCTCATTCTCCCTGCACAACATCCCCAGATATACTACTTCACACTTACTCACATCATGCAGATGCTACGCAACTGGAGCTGGCAAAACTCTGTAGCTGTTCTCGTGTGCATGTACTATTGGAAGGGGCAGACAGCTTTCCCATTCTGCTAGCTATAAAACAAGTTCAATTTAAGCAAGAATGCTTCCCCAAATTCAGAGTAATCTTTTTTTTTTTTTTCTTTCTATTTTTCTTTTTAATTGAAGGTTCTTCAACACAGGAAGTTTTGTAGCTCAATTAAATCTATAAATATTTTTGGGATACAGTGAGCTATACAAAGTGTTGCTGTAGAGCAAGAGCAAACTGATCAGCCAGGCATGAGCAAGCCAAGACAGGACTTCGCTTCAGTTCATTCATTACTACCCTGAATGTGTATTTTATGGTTACTAGTCCATTTTAATGAAAGCTGTTTTCTGTAATTCTGTAGTAGGAAAGAGTCTTTGTTTCAACAGGTTTGTACAATCTCCTTTGTGTATCAAAGGACACATTATTTCCAAGTTCATATTTGTATTTATAAACACTTAAAATATTTTCTTTTTACAAAAGAGCAAAACCTGAAAAAAAAAACCTTTTTAATGGGTTTTAAAGCAGGCAATCAAAAGTTACTAAAGATTATAGAAAATTTTACGTAATTGGGTATTTGACACAAAATATGAAGACTTTAAAGAAAAAAGAAGTAAGATCATGTAAAACTGATTACAATGCCATATTGCTGGTATTGGAGTTGGTTTAGAAGGCTTTAATCAGAAATTATTATTTCCAGCTTTCTACCTACACTTTCTCAGTACTACAAAAGCATCAGGTACCAAAAAACATGATATGAATAACAATTTCACTTGTATCTTGCCCTATCTTACTTTCAGATAACCCCAAACCCCAATACCTATTCCAAATAAAGGCTTCCAACTGTAAACAAAAGGGCAGTGAAAGAAACATAACTGTCCAAATATTAAAGACAAGCATTTGTAAGCTGTTGAACAGCATAAGCAGTACTCACATTCATGACAGCCTTCAGTGAATTGTTATGTTGCAACAATTTACTGATGCAACCCAATTTTAAATTAAAGAAGAGCAGTCACATTATAGGGTTGCACTGATATAACTGAATCAACATTACTGATATAAATTTCAGTAACACTGGAACTACTTAGATTTATTTACTGAACATTATTAGTTTCCATGTACTTCAAAAGTAGAACAAACTCCAAACCACAAAAATTACCAGAATGCTGAGAGTCAGTAGTTGACCAGAAGTTGAAGTGCTGCTCTACTTGAAGTCATAGATAATCTTTCTCTTGGAGATGAATGTCATTAACAATCTTCCTAAATTGGAAGTTATTAAACTCTAGTTCAAATAGCTGCATCCATCATAATCTTCCAGTTGAAACAGGTATTTCTATCAATAAGGAAGCAATATATGATCCCCTACAAATAATCCTTCTTCTTTTTTTAATTGTTCATTATCTTTATGCTGAGCATCACATATTGAATACTGTATCATTCATAGCACATCCAAGCCAAACCATTGCAAGACAGAAGTGGGAAGTAGATTATCAAATTGAAAACTGATGTTTCAAAAGATCTGCTGCCTCTGATTATAAAAGCAAGTTCTAAATTTGGTTCAGACTGAAAGAATGCTTGAGGGTTCTGTCTATGTAAGGATTAACAGATCTCCACAATCCGCTATTGCCAAAAATATGAGTGGTAATTAAGGATCAAATGCCACCATAAGAATCAAATTCCACCACAATAGAAATAAAGAGAACTCCATTATATATGACTACACTGGCCCTTTGGCCACCAGGCACATACAAGATATCAACTAATGACGCCGCTACAATGATACTCTTCTGTATGAAGTACTACAAAATGCTGTAGTAATGGGAGAGTGACACAAGTTGATTTGAAATGACAGATTTATCAAGACAGGCTAAGATGCAAAACCAAAAAAGTGTAGTAACAATAAACAGGTAAGATAGAGAGACTGATTTAAAATAGCTTGGAGGGCTTATTAAATTAGCACAACTGTGTTAATATTGTGCACAGTATTTATCAGGATAGAGAAATCGCAGTTTTGGTACTAACCCAGTCACAGATTTCATTCCACTTTGACTCAATTCAGTATAGCACGAATGGAGAACAAATGCTTCAGTAGGAACTGAAAGATTATTATGCAGGTTTTAGGGTGTTGGTTTTTGTGTTGGGGGGGGGGGTGGGGTGGGTGGGAGTTGTGCATCTGCTTTGGGGTTTTTAAGGACGTAATATAGACAGTGGTTCATACATTTGAAAAGTATAAGTGGAGACACTGAAAAGCATTAACATAAAAGACAGGAGATGCACCACATCCTCCCAGACATAAACCTTGTGAATGTAATGAGCCATCTCCTTGACTTCTACTCTTTGAGAACCCATCTGAGAGCTAAGGGGGGTTGGGGAAGGGAAGGAATAGAGTAACGGAAAATATGGAGAAGAAAAAAAGATTAGTAAATAACTGAGTACACAGCTAAATGCTTAAGTCTTGTAAACACCCAGTTTAAATGGGGAATCAGGTCACAATTTTGTAAAAATAGCATCTTGACAGTGAAAGGTGCTAACCCTTTGCTTGATGCAAAGGGATAAAACAGGTAGGAGTAGGGGGAAAGGCCAAAGATCAGAGGTGTTTTATGAATACGTCTCAGAATTTTATTACTTCAGTATGAGAAAAATAACAACAAAGCCTCTAGTTATTAATTTCCCTTATGATCCATAAGCTGAATCCTCTAAAGACAGGATGTAAAACTAAGGAACACTCAGTGATATGCTCAACACGATAGATTTTTAAATGTTAACACCTATAGAAATGTATCAATCCATCCTCCCAGAACCACAGCAGATTCCAAGCCACCTGCTGAGATACCACTAGTGCTTCATGACTGATGCAAGGATTGAAAAATTTCCCACCCTACTACTATTAAAGGTTAGATAAAAAAAGCCAAAAGCAATCAGCTATGCTAAAAGAAATTAAGTGAACATTCACTCAAAGATTTTCCAAAACGAAACCTAAACTGTCAATGGAAGTACCAGATAACAACAACAGCTACTCTTAAGTAGCTGCCCATGGATTTCTATTACAAGCTCTCACATTGGACACTGCTCTTCTCATACAGCTCTGGTAGTTTCTACAGTGACATCCAGACACAGCTCAGTATGGAGATGACAGAAGCAGGATAAAAAAGGGATCAGCAGGACAGACAGTAACTTGGACAAGGACTGCCACCTCCAATTAAGTATTACCTAAAACAAAATTCACACACACACACACACAAAAAAAAAAACCGAAACCAAAATAAAACAAAAAAAACCACTTCAAAATTCCCCCCTCTGTCAGCAGAGAAATATACCACAAAAATTAGAAAGTTTACTCCAAGAAAACGGAATGATTCTCAAGCCTGCAAAGGTAGTCCCACAAGAAAAACAGAAGTCATATGATGGAAGCTACAGTTCATGTGGCCCATGCTTTCTCAGACTACAACAGCATCCAGTGAACAAAAGTGATTCTTCTTCCCTGCACAAGAGCAGAACTGTGCCCCAGGATGTTGCAGCAACCAAAACTGTAAATAGACTCAAAGAACTCAAATATCAAAAGCCAACTTTGCCTTAAGACAATCCTCAACCAATCTCTGAAGAAAAGTACCACCAAAAGAAATAACCTTTCTCACATATGCCTATCTACATTTTTCCTTATGCCCACTACTACAGAAGCCTGTAGGGCAAGAAGGATCTCTCACCTAATCCAACCCATTTCTCTAAAGCTGCACATGCCACTCCTAAAAGTACACAAAGTGACAGAGCACTAAAAAATGGCTTACCTCTTGTGATGGGTGACTAACACTGAAGTAGGATGGAACAGCCAAGAAAATGAGAAGAGCTAGGCAGAAGCGTGGGCTGAAGTCAACAAGAACAGCAAGAGACTTTTTGAACTATGCCTGGTGTTTGACCTACTTCTTATAAGCACTCTCTAGCCTGACAAAACATATATAAAAGCCTTCCAGACTGCACAAGGAAAACCCTGGTCAGCTACACCTGTATCAGACTGAAATCTGTTCAAAGCTGCATCACATCATCTGTTCAAGATGCATAGGAAAAACAAGCTGCATGTGTTAGCACCAGTCACAATTTTTTAAGTATCAGTCGCTGCCTGTTCACCTTTATGTTGCACTGCTGTAGAATCAGCACTAAAAAACTCAAAATCCAAAATTCTAGGAAATTTAAACTGAAACAGAGAAAGCTCTCTAAAAGCTAAGAAACAATGCAATTCACGTAGTCATGTTTGATGAAAGCTGTCCAGACAAGAGACAGTTCAGAAATATACACTGAAGGAAAAAATCCCCAAACCATTAAATACTGAAAAAGCAGAGAATTAAGGAGGCAAGTCACTAAAACTAATGAAAAGAAAGGCCATTTGAGATATAGTACACAAAAACGAATTAAAGCCATGTGAGGAAATTTTGCACTAAGAAGTAAGTGAAACAAAAATATACTTAACGTAGAACACAGGTGGACAAACGGACCCACTTTCACCTTAGTATCATATTGGCTGGAACACATGGTGCAGAACTCTATTTTAAACATCAGTTTAATACACAAGTACAAGCAGGTATAAAGAAGGGACTACGGAGAATAACCACCAGCAAGCACATCTATCACAACAATAACAACATCCTTGACAGTACCCTAAGAAAACTAATAGAGCTGTTCAAAGGGAAAAGGCCTCCTCATTAATAGAAGCACAGAACTGGTGTCAAAACATCCCCAAAGCAAAATCACTAAGAGCAATTAGAGGATTATGCTGCTTGTGAGGAAAGCCTTTTCTAGTTTGGTGCTTTGCAGTACACAAGGGTCAGTGAACACACATCTCAGGGACAGCATGCTGAACCTGAGAATTCGTATTAACCCCGTGGAACAAAATCAAAACAAGCACCACCACAGAAGAATGCATGATGTACAATTAGGAGTCCCCTCTTCCAGAAACGTAAGAAGAACACAATATGCTAAAAATAATTTTAGAAAAGACTTCAGCTCATAGACTCTTAACATCTTCTGACTATGAATAGTATTAACAGTAGCAGATTTTTTTTTTAAGGATTACTGTAAGTAGTTCATAGATAGGGATTGACATATAAAGGGCTGAAACCTCTCTCCATTGTCTACCACTGTAATACTAAATGAAAAATAACACAAGCAATACTAGAAACTCTACCAAGTGAGACTCCATTAAACAAATTCACCAGTGTAACAGAACTTTGAATACATGGTAAATCTTGATGAAAAGTGTCGCTAAAGAAAGGAAAAGCATCAAGAGAAACAACTTATCTCATAGACAGCATGGGCATGCCCAAGAACAAAATACTGTCTGAGTTGAAAGTCAATTGTTAAAATTTGGCAAAGCAGAAAATCCAACAACGTATTAGACATGGAAAAAGATCTTCAGCACTGGATAAAACACACTTCATCACCTCACAGATACAATAAATCACTGTGTCTGTCAGTATCAGTAGGTATTACATGAAGTAAGTCTGAATTGCAGTAATAGAGACTACAGTGTGGGATCACCAAAAAAAAGCATTCAAAGGTAAAAACTGTCCAAGAGAAACCCTAACAGAATAACTTAACAGGAAATACAAGTGACTATCTCCATGACAAGGGCAAGCCAAACCAAAGTTTTGTCTTGAACATTTGCTGCTTTCACTCCAATGCAGGAAGAATGAATAGACTCGCTTAAGCTTTACATAGAAGACAGCAATAATCCGAGATAAGAAAATTAAAAAAAGAAAAACTATCTCGATTGTTAGCTTCTGATTCTCTCCAATAATAAAAGAAGTCTCAGCTATGCATAATTCCTATACTAAAAAGCTATCAGCAAATGACTTACAGATACTCAATGAATAGGTTATATTTCTCTTAGGAACTTAACATATCAACTCCCATATCAAATTGAGATCAGCTCTTTAAACATTGTGCACTCATTATCACACTTGCATCAGAAGTCATTCAGAAATATTAACGGCTGATGGAAAAAAAAAAAACAAACCCACAAAAAAAAACCCAAGTGAAGTTCTCTCCACCCCCACTGAAACCCCAAAGAATGCTTCTAAAGTATAAAACTGCATTTTATTTAAATTTGCTATTAAAATTCTTAATACAGAATCAGATGTTTTGTAGTTTAGGGATATGCCATCAGCTTTACTTTGCATCAGCCATATTCACTATGCTTGTTTTCCATGCAAGTAAGTTACATTTCAAATATACAAGCATAAGTTTGAGACATTCAGAGACCTGAGAAGAAAAATATCATCAGACACAATATAACCTCTCTCTGCTGTGGGAATACTGACTATTGTGTATTAGAGTCCATCTGTTAAGTAATGACTGATCCAGAATGCACTGCTACTGCAGCAGACTCCCAAGCAGTTTCACATTCATACACGTCTCTCGACACTGAGAGCACTGTCACTCTTGCATTTATTTTTAAATATAAGCATAGTTTTTAGCAATAGAAACTAATTAGTAGGTAGATCTGATACAGAAGCACTGTAACAAGCACTGTATGTCCTCCACACAAATACCAAAACACATTGTAACCTTACTCCCAAAGACAAGCCAATACTAGTTCAGTTCTGATGCATTAGCAGCCAGAATTAAAATAAGCTTAAATATCAGTAAGAAGAATGAAAGAAAGAAAACTGGAAAAGGATTACTTTGTATCTGTCATGATCTATACAAAGCTAGTTAATAAAATAACTGTGTGTCATTGCCCTATTTTGAGTGCTACTTTTAAAGGAATGGGTAATAATCCAATGAAGTTATGATGACTTATACCACACTTGTACAAAAATAATAAAATATATATAAATCATGTTTCAGTTAAGTGTCAAACAGCTTGTAGAGAGTAGTGGGAAATATATCAAATTACTGTTTTGACATGTTCACAAAACTACAGGAGCTTTAACCCTGTGTGTTCAGATAAATTATAAATCTGAAAACGATCTGACCAAATTACGTCTTTCCCAGCATGCTGCAGCTTTTCTATTCAGTCTGTGCTAGGTCAAATGCAAATAACTGTCAAACAGAAGAATACATCAGTTTAAAGTGCCTGAAACAAAATATATTCTTTACATGACTTTGTATAGAAGCATTAAACTCATCTGAAACAAAGGCAGTTTCAATTAATTGCCATTCAGTTTTGAGCAGTCATTTTTCTATCCTATTCTGTATGCAAAAATTGAGGATACTTCATTGACTGAATTGCTTCAAAAGCTTTGCTGCAGCAAATCTTGCATTCAGGAACAGCACCAAATTGCACATAATTGAAAGTGATTCATTTTTAGATCCACTCCTTTGGCTTCTGTAGGTTCCTCAGGCTTTGGTGTAGGTAGCGCAAAAACATTAAGTCATACAGTCCTGCAGTAACTCTTTCACTCCATGAAGTGAGCAGATGACTAAGGAGCTATATTTTAGCATTTTCTCCTTGATCAAAGCTATTTACCAGCATACAACAGTACTTTGCAATGCACAGACCTTAAAAAAAAAAAAAATTAACACCAGCACCTACTTTGCAGACAGGAATGTGTTTTGGAAAGCATGCGAGATTATTAAGACATGAGCAACCCAATTCAATACTGTAATACAACTAACTCTTTATTACAGATATTAAAGCATATTAAATCCTTGCAAAAATCTCCCTCCTCCCCCTTCCTCTACACAAAATACTGAACTAGGTCTGAGCTAACAGCATTGAACCCTTCACATTTCAGCCACTAAGAAAAGATACCAACTCAAGCTGCCTTTTTTTTTTTTTTAATGTTTTTCGATTAAAAACAGATACTACATTCACACCGCTCTTCTTCCAGTGAGGAAGCCACCAGGTTATAGGGCAGCATCCAGCACCCGAAACTGTGAATTACTTAATCTCCTTATTTTTTTTTATATTGGGAATTGCACACACTCCACTTCTGCAGGAGGCGGCCGAGAGAAGGCACTGGGATGGGGAAGAGTGGCCTGCCTATGTTAGGTAGAGTCCTGCATGGAGTTAGGGAGCGCTGAGGGGGCTTCTGTCACACGAAGAGCAGGTCGCAGTATTAACGAGGGGAGAGAGGCACAAGAGGAGTTTGGGAAGGGAAGACGGTTGCAAAAGGGCCGTACGTGTAAGAAGGATGCAGGGGCTGGGAAAATGAATGTCCCTTTCGGGCTGCCCAGGGCTGGGGGGAAGCAGCCCCGGGAGGAGGTGGGCTGCGCGGGCCGGTGGCCGGGGCCCTCTGCCCGCCGGGGCGTCACCGGGGCAGGGTGCCCGGACGCTTACCAGGTTCAGCACCGTCTCCACGATGTCCCGGTTGCTGACCTCCCCGACCTGGATGAGTCCGATGAGAACGGCGAATTTCATCCGGATATTGCGGATCGGCACCGACGGGTTAATCATCCCCGCGGGCAGCACTACGGACCCGGAGCCCGACGCTCTCAGCTCCCCCATCACCGCGACGCTGCTGCCGCCACCTCCACCTCCTCCACCGCCGGCCCCGACGGAGATGAGTCCCGCGGGCTGCGGGTCCGGCCCCGACACCGGCTTTTCGCTCGCCATTTACTTCCCGCCGTTACCGGCACCTGCCGCCGCCTCCCCACCCGGCCGGGCCGAGCCGCACATTCACCGCAGTCGCACTCGGCGGGGCCGCAGGGAGTCGGCCCAAGGCTCAGGCACCGTCCCAAGAGCCGCTCCCCCGCACCGTTATAATGAGGGATTATTATGGGCGCCGATGCCCCGTTATCCGAAGGCTGCCCGGCCGGGGCCGCCTCCCCGCCGCGGGCAGGAGGAGCGAGTGCGGCCGAGCGCAGCGCGGCGCGGCGTAACCCGGCTTAGACGAGCGGCGCGCGGAGCTGGCGGCGGCGCGAGGGATCGCCACTGCCGCTGTTGTTGTGAAGCCGAAAGCGCCGCCGCTCACGCCGCCATGTTGCCGCCCCCTGCCTGCGGTAGCCGCTAGGGCGCCTGCGCCGAGCCTGTCGAGGGGAGTGGCCGGGCCGAGCCCCCCCAGCCGGCAGGGAGACAGGTGAGCAGGTGCGCGGGGGCCGCTTTGCCACCGCCGCGGCGTGAGGGGCAGCGCCAAAGAGAGGAGCCACCGCTTCCCGCCGGGCTGCTGCGGGCCGGCGCCCACTCACCGCGGGGGGGTTACGCAACGCCGCCTGAAGGGGCAGGGGGGTGGTGCCCGCTCTCCCGCTTCAAAGCAGGGCCGATCCCCGGCGTTGCCCCGCGGATCTAGGGCGCCCCCTGCGGCAGGGGCGGGCTGCTGTGCCGGCCCTGGGACTACTCGTCATGGGGAGGTGCCGCTTCCTCGACTCCCTCAGGACCCTGCTGCTGAGGGACTCTGCGGTGTTCCTCACCAGGCTCTGCTAGGCTCCTAAGCTGACTCAGTGCTCTCTGGTTCAGGTTCAGTGCTCTCTGGTATGACTCTCCCCCACTGGTCCCACGCTGTTGAGTGAGAAGTGCCTGGGTTGGAACCTTTTGAGGTGGGTTATTTTAGAAACTCCAGTCCTAGCAAGCGGTCATGTTTGAGTGAGGGTGTCAGGGGTTGTGCAAGGGCTTCTGAGCTGTGGTCCCCTTGGGGAGTTATAGAGGAAACCTGGGAATCTGATAACTGAGAGCTTGTGTGCTGCTCGTTCGAGGAGAGGGATGTTTTTCCAGAGTTCTTGTTAATACCAGCACTCCTCATTTTTGGTGGTGATGGTACATACAGAGGTGTCCAGTCAGCAGCAATTTTACCAAGCCCCTTGGTTTCAGTGATGGCTCATGGCAATAGCGTTTTTCCAAGTCTCTCTAGTATTATATCAGAGAAACAGGTTTTTTGAGGAGGCTCAAATTATTCAAATAGTAATTTGAAGAAAGTTGTGTCTATTTCCTCTACATGTGCTGGAGATAATCTATCCCTGTTCAAAACATGTTCTGTCTTGGCTTTGTAGTGATTATTATTACAAAGTTGAATTTGACGACAAATCTGGTGACCTTATTCTGAGAATACCATTAATCTTGCCTCTTCTGCAGCTCCAGATTTGGGAATTTTCTAGACTGACAGTTCTCCTTGTATCCAGCTAGATAATAAACTGCATGAACATAATCAGCAGGACTCAATCACTCCATCCTCCAGGATTACAGCAGCTGCTCTATGCTTCACCAAGAGAAGAGAAGACCTCAGCTCTGTGCTGAGATGCATTAGCTCTATGAACTTGTAACTACATTTATATTTACTTGTTTTAAAGGTCCATAGGTGCTTGACAGTATGCATAGCCCAGATGCATAGACATAACTAAAACACTGGTTAGCTGGAATTCACAGAAATTACACTATTTCAGAAAGCTGCAAAAAATGGAGAGAAAACCCAAAAGGGCTGGTTATGGGAGATAAGAAAGCACAAAGTTTTCTTGGAAAGAAATTCCTTTACAGTTTTTCGCCATCCACAAGCAACCTTGTATGACTCAGTAAAAGTATACTTTAATTTTGTATACTCACAGGGGGTCCAAAGGTCCTATTCCCACCAGCCCCATACCAGAATGAGTAAAAATGAATACACATGCACTTAACTGCTTTACGACAGTAAGCCCATCTTAGCTTAAGCCCTCAAAGATGGATGTTCCAGTGAGGTAATCAGGCAGACTTTCAACTATAGAGGATGAGAAGCTCTCGTATGTCACAGGGTGAGGTCTGGGCATAATAACTTCCAGGTAGTGGATAATAATAAGCTGATGGAGTAGTGTCTTTTGAATTGCACTTGCTATTTCTATCCTTGGCTGAAGGAAGTCCTGTTCTAGAAGCTTTCAAAACGATTCTTCAGAAGAACCTAGGCAAAAATCCTTAGCTTGGGAACGTCACTGAAGGATTCCATTACTTGTTTTACTTTGACCCATTTACTGTAAAAACAAACAAACAGAAAAAAGCCTCTCCAAAAGGTGAAACTTTTGACTATGTAGGAACGTTAAATTACCATTCCAGTTTACAAACCAACCAATTAAGCAAATGTTAAGTTAGGCTGCCCTAAACTGTTCATCTTGATTTCAGAAAGGTGCGTAGGAGCTGCACTGCTACCGCCACACCGTGAGGGGCAGCGCCAAGGTGCTGTTCTTAATGACTCTTATCTGTCAACCAGGTAACCTCTTAGAGTTTGGAGGTCCTCAAGTCTGGGTAAAAAACAAGTTATTTAATTATACACGTAAATATTTTTGAAATCAAGAATGCATGACTTTTTCTGCAAAACTGAAACCTAAACCTAGAACTCTGTAACACTGATAAAAATTGTAGCACCATTAGGAGCTAACATGCAACAGTTCTCTTTATTATTCTCATATCTGTATCTATATGGGGAGGCATGTTGCTACAAATAATATGGTTGGCTGGAAGCTTCATAGGTTGACCAGTTTTCCTGTTCTTGATTCATCACATGGCTGCTGCCTGTTAAATGGGTAGGGAGTTAAGTTCATAGAATCATAGAATAATAGAATAGTTAGGGTTGGAAAGGACCTTAAGATCATCTAGTTCCAACCCCCCTGCCATGGGCAGGGACACCTCACGCTAAACTATGTACACCAAGGCTCTGTCCAACCTGGCCTTGAACACCGCCAGGACTGGAGCATTCACAGGTTCCTTGGGCAACCCATTCCAGTGCCTCACCACCCTCACAGCAAAGAATTTCTTCCTTACATTCAATCTAAACTTCCCCTGTTTAAGTTTGAACCCGCTACCCCTTGTCCTCTCACTACAGTCCCTAAGGAAGAGTCCCTCCCCAACATCCTTATAGGCCCCCTTCAGGTACTGGAAGGCTGCTATGAGGTCTCCACGCAGCCTTCTCTTCTGCAGGCTGAACAGCCCCAACTTTCTCAGCCTGTCTTCATACGCGAGGTGCTCCAGTCCCCTCATCATCCTTGTGCCTCTCCTCTGGACTTGTTCCAACAGTTCCATGTCCTTTTTAAGCAGAGGACACCAGAACTGCGTACAATACTCCAAGTGAGGTCTCACAAGAGCAGAGCAGAGGGGCAGGATCACCTCCTTCGACCTGCTGGTCACGCTCCTTTTGATGCAGCCCAGGATACGGTTGGCTTTCTGGGCTGCAAGTGCACACTGAAGCCAGCTCATGTTCATTTTCTCATCAACCAACACCTCCAAGTCCTTCTCTGCAGGGGTGCTCTGAATCTCTTCTCTGCCCAACCTGTACCTGCGCTTGGGATTCCTACGACCCAGGTATAGGACCTTCCACTTGACATGGTTAAACTTCATAAGGCTTGCATCAGCCCACCTCACAAGCGTGTTGAGGTCCCTCTGGATGGCATTCCTTCCCTCCAGTGTATCAACCGAACCACACAGCTTGGTGTCATCGGCAAACTTGCTGAGGGCTCACTCAATCCCACTGTCCATGTCACCAACAAAGATGTTGAGCAAGACTTGTCCCAACACCAATCCCTGAGGGACACCACTCGTTACTGGTCTCCAGCTGGACACTGAGCCATTGACCACAACTCTTTGAGTGCATCCATCTAGCCAGTTCTTTATTGTCCTGGGTTCAGCAGCAGCAGTCAGTTTTTCTCCTTCTTAGTAGCTTTTGCAGCACGGTGTTTTTGACTTTCGGCCTGGGAACGGAGCTGATAACACCGATGTTTAGACTGACCAAGGACTTTGTGAGTCTCATGCTCTGCCAGGGAGGAGGGGAAGCCAGGAGGAAGCGGGGACAGGATGCCTGACCCAAACTAGCCAAAGAGGTATTCCATACCACAGCACATCATGCCCAGGGAGGTAACTGGGAGCTACCCGGGAGGGCACGTCCTCTTTTCTGTCGGGCTCATTTCCGGTGGGCGGTATCGTATTCTCTTCCCTTGTTATTTCTCTTATCATTATTATTATTGGTGGTAGCAGTAGTGATTTGTGTTATGCCTTAGTTTCTGGACTGTTCTTATCTCAACCCGTGGGAGTTACATTCTTTCGATTCTCCTCCCCATCCCTCTGGGGGGTGGGGGGGAAGGAGACTGTATGGTTCTAATTTACAGCCGGGGCTTAAACCACGACATTTATCCACCGAGTGGTCCACCCATCAAATTGATGTCTCTAAATTGGAGACAAGGATGTCATGTGGGGGACAGTGTCAAACGCTTTGCACAAGTCCAGGTAGATGACGTCAAGTGCTCTACCCCTGTCCATCAGTTCCATAGCCCCATCATAGAAGGCCACCAAATTGGTCAGGCAGGATTTCCCCTTAGTGAAGCCATGCTGGCTATCACCAGCCGCGTCCTTGTTTTTCATGTGCCTTAGCATGCCTTCCAGGAGAATCTGCTCCAAGATTTTGCCAGGCACAGAGGTGGGACTGACTGGTCTGTAATTCCCCAGGTCATCCATTTTCCCCTTCTTGAAAATGGGGGTTATATTTCCCTTCTTCCAGTTGTCGGGAACTTCACCTGACTGCCATGATTTGTCAAATATAATGGCCAGTGGCTTAGCAACTTCATTCATCAGCTCCTTCAGGACCCGCGGATGGATTTCATCAGGTTCCCATGGACTGGTGCACATTCAGGTTCTTACAATGGTCTTGAACCAGATCCTCTCCTACAGTGGGCCTAAGGTCTTCTTTCTAACAGTCCCTGTGTCTGCCTTCCAAGACTTAGGCGGTGTGGTCAGAGGATTTGCCAATGAAGACTGAGGCAAAGAAGTTATTAAGAACCTCAGCCTTCTCTAAATCCTGGGTAGCCAGTTCTCCTGATAGCTTCCAGAGAGGGCCCCTGTTGTCCCTAGTCTGTCTTTTATTTGCAATGTAACTATAGAATCCCTTCCTGTTATCTTTCACATCCCTAGCCAAGTTTAATTCTAACTGGGCCTTAGCTTTCCTCACCTGCTCCCTAGCTTCCCGGACAACATCCCTCTATTCGTCCCAGGCTGCCTGTCCTTGCTTCCACGTTTTAGAAGCCTCTTTTTTCCTCTGTAGTTTCCTCAGCAAAGTTATAATTGCTTTCCTGTGGGTAGGTATTTTAATTTGTATAGCAACTTACCGACTTTTAAAAATCCAAAAATAACTTTGTAACTTTGAGATCCAGTGTTAAATTTACTTAAATTTTGTCAATGACTTGTTCATCTTTATGATGGAACAGATGGACCAATAGCACAACCACATAAACTTCCTTTCTCTAGAAAAGTAGGATAACAACATATGGTTTGATATGTTTTCTTATCCATTCTATACTTCATACTACTGTTCATAGAAGACTCCATGATTTACATATATACCCACATGCTGGGGTAATTTAGTACATGCATATGGCTGATCTATATACAACTATCAATGCATTCCTCCACACTGAATTTCTGATAATGTTGCAATCAAGAGTTTGTTCAGAAGGTGTATTTGTGAAATCCTTCAGTATATAACTTCCAGTTTAGGACTTGAACTGTCTGACTGTCGTTTCCTCTCCTGAAATTACATAATATGCCATATATTGCACAGGAAAAAACTCTTATTAAAAGAAGGTAAACTCCCAACATTAGGTTTAATAAAAGAGATTTTCTTTAGGGCTTAAACTCATATTTGGTTTTACAAAATCACATTCTCTCTATTTTTATAAGCTGGAATACTGTTAAGAAGTAGCTGTCTTTTCTAATCAAAAGTGTTTGGTTTTGATAAGCAAACTTTCATTGAGGTGAGCTATTCATCAACTCATGTAAATGTTGTTGTAGCTCTGGCATTCTGAAAGAACACTGTTCCAGTGCCTCACCACCCTCACAGTGAAGAACTTCTTCCTAATATTTAATCTAAATCTGCCCTCTTTCAGTTTGATGTTTGTCTTATCTCCTTGATATTGGCATATTCAGTACAAAGACTGAATTTGTCAGAGACAATGTCATTCAATGAAGTGTCTAGTTGCATCCCAGTCCAGCAAAGTGTTCTGCATGTGTTAGAAAATTATGATATTTGCATGATTATAACCATTTTCAGTTCAGCTTGCAAGACCAGTCATTGACACAGGCCCAGACTGGGTGTGTCAGGAGATGCTATGAGTGGAAGGGTGCTATGCACTCCTTTATCCTCCACAAAGACTGATGCCAGGATCTGATCTGTACCTTTCACAACACTTCTGACCCACTGAAATGAAAGCAATGCCTTTGCTCCCAGAGTACACCTTTGCTTCACCTGTGATAGATGACAAGGTTTCTTTTATGGTATTCTTCAAATTTTCTCAGCATCCATTCTCCTTAAATGCCAGAATATCTTCTCAAATATAATTTAAAAAATCAAAAAAAAAAAAAAAGACATGTACCCATGTTCCTATGCTTGTAACAAACAGATGAGGGAGAAGATAAAATCAACAAGTTTTAACTCCATTTTTATTTCAGTTGGAAAATAAATTGCAGCAATACTACTTTATTTTGGGGGTAAAAAGAATTATGTTGTAATTCTGCAGAGAAAGCTTGAAGAAACATGTTTTAGAAGACAGACTCTTGGCTACAAATAAGGTAACTACTTAAGTGAATAGGAACTGCTTTGTACGAGTATATATTTACACTAAATTTAAAAAAAAAAAAAAAAAGGAGTGAAATTATGTAGATCAGGGTGGAGCCATGTTTGAGAGAGACAATTTTCGTTTATCTGCCACTGTGGCATTAAACTACTGCTTGCTTTACCATGTCCATATGAGGACTCCTGTTGTGTTTAATTAGACTATTCCCCTAAGGAAGGATAATGTGATTTGTTCCTGTGCCAGGCTCAGGAAGTGCTGTTAGCCACTTTCTCATGATAACCAGGATTTCTTATAAGTTTAAAAAGCTAGGAAACAGAAACTTAAAGGCCATCACATCATCCAAACTTACCATATTGTGCATATATATTGCACTGAGTAGATCCTTTCATTTTTTTTAAACTTCCACATGACAGGGTGCATGAAAGCAGAAGTCAAAACCATGAAGTTAGATTTTTCTTGCTACTCTAACTGTAAATGATTTTTACCTGCTTTTTCTAGAATGCCTTTTCTCTAGTCTTGAAAGACAAAAATGGGAAAAAAACCTAACAAAGACCAAACCCTTGTATGTATTTCCAGAGGCAAGATTTGTTATACCCTGTGCAATTTCAGAAACACTGTAACATACCTTCCAAGTGAGATTATAAACATTTCACTCACAGTGAATCAGGTGAAGCCAGTAGAACTTCACTACATTATTGTGAATTTTATTGCAAGAAGGCTGAGGTTCTTAACGACTTCTTTGCCTCAGTCTTCACTGGCAAGGGCTCTGACTGCACCACCCAAGTCTTGGAAGGCGGATGCAGGGACTGTGAGAATGAAGACCCTAGGCCCACTGTAGGAGAGGATCTGGTTCAAGACCATCTTAAAAACCTAAACGTACACAAGTCCATGGGACCTGACAACATCCATCCGTGGGTCCTGAAGGAGCTGACGAATGAAGTTGCTAAGCCACTGGCCATCATAGTTGAAAAATCATGGCAGTCAGGTGAAGCTCCCGATGACTGGAAGAAGGGAAATATAACCCCCATTTTTAAGAAGAGGAAAATGGATGACCTGGGGAATTACAGACCAGTCAGTCCCACCTCTGTGCCTGGCAAAATCTTGGAGCAGATTCTCCTGGAAGGCATGCTAAGGCACATGAAAAACAAGGACGCGGCTGGTGATAGCCAGCATGGCTTCACTAAGGGGAAATCCTGCCTCACCAATTTGGTGGCCTTCTGTGATGGGGCTACGAAACTGATGGACAGGGGTAGAGCACTTGACATCATCTACCTGGATTTGTGCAAAGCGTTCGATACTGTCCCACACAACATCCTTGTCTCTAAATTGGAGAGACATCAATTTGATGGGTGGACCACTCGGTGGATAAAGAACTGGCTAGATGGACGCGTGCAAAGAGTTATGGTCAATGGCTCGATGTCTGTCTGGAGACCGGTAACGAGTGTTGTCCCTCAGGGATCTGTGTTGGGACCGGTCCTGTTCATCATCTTTGTGGGTGACATGGACAGTGGGATTGAGTGCGCCCTCAGCAAGTTTGCCGATGACACCAAGCTGTGTGGTTCGGTTGATATGCCGGAGGGAAGGGATGCCATCCAGAGGGACCTTGACACACCTGTGAGGTGGGGTGATGCCAACCTTATGAAGTTTAACCATGCCAAGTGGAAGGTCCTACACCTGGGTTGCAGGAATCCCAAGCACAGCTACAGGTTGGGCAGAGAAGAGATTCAGAGCAGCGCTGTGGAGAAGGACTTGGGGGTGTTGGTCGATGAGAAAATGAACATGAGCTGGCTTCAGTGTGCACTTGCAGCAGAGAAAGCCAACCGTATCCTGGGCTGCATCAAGAGGAGTGTGTCCAGGCAGTCGAAGGAGGTGATCCTGCCCCTCTGCTCTGCTCTTGTGAGACCTCACTTGGAGTATTGTGTACAGTTCTGGTGTCCTCTGCTTAAAAAGGACATGGAAGTGTTGGAACAAGTCCAGAGGAGAGGCACGAGGATGATTAGGGGACTGGAGCACCTCGCGTATGGAGATAGGCTGAGAAAGTTGGGGATGTTCAGCCTGGAGAAGAGAAGGCTGCATGGAGACCTCAATGCAGCCTTCCAGTATCTGAAGGGGCCTACAAGGATGCTGGGGATGGACTCTTCCTTAGGGACTGTAGTGAGAGGACAAGGGGTAGCGGGTTCAAACTTAAACAGGGGAAGTTTAGATTGGGTATAAGGAAGAAATTCTTTACTGAGAGGGCGGTGAGGCACTGGAATGGGTTTCCCAAGGAGGTTGTGAGTGCTCGATCCCTGGCAGTGTTGAAGTCCGGGTTGGACAGAGCCTTGGGTGTCATGGTTTAGTGTGAGGTGTCCCTGCCCGTGACAGGGGGATTGGAACTTGATGATCTTAAGGTCTTTTCCAACCCTAACTATTCTATAATTCTAGGTGTGATTTTAGAAAGATGTTGTTAATACCTGTGTGAAATTTATATTATTCAAACTTAAATTATTTTCTCCTTTTTTGCACTCTGAGCAGTAAAAATAAAGTTGACATTATGTTTGTTCTCATGGTTGTAAATACTACTGGGAAGAATTCAGTAAACATAAACCTTTAGAGTAAAAGGAAGTAATATTCTGAGAAGTTGCTAAACGGTAACCAGATCTACTTAAAATATAACTCTGACATGAAAGTATTCGGTTTGTCTTTTTTTTTTTTTTTTTTTTTTTTAATTTGTTTGTACTTACTTTCATTATGGTATAATCGTAGATGTAAATATCAGGATTCATGAAATTACAGAAAACACACAGAACAATTTGTTATACTAATGTGTAGCTCTTATGTTCTTGGCTTTGAAAGGGTTTATTCTGTGACTGAGTCACAAATCTTGCTTTAAAACCATGAGTTTGAGCTGCTTAATCAGTTCAGCCATTTATTCTCATCTTTTTTATTTTTACAAACTTAAATATGAGAGCCTTTTCAGTGCTGAAATTATTAGTCACTTTAAATATTGAGTTTATTATAACATAAATTATTATGAAGGTTAACGATTAATATTGATCTCTTTGTTGATTCTCTCCTTAAGTTTTTGTTTCATTGTTCCTGATACCTCATCTCCTTGATCTGTAGATGCTTCAGTCTATATTGTTGGCTCTTGCTCAATGCAATAGTGTCCTGGGTTCAGCAGTAGCAGTCATTTTTCTCCTTCTTAGTAGCTGGCGCAGTGCTGTGTTTTTGACTTTTGGCCTGGGAACAGCGCTGATAACACCAATGTTTTTAGTTACTGCTCAGTAATGTTTAGTCTGACCAAGGACTTTCTGAGTCTCGTGCTCTGCCAGGGAGGAGGGGAAGCCGGCAGGAAGTGAAGGCAGGATACCTGGCCCAAACTAGCCAAAGAGGTATTCCATACCACAGCACGTCATGCCCACTATATAAACTGGGGGCAGTTACCCGAAAGGGCTAGATCACGGCTCAGGTCAGGCTGGATATCAATCGTCGGGTGGTGAGTGTTTGTATTCTCTTCCCTTGTTATTTCCCTTATCATTATTATTATTATTATTATTGGTGGTAGCAGTAGTGATTTGTGTTATACCTTAGTTACTGGACTGTTCTTATCTCAACCCATGGGAGTTACATTCTTTCGATTCTCCTTCCCATCCCTCTGGGAGCCGGGGGCAGAGGAAAGGGGGGGAGTGGGTGAGCGGCTATGTGGTTCTGGGTTACTGGCTGGGCTTAAACCATGACAAATGGGAGTTTGGTAACATGAGGACCCATAAAGATCTATTTTCTAGACAGCAGTAAAGATCATAAGAAAAATTATATTAGTCTCTCCTCTCTCTGTATTCCCTACTCTCTGTTCAGTGCTCCATTTACATAGAGTATGCCAAGCTGCCAGCTAACTTTAATTATCCTCTAGCATTCATTTCAGTGTGGCCAATTCACAAAGAAATCACTCCATACTGCCATTGTTAGTCCAAGATGCTTTTCTACAACTAGATCTCCATGTGCTGGTTTAAAAAAAAAAAAAAAATTAATTATAAATTCAAAATTCTAATTAGGGTTATAAGCGTGTAGCTCTTACAGAATTAATTGAGGTGTCTTAAAAATGATACAAGAAACAAGCATTGTTTTAAGTTGCATATGTATGAGTGAAATTATTTTTACTTCTGAGATTTTTCTTGTAACAGGTTTCTAGGCAATAACTTATGATGTACATTAACTTCTGGTGGAAACATTCTCTGCAATAATACAACAAACTAATCATTGTTATTATACATGTCCATGTTTAAGAAAAAGACCTAATTCATTGGCAAATTATGTTTATTTTGTATGCTTCTGCATGTTTATATTTCAACTAGTTGGAACAAAATAAATGCTTAGGCAGAAAGGATGCTGGTCACACACTTTGTCTATGTACCACAGTATGACCTGTAACAGGAGACAAGAAGCATTTGCCCAAAAAGATACCATCAATTTATAACTTTAAGGACTTAATATTTATAGTACACCAAGGAATAGAAATCAGTTGAAGGTTTAAAATTGATAAGCTAGTTTATGTCTACAAAGTATCCTCAACTTAAAAAGGACATGGAACTGCTGGAAAAGTCCAGAGGAGGACCACGAGGATGATCAGGGAACTGGAGTACCGCCTGTGTGAAGATAGGCTGAGAAAATTGGGGATGTTCAGCCTGCAGAAGAGAAGGCTGCGTAGAAACCTCATAGCAGCCTTCCAGTATCTGAAGGGGCCCTATAAGGATGCTGGGGAAGGACTCTTTATTAGGGACTGTAGTGGCAGGACAAGGGGTAACGGATTAAAACTTAAACAAGGGAAGTTTAGACTGGATATAAGGAAGAAATTCTTTACTGAGAGGGTGGTGAGGCACTGGAATGGGTTGCCCAGGGAAGTTGTGAATGCTTCATCCCTGGCGGTGTTCAAGGCCAGGTTGGACAGAGCCTTGGGTGACATGGTTTAGTGTGAGGTGTCCCTGCTCGTGGCAGGGGGTTTGGAACTAGATGATCTTAATGTCCTTTCCAACCCTAACTATTCTATGATTCTAAGTGTGTGTTTGACAGCCTAAATTTATTATCAGGAAACACTCAACAGTTTATTGAAATATCATTGATATTATCAGCGGGAAACTACAGTAACTGAGTATTATTTGATAGTATTTCTGCTCTACTCAGCATTCTTTTTCCTCTTCTACTCAGCACTTGTCAGCCTGCACTCAGAGTACTGTATCCAGTTCTAGTCTCCACAATTCAGGAAAGATGTGAAGAGACTGGAGAGGGTCCAAAGAAGGGCCACAAAGATGATCAAAGGGATGGAGAGCCTGCCCTATGAGGAAATGGTGAAGGAGTTAGGTCTCTTCTCTGTGGAGAAGACTCAGGGCCAAGCTCATCACAGTGTTCCATTACTGAAAGGACAGCTACAAAGAGGATGGAAACTCTCTCTTCAGAAGGAGCCACATGGAGAAGACCAAGGAGCAGGGGTACAAGTTGCACTGGGACAGTCAACATAAGAAATTAATTTTTTAAAGTGAGAACAATCATTTATTAGTACAGCTTCCCCAGGGATATGGCAGAGTCCCCATCTCTGGAGGTTTTCAAGATGTCATTGGGCAGGGTGCTAGATAAATGCATCTACGCTCCCTTTCCCATGAAAGTCAGGACTAGATGATCTTCAAAGGTCCCTTTCAGCCTGGGCTGTTCTATGGTTCAATGATTATCTTCCTAAATTATATATTTAGCTGTTATATCTGTAACATTAGAAATAGTTAAAAAAACCACAACAACCAAACAAAGACCCAATAAATATATTCATTATACTCCTGCAAACCAACTGACTTTAAAGAAATTTAATGAGTGAGGTACAGGATTTCTCCAAAGGGCTTTATGTTGTTGCTTTTTGCTGGCACTAAAATGAAAAGAATGTGTTATTCAGGGTAGTTCTTTGGTTTTCTGACATCACTTCCCCCCTCCCCCCAAAAAAAGAAGTAATTTATCATCAAGAAAGAGCTATGATACACTTCTTCCTCGAGTTCCAAGTATTATTTATTTCTCTTGTTTTGTGATTAACTTTCAGGATATTTTACTGATATTGGCTTAATCACTTCAATCTATGACTGTAGAAAAAGGGTTGTGGCACATGTCAGGGAAAAGGATGTATTTCTGGCTGTTTACAGTTGCCCCAAGTAAGTCAAAATTAACCTGTCATTAGAATTCCAGTAGGGTTTATGTTTACGATCATGACCTTCAGTTAATTGCTCTGTATGTTTCCCGTAGTAGTGCTTAAAACTGGGCTGGCTACTACAGTTGAGACTTTACAGTACTGTGGAATGGGAATATTATTTCTCATGTCTGGCAGACTACACCTTTTAAAGAAAAAAATGCCAGTGTAGTTTGCTTTTATTCCTGCAACATGACATTGTTGACTCTTACTCAGCCTGTGATCCTCTGTTGCCCCTGGATCCTGTTCTGCAGAAGTACAAACAAGCTGAATGAGCCACATCCTGTATTTGTGCAATTTAGTATGCCTTCTGAAAGTAATGCCTCACACTTATGTCTGTTCAATAGCATCCTGTTTTCCTCAGACCATTCCTATGGTTTGTCAGGATCATTTTGAATTCTAATCTTGTCTTCCAGTGTACACACAGTTGCTTCCAGCCTAGAGTTGTTTGCAGATTTAATAAGCACACACTCTATTCCATCTTCCAGATCATTAATGACATTATTATATAGCATCAAACCTTGGTCACCCCTGCAGAAGCACACATGGCACTGTTTTCCATATGAACAGTGAGCCATCTATATCTATCCTTCATTATAAAGAACTGTATATTTACATTCATTATAATCTTATAATAAAAGTTATGTACAATGTTTCCAAGTCTTGCTTTCAAAATATGTTCTAAGACAATCCTAAAAGTTGAGCTGACAGTAGGATGCATGACAAAGTAATTTAGGCTGGTAGGGTTCTTGGAAGGTGACCTGATCTAATTCTCCTTTCTCAGACCCCCAACTCACAACACCGTGAGGGTCAGCTTTGAAGTTAGATCCAATATTGAATTTGGGTTACCTTAGGAACCTTGAGCAGTCAAGGTTTGACTATCTCTAGATATTCATATCTCCAGAGTTGAATATTTTACAGCCTGTCTTGGAATCTTCTTCCAATATTTGTCCTTGCTCATGGTGACTTTTTGCCCTTGTAATTATCAGGAATTTGCTCATCTGCAACTTCTTTTCATTGCCTCTGATATTTTCACTGTGCATATCCAAGAATTCTGGCTCCATGTACTCTATTTCCAACTACTGCATAGTTGAAGACAGCAGTTAGCTGTCATCCAGCCTTCTTTTATTCAAAATGAACAAGCCCAATGCTCTCATTCTCTGACCATCCTGATGGCCTGTGCCAGACTCTGCCAGTTTGTCAATGTCTTTCTTATACTGGAGAGTCCCACACTTGACACAATTCTCCAAATGCAGTCTCATAAGTGCCAGCTAGAAGAGAATAAGCAATTCAGCTAACCCACTGGCTATATTCTTACTAATGCAACCCAATTTGTGTTTAAGCTTGCATTGCTGCAGAAACGCACTGCTTATTGGTGCTTATCTTCTTGTCCTTTAGGCAACCCTAGGTCCTTTTCTGTGGATCTGCTTTCTAAATAGCCTGTGCCATTACAATATTCTGTCCCACATTCAGGATTTTGCATTTGCCTTTGCTGAATTTCATGAGATGCTTTCAGGTTCCTGAGCACATTCTCCCGCTTCTAGTATTTTAGTTGGCTGAGCTAAAGACTGTAGCTGTCTCAGTCCAAGGTCAGCCCCTTCAACTGGTGAAAGCTGTTGCAAAGCAAGATAGAAGTGAGGGCATGCCCCTCCATTCCCTTGGAAACTGCTTTTAAGCTGAGGCTGTACTGCAGGCCCCTGCCTGTGCTACATTGCAGTTGTGTAGCATCTACAGCTGAGACTGATCTTGTGCCTTCTTGATCCTGACCCTGGTCCAGAACCTCTAGTTTGGCTTTGCACCTCATCAATGCAGCACTGGACCTGTCTTGTTACTGTAGACTTTTAAGGCGATCACTGAATCGAAGCTGGAGCTGTTCGTTGTGTCCAGACCTGATCCTGACCCAGATTTAATGACTCAACATTCTGGTTCCTTTTTAATGAGGTCTGCCTCTGCCTGCCTTGCTGCCAGTTAATTTTCTCTGCAAGGGAGACAGCCCCTACTGCTCCCTGGCAGGTTCCTGCCATCCAGTTTCTCTCTCTGTTGAGGTCCCTCCAAATGGCAGCCCAGCCCTCCACCTTATCAACTGTTTCTGTCAGTGGTACTATTCACAAAACTGAGAATGCACTTCATCCTGTTATTATGGTCTTTATTAAAGGCACTGAAAAGTATCTAACCATCTTGATGGCCTGTGCCAGACTCTATCAGTTTGTCTGGCAGACAGCCCTGAGAGCATTCTCTCTCCTGGAGGTCTGGCACCCTGGCTCAGGGCCAATTTGAGGATAGTGCAGCTGAGGACCACTCCCCTTCCTCTGGTGGCCTTGGACAGAGTGGTCCCAGGAAAAGGTCCTCAGCAAAGAATGACTCCTTCCTCTTAGGTGGAGTTGCTTTAAGCTGCAGCTCAACTGTTTGCCCACCACCTGAACTACAGCTCCCAGTGTCCTGCAGCCACACCTGTGCCTGGTCGTGGGCCCTGCTGATCCAGGCTCAGACCCTGACCCTGATTTCCTAGATTGATCTTGGCTGTGCTTTACCACTATGGACTTGCCTTGCGATCACTGGACAATGTCTCACCCTTCCTACCTCAGCCAGACTCCACTCACCTCATTTAGGTACTGTGGGACAGGGTCTTTACCACCAAGGCCCTTGCCCTGCTGCCTGTGTTGTTGCACTCAGCTTCTCACTCCCCATCCCTTGTGGAGCAGGGGACTTCCCTGCTTCCTTATAATCACCCCAAGTATCCACCCTTGAGGATTGATTATTCCACTAATGATCAGCTGCCAGGTGGACTTCGAGCTGCTGACCACTGCCAGCTCTGCACGTACCTTGTAGTCCACCCATCCGGTACCTCTGTCTCCTGTCTAGGAAGATACTATGGACGGTTTTATCTAAAACTTTGCTAAAGCCAAGATAAAGAGCATTCACAGTTCTCCCTTTATCCACAGAAGGCAATCAGGTCAGGCATGTCTTCCTCTGATAAATCCACACTGACTGTTCCTAATCATCTCTTTCATGTGATGGAAAATGATTTCCAGGAGGACTTGCTCCACCATTTTCCTGGGGACTGGTATGAAGATGACTGTCCTGGTGTACAATTCTCTTTCTCAATCTTGAAGATGATTGTGACATTTCTGTTTTTCAAGTCATCAGGAATTTCACCTGATCCCCGTAACCTATTGTGCTGGTTTTGGCTGGGATCAAGTTAATTTCCTTCATAGTAGCTGGTATGGGGCTATGTTTTGGATTTGTGCTTGAAACAGTGTTGATAACACAGGGATATTTTAGTTGTTGCTGAGCAGTGCTTAGATAGAGCCAAGCCCTTTTCTGGTCTTCACACCACCCCACCAGCGAGTGAGCTGGGGATGCACAAGTAGTTGGAGGGGACACAGCCAGGACACCTGACCCCAACTGACAAAAGGGATATCTCAGACCATATGGCATCATGCTCAGCATGTGAAGCAGGAGGGAGAAGAAGGAAGGTGGGAATGTTAGGTGTTTTGTCTTCCCAAGTAGCTGTTATTTGTGGTGGAGCCCTGCTGTCCTGGGGGATGGCTGAACCATGGCCTGCCAATGGGAAGCAGTGAATTAATTCCTTGTTTTGTTTTGCGTGTGTGCAGCTTTTGCTTTACCTGTTGAACTGTTTTTATCTCAACCTACAAGTTTTCTTACTTCTACTCTTTCAATTTTCTCCCACATCTCACCAGGGGGGAAAGTGAGTGAGCAGCTTAGTTGCCATTTGGGGTCAAACCATGACACTTTTCGAAGATGATATTGAGCAGCCCTGTAATATTGGCCAATTCCCTTCTCAGTACTGGATGTATTTGTATGTCCAGCTTGCTTAAATTATCATCAGCTTACTCTTCCTCTACCATGGGTAGCACTTTGCTCCCACAGACTCTGCCTTTAGACCCAGGGAACTGGGAGGGACCAGGGGCTGGGAGCAAATCTTGCCGATAATGACTGAGGCAAAGAAGGCACTGAGTACTTCAGCATTTCTATATCCTTTATCACTAGTCCCTCAACTTCTTCAGCAACAAGTCCACATTTTTCTTACTCTTCCTTTTGTTTTACCTATAAAAGCTCTAGTGACCTTTCAGACCCGTTGCCAATTTGAATCCCAACAGAGCTTTTGCTTTCCCAATTCTTTCCCTGCACATTCGACCAGTGTCTCTGTAATCCTCCTTGATAGCTTGTCCCTACTTCCACCTTCTGTACACTTGCTATTTTGCATTTGAGATCAATCAGAGGTTCCCCATTAAGTCAGACTGACCTTCTGCTATATCTGCTTAAGTTCCAGTACACCAGAATGGAGACATTCTTTCATTTTGAGGAAGATATCCTTGAAGATTAATCAACTTTCCTGTCTCCTTTGCTCTTTAGAGCAGCCTCTGATAGGTTCCTGCCAAGCAAATGCCTGAACAAGCCAAAACCTGGTCTGAGATCAAAGATCTTTATTCTGCTACTTGCCTTCATTAATTCAGTCAGGATCTTAAATTCCTATCGTCACTTGGTCACTGCAGCCAAAACTTCCTTTGATAATTGCATCACGAACTGTTTTTTCCTTACTTGTTAGTAGAAGACTCAGATGACCTTTGTAGTTGATCTCATGTGTCACGTGTGTCAAAAGTCTGTCCTCAGTGGACTCCAGAAAACCCTTGGATTGCTTACAATCCACCATACTACTCTTCCAACAGATATTAAAGTGGTTAATGACCCCCACATGGGAACCTGGGCCTGCAATTTTGATGCCTCTTTCTGTTGTTCAAAGAAAGGTTTGTCTACCTCCTATTTTTGTTGAGGCAGTCTGCAATAGATGCTTTTCACAGCTTTCTATGTTAACTTCCCCTATGATCCTGTTAGATAAGAATTGATTTGTTTGTTACTTTTTCCATACTAGTGCTCTGTGCATTCAAGACTTTTCTCTGTGTCGTATAAAGCACCTCCTCCTTGTCTCACAGCCTGTGGTTCCTAAATAATATGCATCCATCCATAGCATTGCTCCAGCTATATGAGCTATCTCACTACACCTCTATGATTCCAGTGAGGTCATAAGTCTTTGATCATAGCTGTGTGACTGTATATGGACTTCTAATTCCTTTTCATTGCCAGTTCCAAGTTGAAAGGTTTCCCATTCCACTGAATATGCAGTTGTGCTGCTTTCTCGGGAGAAGAGTGAACCTGCCCTGTTATGCTGTCCAACAGGCCCTTCTCTGTCCTCCTTTCTTTGCCTACTCCAAGCTTTGGGCTTTATCCCCTGACAAGTGTAGTCTAAAGCTGTCCTCATGAGTTGAGCCTGTTGACAAAGATGCCACATTTTGACTGATAGATGCTATCTCCCTGTAGCTGTCTTTGTTCCTTGAAGACAGTGCTGTGGTCATAGAAACCAGAACACTGCTTACAAAATCAGCTGATCCATAGTGGATTTCTACTCCTACCCTAGCCTATCTGGGCTCCTGTGCTCTTCCACTTAAGTCACAGAACCCTGTCTCTCTCTTGACAATGTTGGTGCTCACAAGGATGATAGATATTATGGTCTGAGGGCTGGGCAAGACTTGGCAATCTCTTTGCAACATCTTAGATCCAAGCCCCTGCAAACAAACCTCCAAGTATGGCAAGCTTTATCAGCTGCTTGGTGCCTCTGTCACCTGCAGAAAGCAGGTTACCACTGCAGCATCTTAGTGCCTCTTAATCTCAGATTTTTAACGTATGGATCAGTTGGAACCCCTGATGGAACTTGTTCTTTTTACCCTGTTGCAAGTGTCCCTCAGTTGTATGTGCGTAGTAATAGAAGGATCCTTCATTCTGTTGGTGGAAGTGACAAGTGTTTCCAGCCACCACTCACTCAAATGTAGCTTCTGGCTGATCTCTGATAAATCTTCATCAAGAACTTGTAGATTTCCTCCCATTCACTCCCTCCAACACTGTGCCTGTTCGACATTCTTGGCATTTTCACCTGGTGGCTCAATGATTTGAGCAGAGCCTCATATGAATGAATACACCATCACTTCCAGCAGCCTTGGAGAGAAGCAGCAGGCTCCCTCTGCAGCCTGAGACCCGGATGGTTAAGTCCTCTTTTAAGAGCTTCATCTCAGTGAAGACTTCTGTGCAGGAGCAGTCAGTCTGGCTGCTGCTGGGGAGCTGCTGCTGCTGTTGTGACATGCCAACACCGACAGCTGTGCTGACTCTTGCAGTCCTGTGCAGTCTCAGAAAGATACTGTAAGCTCCTTTGTTTTTCCCTCTGGTGTGAACTGCTTAGTTGGCTGTAGAGTTCCTGGTTTTACACCATTTGGGGCATTCCCTGGCACTCCCTAGGAGTTGGTCAAATAAAAAGATCGGTACAACCCTATTTCCCTCCCGCACAAACAAGATTATCTGCTTGGCAGGCAACTTCTAATATTGCTTTTTGGCTGCTGGCCATGATACATTTACTGTGTCAGTTTTTTGTAAATTACTTCTCCATACAGATGAAGGGAAAAAAACTCACAAGTTTTGGGTGTTGTATGTCTGTCCATAAAGCTTGTGCATTAGAGGAAGAAGTTTTGAAAACTTCTTCAGCAGATACCTCCACAGCTGAAGTTCTTGAAAGGATTTCATCAGTATTCTTCAGTCTTTAGTTAGTTTTCCTAGGGTCCTCTCTGTAATAGAGAGGGCAGTTAGACAGAAAAAGGGTTGGTATGGTAAACTGGTCTTCACTAAAAGTATTTACATGTTTTTGTAATGTGACCAATTTATCCTCATTTTCACAGTTATATAAAATTTTCTTGATAAAATTATAGATTTTCACCAATCTTTTTATAAATATACAAATGTTTTGTATGTGAAAGTCCATCAATAAGATTAATTTCCCAAGACCCAGTGGTGTAGAAAAAGTCCCCAGGAAAACCATACTTTCAAAAATGTGTCTTATAAGGGCTGTAAAAGTTATTGCAAGATATTCTAACGTATCATTTGAAAATTAGTAGATGATCAAACAATTACACTGCCATGGCATGTAAGCACAAGGGAGCAGTTATAATTGCACAGCAAAACTTAACTTTGGAATACCTCGGCTGTAGAATTTTGTTTTCTACAGCTTTTTTATTTTTCTTGAGTAAATGGAAGGTAGCTTTTAAGAATACATTAATACAACTTATTCTACATAAAACTTCATCAACTACTGTTTGTTTGTCTGTTTGTTTGTTTGTTTTTCTCACACTGAAATAACTTAAAGCTATTTCTGTTTATACTAATATGGTGCAATATAGCATCAGGCTATTTCCCCTATAGGTTATACAGATCAAGCGAGTAATAACTAAGTTGCAATGTTTGAACAGTGTTAATGTTATATTTGATCAGAACTGTCAGTTTCACTGTGCCTTGTACACATTGCACCTCAAAGGTTTACATGGTTAAAATAAAGGACTTATGGAGACTCACAGCTTTGATCCATTTTCTTGGATAGCTACAGCATTTTTATTAACCTCCCCACAGTTCAGTTACTTGCAGTTCCCAACTTTAGGTAGACACATCAATACTATCTTTAATTTTTTTTATAGATAGCTTACAAGGCATTTGGGTTTGATGTAGGTGTTAAGGAAACAAGACACTCTTTGCTTCAGCTTTTAACTTCAGAGTTGAGCATGAATAAAGGTTAGATAAAAAATTTCTCCTATCACAGAGTTTATCTTCACTGCTTAGCAGAAAAGCCAAACAGATCTTATTATAGTATCATATTTCCAATTAATTTTTAAGCTTTGAAGATTTTTCAAATTTTCCCTGTTCATGACAGCTTTCTTTGCACTTTGCATTATCTGTGAGAGCTGTTATCACTATAAATGAGTTGTCTAACCTGTATCTTTATATTTTCAACTGAGGTAAGCAAAATTAAAGGGTATCTTACCCTCTACTCTGCTCTTGTGAGACCCCACCTGGAGTACTATGTCCAGCTCTGGAGTCCACAGCTTAAGAAGGATCATGTTGAAGTGAGGCCAGAGGAGGCCACAAAGATGAGCAGAGGGATAGAGCACCTTTCCTATGAAGACAGGCTGAGAGAGTTGGGCTGGTTCAGCCTGGATAAAAGAAGGCTCTGGGGATACCTTACAGCAGCCTTCCGGTACCTAAAAGGGGCATACAAGAAATCGGGAGAGGGCCTTTTTACAAGGGCATGTAGGGATAGGACAAGGGGAATGGCTTTAAGCTGAAAGAGGATAGATTTAGATTAGATATAAGGAAGAAGTTCTTTACTGTGTGTGTGGTGAGGCACTGGAACAGGTTGCCCAGAAAAGCTGTGGATGCTCCATCCCTGGAAGTGCTCAAGGCCAGTCTGGAAGGGGCTTTGAGCAACCTGGTTTAGTGTGAGGTGTCCCTGCCCATGGCAGGAGGTTGGAACTAGATGAGCTTTAAGGTGCCTCCCAACCCAAACCAGTCCTATGATCCTATGCCTCTATGCCAATCCTATGATCCTATGCCTCTTTTTAAATCCAGAATTTTGTTACTATTTGTTTTTAAGATGCTTGAAATATTTAGTCTGTTCGCTACTTACTAGAGAGTATTGTGCTTGCTCATATTCTGGGGGGTGCTCATTTGGAGTTATTCTTAGCTTCCTGAAATCGAGTTTTATCAAGCTCCATCTGGGAAAGCTTTATTTTCAAACATAGTTCTGCTTGTGAATGGTTTGCACTATTGATTGAACTTCCATTCTTGCATTTAAAAGCAAAAATAGAGTCATTACCTTATAAGATTCTAGCTAAATGTTTCTTCAGCAAAACTGGTGAAATCCCACTTTAGCTCGCTGGTGATTTAAGATACTCTGATAAACATGTACATTTACTGTCTGTTTGCTCTCCCTTCTGCTCTTAGACCTCCAGAATATAATTTTGTTTCAGCACCCTTTTTAATTCTCAGCCGAAGTCATAATGCATAATGAGACAGGTAGTTTTATATAGCTTTGGGGTTTTTTCCCCCTGTGTATCTGCAGAAATCGTCTGATTGACCAGGTCCACTGACAGATTTTGTGTTGTTCTCTGCCTGCTATTAAGTCTAGTTATTACAGCAGTATGGTTTGGATTATCTGTGGACTCCGTCTCTGTAGAGAAAAGAAATGGCTTAACAAAGCCTGACTTGGAAGATCTAAATGAGGTATTTCTCTTTCTCTGTGTTTTGTTTTGTGGTTTGTTTTTTTTTTGGTTGGTTGTTTGTTTTTTTGAGGCAACTGCCACTGTAGATAACTGCCTCCAGAGCAGCAAGTGTTGTCATGTCCTGTGTGAAGAACAGCCTAGAGCTGATATAAGAAGGTGACTAGAGAGTGTGTTTGAGTAAGAACTTAAATTGGGGCTGCACAGTAAGCATCTCTATTCATCATGAAGTTCTCTTCAGTAGCTCTGGAGCTCTTCCTTCCTTGGGAGCTTCCTTCTCTTTGAACTGGAAAGTCAAACACACTTTTTTTTTTTTTTTTTTTTTCCCCATCCACTGCACTTCTTTCTGTGTGAAGGTCCAGCAGAAAGTATTGTCCCACTACTTTATCATTCTGGCATGGTGGCTGGGGCTGTATCCTTGCAACTGTGAACCAAGGGTTTGAAACCGTTCAGATTAAGAGATTTACATGTAGTGTTAAGTAGATTAGTAGGAGGAAACTGAGTAATGCCAGCACAGCTGTCTGCATAGGATATAAAAAACACTTTCTATTGTATCCTCTTTGGCCTCTGATGTAAAATTAACTCAATCTATTTTGCCTGTTTACGACAGGCTCAGTCTTCAGTGTGCCACCTCATAGATAGTACTCATTCTGGTATTTAGATGGTGTTTACTCTGGTGTTATATAAAGCTATAAGCTTCAATATGAGGTTTAGATGTGCACCAGGTGAAACTGAAACACTGATCTCAGATCCAGAAAATGGTCCCTTGCTCGTTTTATGTAACAGTATGTAAAAAAGATAAACTGGATGTACAGTATACTGTACAGAGTACAAATAACCCATTTCCTAAGAAAATGGCATCACAGTTTAAAGTATTCATCAGTTTTATGGTGAAGGAACTTGATATATGCAAAAGTCCCAGCTCCTGTCAGATAATCCAAACAATGAAGCTATTTTTTTTTTTTTATCATTCTTCATTAAATAATTTGTAAGATGTGATTTTGCAACATTGTCGTGGTTTAAGCCCAGTCAGCAACTCAGCCACACAGCCCTCGCTCACTCCCCCCACTTCCTCCCCCCGGCTCCCGGAGGGATGGGGAGGAGAATCGAAAGCATGTAACTCCCACTGGTTGAGATAAGAACAGTCCAGTAACTAAGGTATAACACAAATCACTACTGCTACCACCAATAATAATAATGATAAGGGAAATAACAAGGGAAGAGGATACAACCGCTCACCACCTGCAGACCAATACCCAGCCCGACCCCGACAGTGATCTAGCCCTTCCAGGTAACTGCTCCCAGTTCCTATAGTGGGCATGATGTGCTGTGGTATGGAATACCTCTTTGGTTAGTTTGAGTCAGGTGTCCTGTCTCTGCTTCCTCCCGGCTTCCCCTCCTCCCTGGCAGAGCATGAGACTCAGAAAGTCCTTGGTCAGACTAAACATTACTAAGCAGCAACTAAAAACATCGGTGTTATCAGAGCTGTTCCCAGGCTGAAAGTCAAAACCACAGCACTGCACCAGCTACTAAGAAGGAGAAAAATGACTGCTACTGCTGAACCCAGGACAGTATCCACCCCTTATTCCATACCATTCACATCGTGCTCAGATCCGACATTTTCAATATACCATCACTCTTATCTCATATATATACATATATATACATCCACAGAGAGAGAGAGAGAGATCATTTCTTAGTGCATGGACCTTAGTGCATATAAAGCTGCTGAGTTCATCTGGTCCATGATGTCGGGTTCCAGTCTTTCAGAGCAGAAGAGAGAGTGTGATGTAGTCAATTTGCCAGGCCTCCCCATATTTGTACTTCAGCCATTGTCCTCCATACCAAAGAGGCTTTAACCGCTTGGCTTGCTTAATTGCAGCACGTTTCACACTCGTGAATAACCTGGGCAACAGTGCCCATTGCTAAGTCCATCCCTCGATCATGAGTCCATCTATATGTTGCATCTCTGCCCTGATGGCCTGAGGTGTCATGGGCCCACCAGGCTCAAAATAATTCACCCTCCCTTTCAGCAGTTTCTGTAACTTGTCACTGGGGACTCCATGCAGCTGCCTTCCATCTTTGATGCTTCCAAAGCACTGGAGGGGCCCAGTGGACTAGGTACTTGCCCATACTGTCCCACACACCCTGCCACTCATGACTGTCCAGCCTCAGGGAAAATCTCTTGGTCATTTTATATTGGGTCCTAGAGAGGACCCAAAACCGACTCCGCTTAACTTCTGAGATCAGACAAAATGGTCATGGATAAAACACGCTCTGTATGTGTGCCAACATGATCCTCATCACAATCAGCAAGCAGGTATCAAGGGTATCCAAAGGCCATTCAAAACCTTCAGAACTCTCAAATGGTGCTGCTGTACTTGTCACTGGGGCTGGTGTAGCTGCTGTGCTTGGAGTTGGAGTAACAGCGTTATCTGTTGTAGTCAGAGTCTGAGTAGCTGCTGTACTTGTCACTAGGGTGTGTGGGAATGTCTCCCTTATAGGCTGACCACCCGAGGAGGGGAAAAACAATGTGTAATTGCTATACACTTCTCTTACATACTTCCCAAAGTATAGAGGTGGTGACCACACTGGGAACACAATCCAGATCAGTTTTCTGATCAATGATTCTATTGTATTAAAAGTCGTTACCAGAAAGTACAATGAAACAAGAACCTTAGCCCAAGGCCCCCAGCCAATAAACACTAACACAGCAAACACCAGCTGTAAGTAAGGTAGGACATGCTGGAACTGTGAGATCAAGAGCAACAACTTTGAGAGCAATAAATCAGCATTGTGACGAGTGACTATTAATCTGAAACAACGAATGCTTATCACAAATGCGATTAGACACACTCCTATTAGATCTGTTGTTATCTCAACCCTTCGAGCCCCATGTTGGGCACCAAAAAAGAGCTGTCATGGTTTAAGCCCTGTCAGCAATTCTGCCACACAGCCCTCGCTCACTCCCCCCACTTCCTCCCCCCCACTCCTGGAGGGATGGGGAGGAGAATCGAAAGAATATAACTCTCACGGGTTGGGATAAGAACAGCCCAGTAACTAAGGTATAACACAAACCACTACTGCTACCACCAATAATAATAATGGTAAGGGAAATAAAAAGGGAAGAGAATACAGCCGCTCACCACCTGCAGACCAATACCCAGCCTGACCGAGCAGTGATCTAGCCCTTACTAAACTAAACTGCTCCCAGTTCATATAGTGGGCATGACGTGCTGTGGTATGGAATATCTCTTTGGCTCGTTTGGGTCAGGTGTCCTGTCTCTGCTTCCTCCCGGCTTCCCCTCCTCCCTGGCAGAGCGTGAGACTCAGAAAGTCCTTGGTCAGACTAAGCATTACTGAGCAGCAACTAAAAACATTGGTGTTATCAGCACTGTTCCCAGGCTGAAAGTCAAAAACACAGCACTGCACCAGCTATTAAGAAGAAAAAAAATGTCTGCTACTGCTGAACCCAGGAGAAACATGAAGTCAGGATTTCCATATTCTCTTTTAATCCTTTGGATTCGTTCTCTGCTGTCCAACGCTCACATCCTTACACTGTAACATAAAAACAATTCATACAGCCTTTGGCGTGAATAATCTATATAGCCAAAGCACTACATTTCATTCAGTAGCTGGTAAAGATCTATTTATCAGGTTGCTTAAAGAACTGGAATCTCTGCTTGTACTTTTTATGCTACACACTGGGTTCCTGGTTTAATAGGGCCTCAGGTTTGTTCATCACATTTCCTTCAAGATTGCTTTTCTTGTGGCTTAGTTACTGGAGAGTAAAGTAATTCCTGAACTCATACTGGCTCCTCCTAGACAGGTTTTCATGAAAGCATTCAGCTTAGATTCTCCAGTGCAGCTGGTTTACCCTCAAGTTAATGTCTCCCTTTCTTAGTTTCTTTTCCTAAACCTTCTCAAGTGTCGCTGGCAATCATGCTTTAAAGCTTATACACGGCCTGGACCTAATGGAAACTGGTCGGTGGTGTTGTGTAAATTGTCACCTAAATATTCTTATTTATTCCTAATGGCGATCCTATAACTCTTTGTATTATAAGAGGCTAACACATCTGTTAGGTTAGTATGAACATGGATGGGTTTTCTTCTTCTGTAATCCATCTTGAAAAAGCAAATAAACTCTGATAAAAATGTCAAAAGGGCATCTCTCTACTCTTACCACTCCGCCAATTTTAATGTCTCTTCCATTAAGAGTTTGATTCTTAATTCATATAAGTCTTGATTTCAATGGGACTCCACTGAAATTAGTGTCATAACATGTATTTCTGGGGGTAAGAAGCCGGTCCAAGAGGTTTTTCTTACAATAGTCAAATAATATAAATGTAATTAGGATCTAAGGAATCTTGAGATGTCTGCAGTATAAACATTAAACATTGATCACCTGCTGATTTAATTTATGAGCACAAATATATTCCTGGGCAGTGTCTTGAACTTATGTAGCACACTGACATAAGAAAGAAAAGTAAGATTGAAAAGTCATTAACATTTCTCTGAGTGACACTAGAGTGGAAATTCTCAGGCAAAATCATTTATAACAGGAAGAAAATTGCATCATCACCTGCAGCACCAGGAGCAAAACAGCAGCCCCTTTTCACCTCTTCACGTCACAAACCCCAGTAATACATATTGCTTCTTATTAAATGTCAATGCTATCATGATAATTTTTAACAAAATAGAAAATCTGTAGGTGACACTGGCTGCTTTCTTTCATCTGGTACTAAACTAAATGAGTAATGAATGCATTTATTTATTGAATCATTAAGCTACTTCAGCGTGTCTAGCAGAGTGTAAATGTTTCAGAGAAAAATGGTAACACTTGGACAGTAAGCTGGGAATTGCTTATACAGAAAATTCAACATACTCAAAGTATTTATTTATGAACACAGACTTTTAAAAATACTGTTTGTTATTTCTTCAACACAAATATTAATTTCCTCAAAACTAAGCTTCCAAAACATCAGATTTAGAGTAGAATTTGCTGAAAGGAGTGATGAATTTCCCTCAATGTGAAAACAGAAAAACAGGGAAATTAATTAAGCTGACATTCACATCCAAAAGATATGAATCTTTAAGTACTAGCCCATAAGTATGTATTTGGTTCATACCTGGAAATGCTCATATCTTTGGTTCCAACTTTGTAAGTCTATATTTGAAAATAACTTGCCATTAGCTATAATAAACCTTTCAGAAGTTTATTATCTACACATAACATAAAAAGGAATAGCAGAAAACATATCTGATTTGTCTCTTTTTTAATGGAGCTTCAAATATTTCATGCATACAGACTTCCAGGGTTACCTTGTGTACACGTAAGGGATGGGATCTGTCTAGTCTGATTGTAGATATCTAAATCTTATTCAGCCAAGGATTCAGTCTGACAAGCATTTATTTGGCTGACAGTGATGGCTGAAATAGGACCTAGCTTCACTGAATGCTATTCCCTCCATACTGTCTACTGAGTTGCACTAAGAAATCTGTCAAGGGGTCAGTTATGACTGCTGTTAAGTTGAAACTATGACTGAAGTCAAGATTCATTAAATGATGCATTTGTGCCCAGGATCAGGATTTAAGGAGGAGAGGAAATAATAGTAGTGGAAAAGAATCAAGTTAGGGTTCACATGAGAAATCTTAACCTATCACAGTACATGGAACAAAACAGGATGCTTCCAAGGATGCAGAGGATGCTAGCTTTATCATGTCTGAATGATCATAGACACTGTGGCAGGGAGATTTCTGATGACTGGAGAAAAGCAAATGTCCTGTCCTCAAAAATCATAGAATTATAGAATAGTTAGATGATGCCAAGATAATGGTTAATTAATACAAGAAATAATAGTTATAAGAAGAAGAAATAATAGATAATGCCAAGAACCACAATCCAAAGAACTTCAGGCTGTCACCTGAGAAAATCATGAAGACATTTCTGGACACATGGATTAAAATGAGGTAATTCAGAATAGTCAGCATGGAGTAGCTGTGGATAAATCCCTGGGCAACTTGCTGTGACTTCAGTGTTGACTCTGATTTGAGCAGGAAGTTGGACCTGAGACTCTTCACTTCAGCCTGAATGATTCTTTGTCTTAATGATAGTAACTGTATTTGAACTGAGGAGGGTGATGAATGGGAATGGTAACTTTCAGCTGGCAAATGATGATACTTCGCACTCTGATCCTATTTGCATGAACAAAATAAGGAAGCACTTTAAAAATTCAAGAGATTTACGGTAATTTTGTGTTAGTTTGATACTTATGAAGATTTAAGTAATGTCAGTTTAGTAAGTGGTTTCCAATACTTTGTTATATTCGTACCTTAGGAAGAGGATACAGCATAAAACTACACTCCATGTTGACTTCTGTGTGTTTTTGTTTGACCGTTTTTAATGTACTTCAAGGCAGTTGCAAAATTTCCACTTACAAACTAAATTAGCTACAGTATTAAAATTTACAAAGAATAAGGCAAAGGTCAAAACTTTTGAAAGACTGTGTTACAATTATGAGGTAGCTTTTGACAACAATTATGTTGTAGTTGCTGTGCTTACAATGTGCAATTTTGTTTTTCTGTGAATTCATTTCCATAAGGACAAAAATAGATCAGATAAGGTATCAGAACAGCTATTTATGAAATAGAAAGTTTTATAATCTTCACAGGCTAGTTCGGACCTTGTTCACAGTCTACTGAACTGGTGAAAATTAAATTTAACAAATGCAGAAGTCATCTTAAGGGCTTGCCTATGCCTATATGTCCAAAAGCAATTAAATGTGTATTTAGATAACTGTGAGTGAAAATCATCAAAATCATCTAACCTAACTTCGTATGTCTAGAAGCTGAACCTGTAAGACCATCTATTCACCATCCTTTTTGTTCATAATCAAGAGAGAGAAACAAGCTTTTGTTGAGGGTGGAATGTGTAAGCTTCTTTAACAGAATCACAGAATGGTTGAGTTTGGAAGGCACCTCTGGAAATAATCTGGTTCAACCCCCTTGTTTAAGCACGGCCACCTAGAGCTAGTTGCCCAGGAACCTGTCCAGGTGGCTTGGTGGCTTTTGAGCACCTCTAAGGAGGGAGACTCCAACAACCTCCCTGAGCAACCTGTGCCAGTGCTCAGTCACTCTCAATGAAAACATATTTCCTCACATTCAGAGGAAACCTCCTGTGTTTCAGTTTGTGCCCACTGCCTCTGGTCTTGTCACTAGGTACCAATAGAGCCTAGCTCTATCTTCTTTACACTCTCCCTTCAGGCATTTATACACATTAATAAGACCGCCCCGAGCCTTCTATTCTCCAAGTTGAACACTCCCAGCTCATTCAGCCTTTCCTTATATGTGAATTGCTTTAGTCCCTTAGACATCTTTGTGGCCCTTTACTGGCCTCTCTCCAGTATGTCCATGTCTCTCTTGCACTGCACTGGAGAGGCCAGAACTGGAAACAGCTGCACAAGCGTGCCCTTACCAGTGCTAAATCAAGGGTAAGGATCACTATCAGCCTGCTGGCAACACTTCCAATGCAGCCCGGGGTACTGCGTTCCACCAGAACCCCCTGGTCTTTTTCTGCAAAGCTGTTTTCCAGATGGGTGGCCTCCAGCATATGCTGGTGTATGGGGTTGTTCCTCCCCAGGTGCAGGACTTTGCACTTCTCACAGTTGAACATCATGTCAGCCCATTTCTTCAGCCTGTCAATGTCTCTCTGGATGGCAACCAAACCCTCTGGTGTACTAGCTGCTCCTCTCAGCTTGGTGTCATCTGAGGTCTTGCTGAGGATACGCTATGCCACATCACACAGATCATTAATGACATTGTCAAGGATCCTTAGATACCCTGGAATGAGTTGTTCTGCCCGCTGCATATTGCTTATTTCTGTCTGCTAGCTATAGAGAACATCTGTGGTTACTAGCTATTATTTAAGCACCTAAATTTCTTAGTCTAGCTTGGTTGCTAAAGCTAGAACAGATGAAGTAAACAATCTGGATTTTAGAGAGTTAGAGCATTCTGACCTCTCAATTGCTGCACGTGTTCAGCAACTTCAAATAAACAGGTTAAGAGATTTATGCCTAATAAGATGAAACTCTTTCCTACGGCACCTATTACATACTTTCTAGTACAATTTGGAATTACAATGAAACATTCATCACCCTTTTTAATGGGCAGGGACACCTCACACTAAACCATGTCACTCAAGGCCTCATCCAACCTGGCCTTGAACACTGCCAAGGATGGAGCATTCACAACCTCCCTGGGCAATCCATTCCAGTGCCTCACCACCCTCTCAGTAAAGAATTTCTTCCTTATATCCAATCTAAACTTCCCCTGTTTAAGTTTGAACCCGTTACCCCTTGTCCTATCACTACAGTCCCTGATGAACAGTCCATCCCCAGCATCCTTGTAGGCCCCCTTCAGATACTGGAAGGCTGCTATGAGGTCTCCATGCAGCTTTCTCTTCCCCAGGCTGAACAGCCCCAACTTTCTCAGCCTATCTTCATACGGAAGGTACTCCAGTCCCCTGATCATCCTCGTGGCTCTCCTCTGGATTTGTTCCAACAGTTCCATGTCCTTTTTAAGCAGAGGACACCAGAACTGTACACAATACTCCAAGTGAGGTCTCATGAGAGCAAAGTAGAGGGGCAGGATCACCTCCTTTGACCACCTGGACACGGTCCTTTTGATGCAGCCCAGGGCACAGTTGGCTTTCTGGGCTGCGAGCTCACACTGCTGGCTCATGTTCATTTTCTCATCGACCAACACCCCCAAGTCCTTCTCCACAGCGCTGCTCTGAATCTCTTCTCTGCCCAACCTGTAGCTGTGCTTGGGATTCCGGCAAGCCAGGTGTAGGACCTCGCACTTGACATGGTTAAACTTCATAAGGTTGGCATCAGCCCACTTCACAAGCGTGTCAAGGTCCCTCTGGATGGCATTCCTTCCCTCCAGCATATCAACCGAGCCACACAGCTTGGTGTCATCGGCAAACTTGCTGAGGGTGCACTCAATCCCACTGTCCGTGTCACCCACAAAGATGTTGAACAGGACCAGTCTCAACACTGATCCCTGAGGGACACCACTCGTTACCGGTCTCCAGCCGGACATCGAGACATTGACCTCAACTCTGTGTGTGGCCATCCAGCCAGTTCTTTATCCACCGAGTGGTCCACCCATCAAATTGATGTCTCTCCAATTTAGAGACAAGGATGTCATGTAGGACAGTGTCGAACGCTTTGCACAAATCCAGGTAGATGATGTCAAGTGCTCTGCCCCTGTCTATCAGTTTCGTAGCCCCATCATAGAAGGCCACCAAATTGGTGAGGCAGTATTTCCCCTTAGTGAAGCCATGCTGGCTGCCACCAAGCACCTCCTTGTTTTTCATGTGCCTTAGCATGCCTTCCAGGAGAATCTGCTCCAAGATTTTGCCAGGCACAGAGGTGAGACTGACTGGTCTATAATTCCCCGGGTCATCCATTTCCCCCTTCTTGAAAATGGGGGTTATATTTCCCTTTTTCCAGTCATCGGGAGCTTCACCTGACTGCCATGATTTTTCAAATATGATGGCCAGTGTCTTAGCAACTTCATTCGCCAGCTCCTTCAGGATCCATGGATGGATGTTGTCAGGTCCCATGGACTTGTGTATGTTTAGGTTTTTAAGATGGTCTTGAACCAGATCCTCTCCTACAGTGGGCTGAAGGTCTTCATTCTCACAGTCCCTGCGTCCGCCTTCCAAGACTTGGGTGGTGCGGTCAGAGACTTTGCCAGTGAAGACTGAGGCAAAGAAGTCGTTAAGAACCTCAGCCTTCTCCAAATCCTGGGATAAATTCATGATTTATTTGTTCTCTCTATTCAGTCGCATTCTTTTTATACAGCTTTCCTGTTTCACCAAGTCAGAATCTTTTGGAAAAACTTCAGCTATTCCCTGTATTTACACTTCTCTGTATTTTCCAAATGCAGATATTTCTAAATTCCAATATTTCCACTTTTTAACTACTTGCAGAAAAAGTCATGTTTCTATCATACCATCTTTCTTAAGAATTTGTTTTTAACTTCTGAAGACTCACAATTTTATTAAAAACTCTGTATTGTTGAGATTAGAATTAATTGTTCTAGATGATATCATGGCAGGCCATATGAAAAGAAAACTCTTCCTTCTTTTTGCACATGATGTCTAAATTCAGTGTCAAGAATCATTGTTAGTACCGAGTTAAGGTTTTCTGGTCATATGTCCTTCCAGAATGTAGCAAAATCAGAATCTTAGATAACCAGAAAAAAAACCCAAAATAACAGAGTTAAGATACAGGAAAATACAAATTTGATTTTTCCTTCCATTCAATGCCATAAAAACTTACAGTACTTGAATTTTGGGGTTTTCCTGCAGGTAGCATAGGAAATTAGGAAACCATAAGACAGAGTGTCCTGGGTTCATCTGTAAGTTATTTTTCTCCTTCTTAGTAGCTGGTGCGGTGCTGTGTTTTCGATTTTAGTCTGAGAACAGTGCTGATAACACACCTATGTTTTTAGTTGCTGCTAAGTAGTGCTTACTCCAATCAAGGATTTTTCAGTATCGTGCTCTGCCAGTTAGGAGGGGCACAAGAAGCCAGGAGGGAGCAGAGACAGGACAGCTGACGCAAACTAGCCAAAGCGGTATTCCATACCACAGCACATCATGCTCAATATATAAACTGGGGGGAGTTGCCTGGAAGGCTCAGATTGCTGCTCAAGTCAGGCTGTGTATGGTTTAGCAGGTGGTGAGCAATTGTATTGTGTATCACTTGTGTTTATTGTTTTCTTATTCTCTTTTTAGTTTTATATTCTCTCCCCTTGTTATTTCCCTTATCATTCTTATTATTGGTGGTAGCAGTAGTGGTTTGTGTTATACGTTAGTTACTGGACTGTTCTTTTCTCAACCTGTGCGATTTACACTCTTGGATTCTCCTCTCCATCCCCCCACGAGTGGGAGGGAAGAAGAGAGGTAGTGAGTGAGTGGCTGTGTGATTCTGAGTTACTGGCTGGGCTTAAACCACAACAAAGAAGACAAATAATACTCTGATTTCAGTTGTCTGCTGCCTGCTTTGCTAACTGTTCTCACTAATACCATTTGGGCTGGAAAACTGCCATGTGCCTCTACTATTGCAAGGTTTAAGACCCAGGCAAGGATCAATTCCACCTAACTTTATAGAGACTTAACTGAGTTACCTAGGCTAGTGTCGTGGTTTAAGCCCAGGCCATAAATCAGAACCACGCAGTCTACTTCCCCCCCCACCTTTCTTCCCTCCGCTCCTGGAGGGACGGGGAGGAGAATCGAAAGAATGCAACTCCCACGGGTTGAGATAAGAACAGTTTAATAACTAAGGTATAACACAAACCACTGCTGCTACCACCAATAATAATGATAAAGGAAATAACAAGGAAGAGAATACAACCACTCACCGACTGGTACCTTGCCCCCACCCCGCAGTGATCCAGCCCTTCCAGGACACGCTCCGTTACATCCTGGGCATGACGTGCTGTGGTATGGAATATCTCTTTGGCTAGTTTGGGTCAGGTGTCCTGTCTCTGCTTCCTCCCGGCTTCCCCTCCTCCCTGGCAGAGCATGAGACTCACAAAGTCCTTGGTCAGGGTAAACATTCTGACCAGCAACTGAAAACATCAGCTTTATCAGTATTATTCCCAGGCCGAAAGTCAAAACCACAGTGCTGCACCAGCTACTAAGAAGGAGAAAAACTGACTGCTACTGCTGAACCCAGGACAGCTAGAAGCTGAGTTTCTGCACATCCTTTATACTCCACACGAAGTTCTGGGTTACCCTTTGCAAGTACCTCTTTTTATTGACTACGAAGGCATTTTAGGGTCATGGTACAGAAACACGCATTTAGAATTCCAGCTAGAAATCCAAAGATGGGTCAGATGAATCTAGGTTTCTATCTGAAAGCATAGAGATAGAATGGATCATATAAAGCAAGAAGGACAAGTGTGTTGGCATTTTCGGCATTGATTTTCCAGGAGAACAATAAAAAGATTTATTTTTTTTAAAGAAATAAGATTAATTAGCTTATATATATTTGCTGTACTATCATGGACAGTTAAATACTCTGTAAAATACTTTTGTAGGCAATTCCTCTATAGTATCTTACAATGAAATAGAAATAAATGTCATGGTATAAAATATATGGAGGGTGGACTTTCTGAGAGGATATGGAAAGAAATTACAGATCCTAATTCTCAAAATATCAACAGTTACATGCTATGTTTGTTAAAGTAACTTTAAATACATAACGGATGATCTTTTACTCACCCTTTCTACGATCTCCAATATTTTGTCATACAGAAGGGCAGGGTGCACCTAGTTCCTATAAAGTAGCAGCATATTCACCTTAACAGATTGTATATGTTCTCTTCACTTATTGATCTGTTATTTTATTTTAAGAAGTTGAATGGGTTTGGTAGGATGCTTTGAGGGGAGATTATGCCCTTCCTGACAAGCAGCTAAGCACCCTCCAGAAGTAAAGATTTGAGACTGCTGAGTGTTACAAGGAGAAGAGGGAAAGAAAAGTCATGGGAAGAAGCTGCCCACTGTAAGTTCAGTGACAAAGAATGATGTGAAGAGCAGAACAAGAGTTACACCTCTTGCCTAATAACATCAGTAACATAGTTTTAAGGCCAACCCCCTGAATCCATGGGTTCCTGTGATAATTGGCTGCAGTCTTTCTTATTGCCTTGCCATGCCTATGACGTTCCACATTTTTGATACACGTTTCTTGTTAGAGCTAAAGAGTTCATCTAGCGAGCTGACCTTTTAAGGATATTTTCCTTTTTACTTTTCTGAATTATAGTTGAGACATAGTTGAAGATAAATGCAGGTATGTAAAATTTATCTGCCTGTCATTTGGGAGTTATTGTGTAATGCATGAAAAAGTTAAGCTTGCCCACTCTTTATTTGCACTAAACAACTGCCAAAGAGGATATAGGTGTCCTAAAATGACAAATCAGTTAGGAATGGTCTTTGTTTACTTGTTCCTGATAATCAAGAAAAACTGGTTTCTGTGAGAGCATAATGCTAAACCAGAAAAACAATTGCAAAATTAATCTTCTTTCATTTTCTTAGCATATACTTTATTGGCATAAGCATAACACAGGGGATATTTGCCCCCCTAAAAAAAGAAAATAATTACAGAAAGCATCAACATACCTTGTATGCTTGTATTTTCTTAAAATATCCAGTAGGGTCTACACATCACAAATTCTGTCAAATGTGCAAACCTGATGAACTGAAGCATGCAATGTATAGGGTTGTCTTTGCTGGGAAGTCCTCAGGAAGGAATATCCTTGAGCAGCTCTGCATTCCATGAAGACCTCAGAGGGGCACACCTTCTTTGTATACCACCAGCCGCTAAAGAGCCTGAAGCACTGAAGAGAATGGATTTAGCTAAAGCAGGCCTCATCTGCATGCCTGATTCCCTCCCTCCCCCGCCCCTTCAAAACAACAAAAGCAGTTTTTTGGAGGGGTTTCTTTGTTTGGTCTGGTTTGGGTTGTTTTTTTTTTTAAGCCGAGGTGAATACAACAATGCCGTCTGAACAAATGTAGGCTCTCAAGTTATGTCTGTTATGTCCTGGGTAGAGGTCATCTGCACATGGCAAGGTAGCCCTCAAAAGAGCTCAAAAATTTTATCTGACAAGAGAAGGGCTGTCCAAGGTTTCCTCTCCACACCAAGAATTCTGAGACCATGTGTATTGTGAGTCCATCCCATAAATAGCAGGATGACAGCAGGGGCTCCTTTTTTAGGAGTGTGACAAAGAGGTGCCTGCACAACAAGCACCAGTAGTAAAAACAACAATCCAAAGCAAAAAAAAACCCCAAACCAACTCGCAATATCCATTCTCCTGTGAGATTTCATTTGTGATGAAAACAGTGTTGATAACACACTGATATTTTAGCTGTTGCTGAGCAGTGGTTATGCAATGTCAAAACCTTTTCTGATCCTCACGCTGCTGTTAGTGAGCAGGCTGGGGGTGCACAAGGAGTTGTGAGAGGACACAGCCAGGACAGCTGACCCCAGGTGACCAAACGAATGTCCCAGACCGTATGGTGTCATGCTTTGCATATAAAGTAGGGGGTAGAAGAAGGAAGGAAGAGACATTTGAAAATGTGCTGCTTCCCTTCCCAAGTAACCGTTACGTGTGATGGAGCCCTGCTCTCGTGAAGGTGGCTGAACACCTGCCTGACCATGGGATGATGAATTAATTCCTTATTTTGCTTTGCTTGCATGTCCAGCTTTTGATTTACTTGTTAAACTGCCTTTATCTCAACCCATGAGTTTTCTCAGTTTTACCTTTCTCATTGTCTCTCTCTTATCCCACTGGGAGGAGTGAGAGAGTGGCTGTGTGGGGCTCAGCTGCTGGATGGGGTTAAACCATGACAAATGCTTAAGAAAGTAAGAGGGTTTTAATTATAGCAGAACTCTCAAACCGTACCAGCCTTGTTGCCTTACAATATCATATTGCAAAATGTATATCCATGGAAGACAGTTGTCCTGGGTTCAGCAGCAGCAGTCAGTTTTTCTCCTTCTTAGTAGCTGGTGCAGTGCTGTGGTTTTGACTTTTGGCCTGGGAAGAATACTGATAAAGCTGATGTTTTCAGTTGCTGGTCAGAATGTTTACCCTGACCAAGGACTTTGTGAGTCTCATGCTCTGCCAGGGAGGAGGAGAAGCCGGGAGGAAGCAGGGACAGGACACCTGACCCAAACTAGCCAAAGAGGTATTCCATACCACAGCATGTCATGCCCGGGGATGTAACTGGGAGTTACCAGGAAGGGCACGTTCTCTTCTCTGTCGGGCTCTTTTCCGGCGGGCGGTATTGTATTCTCTTCCCTTGTTCTTTCTCTTATCATTATTATTATTGGTGGCAGCAGTAGTGATTTATGTTATACCTTAGTTACTGGACTGTTCTTATCTCAACCCGTGGGAGTTACATTCTTTCGATTCTCCTCCCCATCCCTCGGGGGGGGGGGGAGGGAGGGGAGTAGAAACTCCGTGGTTCTAATTTACGGCCGGGGCTTAAACCATGACAGTTCTTTTTGGCGCCCAACGTGGGGCACGAAGGGTTGAGATAACGACAGATCTGACCAGAGTGTGTCTAATCGTATTTGTGATAAGCATTCAGTGTTTTGGATTAAAAGTCACTCGTCACAATGCTGATTTATTGGCTCTCAGAGTTGTTGGTTTTGATCTCACAGTCTCAATATGCCGTAGGTTACTTAGAGCCGGTATTTGCTGTGTTAGTGTTTTTCAAGTGTGGGGCTTGGGCTAAGGTTATTGTCTCATTGTATTTTATGGTAATGACTTGTAATACAATAGAAAAATTGATCATGAAACTGATCTGGCTTATGTTCCCAGTGTGGTCACCACCTTTATACATTGGAAAGTATATAATACAAGTGCTTAGCAATTACACATCCTTTTTCCCCTTCCTGGGTGGTCAACCTATGAAGGAGACATTCTCTTACCATCCCAGTGCCCCTCCCAGACTGTTTACATCATTGTTTGAGAGTTTTGAAGTTTTTGAATGGCCTTTTAATATTGTTGAGACCTGTTTGCTGATTGAGATGGGGATCACCATGTTGGCACGCATACAGAGTGTGTTTTGTCCACAACCATTACGTCTGATCTTAAGAGTTAAGCAGAGTCGGGTTTGGGTCTTGTCTGGGGTTAGATGACAAGATAGGGGGCCGAGAGATTTTCCCCGAGGCTGGACAGCCATGAGTGGCAGGGTGTGTGGGATAGTATGGGCAAGTATCTAGGTCAGTGGGCCCCTCCAGTGTTTTGGAATTTCACCACCGAACAAGTGCAAAATCCAGAAGAATTAGTAAAACACTTAAATGAGGTGTGTTGTCATCCTGGTCATACCAGAGAGGGACAAATCATGTCAACGTGCTGGGGCTTGGCCTATGCTTACCGGGCCTTGTTCAACACTATCCAGCACCTTCAAAAGGAAAAAAATGTCCCTGGATCTGAGGGCGAAGCAACAGACAGCGCAGCTACTCCAGTTCCCAGCACAGCAGCTACACCACCCCCAGTGACAAGTACAGCCACTACTCAAACTTCAACTGCAACAGACAGCGAAGCTACCCCAGCTACAAGCACAGCAGCTACACCACCCCCTGCGACAAGTACTGTTGCTACTCAAACCACAGTGATAATGACTGCAGCTAAACCAGAGGACCAATTCGTACCAATATCTGTTGCCCCTGTACACAAGAGAAAAAGCAAAAAAGAGGCAAGAAGGGTGAAGCAAGATGAAGAAACAATGTATTCACCACCCGGGCCACCATCTGATCAGGAGTCATCATCACATGACGAAGAAGAAGAAGAGGTGACTTCTCGACCTCGGACCTCAACTGAGCTACGAAATATGCAAAAAGACTTTACTCGTCAACCAGGGGAGCACATCATCACCTGGTTGCTCCGACGCTGGGACAATGGGGCCGATGGTCACGAACTAGGAGGTACGGAAGCCAAGCAGCTGGGATCACTTGCTAGAGAAGGGGGAATTGACAAAGCAATTGCAAGAGAGAAGTCCCTCAGTCTTTGGAGGTGGCTCTTGGCAGCTGTGAAAGAAAGATTTCCATACAAGGACGATGTTATGAGTGTGAAAGAAAGGTTTTCATACAAGGACGATGTTATGAGTTGTTTGGCCAAGTGGACTACCTTAGACAAAGGCATCCAGTCTCTGAGGGAATCAGCCATCGTAGAGATGATCTATCACATCAAACTGAATAACGGGGATATACCCATAGACCCAGATGAAGTCGAATGTACACGACCCATGTGGCGAAAACTTACATGGAATGCACCGTCATCATATGCCCATTCATTGGCAACAGTAACCTGGAATGACGTAATACCACTAACAGTGGATGAAATGATTCATAAACTCCGAGAGTTCGAAGACAATCTCACCCCTTCCGTCATCTCAGCTGTGGAAAAACTGTCCCAGGATCTCAAACAACTGAGGGACGATCTATCTGATTTATCCAGCTCCTCACGTGTACCAACACACATCTCAGCTGTTAACAAAAGACGTCCTATTGTTCGAGAGAGAAGATATAGAAGGCATACACCACGGGCCACCCTATGGTTTTACCTGCAGGATCATGGAGAAGACATGACGAAGTGGGATGGAAAACCTACTTCAGCTTTGGAGGAACGGGTGCGTGGATTGAAAATAGGAACAAGGGTCAAGACTGATCATCCCATGAGAGCTGTGGCTTCAGTCTCTGGTGAGCAGGTTCCCAGATGGAGCGGAAGAGCTGATTTTACTCCAGCTCCTGTGATAACGAAGAATAATCCCTTTCAACATGACTTAGGTGTCCAACGTTGTGATGACTGTTAGAGGGGCCCTGCCTCCAGCCAGGTGGAGGTAGGGGACAATCGGATTTCCTGGACTGTGTGGGTCAGATGGCCTGGCACATCAGTCCCACAGAAGTATAAAGCTCTTGTAGATACCCGTGCACAGTGTACCCTGATGCCGTCAAGCTGTCAAGGGGTGGAACCCATCTATATCTCTGGAGTGACAGGAGGATCCCAAGAGTTGACTGTACTGGAGGCTGAGATCAGCCTGACTAGGAGGAAATGGCAAAAGCACCCCATTGTGACTGGTCCAGAGGCTCCATGCATCCTCGGCATAGATTACCTCAGGAGAGGGTACTTTAAAGACCCAAAAGAGTACCGATGGGCTTTTGGTATTGCTGCTTTGGAGACTTAGGAAATTGAACAGCTGTCCACCTTGCCTGGTCTCTCAGAGGATCCCTCTGTTGTGGGGTTGCTGAAGGTCGAAGAACAACAAGTGCCAATCGCAACCACAACAGTGCACCGGCGGCAGTATTGCACCAACCGAGACACCCTGATTCCCATCCATAAACTGATCCGTAGTCTGGAGAGTCAGGGAGTGATCAGCAGGACCCGCTCACCCTTTAATAGCCCCATATGGCCAGTGCGAAAGTCTAACGGAGAGTGGAGACTAACAATAGACTATTGTGGCCTGAATGAAGTCACACCACCATTGAGTGCTGTCATACTGGACATGCTAGACCTTCAGTATGAACTGGAGTCAAAGGCAGCCAAGTGGTATGCCATGACTGATATTGCCAATGCATTCTTCTCAATTCCTTTGGCAGCAGAGTGCAGGCCACAGTTTGCTTTTACTTGGAGGGGCGTCCAGTACACTTGGAACCGACTGCCCCAGGGGTGGAAACACAGCCCTACCATTTGCCATGGACTGATCCAGAATGCACTGGAACAGGGGCAAGCTCCAGAACACCTGCAATACATTGATGACATTATTGTGTGGGCCAATACAGCGGAAGAAGTCTTTAAGAAAGGGAGGAAAATAATCCAAATCCTGCTGAAAGCCGGTTTTGCCATAAAACGGAGTAAGGTCAAGGGACCTGCACAAGAGATTCAATTTTTGGGAATAAAATGGCAAGATGGACGTCACCAGATCCCTACAGATGTGATCAACAAAATAACAGCAATGTCTCCACCAACTAATAAGAAAGAAACACAAGCTTTCTTGGGTGCTGTGGGGTTCTGGAGAATGCACATCCCAAATTACAGTTCGATTGTAAGCCCTCTCTATCATGTAACCCGGAAGAAGAACGATTTTAAATGGGGCCCTGAGCAACAACAAGCCTTTGAGCAAATTAAACGTGAGATAGTTCATGCAGTAGCCCTTGGACCAGTCCAAACTGGGCCAGATGTAAAAAATGGACTGTACACCACAGCTGGGGAATATGGTCCTACCTGGAGCCTCTGGCAGAAAGCTCTAGGGGAGACTTGAGGTCGACCCCTCAGCTTTTGGAGTTGGGGATACAAAGGATCTGAGGCCAGCTATACCCCAACTGAGAAAGAGATACTGGCAGCCTATGAAGGGGTTCGAGCTGCTTCGGAGGTGATTGGCACTGAAGCACAGCTCCTCCTGGCACCCCGGTTGCCCGTTCTGGGCCGGATGTTCAAAGGCAGGGTCTCCTCTACACATCATGCAACCGATGCAACATGGAGTAAATGGGCTGCACTATTTACACAACGAGCTCGAATAGGAAATCCCAGTCATCCAGGCATTCTAGAAGTCATCATGGACCGGCCAGAGGGCAAAGATTTTGGAATGTCACCAGAGGAGGAGGTGATGCGTGCTGAAGAGGCCCCACCATATAATAAACTGTCAGAAAGTGAAAAGCAGTATGCCTTGTTTACTGATGGGTCCTGCCGTATTGTGGGAAAGCATCGAAGATGGAAGGCAGCCATATGGAGTCCTCAACGACAAGTTGCAGAAACTGCTGAAGGAGAGGGTGAATCGAGTCAGTTTGCCGAGGTGAAAGCCATCCAGCTGGCCCTGGACATTGCTGAACGAGAAAAGTGGCCAGTACTTTATACTGACTCATGAATGGTGGCAAATGCCCTGTGGGGGTGGTTGCAGCAATGGAAGCAGAGCAACTGGCAACGCAGAGGTAAACCCATCTGGGCTGCTGCACTGTGGCAAGATATCGCTGCCCAGGTGCAGAACCTGGTGGTGAAGGTACGCCACGTAGACGCCCATGTACCCAAGAGTCAGGCCACTGAGGAACACCAGAACAACCAACAAGTGGATAAAGCTGCTAAGATTGAAGTGGCTCAGATGGACTTAGATTGGCAACATAAAGGTGAATTATTTTTGGCCCGGTGGGCCCATGACACTTCAGGTCATCAGGGCAGAGATGCAACATATAGATGGGCCCGTGATCGAGGGGTAGACTTAACAATGGACACTATTGCCCAGGTTATTCATGAGTGTGAAACATGTGCTGCAATTAAACAAGCCAAACAGTTAAAGCCTCTTTGGTATGGAGGACGATGGCTGAAGTATAAATATGGAGAGGCCTGGCAGATTGATTATATCACACTCCCACCAACCCGCCAAGGCAAGCGCCATGTGCTTACCATGGTGGAAGCAACCACCGGATGGCTGGAAACATGCGCTGTGCCCCACGCCACTGCCCGGAACACTATCCTGGGCCTTGAGAAACAGATTTTGTGGCGACATGGCACCCCAGAAAGAATTGAATCAGACAATGGGACTCATTTCCGGAATAACCTTATAGACACTTGGGCCAAAGAGCATGGCATTGAGTGGGTATATCACATCCCCTACCATGCACCAGCCTCTGGGAAAATCGAACGGTATAATGGGCTGTTAGAAACTACACTGAGAGCAATGGGTGGGGGAACTTTCAAACATTGGGATACACACTTACCAAAGGCCACCTGGTTGGTCAACACCAGAGGATCTGCCAACAGGGCTGGCCCAGCCCAGTCAGAACTTTTACATATTGTAGAGGGGGACAAAGTTCCTGTGGTGCACATGAAGAATTTGCTGGGGAAGACAGTCTGGGTTATTCTTGCTTCAGGTAAAGGCAAACCCACTCGTGGGATTGCTTTTGCTCAGGGACCCGGATATACTTGGTGGGTAATGCAGGAAGATGGGGAAGTCCGATGTGTACCTCAAGGGGATTTGATTTTGGGGGAAAACAGACAATGAACTCAATTGTATGCTGTTGCCTGCTATAGCCATCAACTAGAAGTCTGCAGGGCACCAGTGACTGGCCCTGACTTCCCTCCAACCATCATCCCAACAGAGAATGAACTTTGATAGAACCAGACAAGTTCTACAGTAAAGGAACGATCAGCATCAGCAGGCAACGATCCAACACTGCACACAGCTTCTTCTGCCCTGAAAGACTGTTCCAAGAGATGGAGCCCAACATCATGAACCGAATGGACTCAGTCGCTTTATAGGAATTGGTCCGTGCACTAAGACAACAGTGCACTGAGATGAGAGTGAGGGTATATGGAAAATGTGGGATCTGAGCATGACGTGAATGGTATGGAATAAGGGGTGGATACTGTCCTGGGTTCAGCAGCAGCAGTCAGTTTTTCTCCTTCTTAGTAGCTGGTGCAGTGCTGTGGTTTTGACTTTTGGCCTGGGAAGAATACTGATAAAGCTGATGTTTTCAGTTGCTGGTCAGAATGTTTACCCTGACCAAGGACTTTGTGAGTCTCATGCTCTGCCAGGGAGGAGGAGAAGCCGGGAGGAAGCAGGGACAGGACACCTGACCCAAACTAGCCAAAGAGGTATTCCATACCACAGCATGTCATGCCCGGGGATGTAACTGGGAGTTACCAGGAAGGGCACGTCCTCTTCTCTGTTGGGCTCTTTTCCGGCAGGCGGTATCATATTCTCTTCCCTTGTTATTTTCCTTTATCATTATTATTATTGGTGGCAGCAGTAGTGATTTGTGTTATACCTTAGTTACTGGACTGTTTTTATCTCAACCCGTGGGAGTTACATTCTTTCGATTCTCCTCCCCATCCCTCGGGGGGGGGGGGGGGGAGGGGAGTAGAAACTGTGTGGTTCTAATTTACGGCCGGGGCTTAAACCACGACAACAGTGCAAGGGAATGCTTGGATCTGGGTACTATATGAGTTGCCAGAGACACCAAGTAGAGATATATCCTGTCATAACAGGCAGTGTGCAAATATTATTTCCTAGAATAAACGAGTTTTATCTGCAAGAGAAAAATCTGGTATCCTTTATAGCTGCTCAGCCTTGAACATACATGGGGAAGAACTTAGGCGCATTGAAAATTTTGTGTGACGTCAGAACTGAATTTGGCTCTTGAGATCTGGGAATGTAAAATGAAACTTGGAATTGCCTATGCTTCATTTGAAGCATAAAACACCTTTTAAAATGTAAAACACCTTTTAAAATGTAAAACACCTTTTTAACTATAAAACCACACTGTTCTAATTTTCTGTAGATGAACAGGTACAAAGAGCAGGTTTTTTAATTCTTTACCAACTCCCTTTAGATTTTCTTGCATGTAAAACTGTTATTTGACTTGTTTACTATCAAATCAATATGGGCAAGTAATTTGCAATGTATAACATATCACATTTAACTTGTAAATACCCTGTGCATGCAGATATCACCATCCATTTCTGTAACTTTATTTCGTGGGTGAAATTTTAGAATATTAAACATACTATCTCTGCCTTAATTTGGTCCTTGCAGTTTGCTATGCATGGGATTATTTTTGTTTGTATCTCCCATGAATTCTCTTACAGCACTAGATGTAGAAACATTCTGTGAAATTTCTACTTTTGAGCATTTATCCATTGGTCTCAGAGAGTGATGTCAGGGAGTAGCCTGCATACAAGTTGTAATGTAACGTAATGGAATAGAATAGAATGGAAGAGTAGAAGAATAGAAGAAGGGAAGGGAAGGGAAGGGAAGGGAAGGGAAGGGAAGGGAAGGGAAGGGAAGGGAAGGGAAGGGAAGGGAAGGGAAGGGAAGGGAAAAGAGAAGGGAAAAAGAGAAGGGAAAATAGAAGAGAATAATTCAGTTGAAAGGGACCTACAATGATCATCTAGTCCAACTGCCTGTCAATTCAGGGCTGAATAAAAGTTGAAATATGTTGTTAAAGGCATTGTCCAAATGCTTCTTAGACACTGACAAGTTGGGGCACGGATCACCCCTCCAGGAAGCCTGTTCCAGTGTTTGACCATCCTCTCAGTAAAGAAATGCTTCTTAATGTCCAGTCTAAACCTTCCCTTATGCAACTTTGAACCATTCCCAAGTGTTCTGTCACTGGATACCAGGGAGAAAAGATTAGCACCTCCTTCTCCACTTCCCCTCCTCAGAAAGCTGCTAGAGAGCAATGAAGTCACCCCCCTAAACTTCTTTTCAAATGAGACAAACCCGGAGTCTTTAGCCACAATTCGCAGAACGTTCCTTCCAGCCCATTCACCAGCTTTGTTGCCCTCCTTTGGACACATGAAAGGACCTTAACATTCATCTTAAATTGTGGGGCCCAGAACTGCGCGCAATACTCAAGATATTCTGCAGCACCAATGCTGAATACAGCAGCATAGAATCATAGAATAGTTAGGGTTGGAAAGGACCTTGAGATCATCTAGTTCCAACCCCCTTGCCATGGGCAGGAACACCTCACACTAAACCATGTCACCCAAGGTGTCATCCAACCTGGCTTTGAACACCACCAGGGATGGAGCATTCACAACCTCCCTGGGCAATCCATTCCAGTGCCTCACCACCCTCACAGTAAAGAATTTCTTCCTTATATGCAATCTAAACTTCCCCTGTTTAAGTTTGAACCCGTTACCCCTTGTCCTCTCACTACAGTCCCTGATTAATAGTCCATCCCCAGCATCCTTGTAGGCCCCCTTCAGATACTGGAAGGCTGCTATGAGGTCTCCACGCAGCCTTCTCTTCTGCAGGCTGAACAGCCTCAACTTTCTCAGCCAGTCTTCATACGGGAGGTGCTCCAGTCCCCTGATCATTCTCGTGGCTCTCCTCTGGATTTGTTCCAACAGTTCCATGTCCTTTTTATGTTGAGGACACCAGAACTGCGTACAATACTCCACGTGAGGTCTTCTGAGAGCAAAGTAGAGGGGAAGGATCACCTCCTTTGATCTGCGGTCACGCTCCTTTTAATGCAGCCCCAGATACATTTGGCTTTCTGGGCTGCAAGCGCACACTGAAGCCGGCTCATGTTCATTTTCTCATCAACCAACACCCCCAAGTCCTTTTCCGCAGGGCTGCTCTGAATCTCTTCTTTGCCCAATATCAAATTAGTTAAACAGGACTTTCCCTGTGTGAATCCGTATCAACTACACCTGATGATAGCATTGTTCTTTACATGTCTTTCAACAGCACCCATTATGATCCTATCTATAATTTTTCCAGGAACTGAGGTTAGACTAACAGGTCTGTAGTTCCCTGGATCTTCCGTTGTGCCCTTCTTGTGTATTGGCTACCTTCCAGTCAGCATGGACATACAATTTCAGGAAGCATGAAGAATGTCTTTACATTTATGTGCTAGGTGCCCTAAGTATGAATTTAGAGAATCACCCTTAAAGGTAAACTCTCTAGAATACCAGCTTCAGTGTTGCTCTGCCTGTTGGAAATTACAGTGGAAATAATAAATATTGTAGACTACATCAGAAATTGACTACATTCCACTAAGAAATTAACTGAAACTACAGAATCATTTTCAGACAGCCAGCAGCCAGTTTCCAAACTTTAGATAACAACCCATTTGCTCTTTTAAAAGTGTTGAGCTAACAAACACTACTTACCAGAAAAAAACTTGTATTACTTTTTAACTCCAGAATCACATCTGAGTTGTGCTCTCATTTCTTTATGAACAATATCAGAAACTAGTTAGATAATTCACTTCAGAATATTTTAGGTTAACTGCTATATGTAGCTCCTCTAGAAATCCTTCGATAACCTCTGTGCTTCTTGACTCTGTAGTCACAGCAGTCTAAGCAGAAGAAACTCTGGCCTTGGTCAATAGTTTCTGTACAAACAAAAATAGTGGTGAATATAGCCATTATACATACCAGCATGTTCTTACCTCTATTTTAGAAACAGCTGTATTTAAAGAAGCTTCATTACTTCCTAATTATACTTACTTCCCACCCTTTTTTCCTCATTAAAAACAGAGCAGTCAGCACCTCAGCAATTATATCATCACTAATTTTCTTCCTCTTCATTTATTAATTAGACTTTTTGCTCTCATTTATTTTTTCTCTGCATATAAAAGTCATTCTTATTCCTTTTATTTTTTTTACTAATAATGTTTTTGTTACTAGTTTTTTGTTTAGCATTAATATCACTGCCAAAAATGATAAGGCTGGATTCTGCTTGATTTCATACAACCAGAAATCAGGAAACAAGTTAAAAGACTGAAGCAGGACAATTTAAGCCAAAGTTTCAGCAAAACAAGTTTGCTTTAGTCCTGGATACTGCTAGTACTTTGTCCTGCATGGCCTGTTTGTTTTTTGAGAGACATTTGGAAAACAAAGTGATTCTAGAATACTGGTCATGAAAGACTCAATATTCAGGGGATTATGATAGGTTTACTAAATGTTGTGTCATGTTTATGCGGGAGGCAAAGGACTTCTGTGCCTCTGTTACAATGACTGGAAAGATACCTGTCAGCAGATTTGCTTTGGCTCACATGTAGACCTGGTGGCAGGGTGACCAAAGCACCTTAAGTATATTTTGTAAATCTAAATGAATTAAGTCTTCGTACATGTGTCTGAAATGATCTTACATGCACAAACAAAAGAATATGCCCAAAGCCATGTAATTTCTATGCTATTTATAGTACAGAAGTAATAAAATTACTGTCATATTGGTATAATGCAGTTGTCCTGGGTTCAGCTGTAATATTTTTCTCCTTCTTAGTAGCTAGCACAGTGGTGTGTTTTCAACTTCAGTCTGAGAACAGCACTGATAACACACTGATGTTTTAGTTGTTGCCTAGTAGCGCTTATCCTGATCAAGGACTTTTCAGTCTCATGCTCTGCCCATGAGGAGGGGCACAGGAAGCTGGAAGGAAGCAGAGACAGGATAAGACACCTGACCCAAACTAACCAAAGGGGTCATCAATTCCTTTTTCTGACAAATGCTGCTTTGCATATCTGTCCATATCTCTGAAATATTATCCTAACTCCTCCCTCTGATTACAGCATGCTGTTATGCGGGTCTCCTCCAAACCATTCCTGCTTTTTAAATAAAGTCATTCTTCACTGCACTATGTGCTCCCTTCAAAGAACCAGTCTTCTGCAGCTACCAGTTGATCATGTATTTGCTCTGCTCACTTTCACTGTCATTACACTGGACCCTCTCAGTAATGTTCATCGGTTCGTGGTTTTCCCATGTCTCCCAAGCGCCTTCTAAATAGGAAATGGGTATATGCTTTGAAGTTCATGCGAAGTTCAATCTTGGTATTATCAATAGCAAGCCCACTTTTCTGTCCAAAATCTCCAACAAGCAGTCTTTTTCCCTTTCAGTCTTTTCTTATCCTTTCCTATGTGGACACTCAGAGTGTTCATCACACCAGCTTTTATTACTTCTTTTTTTCCCTGCATTCAGGACTGAAGCTGTTTCACTTGGGATCTTCCTTTGGGCAATATATAGCTCGTTTTTGTTGAACCCATAGCCCTTTCTTGCATCAACAGCTGATCTTGAAAGCCTTCTAGGTAAAAGAAGAAAGACTGCAACAGTCAGCAGCATTTTCTGGGCTTAGATTTATTTTCTAATCTGCCAAAACACATGCGTTTCACGTCTCTAACAGCCCGGCTGGAATGCTAGACATTCATCAGGGCTGCTGACATTACTCAATAGCTCTTCCTTTCCTTTATCATCCTCTTTTCATGTGTTTTTTCTGCCTTGTCTTTCACCAATCTTACAGTCAGCAGCTATGGGGAAGTGCCACACAGACAAAGAGCAATGATAAAGAAGAAGAAAGAACATTGGTGTCTCCAGTATCAGTGCTCTGCTATATAGGCAACCCAACTCTTAAAGACAAATACTACCCAATATCATGTATCCACATATACTCATGCCAAAACCCTACAGCAGCTGCAGATGTCCTATTGCAATTCTTGCTGCTCCGTTATTGCTCAAGCCTGCCTGATACACTCAGTCCTTCTATAAACCAGTCACTATTCTTCTGTCCTATACCACTCTCTGCGGCAACTAACTCAGCTTCCCTCATGCTTCCTTCCCCAATTATTCTTTCAGTCTCCTGCATGATTCAGGCCCATCCTTCTACATTCCTCTTCTTTTATTCAAAGAAATGTTGAAAGTGTGAAGGCCATAGTAGCATTCATTTTTCTGAAATGTGCAGATTTGGTGTGCTTAAATCTCTATTATCATTTGCCCTGGTCACAGGAGCAGGGAATTAGTAATCTTCATTTTTGAGGAAGAGCAGAGTTGGAATTGCAACACTCAGCAATTCTGCATATCCTCCCTTTTAATTAATATTTTCTAATTTTCCTTCCTCCCCCCACTTCCTCCCATATTTCACCCCACAGATTCTGGTAATGTGTACTCTGGGAAGACTTAATACAAAGACATTACTTCTTCTCTGCCTCTATTACTTCTGTGGAAGATGAGTCCCTGTACAAACATTATAAGATTAGCATCCTGTCCTCTCATGGCCTAAACTGTCAAAGTCAATCTAAAAAAAAAAAAAGTCAATCTATGGGGGTCATTACCCAGATTGTGTGAGTCGTGCCAGAAAAAAAACAGTCTCCTGCCAGCTCACTATGTGTCGCAGGTTTATTGCACTGATCCTTTCTCTTGACTGTCATAAATATGACATGTTGCTTTAATAAGTTTTGTAAAGAAAGTGCAGGATAAATAAGATGATGCTAGTGTTCTGTACTACTGCACCTGTATTCTTGTTTGTTTTATTTAAACAAGCTTTATTAAACAAAAAAATAAACAGGAAATATTTCTTCTTAATTCAAATTCAAATGGACAACACTGAGCAACGCTGAGCAACTGAACACTGCATGTTTGTAGACACACTACTGTTATTTACCAAAGCAGACCTTCATTGACAATTCTTATGTCAGCAAATCTGAAAAAATAACCCTTGGCTGGATATAAGCAGGTCTTAGATGGTTTCTTTTTTTTGGAGTTAGAAGGACACCTTATTGCTCATCATAGTAATATATTTTTCTGACATATTGATGATACATTTTGCTGTTAAAATCAATCAGTCTGAATCTCTAGAGGGAAAAATTAAAAGCTAGCTCTGCTAGCTTTTAATTATTTTTAGCAATTTAGAAAGCTGCTCTTACAGTTGGAGGAAAGAAGATGGTATTTTATGGAATTTTGACTTTAATACAATCATTCTTTTCTGGGAACCTAAGTCATTTTTTCCACATTATATTTTCATGAATGTATAGATGTTTCATACTCCCTTATCTCCAAGTATATTCATAAAGCTACACATTTTTTTTCTTTTTTATTTAGGGAAGAGAAACAACTATTACAATCAAATTCAAAATCCTATAAACTTAGACTCTTGCTTGCTGTATTTGTGTAGCAGAACTTTCCTCTATTTTTAGACTACATTTATTTTTGATACAAAGAATTATTGTTGGGTGAGACTAAAACTATTTGCAAGAGGTAATGTCATTAGCACCTCGTGTTTCAGCAACTTATGGAACTGGATATCTAAGACTTTGTCCAAACAACCCTTTCATATATAATATATTTTTCTCCCAGAAGATCTGTTTACATGTACAAAAATAATTTATGCTTTTTTTTGATTACCATCAGTCTACAACTATAAGGTATTTTCCTAGCTCTGAATAATTTGAGTAATTTTTTTTGTTCCTACTGTAATTTTTCTACAGCTTTTAGGGGTGTAAATGCAAGAACTACATGCAATTTCTAGTCCAGTAATGTCATGTAATGAGGGAAAAGATAATCTCTCAACTCTTCTCAAATACTTCTCTGCATTTACATTGAAGAGTGATATTAGGATATCATTCTGAGTTGCTTGTCTGCTGTGATTCTGTCTTTTCTGAGTTGTTGCTTTCTAATATATAGTCTTCATTCTCCAGCTTTTTTGAACGTTTTTCCTTATATGGATATTCTTTATCAAATGGTATTAGTATGGCTTTCCATCACTGTTTACCAATCCTAATTGTAATTTGAAAATTATTTCTCCACTATTATATGATTAATTCCAATTCATTTCTGAAAGCACAGAAATGGCACCTTACCTTTATTAATGGCTGAACTGGTTGAAACCTGTTCTGAGTTCAGTGGAACCTCAGCCTCTCAGTTGAAGGACTTAAGCAGCAATGTTGGCTTAACATTGTTGGCTGCATGCCGAACTGTTTGTTCCCATCCCCATTCAGGAACACAGTGCTCTTTTCATTGCATCAGCTATATCATATAGGGTTAAGATTACTTAATCAATTTTTAAATCTCAGAAGCATGAGTTAGATAGGGAGCAAGAATTTCTTAAGCTGACATTCCTGCCAAACCCACTGTATTATGGATTTGTGGCTGCAGCCAATTCCTACTTCATTTAACGTAGGAATTATTGATATTTCATACTTAAAATAAAGGAGAAAAAAAAGAAAACTAAACCAAAACCCAAAAAACAACAACAACCCAAAAAACCAAAACCTAAAAAACACAAAACAAAAAAAACCCAAACAAAACAAAACCCAAACAACTAGGATGTTATGCATATTTAAATCACTTTCCAGCAGATGTGGTATCATCACACAAACTATACCAGTGGATAACAAATGGCAACACTTTCAAAAGTGCCAGAGAAATCTTTTATGCCTAAAAGGCTTGTTCTAGGTTAGGAGATGTATTAACAAATTAGCTGGCGTAAATTTGGACTGCATTACTGACCATGTGAACATGTAAATGACTTTTAACTTTAAATATAATATCTTTCAGGAGTTCTGGAAAATATTTCCATTCTTCACTATAAAAGCACAGGAAAATACTTATTTTTAAGGGTTAATAGGAAAAAGGGAAGGCTAAATAACAAAATCATGCATTACTATGCTATTTCATGTTCTCTATAATGTATTAATGGTTTCCTAGTAACAAACATAAAGTATTACTAAGTATTTTAAATGGGATAAAATACTGTCTACTGTAATTAGCAGCTATTCAGCTTCGGAGAAAATTGAACCATGAATGCCTACTTCATTTGTCTGTACTTGATTACTGAAGTATATCACATAATTTAGAGCTGCCTTTTATTATATTTGCATCTCAAATCTTATATAAGATATATTAAAAAGATCTGTAAAGCTAAGCTGCTACAGATAACCTCAGTAAATGGAATGGAAGTAGTCTTTCTTCCTTAAACTATCATAAAATTTTTGGTCTAAGGTCTTTTAAGATACAATATATATAAGTAGAATATATATAAGGCATGCTATCAGGTTTAAAGTGTTTTAACCTAGTTAAAATGTCTCAAATGAAATGTGACATACAAGTTAATTCTAAAGAGTTTTCTTTCATTTGAAAGCAAGCTGGGGTCTTGCAAGAAACAGAATCTCATTCCAGGTTTTTATATGTCAATTTAATCTATGATTTGGTAAAGCTACACATTATTGACAGTAGATATTCTACTCTGTTCCCTCTGGTAGAATGACGTGATGTCGTGGTTTAAGCCCAGGCCGTAAATCAGAACCACGAAGTCCACTTCCCCCCCCACCCTTCTTCCCTCCGCTCATTCAAAAGAATGCAACTCCCACGGGTTGAGATAAGAACAGTCCAGTAACTAAGGTATAACACAAATCACTACTGCTACCACTAATAGTAATAATGATAAAGGAAATAACAAGGAAGAGAATACAACCGCTCACCGACCGGTACCTCGCCCCCACCCCGCAGTGATCCAGCCCTTCCGAGAACTCTCCAATTCTACATCCTCGGCATGATATGCTGTGGTATGGAATACCTCTTTGGCTAGTTTGGGTCAGGTGTTCTGTCCCTGCTTCCTCCCGGCTTCTCCTCCTCCCTGGCAGAGCATGAGACTCACAAAGTCCTTGGTCAGTCTAAACATCAGTGTTATCAGCTTTGTTCCCAGGCCAAAAGTCAAAAACACAGTGCTGCAACAGCTACTAAGAAGGAGAAAAACTGACTGGTACTGCTGAACCCAGGACACGTGAATATGAACATTTTATACTTTACAGCATTGTAGTACTTTAGTTTGAGAAAAAAAAAAATTCTAGATGTGAAACAAGGGCACAAGGATAATTCTGCCTTTGGAGTTTTAAGAGTAATGTCCTGTCTTCCCACTGCTGAAAGGTCTTATAGACTGTGATCTCATTCTCTGAACATAGTTTACTACAAAATGCATCTGCATCTTCATAATTTTTGCCTTTGTGTCCATAGCAAACGGACCATGATTTTTTCATACTGTGGATTCTTCTTAATACATCCTGCTGCTGTAACAGGCTTATGGTTACAATGTCACAGACCATTAATTTAGCCTTATCATTAACACTCTAGTGTCCGTATTGTGCACAGCTTTGACACAGTAACTACAATACTGGAAATTCCCAGAATTCAAGACAATATCATATTGTTCTTTACTCCCTTGTATATACGTCTGATTTATTTTCTTGTACTACTGTTTACACAGACTATGCAGCATATTCATTTACATTACCAATATATCTGTAAGGAAGAGATAGAAATTTGTTATTTGGAAGTCCCATAAATTCTCAACACTGGCACTGTATCAAAGGCAAGTCAGTTTGAAAATGCATTTTTGTTCATGATAAAATAGAGGATCAGGGTAGATGATACAGGCGCACTAACATATGACTGACGAGGATATCTGAGACAGCAAAAGGCATTGTCAGCTGTTGCTTTGCTTTCATGCTTTGTCTAGATTCAAAGTCCCATGCAGTAGGCTCAAACAGACTAATACTGACTGCATCTGAATGATAAAACCCCATGACATAATAATTACATTTTTGTGGTATCCATGAGAGGCATTTGCCAATGATGTGCCATATAAGAGAATCTGGGAATCAGGGTTTTCTAAGCCAACTGTTTCATATTTTGCTATGTGACTGCATAAAGAATGACAGACTGTATTACCATGATAAACCTTGTATAAACAGAGAAAATAAAACAGTGAACTATACTTTTTAATGCACTAAATTTTCAGTGAAATGTGAGACTGAAGGGAAAGTAATTATTGTGGAGGAGTTCAATTCAGTTAATGAAACCAAACACCTTAGCCCCATTCTGATTTGCTATCTTATTGTTCAGAAGGGTAAAATTTCCACATCAAATAATTTGATTACTTCACTGCAGAGGTGTTTAGTGGATTTTTTTTTTTTTCATAATAAATGCAGTGCTTTTCTTTATATATGCAGCACAGTCTGCATATACTCATGTGGACTTACTTTTCTGCCTAAAAAGTTCTCTATTAATTTTTCAGTACTATAGCAGAACACTGTGATGGGCAGGTGTCGTGGTTTAAGCCCAGGCCGTAAATCAGAACCACGCAGTCCACTTCCCCCCCCCACCTTTCTTCCCTCCGCTTCTGGAGGGACGGGGAGGAGAATCAAAAGAATGCAACTCCCACGGGTTGAGATAAGAACAGTTTAATAACTAAGGTATAACACAAACCACTGCTGCTACCACTAATAGTAATAATGATAAAGGAAATAACAAGATAGAGAATACAACCGCTCACCAACCGGTACCTCACCCCCACCCTGCCATGATCCAGCCCTTCCGGGAACTCTCAGTTCTACATCCTCGGCATGACGTGCTGTGGTATGGAATACCTCTTTGGTTAGTTTTGGGTCAGGTGTCCTGTCCCTGCTTCCTCCCAGCTTCTCCTCCTCCCTGGCAGAGCATCAGACTCACAAAGTCCTTGGTCAGGGTAAACATTCTGACCAGTAACTGAAAACATCAGCTTTATCAATATTTTTCCCAGGCAGAAAGTCAAAACCACAGCGCTGCACCAGCTACTAAGAAGAAGAAAAACTGACTGCTGCTGCTGAACCCAGGACAGCAGGTTTGACATAGTAAGATGTACTCCATTTTCCTGTATGAACACCATTTTAACTGAAGATTGCAATGACTGAATAATTACATTTTGTCCTCCACCTCTTGACTCCCCAAATTAGCAGCAGTAGGTTAGAGTGTTCTCAAGCATGAAATGATACCAAAAGATTATGTGATCATTAATTTAATTCCAATGACTCGAATGCTCACTCTCTTTGACAAGATATTCCTTAAGTCATGAAAGGAAGTCACGTGAGAGAGGGAGGCAGGAACTTCACTGAAGGAGCATCTCGGCTCGTTAGGTTGAGTAGCAGTATCATTTCAGTTGGATCCACTGAACATCCGAACAGAGACCCTCTCAGAATGCATCATAACTACCACTTGGCTTCCGTACTCCAACTGTGCAATATGCTTCTCAGTCGTACCTGTCAGACTAGTACCCAGTAGAAGACCGACCTAAGCTTGAGAACTTCAGAAATTCCTTTAAGTCCTTCAGTTCAAATGTTGGTTCTGGTGATTTTAGGGAGGTGAGCAATCCTACTTTCTACACAACATCTGTTGCATCACAACTTAAAAAGTGTAGGACAAGGTTGGATTGGAAATCTTGGCAAGGCACTGCTGGGTTCACCTTCTCCTTTGTATACCACAAGGGAAAGAATAACATGAATCTTTCAGGGCACTAGCAGAATAAACACGGAAAAAGGTGGCCATTATTTCACTGAATATAGCCTTCTAAATGTTAGCTATCTTACTGAAAATAATGAAGTACACGTCAATACATTTACTGGAAAGAAACATGAAACAGAGAGGTCAATCAAGCCCATCCTAAGAAAAACGTCAAAGATAGGCATTACATCCCAGAAATGTCTGTCTCTTTTCAGTAAGAGAGAGGGAATCAAGATGACAGGTTTAGTTGGACTAATAAGGAGAGAATAATCTGTTTAGGACTATTTGACCAACAGTTTTGCCCCCTGATCAAAGAAAGTCTATAGGTGTGAAGCATTTGCATCCTTCCTGGAGAAAATAATTTGCTGATTGGAAACCTTCAAGTGCACGGTGCAGTATGAGGGGTTTATTTTCCTACTGAAACAGAAAAGTTTCTGAGTTGACCAGAGAATGCAAGTTGCTAGACAGACCTCCTATGTATACGAAGTTTAAGGGAGGAATCCCTAAAGAAATCTCTGTGATTTTTGAGGGCATCATGATTTCATAAGAATGCAGTCTTACTGGGTGGGATTTACTTAATTTAATGGTGAAAGCAGCCTGTCATTGGGTCAAAGAACTGCAGCATGCTACAGGAAAACATATACTATAATTTCTAAATTATTTTTGCTTTTATTCTTTCATCATTTTCACTTCCTCAGTTTAAAGAATGTTATTGATGCAAACATAGAGGTTTTACTTCTCTGCCTAAATATGAGAACATGAGTCATGACAAGTGAATGTAAACCAGTGCAGCTCCAAAAAGGTGAAGAGCAGGCTAAGAAGCAGAAACAAATCAGAATTAATTTGCAGAGTTAGAAAAGATATTAATTTTATTTGAAAGGTTGGAAACATTTTGGATGATTTCTTAAAGACACTGAGCAGTCTGTTCATGATACTACTATTGAAAAAAGCACCAATACAGAAAGCAGGCATTCTGTGCAGTTTGAACAAGTAATATTTTTGCAGTGCATTTTCTATAAACTGAGCAAGAATGAGGATTAGGACCTAATAAAGTTGCAGTATGCAGCAAATGAGTTCATATTACAACAATGAACTGTTAACTGCACAAGGTTTTGAAAATCGAAACACTATAAAAAATAATTGATGGGTAATATTATTTATTTACATATTTTTAGTGCTTGAGGTTAACAGGTATTTGTCTCCATTCCATCAGCAAATGCATGCTTTTAAAGACAAATCATGCTTAAAAAGCCAGATAGCTCTTACTCAGTAATAAACAAGAAGACACTGAAAGATTTAAATAGCATTCCTATAGATTGCTTCCATTTCTCAGAATGCTCACTGCAGAATTTTTTCTTCCTTTAGGAAATCTCTAATGTAAAAATATGACTAGATAGAGTTCATATCTCCCAAGTGTGTCAGTCCTCTAAAGTACTGAATGGCGTCTATTAATTGAATGATTTTGATTGACTACTCTGAATCATCATCTCCTAAGGGTAAACTTGATATACTGAAATTAAACTTTCCTAGTGATTGTCTGACGAGCAGTAAGGAGTATCTTGAAAAGGTTTACTCTTTGTATTCAGCCAAAGTCTTAGAGTAACCTATTGAAGAAACTATGCTCAGAAGTTCCTTTCAAGGTTTATGTATAGTCTAATGCATGAAAGTACTTGGAAAGAACTCAATACAGCATAGATGTTCACACTATATGAAGATGTCCATGTATTGTGATAACTCAGGGTTGAATCATTTGATGTGTAGAAAAAAATTCTAATGAAGGGAGGTACAAAACATTTTTCGTAATCTGAAATGCTGGAAAATTTCATTGTTCAGTAGCTCATCCTCTTTTAAAAATATCTCAGGGAGATGAGTCTGTAAAGATTTCAAATTATTTTGTTGGAAGAAAAAAATAGCAGGTGTGGAGTAGGGTTTCACTTTGACATCAACAGCGAGTATTTTCAATAATCAGATTGATGGCCCTTTTTGTGTATAAGGTACTAGTAAGGGCTATTAATAGAAACATCCATTTGTATGTCCAAAAGGATTACAGAGTGCTTAAAAAATATAGAGCATATACTAAATATATTAAAAGATATTAAAAAATATATTAAAAGCCAGTTGTGCTTAATGTAATGGAGGCTTGGGAACACAATCTTATGCATCTTCTCCTTTGGGGGAGTCCATTTTAAGCATTTCCCAAATCCATACATTCGAGTCATTCCCCTTTCAAGGCACACAAGGCTCCTGCTTCCTACCTTTTTCCAGGAATGGAAAGCAAGGTGCCACATTCCTCATGGTAGGAGTCAGTTTCTGATTTTTTTTTTTTTTCCCCTTCCCAGTCAGCTTTTTTAACTGCTCCTTAAACTAGCTAGGCTTCACACATGGGGTGCTTCTTCTCAGTGGGTGGTCTTTTTATCCCTTTCTAGTCCTGGTGGGGATCCCATGCAATCACAGCAGGCATTACATGCAATTCTGCTTCTGAAATTTGCAGCAATATGGGGAAACTGTACATAAACATGCACATAATATTTTTTATTTCTGAATTAAAAAAATTTTAAATCCTTACAGGAATTTCTAAAGCTGTATGTGATACTAAAGTTGTTCCTTACTTTATACCTGGTGAGGAGGAGCAAAGATCCTAAAGCTGGGAAAACAAGGTCTGAATGAGATCTCAGGAGTCTTTTTCAACATGGTCTAGCTACACCAAAATCATAAGTTACAGAAACCTTTCAGACTTACAACTTAAAGAGTAAGACTTGCAAACATCAATGTTGGGATGTCTTTTTTTTTTCTTTTTTATTTCCAGATCTGTAATCAAATTAGGATACTAATTTAAACATACCTATACTCAAATTTAGCTAAATTCTCCATCTCTTTCATAAGTGTATTCATCAGGATGGATTAATAAAACAGAAAAACAAAAAAAATCATTCTCTTCCTACTGTATAATATCGACTGTTTGGTGGCCAAAGTTGCTTCTACACAAAGAGAATTGAAATTCAAGTATCACATTGATCCTTTTTGCCACCGTCAACCTATTTCTTAGCACTGAAATGGCGCAATAGGCATAGGTTAGTGTAGCAGCTTCAAAACAGCTGGAGATGATGTGGAAATGTAAAAGATTTTTTTATGACACTGATTATACATTGCATACTCTCCCACAGAAAAAATTTATCACCCATTTCAGTGTACACGTGTTTGCATGTACAATGCATATCTATGTATTAAACTTGTTCCTCTGGTACTTGCTAGATGTAGCTCTGAATATTTTTACTAACAGAAGGGAGAACTGCTAGTGTAAATAATTTTCACTGACAGGTCTTCGGACTGGTAGAGTGACAATGAGTATTCTATATGTAGTCACCTCCGTCAATTGGAAACTTGGTCTAGAAAAGAGAGTATTAAAAAATTTCCTTGTGAAACACGGCTCTAAGAAAGACTGTAAATAATATCAGCTGCAGTATGTTCATAGTTATGAAATCATAAAATTTTAAGACCAAACTGTATTTGTACAGTGAATATGATTTCCTAAACTGATAGCTTTTATTTTTTTAGATGTCTTATTCTTCTTTATAAAACATCCTTAATTTCCCAGAAATAGCTATACCAATATTGTGTTCTTCCCCATGCAATAATATCAGGTAAATTACTGGTTTCAGCATAACAAAAACATGTGTCTGCACTATAATCCAAGTTGGATATCATGTGCCTTTATTACTAATTCCTTCAATCCATCTTCAACACTAGCTTCTGTAAAATGAGTGTGCCTTCACTACTGACACAGTTTAAACAGGTCATCTGCACAAGGATCTGCTTGCTTTCCCTAGGACTGTTTATTTCCCTTGTTTGTCCTAGCTGATACTCCCATAGTTTTCCTTTCCGTTTCAAGAGGATCTCTGGGGTGTGCAAGAATATGCATTTGATATGAAGTATAACAAAAACGTATCTTGTATTTTGCCCTGAAGGTGTCTAGCTCATCCTTGCATGATCATCACAGTGGTAGGATCTGTCATTGGAGAGGCGCAAGCAGGAGATGCACTCCTGTGAACATTAGCTCCTTTTTTTCTATGAGGATAAGAGCAGGAAAAAATTCTCTGAGTTGGGCTGACATCAAGACTTGATATCTGATCTTGATCATGTGTGCTAGCACAGATAGCCAAGTATGCTCTTGTCAGCCAATGTTTGTTAGGAGAGAGGTTTCTGTAGTGCACACCAGTAGCCACCTCTATTTCAGACTTGATGGTTGCATTCCACAGGATAGTATGTTATGACTGTAACAGCTGAACCTAGAGGCCACAAGGCTATATACCTGATACTGCTCATATACTTTTCGTGGCTGTATCTCTGCTCTGCACAAATACTTTAAATATTTACATTTCTGTATGACAGTGTCCCTCTATTACTTCAGTGTCCCACACATTCTAAATACCCACTTCCTTTACTCTTTTTCAAAATAATTTTTTTCCTATCCAAATACCAAGCAAAAATATCATTGCAGGAAAAAGAAAATTTGCCAAAAAAATGGATATTGAATCTTAAAAAATCATATCAAGTGAAGACCCAGCCTAAACTTTTCTGTTAAGGGCTCAAAATCCCATAACTTGAATTCAAGGCAGCTCTGCAGTCACCATCTAAACTTGGATTTCTCTTTTGTGAACATGTAAAAGATATCTGTCATACTAGTTTGTGCCTAGCACAAGCTGACTGCAATATTTAAACAACTCAACTCATTCAATGTTTAGAACAGGAAAATTACATTTTGTTTGTTCCTCTTTGCTGTGAGGCAAAGAGGTGAATTTTTATTGATGCCTTTATTTATACAATTTATTCATCAGGTATTTTATGTCCCTAAATTATCTAACTAAAAACTCAGTGCACAGGTAATTGCAATATGAGAAAATAACATTTTGAAACCCAGTTGTTTCTGTCTTTAAAATGTACACAGTTCACAGTTTTCTTCTTTTTTTTTTTCTTAAATCCTATTTGCTCAATCCATCCTGCTGAATACAGATTATTGCAGTGTAGGGTAGAGAAGTCTTGCTGGATTTAGTAAAGCTGCAGATATATTTGCCTATAAGACTCTCGTATGGTGGATAGTTTTCTTAATTGCTCATTGTGTCTTTGAGCAATAACAAGGATTCATATATATTATTTACCTATAATTGCAGTTTGCATCTATACTAATTGTTAACTACTTTAACACAACCATCATCTCCTAGGCACACATTTCTAGCATTAATCCAAATTTTAGCCTGTTGCAGATAATGGCAATTTTTCTGAAGACCGTCTAGCATTGTTGGAGATACAACCAGATTCTTAGAAATCCCTGTACTAAGTCTTGTAAGTCCTTTAGGGCCTTCTGTAGGGTAGAAATTCTAATAAGCATTAATTCTCTTTTTACTACACAGACCACTAATAGATAATTTCTGATGTTCATTAGCATGTGTTCTTCAGTGTTATATCTAAACCAGCTTTTTTCTGGCTAGAAGGGAAGTTGCCAAAAGCACCATGAAATATGCTTATTATCTGATATGCCCTGACTTACTGAAAGGTGATGCAGGGGAAGATAGTTCACAAATACTACATGAGAGAGTGGCTGAATGCCTTCCTAGTAAATGAAACAGCAAGACCCACACAAACAGTGCAGAAGGGACTGCACTGCTCTCAGTCTGGGATGAGTCTGCATAATTTTCTGCTGGAGGACACCATGTTCATGAAATTCTGTCAGATCTGATGTTGATTATGCAACAGGCTGGTTGACTCAGTATTTGAACAAAAACCAAGAGGATATGAAGACTGTCCATTCACGTTGTTACTGGTGGGCTGTTGCCTTCGCGTAGGCGTAGCGACCTGGTTCAGGAACGACACGGTGACCAACCCCAAGCCGCTCGGGCCATCGGCTCACTGACACCAATGTGGTGGACGGCAAATGGCGTTTTATTGCTTAATGGCACGGCGTTATATAGCTTTGGTTTACAACGTCAGATCCGTCTGCTTACCTCATAAACTAAGTGTTATTGGCTATTAGGAGAGGGGCCCCATCTTTCCGTACAGCGCGATATCTTCCGACCGTCAGACCCTGGCTACCCACATTTCCCCCCTCCCTATTCATAATTATACTACCTAAACAATAAGCTTAAAGAATATTGTATCAGAAAAGGAATCTTATTTGGACTGTACACCTTAAAATAATTCTATGCTATAAAGCACAATCCCGAGTAGAAACAGAAGGCACATTAGGTAGTAGGTAATGAAGAGGTATACTGGAAGAACGAGGTAGGATTAGGGGTAGCTAAAAAAGGGCGTGTTTGATAACAAGTATAACTGAAATTAAGATCTTTGTGAGGTGGCATACTTCAGCTTGAACTTGTATGCTCTGGGAAGACCGTCGATAAACTAGCTCCGAGAGGCATCACTGCTGTGTGAGGTGACAGACTCAATGCTAGTGGGCGTCCCCGCGCAGGCAACGTTGACCTGACTGTGATGAGTTTATGTTCCCTTCACTCAGCATGAGGTTCGGGCGTTCCAACTTTTAAAAGTGCACGCCTGTTACCACGTAGGGGGCCAGTCTACGCGGTAAGAGGAGGTGACAATGTCTAAAAAAGGTCTCCCAGGGGTTTGGATTTGTCCGGACAGCTAAAATCAAGCATAATAACTTGAGGTAGCGCTAACTAGAGACAGTATTAAAGTAATTGTCGGCGTTCTACTAACATAATGTTAACTGTTTCTAGCCGGCTCTTAATAAATGATACAAGCTTATTCAATATACAGGGTCCAAAAATCAGTCAGGACAATCATTATGATCGGTCCCATCAGGGTAGATACTAAGGAAGTCAGCCATGGTGATTGGGTAAACCAGGATGGAAACCAACCTTGGAGTGCCTCTTGTTCCCTTCTTCGTTTTTTTAAACCCTCCCTTAACCTTGCCATGGTGTCTCTTACCACTCCGGTATGGTCCGCATATACACAACACTCTTCTTTCAACGCAGCACACACTCCTCCCTGTTGTAGAAACATCAAATCCAGACCTCTACGGTTCTGTAGCACTACCTCAGATAATGATCTAACTGATTGCTCCAATGCAGTTATCGATTGTTCAATTCTGGCTAAATCTTCATTGACGGCTATTCTTAAGGCGTTAAATTCTGTACTCTGTTGCACTAAGGATGTTACGCCTGTACCTAGTCCTGCACTTCCCACTAGTAGTAGGGTGGCTATCGTTATAGCTGTAAGGGGTTCTCGTTTTGACAGATGGTGCTCTGGGGTAAGATGTGAGCGATAAACAAACTCTTCAGGGTGGTAAATTATCTTGGGAATTATAGACACCTGGACACAGTATTCCGCCGATTTGTTAAAGTTGTCCAAGGATAAACAGGGTGTGACCCCAATAATAGAACAGATCCATTTAGCATTGTTGACTGGTATTAACCATTTTGCTGAGATATTATCCTGTATCTTACTGACACATAACTGCTGTTTGTTGTCTGGGACAGCACCCAGACATACACCGCTTCCTACCACGTGTGCTAGTGTTATGCTTCGTTTTTCCATGTCCCATATACATTGGGGCGGATTTGTACCATTTGCCAGAATAGGTATGTCACTTACTCCTACAGCCTCATAAAAGGGTGGTTTTATTCCATAGCATAGCCAGCAATGCTCTGTAAAGTTCGGATGGGTCTTGTTTAATACTCGATAGCTGGCCTGCATCATTCCCCAGAGAGGATCTTCATAAGGGATTCTATTGGTGTGTGTCCTCACTGTGGTATGTATTATTGTGGGTGCGGTCGTATACTTTGCTATTAGTACATCAGGTTCAGTTAGTTTTCCGGTTATATGATTTTGACCGGGGCTTGGTAGGAGTGTTTTACCAGCAAATGTTAGTTTAGGGCGTACTGGCAATGGATCAGCTGGAATCAATGTTTTTTGAATACGAATGTGGGCGCCTCTATCTTTTCCTGTCTGATAATATCGAACTCCCCACATCTTTCCCAAGAGCCAACTCGGATGTTGGGGATTACTCACATTCAAATAGAGGTGCTTACAATATCCTGTACCATAAGATGTCGGTCCATCGTGGGGGGAGGGAAGTGTGAGTTCTTCACCTCTGTTTATTGGTGGGGGTTCACACCCATAAGGAGCCCAGGATACCTGCAAAAAGGGGTCTTTCCCTGGCTCTGGAATCCACGCATTTGCAATCGTCTCACAGCCCCAATATGCGCAATAATAGTGCCTGGGGTAGTTGCAGTAACCCTTTCCTGGATTGGAGCTAGGGCAAAAATAGTATGCCCCTTGTTCTGAGCAGGACATTGTAGGTATCAGTTGGCACAGGGTGGTCATAAAACTAGGAGCCCCCGACGTTGTTATGGTTTGTATGACTGTATCAGAGTCAAATTGATACAATGTCCAATTGAAAGGTTGATGGGGATAATGAGAATTTGATTCTGCCCTCCCCTCAGTGAGAAGCCCCAAAAACATGATCACACAAAGGTACAGTAGCCCCCCCCTGCGAGGGGCCTTTTGACGATGCTGGTGTTCTGACGACACGGGGTATCCAGTTGCTGCAGGGCTCTTTGGGGTGGGTAAGGAGTTGGCTGGCTCATCGTCCCCTTCTGGTAGTAGGAAGTACCGGTCACGAGGGTGTCCAATGAACCGGTCCTGTAAACAAATACTCACAATTTTCATCAGTTTTGTCCTTCAGGTCTGGTTTGATTGATTTAATCGGGCACCATTTAATTCGGTCATCTTTTTTGACTGCAGCATACCCCCGTCCTGTTAGGACTAATCTCCACCCGTGTTCCCATTCTCCCAATTCATTTCTGACTATGACCAATGGGCCATCATCTAATGCTCGAGTGGACCAATGTTTTTGGGCAGGGCTATTTGCTTCCTCTCCCCTGGGGAACTGATTCAATGCTAAGAGAGCGGTTGCTAGTAGGCGGGCTTGGTCTCCTGTGGGGATGGTGTTGGTAAACCCTTCTGTCTTTGCTAATACCTCTAATTTGGATTTCAAGGTTTGGTTTGCTCGCTCGACTATGGCCTGTCCTGTGCTGTTATATGGAATGCCGTGTGTTAGAGCGATGCCCCATTTTAAAGCAAATGCCTGAACTGATTTAGAGATAAAATTCGGGCCATTGTCTGTTTTGATTTGTTTTGGAATGCCAAGCCATGCCATGACCGTCAACCAGTGTTGAATAGTTGCTTTAGAGCTGCTTTTAAGATGTTGGGTGGCGGCAATTACTCCACTGTATGTGTCCATGGTCACTGCTAGCCACGCTCGAGGTTTCAGTAATTGGCAAAGTGTAAAATCTGTCTGCCATATTTCGGAGGCCTTAAGACCTCTGGGGTTGACTCCGCAGGGCCACAGTGGTGCTTTCTGACAATGAGGGCACGTCGCCACTATGTGTTTTGCGTCAGTGACTGAAAGTCCGCATTTCTTTGCCAACACTTTGGCTCCGATATGGAGGGATTCATGTAATTGACGGGCTTCTCTTAGTGTCCACAGGCCTTTCGCAGCAGCATCTGCTTTGTCATTGCCGATTTGGAAAAATCCCTTAACTGGGTCATGACTATTGACGTGAACAACCAATATGGTGCCTTTTCGGGAGGAAAGCGCTTCTTCCAGCACAAGAGCCGTTGAAGATGTTGACACACCGGGCCCCGACATGGCTAGGCAGAGTTTGGCTACAAACATTGAATCAGTGACTATGTTGAGATGTTCCGTTGGGAACAGTCCACACGCCAGCACTACGGCCGCTGCTTCTAACTGTTGAACCGAAAGCGTGTGGTCGGTCATTTTTATGCAGTGCCATTTCTCCTTTGATTGCCATACCGCCGCTGCGGTTGAAGTCGCTGAGGACGCGTCTGTAAAGACCGTAGGTCCCTGTTGAGGCCGATCCAGGATTTTTTTGTGGAAGGTCGATGTCGATGATCGCCAGCATTTGAGTCCAGGGGGGCTTTGCAGCATATTGGATTTCTCCGCCGAATCCGACGAGGGCTATAGCTAGATGCTCCTACATCACCACCGATTGCATTGGGAGCTGTTTATGGAAGGGTAGGAATATCCTGGCAGGTTCGATGCCTAGGTGTCTTAGGGCGAGTTTTCTACCTTTCATGATAAGGTTACCAAGGCACTCGACTCCGGGGGAAAATGCACGTGACGGTTTTCCGAGGACTACCCACTGTATTGGGTGTACTTTGTCAGGGGGTCCCTGGGCCAGTGCTCCCACTCCCCCTCCCTTGGTGAAATGCACATACAGGTCAAGCGACACATCTGGGTTCCACCTGGCAAGTGTGCTTGACGACGCCTGTTTTTCGATAAAGTCAAGAGCGTCCATTGCTTCTGGTGTTAGTACCTTCTGTTCCCATGGGTGTTTTCCTTTCAGAAGGTCATACAGCAGGGCCATGATATTCGGAGGGATCAAGACAATGTTGCGGAGCCATTGTAGGGACCCCACTAACTGTTGCATATCATGGAGTGTTTTGATGTGTCGGTGAATTTTTACTTGGGGTGGAGTTATATAGGAACTTGTGATTTCTACTCCCAAGAAGCTCACGCATGGTCCCCTTTTAATTTTTGCACTCGCGATTTCGAACCCATTTGTTTTTAAAGTTTCCGAAATTAGTGATATTAGCTGGTCCACCTGCCTTCCCGATGGCGCGGCGATTAAAATATCGTCCATATATTGAATGATGGTCGCAGTTGGGTCGCTGTGCCGGATCGGTGCCAAGGCTCGGTCCACTGTAATCTGGCAGATGGTGGGTGAATTGACCATCCCTTGAGGCAGTACTTTCCACTGGAAACGTAAATTAGGGCGTTGGCTATTTGGGAATACGACAGAAAAAGCAAACCGTTCTTTGTCCTCTTCATGTAGGGGTATTGAGAAAAAACAGTCCTTAATATCAAGAACAGCACAAGGTTGTCCTTTTGGTATCATAGAGTTCATGGGTAACAGCGTTTGAACGGGACCCATCAGCTGGATTGTCTTATTTACCTCACGTAGGTCATGGAGGAGGCGAAATCCCTCGCCCTTTTGTTTAGGTATGACAAAAACTGGTGTGTTCCATGGGCTAGTAGAGGGCTCTATATGTCCTCGTTGTAGTTCACGGTCAAGTAATTCGAGGAGAGCATCCATTCGAGGCTTTGACAAGGGCCACTGCTCGACCCATACTGGATCAGATGACTTCCAATTAATTTAATTGGTGGAAGCGGGTGTATGGCAGTGGCCCTTACGGTAAATTTGTCACCCTGGCATTCAATAGGGTTAGGGTGTCTCTTCCCAGTAGGGGTGGGACTCCTGGCATAACATATGGAGAGAGGGTGATAGTTTTTTCCAGCCCTTTTTCAGTATGGAGTGTGATTGCCATTAATTGAGCGCTCCTTCGAGCTCGAGATAGTCCTCCAACTCCACCCACCATGGGGGCGTTTTCCAGTATCCAATGCGGGGGCCAGTTCGTCTCAGGAATGACTGTAACATCCTCTCCAGTATCGATCAAAAAGGGGACACTAATAGTGGTGTTGTCGTTGGCATTGAGGAGGGAGCAGATTCCCCATATCACTGGTGGATTATCGCACTTTAGTGCCAGGGCCACCCTGGGGTCCCGCTCCCAGAAGGTGGTCCTTGTCCCTGAAATAGAGGCGGGTTCGGCAGGGCTGTCGATTGAATTGTAAAGTTGGTTACGTCTTGAGGGGGTAACGGGTTCGGGAGTACTTCGCCCAACCTGAAGTTGGCATGATGGGGCCGCCTCACGTTCGAAGTGGGAGAGGGCTGTGTGCGGCCCGAGTGCCCCCTCCCCTTCCCGTTTCCCTGTTTAGATCTACAGTCTTTAGCAAAATGTCCTTTCTTTCCACAGGCCCAACACGGTCCCCTGGGCCTGTTCTGGCGCAGGGGGGGCAATGGGCAATTAGTTACAACGTGGCCTGTCTGGCCGCATTTAAAACATACCATCATATTGGTGACTGCGGTGCGAACAGCCGCTTGGATTGGTGTTAAATGCTCTTCCTTTGCGACATGCTTGATCATGTCTGCGATGCTCGACCCCACTGGGAGTGACCGCAGAATCTCTTTGGTTATCGAATTACACTGCTGGCGTAAACATTCTGCCACGACCGGGCCCTTCGCTTCCACAGGCAGGTTCGAAGAGTCGACCGCGGCCTGGAGACGATCCACAAACTGCGTAAAGCTTTCGCTTTCATTTTGCTTTATTGTGGCCCATGGCGATGGCTTAGCAACAACTCTAGAAGCTGTGCGAATGGCTTCTCTAGCTGCGCGAGTGGTTGTCATTACCTCGTGAGCCCGCAGGCCCTGGGCCTGTGCCTGGGGGGTAATCATTGTTGGGTCTGTGCCCATCAGCCGCTGCAGACTGGAGCCGTGCAGCGGATGATCTGCCCCGACTGCTTGGGCTAACTGTCTCGCACAGTTTTCCTCCCATTCCTGTTTAAAAACAATCATCCCCGCTCCATCAAAAATCAATCTACAAGTTTGTTTTATATCAAATGGGAGCATATCGTCTGCCCCAAAGATACCATCTATAAGGGTAGAGACCATGGCAGAGTTAAGGCCTTTATCTGCAATTGCTTTAACAATTGTTTGTATATCCTTAGGGTTTATTGGCGAGTGGACCCTCTGTCCCCCATCTGTCACTCGGACCAGAAACGCCAATGGGATCGATGGGGTCCAGTCGGCACACTCAATCATTATTTTCCTCCAGTCCATGAGAGGAACCTCCTCCCCCCGCAATTCCTTTTTAATGTGGACAGGGATATTTGAGCCCTTAGTTCTGTTTATTTCTGGTTTTGGCCACTCTAAATTTGAACCTGTCGAGAGCCGTTCCTCCCGACTATTGTCTGATCCCCAGCTGGTGTCTGATTCAGAATCGGAACTCGATTGACTGGTTGTATCTGGTGTCCGGTATCTTTTTGTCGGGCTCCGGCCGCGCCCGCTTCCCTTGTGGGCGGGCTGTTCCTTCCGCTTGTGGGCAGGCTGGTCCTTCCCCTTACGGGCGGGCCGGTCCTTCCCCTTGTGCCCGCCCCTCCTTCCTGGTCCGCTCCTCCCTCTTAGTTCGTCCCGCCCACCGATCGGGGGGGTACCGGCCCTACCAGGGTGTTTCTGCAGGCGGCCGCTCTGATTGGCTGCCTACCCTTTGCTCGCGCTCCGCCCTTCGCCTTTGTGCTCGTTCTCCTCCCCCTCCCATTCCTGCTTGCTTGTTAAAGCTGGCTTTTCCTCCCCGTTCCCGCCAAGGATGTCCTCGCCCCGCCCCCCACCTTTGTGCTCGGTGCCATCTTGGGGAGCATAGGGCGGTGGCCCAGCCCAGCCTGCTGTGGCCTCAGCATTCCTTGCAGCATTTCTTGCTTCCTTGGCCAGCCCACCCCAAAAAGATTCTGCAGTTGTCCGTTGGTTAGAAAACATGTCAGGGTTCGAGAGTTGGGGGGGCGTGTCGCCCTCCCAAGATACAACAGGCTCAGGAGAGCCGGGAATGTCAGGGGGTTGTGGAGTCTGCATGGCTGCCCCGACCCCCAGTTTTGGGGTGTCTCGGAGGCAGGATTTTGCAGCCTGCCAGGTTTCCTGCTCGTGTATGGCTTTCTGCAAGGCTTGCATAACTTTCCCAAACGATTTAAGGTTCCTGCCAGAGCCCGAGGATATAGTCTCCTCGGCTAAGGCTTTGGTGCATTTATCCCACACCTCCGGGTGGAGAATATCCACCGGCTGCTCGAAGACCCCGAGTTGTAAAAGCCTCGCTACTGCGAGAGTAAAATCTTTGGGCTTACAATCAATACCCCATTGTCTATGTATTTCGGATACGACCTTCACAATGGATTCCATCCTCCTTGTGGGTCCGGGAGCGTCCTCCCCGCCGGGCTGCTCTCGCTGCTCCAGCCGACGTTCACCCGTCCAGGCGATTCCTGGGTTTCGGCACCACTTGTTGCCTTCGCATAGGCGTAGCGACCTGGTTCAGGAACGACACGGCGACCAACCCCAGGCCGCTCGGGCCATCGGCTCACTGACACCAATGTGGTGGACGGCAAATGGCGTTTTATTGCTTAATGGCACAGCGTTATATAGCTTTGGTTTACAACGTCAGATCCGTCTGCTTACCTCATAAACTAAGTGTTATTGGCTATTAGGAGAGGGGCCCTATCTTTCCATACAGCGCGATATCTTCCGACCGTCAGACCCTGGCTACCCACAGTGGGCTGAGAAGCATTCCAAGGTTGGTTAGTCCTTTGTGTACAGTAGTGGCTACGGTTTGAAAGACTGTCATTCCTTCTAGAAAGCACATAGAGGAAACCATCACTGCTATACTTGGAAGCATGGTCTTGAATGACTGTGGCAGGTCATGCACACATGTACTGGAGGCACATTGTAGGTAGAAACTGAAGAGGCTAAAAACACTGATTGTAAAGCACAGTATTGCCTCCCTTGACAAACAAAGCACTGGCTTCAGCCTTCAGGGTCTTGCACATCTGCTGCCTCTGCATTGTTCCCATGCAAGTCTACGGGGTTGTACTGTTGTGACAGATCTGCCTAGAACAGTCTGCTCAGTAGGTAGATATTCAAACCTACTGTTGATTTGCTATCTGCATCATCCTCTCTTTCAAATGTAATAAACCATCAACAGTCTAGTTTCTTTTTTAATGATTCTTGATATTGTTCACACTTAATTTTCAATAAAATAATTATTTTTGTTTACAGAGGAGGGGGGTGATAAAGCAATGTTAGCCTGGCTAAGGGGAAGCACTGAGTGTTTTATTTTGAGGCAAAAGACACTCGGGTTATACTATAGTTCCAGTTTACTTTCATTTAAATCACAACCTCTTGTTGGTGACTCTGTTTCTGCAGGTGATAATGACAACATTCCTAAGAAAACTCTTGTTGGGAGCGCTAGTAAACAACAATCCATGGGTCAAATCACAACTTTATTGCTGACTGACATGATGCAACTATGAGAGGCAAGGGAATTTAGAAAGAAAACCAAGTGGTTTTCAAATACCTTATCTGAATGCCTTTGTTCTAGGAGAATTGGCCCATGTTGCAGGTGGAAAGAATGTATCGAAACAGACTATTTTTATGAATTTTATTAAAAGGACAATGTAATCCAGAATTAAACATGCACATCACTGATTAAAGCTTCTGTTACTGTCTGAGATTAACTAACAATGGACTGATGCAAGAATTAAATCAAGGTAAAAATTGAAATTGAATCAATAAATCAATGTTATCAAATACCAAGTCACCAAATTAACGCAACTACTTAAGTTTAATCACAAGGTTGGCAGAAGTTAGTAGGGTTTTTTTTAGTTCTGCTGTAGTACTTGAAGGAGAAGTTGTTTCTTTTCATTTTAGTCTTAACTGGGCTACAACTAAAAAATGAGCACTGATCATCTGGTGAACTTTTATGAAGGAAAATTAACCAAGACAGGAGGTGAAATTGTTTTCACCAGTTTTACAGAAGTACAGATATTAAAGGGACTCTTTCACCACTCGCAATTTTACTTCTGCTCTATTTCCTCCATACATAAAAATAGAAAATTTAGGAAACTTAAAATCCAGTGGATGCTTCTGAATGAGTAGCTGCTGGGGTTCTTTTTTCTTTTTTTTTTTTAAGAAGGCAGTCAGCAATGACAGATTCATGATTTGAGCTTTTAGGACTCTGTAGGTACTCTTTTCTGTCCATACTTTTTCACTAGCATGTAAAAGCTCTGTGCACACAAAAAAAGAACAAGATGACACCTTCCCCAAAGTGAGAAAGCAAGTAATTTCTTGATTTTCCTGGGCTCTCTGCTTTGTGTAATTATTTATTGCAACCAATTTTCAGGTAGTGCTGGACTAAATATAGCAAATTAGTGTATCCTTCTTTGGACATCTTGCCAAGATAAGAAAGGAGTACCTCTCAATTGTGTGGTCCTGACAGTTATAGAAAGTATGTTACACATTATCCAAGGTATTTTCTTTGTGACTTTGGAATTAAGTAGGTGGTTCACGAATTTTAGGTATGCTCTGGCCAAAGCCCCACACAGTGAGCAAGCTTTAACCTTTACATCAATTTAAGTTCCACTCAAGAATTACCAGTAACATACAAGATTCATTTTCAGAACATTGTAATAAGATGTGTGACATCTGTGCTAGAAAAATTGATACCAGCCTTCTGTCTGGTCTATGAACCATGGTCCTGCTCTTGGCAGCTGTAGGAATTACTGGTGGTTGTCAAGATCTAGTTGAAAATGACCTAGTTAATTCTTTATATCAGGCAGTAAAATCATGGAAGTTGTTATGTGGCTTCATTGAAGACAAACGTGTAACTTGCTCCAATCACGTACAGCTATGCTTGCATCTCTGTATGGTGGTCTTCCATTTACTGTAGAGCAAATTTTCTTGGGCTATGGTAAAATATGGACTTCTCTGCCTGACGTATCAACACAAACCTGCCAAGCTACTGCCAGCATGCCAGTCCTAAGGTGAACTATATAATAAAGTTTTCTATTGTAATAATGTAAATCAGCAGCAGATGTGGACAGCCTGCAAGTAAAACAAAACAATACAATGATAAAACTTTGTACTAGCATGCAGATTTCCTCAGTTCTCTACTGTCCGTTCTGGTCTCTAGGGCTTAATAGCTGCATAAACCTTGGAAACAGAAAAGAGCCACTGATCTGAACAAAATTCAGGCATGCACTGAGGGGATAAAATTGTATTTCTGCAGGAATTCTTTTGTTGTTGTCACTGAATTGTCTTGATGTGTGCAGAATAAGACTGACCTTTCACAATGTCCACCTTAACTGGCAAAATTCTGCACATTGCACAGTATGAAAATGGTGCAAGGCAGCGCATGCAGATGGGGATGGGCAGCAGGCTTAAGAGTCGTGCAGTTACTCCATTTTTATTTCCACAAACTTGTGTCATAGAATCACAGAATCATAGAATAGTTAGGGTTGGAAAGGACATTAAGATCATCTAGTTCCAACCCGCCTGCTGTCCAGGGACACCTCACACTAAACCATGTCACTCAAGGCTCGATTGAACCTGGCCTTGAACACCGCCAGGGATGGAGCATTCACAACTTCCCTAGGCAACCCATTCCAGTGCCTCACCACCCTCACAGTAAATAACTTCTTCCTTATATCCAATCTAAACTTCCTCTGTATAAGTTTTAACCTGTTACCCTTTGTCCTCTCACTACAGTCCCTAGCGAAGAGTCACTCTCCACCATCCTTATAAAGCCCCCTTCAGATACTGGAAGGCTGCTATGAGGTCTCCACGCAGTCTTCTCTTCTCCAGGCTGAACAGCCCCAACTTTCTCAGCCTATCGTCATACGGGAGGTGCTCCAGTCCCCTGATCATCCTCGTGGCCCTCCTCTGGACTTGTTCCAACACTTCCATGTCCTTTTTATGTTGAGGACACCAGAACTGCACACAATACTCCAAGTGAGGTCTCACGAAAGCAGAGTAGAGGGGCAGGATCACCTCCTTCGACCTGCTGGTCATGCTCCTTTTGATGCAGCCCAGGATACGGCTGGCTTTCTGGGCTGTGAGCGCACACTGCCGACTCATGTTCATTTCCTCGTCAACCAACACCCCCAAGTCCTTCTCTGCAGGGCTGCTCTGAATCTCTTCTTTGCCCAACCTGTAGCTGTGCCTGGGATTGCTCTTCTCCTGTCTGTACATGCCGGGCATGGCCCACTGCCCAAGATCATTTAATAACATAGGCTAGGATATGAACTGCCAACTGCAATGTTTGGCACATGAAAACAGCAATTTTGAGCTTACTGCAAAGGAACTGAAACCATATGTGGTTGCTTTCAGAGATAATATAGAAAGCTTGGATTATAATGTAGCTGACATTCTCCCCATACTGTCCAAATATAGAACCAGATTTTCAAACATTTAATACTGACAGGTATGGAAAAAAGGGTTCTAGATGTGTCTTCAGGACAGAGGGGAAATGCTAAAGAAACAAAGACCATGTAGACATGTAAGTATTTTCATCCTTATATGAAGCCATTCTCATCATTGCAGAATTTAGCATATTATAGTATTCCAGGAACTCTCACAGAATTTTTTTCTGAAGACTGCAAATAACAGTGTTTAATAAACGGATTTACTGTTAAGATACATTTTGTCCCTGAGTTCATAGGTGCAGTGGCCCCAATTCTTATGCTGTGACTGGTTCTGGTTAGGCCTGAGAAATGGAAGGAAATAAGGACTCTACCCAAGAACACAGTAGCTTATTCTGACACACTCATAGACACACACAGATGAGCCAATACAAATACAAAGGCACTTGGAAAAAAAAAATTTCTTTTTTTCATCACATGAAAGTGTGTGGAGGTGTCAAGCAGACAAAAAAGTGAAACATTTAACATTTTTCTTTGGGAAAGTCAGGCCAAAACCAGTTACATAAGTCTAAAATTACCAAACTGTGCACTTCTATTAGAGTTGCTGTTCATTAGTGGAGTACCTTCAATTTTATTGAATTATCTTTCTCTGAGAAATAACTTTAACAACTTTCAAGTTTCTGTGGTTTACTCATTGAAAGCAGTTGTCAATAAATATTGACAAGTAGGAATCTTACACAGCTGACTTATGCTAATGAGATTTCAAATGTTTTTGGCAGAATAGAAGGAGCATGACCAAATAAATATCATATATGTTTTATGCTATATTTGCACCTTAACTACAGTGTGGGTCCTCCACCGTTACTGATTGTAGTGGTTGAAGCGACACTGATCCAGAGCAAAAAACATTTTAAAGGGCTCTTCCCGTTCAATGGGTTTCCTTCTCAGGCTGCCAGTATTTCTTTCATTTTTCTCTAAATGAATGAAGCTGCTGAGAATTTTCTCTCTTTGCTTCGACCTGCTGTATTGACTTTTTATGCTGTCATTTTGAACACTAAATGAAATACACTGCATTTGCCAAATTTCTAATGGTGTCTTTCCTTTCATGAGAAAGTGACATGTTTAAATATTTCTATGGGTGCTTAGAGAATATAGTGAGTTTGACTAAAAGTTCAAAATCAAGCCACAAAACAGGCTATAATGCAATCTGAAAAAAACCCTTAATTTCTCAATTTCGTGTTTTGGTTAGAATTGCAGAATTCAGGCCTTTTCCCTTCATACCAACAAAATCGTAATATTTTGTTTTCACTTAGGATATAATGGTTCACTTCTGATTTGTGTTGCCACTTGCTAGAGTCAACTTTTAAAACACTTTACCCAATGTGTATTTATTTTGTTTTTATAAAGTGCTTCTAGTGAGGACATACTTAAAAAAACCCAAACCCAACAATTTTTAATGTATACAGTTACTTTAATCAGTGCTCAAAAAAATTATTTTAAAGCAAAATTAAGTTGAAATAAAATAGAAAAACTAAGTTCGAATTTAGAAATCAGGACACAGAAAAGAGCAAGTGATTACGTTCTAGATGAAGTAGAAAGACAGCCAAGTGAAAAGGAATACTATAAATTACTTTCATAACTAAAAGGCTCAGTGAGGAAGTTGGTTGTGATTTTGGTTAGATAGACTGGTCTGAGGCTCTGTTCTGCACATGTGGGTATGCAGACTGGAAAAACCCTTATGACAGGTATTTTACAAGAAAGAATAGCTGGGCAGACCCAGGCCCAAATTAATTCATATTAATTAAGCGTTTATTAATCATAGTAACGGGTATAGTGTAGCTATTATTAGTGGTAAATTAATTATAAAAGTGGTAGGAGGCTGGCATTCTTGGAGAAAACCTTGCAGTGAGGACGTCAGGTGGAACAAACAAACTGGGTCCTTTCTCAAAGGGATGCCAGGACCTAGGAGTGCTTTGATGTGCCAAGCACAAGTGCAGGTGGAGTTTGAAGGCAGCCTGAACATGGAATGAAATTAAGCTAATTAAAATAACTGTTTGGACACTTGATCCTGAATTTTGAAGAGAGTATGGAGAAGTATTGGGTCAATTGCTGAGGTGAGTAGTTCGAGGATGCCTTCAACACTGGAGAGGGGGGGAGATCAGCGTCCAGGAGCCCCAACTCAGAGCGGCCAGAGCCACCGAGGGAGCCTCAAGTCCTTCACAGGGCTTCCCCGGGGGACCGGCAGCTCAGCTGACACGAGCAGGGACTCACAGGGGGCAGAGCCAGGAGGAGAGGCACCAGCCCTGACTGGATAAAAACCTGCCCCTGGGAGCGCGGGCGGCTAGGAGTGCGACGAACAGGGCGGGTTGAGTCAGTTCACGCTGGCAGGCGAGCAGGATGGTGAGCATCCGTCGTATGACCAGGGCCCGGTCTGGGAGCTCTGCTCTGGTTGCCCCAGCGGTGGCCAGCGTAGACACCCAGACAGAGCCGATGAGAGAAGGGGCTGCAGTGCAATGCTCAGAGTATAGACAGTTCCTGCACTGGCCTTCTGAGGGAACGGTGCTCAACAGGCAGGGCTACACTCGGTGCCCCCTGATGGAGGTCCTCCTGCAGCAGGTGGCTGAGCTGCAGGGTGCTGTTAATAGGCTGCAAGATGTCAGGGAAGTTGAGAGGAAGCAGGACTGCTTGCTCCAGGCCCAAAATGTGCAGGGGCCTCAAGCGTCCCCTGAAGCTCATGGAGGAGAAAAGGAGGCCGTCAACCCAGGAAGCTGGGAAACAGTAACAAAGAAAACAAACAAAAAAAGGAGGAAGAGGACAATTAAAAGCAAGGGGCTTCCTCCTAAAACTGTTGTCCCCACCCAGAACCGCTTTGTTGTCCTGCAGAGGGCTAAGGAGGAAATGCACTCGCATCATGAACAACCTGCTGATGCACTGCTAAAGAAGATCTCTACTGGTGCTGCCAGGAAAAAGTGTCAGGTTGTAGTAGTAGGGGACTCGACTTCGAAAGGCACAGAAGCACTCATCTGTCGGCCTGACCCAGTCTCAAGGGAGGTGTGTTGCCTAACAGGGGCACAGATCAGGGATGTTGCAGAGAGGCTGCCTGCTCTAGTAACTCCCAGGGACTATTACCCATTTCTAGTGATCCATGTGGGTGCTAGCGATGTAGATTGCAGTAGACTGGAGAACATAAAGAAGGAATACAGAGCCCTGGGGGAGGTGGTTAGGGGCTCTGGAGCTCAGATTATCTTTTTGTCAATTCTCCAGGATACAGGGGAGGACCTTAAAAAAGCTAGGAGGATTGGCCAGGTTAATAAATGATTAAACGGGTGGTGTCATAGTCAGGGGTTTGGATGTCTTGAACACGGGACTCAATGTGGGAGGCCAGGTCTACTGGAGGCTGGTGGAGCTGGTCTGAAAACAAAGGGGAAGAACGGTTTTGGTAGGAGGCTTGCCACACTGGTCAAGGTTGCTTTAAACTAGATGTGTTGGGGGGCATCATTCCATCCAAACACACACAGTCAGTTGCCAGCACCTATAATAAATGCTCGGAGCGATGCAGAGATATTCCAGCCACTGCAGCCAATGAGCCGGTTTCATGTGGAACTCGGCTCAGATGCCTCTATACAAATGCCCATAGCATGGGGAACAAACAAGAGGAATTAGAGATGTGTGCATGACTACGGGAGTATGATATAGTAGGCATCACAGAAACATGGAGAGATGGCACCTACGACTGGAGTGTTGGAATGGAAGGTTACAGGCTCTTTAGAAAAGACAGGCCTGGAAGACAGAGAGGGAGAGTTGCTATTTATGTTAGGGATAGGCTGGAGAGTATGGAACTCTGTCTGGGCATAAGTGAGCAGTCGACAGAGAGTTTGTGAGTCAGGATTAAAGGGAGAAAACCTATGGGGGACATTACTGTGGGGATCTGTTACAGACCACATGATCAAGAGGACTCTGGGGATGAAGCACTGTATAGACAGATAAGAACAGCCTCACGCTCGCAGGCCCTTGTTCTCATGGGAGACTTCAACCACCCTAATATCCGTTGGAGGGATGGTACAGCCCAGCAGAAGCAATTCAGGAGGTTCTTCGATTGTGTGGAAGACAACTTCCTTCTGCAAGTAATAGAGGAGCCGACAAGGAGAGGTGCCATGCTTGACCTCGTGCTCACCAACAGGGAAGGGCTCATTGGTAATGTGACCCTTCAGGACAGCCTTGGTTGTAGTGATCATGAGATGGCTGAGCTCAAGATCCTCAGGACAGTGAGAAGAACGTGCAGCAAGCTCACTGCCCTGGACTTCAAGAGAGCAGACTTTGGCCTCTTCAGGAACCTGCTTAGTAAGGTTCCATGGGATATAGCCCTAGAGGGCAGGGGGGCCCAAGACTGTTGGTTGTTATTCGAGGATCACCTGCTCCAAGTTCAGGAGTATTGCATCCCAACTAGAAGGAAGTGCAGCAGCAGGGCCAGGAGACCTCCTTGGATGGATAAAGAGCTGCTCAGGAAACTTCAAAGGAAAAAAGAAGCCTATAAAAGGTGGAAGCAGGGACAGGTGGCCTGGGAAGAATACAGGGATGTAGTCTGGGAAGCTAGGGACCAGGTTAGAAAAGCTAAGGACCAGTTAGAACTAAACTTGACTAGGGATGTTAAGGATAACAGGAAGGGATTCTATAGGTACGTAGCGAATAAAAGACAGACCAGGGACAACGTAAGCCCCCTACAGAAGCTATCGGGAAAACTGGCTACCCTGGATTTGAGAAGGCTGAGGTTCTTAATGACTTCTTTGCCTCAGTCTTCACTGGAAAATGCTCTGACCGCATCACCCAAGTCTTGGAAGGCAGACGCAGGGACTGTGAGAATGAAGACCCTAGCCCCACTGTAGGAGAGGATCTGGTTCAAGACCATCTTAAAAACCTAAACATACACAAGTCCATGGGACCTGATGAAATCCGTCCGCGGGTCCTGAAGGAGCTGGCAAATGAAGTTGCTAAGACACTGTCCATCATGTTTGACAAATCATGGCAGTCTGGTGCAGTTCCCGACAACTGGAAAAAGGGAAATATAACCCCCATTTTCAGGAAGAGGAAAATGGATGATCCAGGGAATTACAGACCAGTCAGTCTCACCTCTGTGCCTGGCAAACTCTTGGAGCAGATTCTCCTGGAAGGCATGCTAAGGCACATGAAAAACAACAAGGTGCTTGGTGACAGCCAGCATGGCTTCACTAAAGGGAAATTCTGCCTGACCAATTTGGTGGCCTTCTATGATGGGGCTACGGAACTCATGGGCAGGGGTAGAGCACTTGATGTCATCTACCTGGACTTATGCAAAGCATTCGACACTGTTCCACACGACATCCTTGTCTCTAAATTGGAGAGACATCAACTTGATAGGTGAACCACTCGGTGGATAAAGAACTGGCTGGATAGCCACACGCAGAGTTGAGGTCAATGTCTCGATGTCCGGCTGGAGACCGGTAACGAGTGGTGTCCCTCAGGGATCGGTGTTGAGACTGGTCTTGTTCATCATCTTTGTGGGTGACATGGACAGTGGGATTGAGTGCACCCTCAGCAAGTTTGCCGATGACACCAAGCTGTGTGGCTCGGTTGATATGCTGGAGGGTAGGAATGCCATCCAGAGGGACCTTGACACGCTTGTGAGGTGGGCTGATGCCAACCTTATGAAGTTTAACCGTGCCAAGTGCAAGGTCCTACACCTGGGTCGCAGCAATCCCAGGCACGGCTACAGGTTGGGCAGAGAAGAGATTCAGAGCAGCCCTGCAGAGAAGGACTTGGGGTGTTGGTCAATGAGAAAATGAACATGAGCCGGCTTCAGTGTGAGCTCACAGCCCAGGAAGCCAACCGTATCCTGGGCTGCATCAAAAGGAGCGTAACCTTTTAGGTCAAAGGAGGTGATCTTGCCCCTCTACTCTGCTCTTGTGAGACCTCACTTGGAGTATTGTGTGCAGTTCTGGTGTCCTCAACATAAAAAGGACATGGAAGTGTTGGAACAAGTCTAGAGGAAGGCCATGAGGATGATCAGGGGACTGGAGCACCTCGCGTATGGAGATAGGCTGAGAAAGTTGGGGCTGTTCAGCCTGGAGAAGACTGTGTGGAGACCTCATAGGAGCCTTCCAGTATCTGAAGGGGGCTTTATAAGGATGGTGGGGATTCATCAGGGACTGTAGTGAGAGGACAAGGGGTAACGGGTTCAAACTTATACAGGGGAAGTTTAGATTGGATATAAGGAAGAAGTTTTACTGTGAGGGTGGTGAGGCACTGGAATGGGTTGCCCTGGGAGGTTGTGAATGCTCCGTCCCTGGTGGTATTCAAGGGTTGAAGCCTTGAGTGACATGGTTTAGTGTGGGGTGTCCCTTCCCATGGCTGGGTGGTTGGAACTAGAGGATCTTAAGGTCCCTTCCAACTGTAACTATTCTGTGATTATAAGTCAGGCTCTCATGGGATTTGAGTGATGTGATAGAATCCAGCCCTAATATTACATGGCAGGGATTTTTGAGCTGTGTCATGGCTCTGTGTGTTCAGCTTTCTTTTGAATTTCTGTTTCTTTCAAAACCACATACCTTTTTCTGTTTTGGAGTTGCTGCTTTTGTTCACTTATATCTAAAAACCAAAGTCTCAGTCTTAATTATAAACCCTTGGAAGATTATATTCTGCCCCATCTATAATACAAATCCTTAAAATGCCATGAAGTGATAGTGTGTAGTATGCATAGATGAATGCCCAGCTATGAAAGTAGCATTGCTTTTATCAAAGAGTCTTAGCTAATTCCAACAGATTTCTCAAAATTGTTTGCCATAGCAGACTTGCTGAGATTGTTCATCATATACCAATTGCCTACAAAATACTTTTCTTACTTCACTTGTAGAATTACACTAAAATGATGCACACAGTTGTAAATCCATTAAATTTCTAAAAATTATTGAAATTATAAAACTATTAAAAATACTGAAAAGCAAACTCTGTATTCTCAGGCTGCAGTTCCTGCTTGAAGAATCACATCATTAAAAATTAACAGGTTGAGCTGAATGTCTTGGCACATTTGTTCTTGTTCATCTACAGTTTAATGAAGTTGTTTACTGTGAAGAAGAAAATTACCTTATGTAGGAAGAACAGAAATGCAGGCATGGGAGGTCTAACCATTATCTTCTTGCTTTAGCAAATATTCATAGGAGGGGTTCCACTTACACAAAAACAAGACAGAAATTAAAGCAAAACAAATGTGTTCAAAGAAGGAAAATTAAAAAAATTGTAGTATGCAATTACTGGGTACCTCAGAAAGCTATATGTGTGCCAGTTCCTTTGCAATTAAAAAATGAAAAGAAAAATAAAACAATTGAAGACATTCTAACTGGATGACTTGCATCACATCTGGTACATGTTTTATCATCTGTGATGTAGTTGAAGAGTCCCTATTTCTCTGATAAAAGGAATAACACTATTTGATTCAATTAAAGAATTCCATATTGGCATTGTTAAATCATTTGCGAAAGAAGCATGTTCAGCCTCATCACAGACCTTAAGGACTTTGTTTATATGAAGGTGAAAGTCCAATTGGCTGATGATGAAGATGTGAACATTTTCATACTGAAGTTGCAGCAGGTTTGATGCTTTTGTTTTGTTCCTTAATGAGATCTCTAATAGCAGCAGTTCTTACAGGAAGCAATTCTTATAGACGTGGATCTGACTGCACAGTGAAGGAGTAGGACACCTTTTCTTGTGAACCTCGTACAAAGATTACCTTATACAATAGTGCAGCAGTGGCACTTCTGTTTCTTTATCCTATTACGGGTATTAATCAGTCATGCATTTGGAAGAACATGAGGGGCACTAGTTGTCAGTTGATTCCAAGACACATATAAAATGATTACAAGTATTTGGAAAATCCTTGGACAATTTGCACTGTCTTGAATGCAATTTCCCGTAGTGTTTCTGCCTATAAGAATCTAACTAAATTATCTGCAATTCTACAGGAAAGAGATTGTATCTACACTTTGCATCCGAAGTTCAAGCACCAATATTTCAATGAAAAGCTGTGATCAGGGTAAGCAACATATGTAACATACAAAAAAAGCTGATCCCAGAGCCTTGCCTGTGATTCAGGATGCAAGCAACCATGGGATGCTCAGTCTGTTCTGGGTATTAATGCAACACAGTGCACTCTTCCCCTTTCATAGAAATTCTTGAACCTAAGTTAGAGAATAGGTTGAAAAGAAAGTGTGTTTTCACAAGAAACAAGAGAAATGAATCATCCTTTTCTTCAGTATCTAAAAAGTAGAAAATCTGTGCCACTTGGGCTCCTTTTATTATCAGAGGAGAGAAATAAATTATATTGTGATCCTGTGATCAGAGTCCAACAAAGGACACATTAATCCTTATTTGACAGTGCCTATTCTCCTGTCTTGATCATAAAGTATCCTACAGTGATTAGGTCAGGCTTGACATCTCACTTTCAGACATTTTAAGTTAGACAATGCAGTTCCCACTCAACAGGTCCTCTTCTACATGATTTGTAGAATGCGGCTGGTGGAAGGAAAACATAGTTTTATGCTTTAATTACACTGGTAACCATCTCTTGCAGGGTATGTAATTTTACTCTTTTTGATGCTTTTTCTTTCTTAGTTTTATTTTAAAGTTGTGTTATAGATTCATATTTTAAATTTAAGACCTCATATATTAGCATTTATTAGTTTACTGCAAATGAAGTGTACATCATTCTCTATAAACATCAACCATAAATCAGTGAAATAGTAAAAGCAGTCCTATGCTATGACTTCACCCTGAAAAAGCATTAAAGTTCATATTTTATAAAAATTATATATTATGAACACTTTCTTTGAATTTCACACTATCACTATTTAATGATAACATGAGTGTGTCATCCTGAAAGTATCTATCTGGCTTGTGTGCTGAGCAATTCTTCTGGTCAATTACCAAATCCATCTAAGGTAGCAATAGTTCCAGTATTTTGCTAGCTGTTCTGTATGTCTCTAAGAAACTATGGGCATATGTCACATTTTTAGTTACCTATGTAGCCGTAGAAATAATACAGCATCAATCAGTCTTGGAAATTGAGTTAAAGTTGGCAATTTTATTTTTCTGTGCAGTCATTAAATATTTAATATTTCCTCTTGTCCTTCAGGGAATAAATTTAAGAAAAATTACTTCCCCTCTAAATGGTCTCACTTCTACCAAGTGCCCCAAGTAAGCCTTTCCTATGACAGATTATGCTTGGCTCCACACAGCTACTACCAGCTCTGTTTGGAGACCATAATAAGGCTTGTTCAGATGTTTTTGCCTCCTTGTCTGCTAGATAAGGGCTCCTTGTGAGACATTTTAAAATAGCCCACTTGCAGACAAAGTCTAATGTATGTGTCAAAATGCTGAGAATGGTATATTATTTAAAAGAAATATTTAACCTGAAGTATGTGCAATTTTATTTCCTTAAATTGGATTAGACACAAAGGAAAATAAGGAATTGAAAATGAATGAGAAAACCAGAAAAAAATACCTTTAGCGTTATGGAGTGTATTTCACCTGTTAAGATATGTGGGCAATATATATTTCAATATGTATTTAATCTAGAGAAGGGAAAATGACTGTCCTTCACAATATTCTTCCTATATGCATTTTATAATTCATTTATAAGCCTGATTTTGAGTAAGATTAATCAACTTTTACTAAACGCTAGTATTCTGAACATTGAATAAAGAAATAATATTCATTGACATTTCAAACACTTCTGAATATAATTTACTTTTTTATTATTATTATCTATTTCCATTAACTTTTCTGTGACTGGAGAAGCAAATTTGTGCTGTGCTCATATGAAAGCTCACATAAAAAAATCTGTTGTCAAGGTAAACTTAATTACAAATCAGAAAATGTTTTGGGACTGTTCCTTCAGGTAAAAAAATATATCATTCAATAACCTGAATGAATTATTACAGAGAAATATAAAGCTAGAATATTAAATCTCAAAGTCTTATAATTATAGTCCCAGTCTCCATGAGAGAAATTTCTTTTCATAGAAATCAAAACAATTAGAAATGGTAACGGCAACCCCTTCAGCTTGTGGAAACTTGTAGGTGTCCTTTCAACAAATGATGGTGAGCTCTGAGTCAGCTGCCTGTTCAAAGCACGGCCTGAAGAAGACAGGTTTGGTGCCTGAGAATGCACTTCACACCATCTATCAAGATGAAAGTGGTACTGAAATATTTATCTCAGTAGATAACCATCAGAGGGAAGCATTCTTCTGAATTAGGTATCTATACCAGACAAAAAACAGGAGGAAAACTACTCCTCTTTGCACCTTTTCTCCTACTCCTGGTTCAATGCCCTGCCAAGAATGAAGTATGTAGGGCTCAAAAAAGAGACTTCTCTCTGTTCTGTGAAGGCCTTACTGCAGTAATATAAGGCCCAAAGCAATTTAGACACAGGGAATTTAAGGTCCATGGCATTACAAAGCAACTCAGTGGAAATTCAAAGAATTCAGGAGTCTCAGGAGTATCAGATCTGCAGATTTCTCCTGTTGGTTTGCAATCTCAAGATAGGTAGGGCTGCGTCCGTGCCAATATTGCTATTTCCACATATTTATTCTATGGATACCACAGAGAACTCTTCCCAGATAGCCACCAGACATCAGGGACAGAGCCAGTAATGCACAAACAAATGAAGAAGAGAAAGAATGACTAAAGGTTTCATGTGGCTTTTTTTCAGAGCATTAACTTCGAAAATTCCTCACTAAATATGTTCTTTCTGAAAGGTGTTTTTGTACCAAAATAGAATGCATTATACAGTCTCCATGGTAACTTTGTTTCTTATTAAATGGAAGAGGAAAAAAGCCTAATTAACTCATATGACCTTTTATTTGTTGAAGTGTTCTGCTCTACCTTTAGTGACTGTGTGCTGTATATTGAAAGACACCATTTCCCTCTGGCTGTTTTTCTTGTGTAAGAATTACAGGTTTTTCAGATGAAGTTTAAATCATCATGTGCGAATAGCAAATGGTTTATCAAGGGGGAAAATGAAGCCCCTCTGCTTCTTGAAGCTTCTCTTAACTTTCAGACATAAAGCTACTTTACCTTGGCACTGCAGGAATACTTATTATGCACCTTATTCTCCTCATAAAATCCCAAATGATAAAGCTTCCAACAATTATGTGTAGCGCTAGTGAAGTGTGACCCTGTAGACAATTAGTTTAATGCCTTTACCCAGGGAAGTAAACGAAAATAGCTTCATCCAGGCCTTTCAAAAGCATTCCAGAGCAAAAGCAATGGAAAGGAAACATAATATAAAGAAACTTTCAAATGGAAAAAAAGAAAGAAAACCCATGGGCCTGGGTGTAATTCACACTGTGGCCTCTTTATTTTTGTAATAGTTTTAAGAAAGCTATCCATTGTATTTGTACTTTAACACAACACAAGGAAATACTGTGGATGCAAAATACTGGAATCAATATCTAAAAAAACCCCAAACATCCTTCAAAGATCTTCCATTTCTGCAGATTTTAGTGTACAACTGAAAGAAAAAAAATATTTGAGAATGGAACCTTGAGTTTAGTTTTCTGTATTTTCCACAGATAGACTGAATGTTTAGGAGCCTGTACCCAAATCATCCTGATACTCAAGGAAGAAGTGCTTAAAAGTCCAACATTGCAGCAAATAATGTCCGGGGTGGGCAATCCTGACACAGTTAAAATGTTTTACAGAAAGGCTTCAGCAGCAAAGCTTTTGTGTGGCCCTTCGCAATGCTTAGCCCAGTCTTGACTGGGGAAGGCATCGTTATCAGTGAGGAGAAGGAGAAGGAAGAGGAAGACACACAGACTTTCAAATTAAGGGTACCACATTTACTCAAACTACAGGCATATATGTGAATGTCCCCTCTCACCACAGGCATCCAGGAAACTCTTTGCTATTTGCTAGAGACTCAATGAGCAAGGACCCAGGCAGCAGAATGATGTTCAACCAGGGCATGATGCTAAACCTCACCCTGTTGGGATGCAAACCTGGCAGGTAGTTGCAGAAGAGCACTTGTGAATCACCTGGAGTGGGGCTCCCATAGCTCCTCTGTCTTCACCAGAATCCAAGTCACGCCTCCTCTGTGCACTTTGGAGGCATTACACTGGTACTGCTAAGTACCTGGTTCTTGAACACTACAAGAAACTCTTTCTCAGAGAATAGTGTGTTCCTGTACCTCACCTTTCATTAAATAACCTACTGCAGCTGGTTTTTAGTCTGTGAACTTAGTCTGAAGGGGAACCAAGGATTCTTGGTGACTCTAGTAAACAAAGATGTGTGAAATGTCACTACTCTGTGACAGTGCTTGGCCTGCCTCAAGTAAACAATAGGTCTAGGAAAAAATGTTTTAGAGCCATTGATTCTAAGTAATGTATGATGTCCTTAATACAAATGTAAGCCTCTCCTTATGTATTACAGGAGGGGTTTTTTATTAGATATGATGGGTCCAGAAGGCAGCTATTCTTTACATATGCATGTTTTGTACATTAATTTATGCTTCCAGATGGCATAATGCTCTTAAACAAGGGCTGGTTTTTAGGGTTCGCCCTTTTCATTGGTCTGTTTATCTGCAGCCTTAGAGTTTATTTGCAATGAATAATAAAAACAGAGTGAGAAATAGAGTGAGAAGATAGTAGGGTATGGCCCTGGTATCTGGCCACATGGCAGAAGGAGCCATAGAGGAGTGGAAAATGGTTAGAATATGTGTGTGGTTAAAGGTAAACCTTAGGGTATGCAGGTGGAAGGAGAAGCTGCCTGCATTACTTTGCAGTGGGTTCTGGTCGGAGTCTAAGGCAGTGCATATAAATATATCTTCAAATAATGAATGTTTGTTAAGGTGGGGCTGAGAAATTTGCTATGTTTCAATCAGGCTGTTAAGGCATTCTTATGGCAACAGAAAAATGATGGAACATAGAGAAAAATATAGGGGAAGTTCCTTTGAAGTAAGGAGAGGAGAGCTAGTAAACAGGAGAGGCCTCTGGAAGAGGCTAGCAAAAGCTGCCTGGTGCAGGTGTGTCCTGATTTTAACTGTAAGAGGTTTTTTGGGTTTTTTTTGGTTTTGTTTTTTTTTCCCCCCTAGTAGCTGGTGCAGTGCTGTTTTGGCTTTAGTCTGAAAACAATGCTGATAACTCACTGATGTTTTAGTTGTTGCTCAGTAGCACCTACCCTGATCAAGGAATTTTCAGTCCCTGATTCTCTGCCAGAGAGGAGGGACACAAGAAGCCAGGAGGGAGCAGAGACAGGACACCTGACCCAAACTAGCCAAAGGGTATTCCATGCCACAGCACGTCATGCCCAGTATATAAACTGAGGGGATTTGCCTGGAAGGGAGAGATCGCTGCTTAGGTAGGTGTCCTGGGTTCAGCAGTAGCAGTCAGTTTTTCTCCTTCTTAGTAGCTGTTGCAGCACTGTGTTTTTGACTTTTGGCCTGGGAACAGAGCTGATAACAGCGATGTTTAGACTGACCAAGGACTTTGTGAGTCTCATGCTCTGCCAGGGAGGAGGAGGGGCCGGGAGGAAGCAGGGACAGGACACCTGACCCAAACTAGCCAAAGAGGTACTCCATACCACAGCACGTCATGCCCGAGGATGTAACTGGGAGCTACCTGGAAGGGCACGTCCTCTTTTCGGTCGGGCTCTCTTTTCCGGCGAGCGGTATCGTATTCTCTTCCCTTGTTATTTCTCTTATCATTATTATTATTGGTGGCAGCAGTAGTGATTTGTGTTATACCTTAGTTACTGGACTGTTTTTATCTCAACTCCCTCTGGGGAGTGGGGGGGGGCAGTAGACTGTGGGGTTCTAATTTACAGCCGGGGGTTAAACCACGACAGTTCTTTTTGGCGCCCAACGTGGGGCACGAAGGGTTGAGATAACGACAGATCTGACCGGAGTGTGTCTAATCGTATTTGTGATAAGCATTCAGTGTTTTGGATTAATAGTCACTTGTCACAATGCTGATTTATTGGCTCTCAAAGTTGTTGGTTTTGATCTCATAGTCTCAATATGCCGTAGGTTACTTAGAGCCGGTATTTGCTGTGTTAGTGTTTTTCAAGTGTGGGGCTTGGGCTAAGGTTATTGTCTCATTGTATTTTATGGTAATGACTTGTAATACAATAGAAAAATTGATCATGAAACTGATCTGGCTCATGTTCCCAGTGTGGTCACCACCTTTATACTTTGGGAGGTGTATAATATAAATGCTTAGCAACTATACATCTTTTTTCTCCTTCCTGGGTGGTCAACCTTTGAAGGAGACATTCTCTTACCATCCCAGTGCCCCTCCCAGACTGTTTACATCATTGTTTGAGAGTTTTGAAGTTTTTGAATGGCCTTTTAATATTGTTGAGACCTGTTTGCTGATTGAGATGGGGATCACCATGTTGGCACGCATACAGAGTGTGTTTTGTCCACAACCATTACGTCTGATCTTAAGAGTTAAGCAGAGTCGGGTTTGGGTCTTGTCTGGGGTTAGATGACGAGATAGGGGGCCGAGAGATTTTCCCCGAGGCTGGACAGCCATGAGTGGCAGGGTGTGTGGGATAGTATGGGCAAGTATCTAGGTCAGTGGGCCCCTCCAGTGTTTTGGAATTTCACCACCGAACAAGTGCAAAATCCAGAAGAATTAGTAAAACACTTAAATGAGGTGTGTTGTCATCCTGGTCATACCAGAGAGGGACAAATCATGTCAACGTGCTGGGGCTTGGCCTATGCTTACCGGGCCTTGTTCAACACTATCCAGCACCTTCAAAAGGAAAAAAATGTCCCTGGATCTGAGGGCGAAGCAACAGACAGCGCAGCTACTCCAGTTCCCAGCACAGCAGCTACACCACCCCCAGTGACAAGTACAGCCACTACTCAAACTTCAACTGCAACAGACAGCGAAGCTACCCCAGCTACAAGCACAGCAGCTACACCACCCCCTGCGACAAGTACTGTTGCTACTCAAACCACAGTGATAATGACTGCAGCTAAACCAGAGGACCAATTCGTACCAATATCTGTTGCCCCTGTACACAAGAGAAAAAGCAAAAAAGAGGCAAGAAGGGTGAAGCAAGATGAAGAAACAATGTATTCACCACCCGGGCCACCATCTGATCAGGAGTCATCATCACATGACGAAGAAGAAGAAGAGGTGACTTCTCGACCTCGGACCTCAACTGAGCTACGAAATATGCAAAAAGACTTTACTCGTCAACCAGGGGAGCACATCATCACCTGGTTGCTCCGACGCTGGGACAATGGGGCCGATGGTCACGAACTAGGAGGTACGGAAGCCAAGCAGCTGGGATCACTTGCTAGAGAAGGGGGAATTGACAAAGCAATTGCAAGAGAGAAGTCCCTCAGTCTTTGGAGGTGGCTCTTGGCAGCTGTGAAAGAAAGATTTCCATACAAGGACGATGTTATGAGTGTGAAAGAAAGGTTTTCATACAAGGACGATGTTATGAGTTGTTTGGCCAAGTGGACTACCTTAGACAAAGGCATCCAGTCTCTGAGGGAATCAGCCATCGTAGAGATGATCTATCACATCAAACTGAATAACGGGGATATACCCATAGACCCAGATGAAGTCGAATGTACACGACCCATGTGGCGAAAACTTACATGGAATGCACCGTCATCATATGCCCATTCATTGGCAACAGTAACCTGGAATGACGTAATACCACTAACAGTGGATGAAATGATTCATAAACTCCGAGAGTTCGAAGACAATCTCACCCCTTCCGTCATCTCAGCTGTGGAAAAACTGTCCCAGGATCTCAAACAACTGAGGGACGATCTATCTGATTTATCCAGCTCCTCACGTGTACCAACACACATCTCAGCTGTTAACAAAAGACGTCCTATTGTTCGAGAGAGAAGATATAGAAGGCATACACCACGGGCCACCCTATGGTTTTACCTGCAGGATCATGGAGAAGACATGACGAAGTGGGATGGAAAACCTACTTCAGCTTTGGAGGAACGGGTGCGTGGATTGAAAATAGGAACAAGGGTCAAGACTAATCATCCCATGAGAGCTGTGGCTTCAGTCTCTGGTGAGCATGTTCCCAGATGGAGTGGAAGAGCTGATTTTACTCCAGCTCCTGTGATAACGAAGAATAATCCCTTTCAATACGACTTAGGTGTCCAACGTTGTGATGACTGTTAGAGGGACCCTGCCTCCAGCCAGGTGGAGGTAGGGGACAATTGGATTTCCTGGACTGTGTGGGTCAGATGGCCTGGCACATCAGTCCCACAGAAGTATAAAGCTCTTGTAGATACCCGTGCACAGTGTACCCTGATGCCGTCAAGCTGTCAAGGGGTGGAACCCATCTATATCTCTGGAGTGACAGGAGGATCCCAAGAGTTGACTGTACTGGAGGCTGAGATCAGCCTGACTAGGAGGAAATGGCAAAAGCACCCCATTGTGACTGGTCCAGAGGCTCCATGCATCCTCGGCATAGATTACCTCAGGAGAGGGTACTTCGAAGACCCAAAAGGGTACTGATGGGCTTTTGGTATTGCTGCTTTGGAGACTTAGGAAATTGAGCAGCTGTCCACCTTGCCTGGTCTCTCAGAGGATCCTTCTGTTGTGGGGTTGCTGAAGGTCGAAGAACAACAAGTGCCAATCGCGACCATAACAGTGCACCGGCGGCAGTATTGCACCAACCGAGACTCCCTGATTCCCATCCATAAACTGATCCGTAGTCTGGAGAGTCAGGGAGTGATCAGCAGGACCCGCTCACCCTTTAATAGCCCCGTATGGCCAGTGTGAAAGTCTAACGGAGAGTGGAGACTAACAGTAGAATATCGTGGCCTGAATGAAGTCACACCACCATTGAGTGCTGCTGTACCGGACATGCTAGACCTTCAGTATGAACTGGAGCCAAAGGCAGCCAAGTGGTATGCCACGATTGATATTGCCAATGCATTCTTCTCAATTCCTTTGGCAGCAGAGTGCAGGCCACAGTTTGCTTTTACTTGGAGGGGCGTCCAGTACACTTGGAACCGACTGCCCCAGGGGTGGAAACACAGCCCTACCATTTGCCATGGACTGATCCAGAATGCACTGGAACAGGGGCAAGCTCCAGAACACCTGCAATACATTGATGACATTATTGTGTGGGGTGATACAGCGGAAGAAGTCTTTGAGAAAGGGAGGAAAATAATCCAAATCCTGCTGAAAGCTGGTTTTGCCATAAAACGGAGTAAGGTCAAGGGACCTGCACAGGAGATTCAATTTTTGGGAATAAAATGGCAAGATGGACGTCGCCAGATCCCTACAGATGTGATCAACAAAATAACAGCAATGTCTCCACCAACTAATAAGAAAGAAACACAAGCTTTCTTGGGTGCTGTGGGGTTCTGGAGAATGCACATCCCAAATTACAGTTCGATTGTAAGCCCTCTCTATCATGTGACCCGGAAGAAGAACGATTTTAAATGGGGCCCTGAGCAACAACAAGCCTTTGAGCAAATTAAACGTGAGATAGTTCATGCAGTAGCCTTGGACCAGTCCGGAATGGGCCAGATGTAAAAAATGGACTGTACACCGCAGCTGGGGAGAATGGTCCTACCTGGAGCCTCTGGCAGAAAGCTCTAGGGGAGACTCGAGGTTGACCCCTCGGTTTTTGGAGTTCAATTGGCACTGAAGCACAGCTCCTCCTGGCACCCCGGTTGCCCGTTCTGGGCTGGATGTTCAAAGGCAGGGTCTCCTCTACACATCATGCAACCGATGCGACATGGAGTAAATGGGCTGCACTAATTACACAACGAGCTCGAATAGGAAATCCCAGTCATCCAGGCATTCTAGAAGTCATCATGGACTGGCCAGAGGGCAAAGATTTTGGAATGTCACCAGAGGAGGAGGTGATGCGTGCTGAAGAGGCTCCACCATATAATAAACTATCAGAAAGTGAAAAGCAGTATGCCTTGTTTACTGATGGGTCCTGCCGTATTGTGGGAAAGCATCGAAGATGGAAGGCAGCTGTATGGAGTCCTCAACGACAAGTTGCAGAAACTGCTGAAGGAGAGGGTGAATCGAGTCAGTTTGCCGAGGTGAAAGCCATCCAGCTGGCCCTGGACATTGCCGAACGAGAAAAGTGGCCAGTACTTTATCTCTATACTGACTCATGAATGGTGGCAAATGCCCTGTGGGGGTGGTTGCAGCAATGGAAGCAGAGCAACTGCAATGCAGAGGTAAACCCATCTGGGCTGCTGCACTGTGGCAAGATATCGCTGCCCGGGTGCAGAACCTGGTGGTGAAGGTACGCCATGTAGACGCCCATGTACCCAAGAGTCGGGCCACTGAGGAACACCAGAACAACCAACAAGTGGATAAAGCTGCTAAGATTGAAGTGGCTCAGATGGACTTAGATTGGCAACATAAAGGTGAATTATTTTTGGCCCGGTGGGCCCATGACACTTCAGGTCATCAGGGCAGAGATGCAACATATAGATGGGCCCGTGATCGAGGGGTAGACTTAACAATGGACACTATTGCCCAGGTTATTCATGAGTGTGAAACATGTGCTGCAATTAAACAAGCCAAACGGTTAAAGCCTCTTTGGTATGGAGGACGATGGCTGAAGTATAAATATGGGGAGGCCTGGCATATTGATTATATCACACTCCCACCAACCCGCCAAGGCAAGCGCCATGTGCTTACCATGGTGGAAGCAACCACCGGATGGCTGGAAACATACGCTGTGCCCCCTGCCACTGCCCGGAACACTATCCTGGGCCTTGAGAACCAGATTTTGTGGCGACATGGCACCCCAGAAAGAATTGAATCAGACAATGGGACTCATTTCCGGAATAACCTTATAGACACTTGGGCCAAAGATCATGGCATTGAGTGGGTATATCACATCCCCTACCATGCACCAGCCTCTGGGAAAATCGAACGGTACAATGGGCTGTTAAAAACTACACTGAGAGCAATGGATGGGGGAACTTTCAAGCATTGGGATACACACCAAAGGCCACCTGGTTGGTCAACACCAGAGGATCTGCCAACAGGGCTGGCCCAGCACAGTCAGAACTTTTACATATTGTAGAGGGGGACAAAGTTCCTGTGGTGCACATGAAGAATTTGCTGGGGAAGACAGTCTGGGTTATTCCTGCTTCAGGTAAAGGCAAACCCACTCGTGGGATTGCTTTTGCTCAGGGACCTGGATATACTTGGTGGGTAATGCAGGAAGATGGGGAAGTCCGATGCGTACCTCAAGGGGATTTGATTTTAGGGGAAAACAGACAATGAACTCAATTGTATGCTGTTGCCTGCTATAGTCCATCAACTAGAAGTCTGCAGGGCACCAGCGACTGGCCCTGACTTCCCTCCGACCATCATCCCAACAGAGAATGAACTTTGATAGAACCGGACGAGTTCTACAGTAAAGGAATGATCAGCATCAGCAGGCAAGGATCCAACACTGCACACAGCCTCTCCTGCCCTGAAAGACTGTTACAAGAGATGGAGCCCAACATCATGAACCGAATGGACTCAGTAGCTTTATAGGAATTGGTCTGTGCACTAAGATAACAGTGCACTGAGATGAGAGTGAGGGTATATGGAAAATGTGGGATCTGAGCATGACGTGAATGGTATGGAATAAGGGGTGGATACTGTCCTGGGTTCAGCAGTAGCAGTCAGTTTTTCTCCTTCTTAGTAGCTGTTGCAGCACTGTGTTTTTGACTTTTGGCCTGGGAACAAAAGCTGATAACACTGATGTTTAGACTGACCAAGGACTTTGTGAGTCTCATGCTCTGCCAGGGAGGAGGAGGGGCCGGGAGGAAGCAGGGACAGGACACCTGACCCAAACTAGCCAAAGAGGTATTCCATACCACAGCATGTCATGCCCGAGGATGTAACTGGGAGCTACCCAGAAGGGCACGTCCTCTTTTCGGTCGGGTTCTCTTTTCCGGCGAGCAGTATCATATTCTCTTCCCTTGTTATTTTCCTTTATCATTATTATTATTGTTGGCAGCAGTAGTGATTTGTGTTATACCTTAGTTACTGGACTGTTTTTATCTCAACCCGTGGGAGTTACATTCTTTCGATTCTCCTCCCCATCCCTCTGGGGAGTGGGGGGGGGAAGTAGACTGCATGGTTCTAATTTACAGCCGGGGCTTAAACCATGACAGTAGGGCTGGGTATCAGTGGTTAGGCGGTGAGTAATTGTACTATGTATCGCTTGTGTTTATTGTTTTTTCTCTTTTCCCATTTAGTTTTATATTCCCTCCCATTGTTATTTCCCTTATTATTTTTGGTGGTAATAGTAGTAGTATATTATACTTTAGTTATTAAACTGTTCTTATCTCAACCCATCAGTTTACATTCTTTCAATTATCCTCCCCATCCCACCCAGAGAGGATAAGGTAGAGGGGTGAGTGATTGGTTCTGATTTACCAGCTGGGTTTAAATCACAATAAGGGGTAAAATCCTATGGTGGTGTATGAATGCAAATAATGTAGACATGTGCTATGACCACAGAGTTGACATTGTCTTCTCCAGGGTACAATATTTACACCCTCGTATAGGTTGCTTGTATTGTCACAGGGCAATCTGACAATAGTCCCCTCTACATTAAAATGACAGGTTCAATCCTGGTGGAAGGTTCTTGGTCCTCCTGTCATGCTCTGTGGTCATACAACAACTTTTTTTTTTTTTTTGGTGAATTTTCTAGTTTCAAGCAACTGTAATAATTTGAGACCTGCATTTCAGGCTACCATACATAGCTACAGATTTATATAATGAAACTGAGGGTGTGTTGCATGCCCTAGAGCATGGCATGACAACAGGAATACAGGTGTGTGAAGAATTTTGGAGGTGCATCCTGGAGTGGCATGGGGGAGGTAACAAAGATTGTAAAAAAGCCTGAGATTAAAAGACAAAGAGGACTTTGGAGTGGTACTCAGAATTATAGGAGACACATCTGGTGCATTCATGTCATTGCTGCTCTTCGATAGCCATGAGGACCATGCCAAAGTTTTGCTTTAGAGGAAACTAGTCTCAGGAATAAACCAACACATGCACAGTCAGAGGACCAGGACTGGTAGTGAGCTGGTGATTTTCACACTCATGAACCTTCTAGTCTCCCAGATGCAAAAAAAAAATGTGCCAAATTCATTAAGAAAAATGGAGACTAGAAATAAATAGACATTTTATTGGGGAAAAAACCACAATCTGGAGCACAGTAGCACTTGATACCAGTTCAAGCTGATACGGGCTTCACTGATGGCTCACAAGAGGCGTGTGACAGACATATGGCAGGAAGGAGGCTGAGAGAGTATTCCCAGTGTATCTGGGACCATCACAAACTGCACCATCAAAGCCAGGGTAAGTTGAGTGCTCTTCATCACCCACCATGCACTGGTGCTGTGATGTTGAAGCAGATTTGCTATTTCTGTTACTGTAATCTAAATTTGTGAGTCACAGTTTGTGTTAGTGTGCTGCAGAGCATGACCGATGTGGACGCTGAGGCAGAGTGCAAGTCAGTTCCCTTATAGAGGAAGCATGTGAGATTAAAAAAGTATATGAACTGAAGACAAGGTAGGGTATTACCTGGGGTCTAGGCTGCCCTTGCAAAGGTACCACAGGGTCCTGCAGGACAGCATGTATTCCTAAAGATTTCCCACATAACATGCAATGTGAAGATAGCTGGCAAGGCCACAAGGTACTGTATAAGCCTGAAATGCATGTGGAACAGCAGGCTCAGCCTTCCTTACTGCAATGTCCTTTGGGAACAATCTAGTAGAAGGCAGCACAGATACAGGAGCGGAAAGCACTTTCCATAGGTCTCCACAGTCTGCTGTTCATTATCTATGCCAGGGACATATGTGGCCACAAACTCAGCATGAACAAAGAATTATAGTTGCTGACCTTTTAATATGTGTGAAATGCTGTAGCTACATGCAAGACAGAGGTAGCTCAGAGAAATATATGGAGAAACATTGAGACACTGCTTGAGATGTGGGACATTGTTACTGGATGTCGACTGAGCGTAGACCAGCAGCTTAGAGCAAAAATGTGAACAGAGATTTAGAAGTGCAGGGTGGAGAACAAGGCACTGAACCATCTAATTTTTCTTGGAATAGTTTTCCTAACCCTTGCAGAGGGCCTGGATAGGAAGCCACCCTCCCTAAACAGCCATCCTCAGAAAATCCATAACTGCAGCTGCCACAGGACCTGGTCATTTAACTGCTCTGTGAAACCTGCTTGAGCTCCAGCTTTTTGACAGCACTGTGGTTTCGGAGCTCCCTCATTTTAAATGCCATGCAGAGAGGCATGAGGAGAAACAAAATGTCACATCAGACATTGAGAAAGTGAACATAACAAGAGCATTACAAAACTGATTTTCTAGAGCTCACCGCAATTTCTGGTACAGGCAATCTAGCAGAAAAGATGCCTGAAAGAAGAGCATATAGGGAAATATGTACCACCCACAGTGGTGAGAACCACTCTGAGTTTCAGTGCACCAAAGAAGGAACTGGAAGGCTAGCAAGTAACTGAATTAGCATCCCAATTACATATTTTATGACAAAGGCCAAACACAACAGATTTCTGCCTTTGGGAAAAAAGGCTTGTTTTCAGTAAACTCAACCAATATGAGAAACACTTTGAGTATTATGCATTCACTTCCTTCCACAGTGTTGAGTATAGCTCTTGGAATATCTCAGAGAGTCATAGAACCGTTTATACTGAAGGGCACATTTAAGATCGCCCAGTTCCAACCCCCCTGCCAATGGCAGGGACACCTTCCACTAGACCAGGTTTCTCAAAGCCTCATCCAACCTGGCCTTGAACTTTTTCAAAGGGGCACCTACGATTCCTCTGGGCAGCCTGCTCCAGTGCCTCACCACCCTTATACTGAAGTAGGACAGCTCCTTTGCCTTTCTGCCCTAATCCATTCTGTATCCATTTTAAATTATAAATACAGAATATGATTCAGATCAGGCATGGATTTATGGAAGACTGATGTTAAAATAAATGTCCAAATGTCCTGTAATAGTATTTTATGAGGTCATAGTTTTTCTCCTTTGTTTTGTCTTTTAATTTCAGGTTTTTTAATAATCTTTATTACCTCCCCCATGCCACTTCAGGATGCACAAGACTGGAAGGGAACTCCTGAGTTATCAGCTTCAGCAGATCTGTCTCCTGTTACGTATTGATTAACCTTTTTCTAGAACAACAGAGGTTGAAAAAACTGAAAGTGTTCTCTGTCAAGCCTTCAAGCAACCTGTTCAGCACCTCACTGTGCTGTTTGTTGATAGTCTGCCTATTCTGCAGCAAATGTATTCATGGTCCATTCATACCTATGCCAAAGTGGCTCTTCTTTAGTATAAATAGATCTGTATCTCTGCTTGACATATTTATAGACAGCATTGACATCCCCACTCAGATTTCTTCCTGCTTGTGTAAGCAAGCCACACTTCTCGTTCACAGCTAATAAAATGTGATTTCCGTTCTCTAGAACAATCTGGTTAAGATTTCCCAAGTTTAGCTTATCTGAAGTAACCTTCATAAACACAGGTAACCAGAAGTGCATGACCTACCTGATGGGACCTCAGGAGGACTATAATATACATGTTTCTTACTCTCTGTAGGAAGGGATATTCTCTAGATTTAAAGTTTCATTTTTCACAGTCTCCTCACATTGGTGGACTCAATTCCTGTATGTCATACTCTTCACTGAAATTTATCTGAAGTTTCAAAGTATAAACTCCCAGTTTACATGTAAATTCTCAGAGCTGTCTGTCCTACGCGGCACTGCACCTTGTACTATTTACATACTGTTCGTTGGTTCCTCTTTAGTCCTTGTGTCCATTTAGTTTTCCTGCATTATATTCTGATCTTGGTCTATATAGCTAACTTCAAACTTCAGCTCACCAGCAAATAAGTATACCTTGGTTTCTTGGATGGCTATCTTTCTTTTTGTCTTGAAAGCGTTCCTGAGAGCTAACAGTATTTTTTTAGCCTCTACCTTTTCTTTTTATGCAATTATGATCACATTCTCTGTAATTTTTTCACAATGGATGTCACTTTCCTGTGCAAGTATTCTTACCGATTCATCTAAATAATTTGCAGATTAAGATATCACTTAGAGGAATGGATCTGCATTTTACTTAGAATGTATAAAGTACAATGTACATCTAGTTTCCAGACTAAGTAAGAATTTACCAAGTACCTGCAGATTATTGTTTCTGTAGGCACTTCTGTTCATAAATCACTCTTTGATCAGAAAAAATAGATTCTTTTACACAGAAAAAAATAAAGTGGCTGAGATTGAGTTTCCCCACAAGCTAAAGCTTTCAAGAAACATTATTGGAACAAAGCACAACTGCTTTATTTTTTTCTTTTCTTTTCTTCTGGTAGAAAAAAGACAGAGGATGCATATGGTGTGTGTAGCTGTGTTAGAAGCTGATCTGAATTCATTTAACCTGGGGCCTCTAATGATAATGTAGTTGAAATAATTTTAATTATTATCATTCTGATTGGAGGCAGTTGAATATTTTTTTTCATTAAAATTTGTGGCTTGTTAAATGAACTAAGTCAGGCATCTTAAACCAAAATGGTATTCAAAACTAATATGCCATCCATTATAAGGAGATGCAACATAGATTATATTTGCATTTTTTTACATTTTGCTGTAAATCAGGGTCAAATACCCATATACATCACCTGATTGTGTACTTTATGCCTGGCAAGGTTTGCACAGTGTCTTTTGGCTTAGTTGGGAGGAAACCATGTGGCATCATTGGGTACACTCGAAAAGAAAGACTAGTACTTATAATTTTCAGGACAGACAATCCTGTCTTTTGTTTACTTAAAAGACTTTCAGTCAGCTGATCGGAGCTAGCCCAGCTAGAGCCGGAGCCGGCACGCTTCAGAGACCACGAGGGTCAGAAGAGATTAGGAAAAGCAGAGGGGACAGCGCAGAGACATCGCGATTCCCGACATCTCCCGATCCCCGAAGCCCCAGCAGCCCTTGCGAGAGAGCGGCTGACGTGGCAGGGGGCGTTCCCGCGGTAACGGCGACCGCACCCCTGCCCCTTGCCTTGAAAGAGCCTTTGGGAGGGCAGCGACCGGTCGCTGCCCACCAGGCGCAGGGAGGAACAAGCAGGTTGTGTTGTGGACCCTGTTGCTGGTGTCCCAGACTGCTGACCAATATGGTCGCCTCCAGAAGGAGAGCTTGCAGTAAGGAGACTGTAGCAACTCAGACAGAGACCCTGCCCCAAACCGTGGCTGTTCAGGTCTCTGGCTGCAGGGAGTGCCAGAGCCTGCTGCTGCCGAGGAAGGGAGGCCAGCATTCCACCTGTGTGAGGTGTGAGCAGGTAGAAGATCTGCTTAGATTGGTGGCAGAACTTAAGGAGGAGGTCGAGACGCTGAGGACCATCAGGGACCGTGAAAGGGAGATCGACTGGTGGAGTAACTCCCTGGCGTGCCAGCAGGAACGGTTCCAGGGAGATACCCCCCACAAGGGGATGGACCCCCTGTCCTCTCAGACAGAGGGGGATGACCCGAGACAGCCCCTGCTCTGTAGCTGTCGCGCAGAGGTAAGGGACCAAAAAGACGATGAGGGCTGGAAGCGAGTTCCAGTTTGGAACCGTGGGCAACCTTCCTCCCTTCCTGCCCTGCTTCCCCAGGTGCCCCTCAGTAATAGGTTTGAGGCCCTGGATTTTGATGGAGAGGTAGGTGAGGATGTGGTGCAAGGCCAGACTACAAGGTCACATAGGAAAAGGCGGTCGACTTCGCACCTCAAGACTGCCTCTGACAAGAAAGAAAGAAAAATCATTGTTGTAGGCGATTCCCTTCTGAGAGGAACAGAGGGCCCGATGTGCAGAGTTGACCCTCATCATAGGGAAGTGTGTAGTCTGCCTGGAGCCCGGATCAGGGATATCACCAAGGCGCTCCCCAGCCTGGTGCACCCGACAGACTACTACCCGCTGCTGGTCTTCCAGACAGGTGGGGGGGAAGCTGCTTCCCGCAGTCTGAGGGGGATGAAGAAAGACTACAGGGCCTTGGGGCGGATGGTGAAAGAGTCTGGGGCTCAAGTGATCTTCTCCTCGCTTCTTCCATCTTCCGGTGATGATGTGGGACTGAATGGGAAAATTCAGTCTGTAAATAATTGGCTACGAGACTGGTGCTTTAGGCAGGGCTTTGGGTTCTTTGATAACAGCTGGTTTTATAAGGCTCCAGTCCGGATGATGGCACGTGGGAAAGGTTTAACTCACAGAGGCAAAAGGATGCTGGGGCATGAATTATCAGGGCTCATTTGGAGAGCTTTAAACTAGATTCGAAGGGGGATGGGGTTGTAACTGGGCTTTCTCCAGTGGGGCAGCACTCTAGGATTGATGAAGACTGGGAGGCCTCCTATAATCCTAGGGTGAAATTGGTGAGCTCAGCTCCCTCCTTGAAATGCCTATACACCAATGTGTGCAGCATGGGAAATAAGCAGGAGGAGTTGGAGACCTGTGTTAAGTCAGGAGATTATGATCTGGTGGCAATTACAGAGACGTGGTGGGACAGCTCACATGACTGGAATATAGTCATGGAGGGCTATGTCCTTTTCAGGAAAGACAGGCCAGCCAGGCGGGGTGGTGGGGTTGCTCTTTATGTGCGAGAGCAGCTGCAATGTACTGAGTTCTGTCCAGGGACAGGGGACGAGCGAGTTGAGAGTCTGCGGGTGAGAATTAAGGGGCAGGCTGGCGGGGGCGATACTGTTGTGGGTGTCTGTTACAGGCCACCAGATCAGGGTGAGGAAGTTGACGAGGCCTTCTACAGGCAGCTGAGAGCGGCCTCACAGTCACAGGACGTGGTCGTCGTGGGGGATTTTAACTTCCCTGATGTTTGCTGGAAGGACTACTCAGCAACCCAGCCACAGTCCAAGAGGTTCCTCCAGTGTATGGATGATAACTTCCTCATCCAAATGGTGGATCAGCCAACCAGGAGAGGAGCGCTGCTGGATCTCATCCTCACTAACAAGGAGGGGCTGGTCGAAGCAGTAAAGGTTGAGGGCTGCCTTGGTTGCAGCGACCATGAGATGGTGGAATTCAGGATCTTGTGTGGTAGGACCAGTACAATAGCAAGTAGAATTGCAACCCTGGACTTTAGCAGGGCAAACTTTGGCCTTTTCAAGCAATTGCTAGGGGAAATCCCATGGGCAAGGCTGCTTGAAGGTAAAGGGGCCCAAGATAGTTGGTTGACATTCAAGAATTGCTTATTCCAAGCTCAAGAGCAGAGCATCCCAACACGTAGGAAGTCAAGGAAGAGGGCCAGGAGACCTGCGTGGCTAAATAAGGAACTGCTGGGTATGCTCAAGTGGAAGAGGAGAGTTTACAGGTCATGGAAGGAGGGGCTGGCCACTCGGGAGGAATATAAGGCTGCTGCTAGAGGATGTAGGAAGGCAGCTAGGATGGCTAAGGCCTCCTTAGAATTAAATCTGGCCAGAGGGGTCAAGGACAACAGAAAGAGCTTTTTCAAATACATAGCTGATAAAACTAACACCAGAGGCAAGGTTGGCCCACTGGTGAACGGGATGGGTGCCCTGGTGACAGAAGATACAGAGATGGCAGAGTTATTGAATGCCTTCTTTGTCTCTGTCTACTCTGCCGGAGGCAGTCCTGAAGAGCCCTGTACTCCTGAGACCTCAGATGAAGTCAGGTCAAGGGAGCAGTTTGCCTTAGTCGACGAGGAATGGGTTAGGGACCAGTTGAGCAATCTGGACATCCATAAATCCATGGGTCCAGATGGGATGCACCCGCGGGTGCTGAGGGAACTGGCGGAAGTCATTGCTAGACCACTCTCCATCATCTTTACCAAGTCTTGGGAAACGGGAGAGGTGCCTGAGGACTGGAGGAAAGCAAATGTCACTCCAGTCTTCAAAAAGGGCAAGAAGGAGGACCCGGGTAACTATAGACCGGTCAGCCTCACCTCCATCCCTGGGAAAGTGATGGAACACCTTATCCTTGATGCCATCTTAAGGCATGTCAAGGATAAGAGGGTTATGAGGGGCAGTCAACATGGCTTTACCAAGGGGAAGTCATGCTTGACCAACCTCATAGCCTTTTATGAGGAAATAACATTGTGGATGGATGATGGCAGAGCGGTGGACGTGGTCTACCTTGACTTCAGCAAAGCATTTGACACAGTCTCTCACAGCATCCTCATAGCTAAATTGAGGAAGTGTGGCCTGGATGATCAGGTAGTGAGGTGGACTGCGAACTGGCTGAAGGACAGAAGCCAGAGAGTTGTAGTCTATGGGGCGGAGTCTAGTTGGAGGCCTGTATCTAGTGGAGTGCCTCAAGGGTCAGTACTGGGACCAGTATTATTTAATATATTCATCAATGATTTAGATGAGGGAATTGAGTGTACTGTCAGCAAGTTTGCTGATGACACTAAGCTGGGAGGAGTGGCTGACACGCCAGAAGGCTGTGCTGCCATCCAGCGAGACCTGGACAGGCTGGAGAGTTGGGCAGGGAGAAAGTTGATGAAATATAACAAGGGAAAGTGTAGAGTCCTGCATCTGGGCAGGAACAACCCCAGGTTCCAATATAGGTTGGGGAACGACCTGTTAGAGAGTAGTGTAGGGGAGAGGGACCTGGGGGTCCTAGTGGATGGCAGGATGACCATGAGCCAACACTGTGCCCTTGTGGCCAAGAAGGCCAATGGCATCCTAGGGTGTATTAGAAGGGGGGTGGTCAGTAGGTCGAGAGAGGTCCTCCTTCCCCTCTACTCTGCCCTGGTGAGACCGCATCTGGAATATTGTGTCCAGTTCTGGGCCCCTCAGTTCAAGAAGGACAGGGACCTGCTGGAGAGAGTCCAGCGCAGGGCGACAAAGATGATTAAGGGAGTGGAGCATCTCCCTTATGAGGAAAGGCTGAGGGAGCTGGGTCTCTATAGTTTGGAGAAGAGGAGACTGCGGGGGGACCTTATTAGTGTATATAAATATATAAAGGGGGAGTGTCATGAGGATGGAGCCAGGCTCTTCTCAATGGCAAACAATGATAAGACAAGGGGTAATGGGTACAAACTGGAACACAAGAGGTTCCACTTAAACTTGAGAAGAAACTTCTTCTCAGTGAGGGTGACAGAACACTGGAACAGGCTGCCCAGGGAGGTTGTGGAGTCTCCTTCTCTGGAGACGTTCAAAACCCGCCTGGACACATTCCTATGTAACCTTATCTAGGTGTTCCTGCTCTGGCAGGGGGATTGGACTAGATGATCTTTTGAGGTCCCTTCCAATATCTAACATACTGTGATACTGTGATACTGTGTGATACTTTGCTATCAGAGCAATAATTTGTTCTGGCTGGTTTTTTTTGGGGGGGGGGGGGTTTCTTGTGTTTCCTTTCAGATGCTTATTTCCCGTGGTAGTGGTTTTGTTGCCTTTTTACTGGGCTTTCAGCACAGGCTGGCTGCTCCATGGCCGCCAGGAAAAGAAGGCATTCCCGGGGGCAGCAGGGCAGCAGCTCACCACTGCACCTGAATGGAAGAGAACAGTGGTGGCAACCAGGTCAGTCAACTGTCCAGCAAATGCCAGCAAAATTCCTAGCATGAAGCAAGTCTGTGGGTCAGGGTCCAGATGTGGATCAGCGGGTATGTGGCAAGGAGCAGGCATGGCTCTAACACCACTGCAGTGTGGCCCTGGCAGAACCTGGAAGTGCAAGCCTCAGCTAAAATGAGCTCCTGGGCAACAAAGTGGATTCCTTGGTGGGGCATTTTAGCAGACCTGTTGAGGGACGTACACTGAGGCTTTTTAGCAGAGCTTTTGCCAACAGCTCTCTTCAAGGCCAGGCACCTGCGCCATTGTCTAAGTTCACCTTGAGCCCAGGCAGGCAAGAAGCAGGGTGATGTGCTCAGGGGTCTGATATTTGGTATCACTGTATATATTGACTATCATAGAGGAAATTATATTGTTCAGCTTCAAGAAATGCCCCAGATGACAAATAAACAAGTGATACAGCTATATTATTCACTGAAATTGATAGAACGTGATTGCCGTCTGTCATTGAAGCTAAATAGATTAATTGGGTCCTGACCAGAGATGAGCTCAAAGAAATAAAAGCCAATAGGAATGCTGCAATTTAGCTAACAGCTAAATTTAGATGTTCAATTATCTCCCTTAATTTTTTTGAGAAATTTCATAGGTTTGCAATAATATGAGCATCTGGAAGCTAACTTAGGTCTTGTGTTTCCAGGATTTTTCCAAATGTCAGGTAACAGCAAAGGAGGTGAAGGCAGGCTGAGGCGATAAATTGAATAGAATTACTAAAAGCACCAAAGTTCACCACAAATAAATCAAGAAGGAGACCAAGGTACAAGCAGAGATACACTCTTACCTTTTCTCAGTCTTCTGCTATGAAAGGAAGCTATTTATTAAACAGTGGTGAGCTGAGAAGGGGGTTGGAGCTGCAAGCTCTCTGGCTTTTTCATTCCTGCTGCTTTGAGAGGAAAACAACTGAGAGTCCACTGTTTGTAAATAAGCAGGAGAGGATCAAAGGTACCTGGCTCCACCTATTCCTGCTCCTAACAGAAATAAGCTGCAGAACCCTTAATGCAGGGTAAATGATGGGGTCAGCAGGGGCAGCAACTTTAATGCTTCCTGCCTTGGTATCTGCTTGCATTACAGATAACTTTTTCCGTATACTGTACTTGAAAGAAATGTAGCTGTTTTAAGAATGTTTGATCATCCAAATTCACATGCCTCACTGCTGCTTGTATTTAGGCTTGGACTACTTTGTATGACAAAAACCAATTCTTTCAAAACACTGCTCCAGTCTTCTTTAAATATTTGCATTTCTAGGAAGACTGAATGTCTTGGTGAGACCACCTCCTATCAAAAGCATATGTATGAGCTCAAGTACTTTTACAAATTAAGACTCCTCCCAAACTTTCAGGAGGAAGAAATGTCTGTAGGAATACTCAAATGACAGAATCATAAGATTACAAAGTCCAAGAAGATGCCTAAAAGAAAGAACAGTAGGCTTGAGTGCGCCCTCAGCAAGTTTGCCAATGACACCAAGCTGTGTGGTTCAGTTGATACGCTGGAGGGAAGGGATGCCATCCAGAGGGAACTTGACACGCTTGTGAGGTGGGCTGATGCCAACCTTATGAAGTTTAACCATGCCAAGTGCAGGGTGCTACACCTGGGTCGCAGCAATCCCAGGCACAGCCCTGTGGAGAAGGCTGTTGGTCGATGAGAGAAGGAACATGAGCTGGCTTCAGTGTGCGCCCACAGCCCAGAAAGCCAGCCGTACCCTGGCCTGCATCAAAAGGAGCATGACCAGCAGGTCGAAGGAGGTGATCCTGCCCCTCTACTCTGCTCTCATGAGACCTCACTTGGAGTATTGTGTACAGTTCTGATGTCCTCAACATAAAAAGGACATGGAACTGTTGGAACAAGTCCATAAGGCCACGAGGATGATCAAGGGGCTGGAGCACCGCCTGTATGAAGACAGGCTGAGGAAGCTGGGGCTGTTCAGCCTGCAGAAGAGAAGGCTGCATGGAGACCTCATAGCAGCCTTCCAGTATCTGAAGGAAGCCTACAGGAATGCTGGAGAGGGACTCTTCATTAGGGACTGTGGTGATAGGACAAGCGGTAACAGGTTAAAACTTAAACAGGGGAAGTTTAGATTGGATATAAGGAAGGAGTTATTTACTGTGAGGGTGGTGAGGCACTGGAATGGGTTGCCCAGGGAAGTTGTGAGTGCTCCATCCCTGGCGGTGTTCAAGGCCAGGTTGGATCGAGCCTTGGGTGACATGGTTTAGTGTGAGGTGTCCCTGCCCCTAGCAGGTGGTTTGGAACTAGATGATTTTAAGGTCCTTCAAACCTAACTATTCTATGATTCTATGATTCTATGATTCCTATCAAATAGATACTAATATTCTTATTGCTACTCCTAATGACAGGTAGTTAACTTAATTAAATACACTTAATTCCTATGAGAAACGTATTTTAACCATGCCACACTGTTACTATTTGCTTTTGCCTGGTGACATATTATCTAACTTTATATATTTTGAAACTTCAGTAGCTACTCTGAACAAACTGCTAAATTTCCCTTATTAGATGCCTGGAGAGGAGCTAGCATCTCAGGGGAGCATTTCTGCTCACCATCTTTTCTTTCTTACTCTTTGGTCTAATTTGGTTGGCATATGGACTGATTACCTGTGTGGTAATGACCTGGATTTTGAACCAGTAGCTAGACATGAGCTAAGCAAATAAAGTATCAGGAATTATGTTGCTTCTCGCTTACTGGCTGGCTAAATAAATGGCTTTGATGAAGTTTATATATGGTGGGTATTGGGGTATATCTTGCTTTGCATGTGTTTGGTGAGATCTTTTTCTTTACCTTCACTAGCATTAATTTGAAGTACATGCATCAAGAGGAAAATACACGCTTATCTCACTCAAGCTTCAATTTGGCATAATTGAAAAGTACTTCGTCTTTAAATATAAATTTCCTTTTACTGCAGCATTGTTATTCTTGTTTAGAGGAAGAAACACAACGGAACATGTGCTTATTCTATAATTGAACTTCTTTTCTAGCATTTATTTCTCTGAGTGACTTTTGTTTTCCTTGACTTCTTGTTCTGTTCTCAAACACGTATGATAATCTCACTTTCCTCTCCTACTGCTACTGTTTTCAAGTGGCTGCAGTTATAAGTAGCTAGCCTGCTGAGACATAGTTTATTCAGTACCTGAAGCTGTCTTAGGGACCAGACATTCATACAGAATACAAACAATTGTCAATGGGCAAATGGACCTGGAAGAAATAGAGACCTAGCCAAAGACCTTCAGCAAATGAGAAAGAGTGTTGTGGGATTTTTATATACAGCAAAGAGCAATCATCAAAAGTGTGTCCAGGCTTTGCATAAACTTGGTAAATTTTAAAAAAGTCTTCTGCTCAATAGGGTTTTATTAATTAGGTCTTTCATAAAGCAGGTGAATAGACATAAGCAGATCTTGAACATTTATACTCTCTTTGGAATAGGTTTCTTCTTAACATGAGAAGCAAAAAAGAAGAAGAAGGAATAAGCATCCTGTAGTTGAAATATCTGACTTTTCACTTTCATTTGTTTCCCCCGATGTGGGAATATTTGAAAAGTTTTGTTCCCTGTTTGAGATCACCATTCTTGCTCCTTTTAAATGCCAGTACCCGCCCTGTCCTTAGCGTCCTTGTTCATTAGATAGAATCATAGAATCATAGAATAGTTAGGGTTGGAAAGGACCTTGAGATCATCTAGTTCCAACCTGCCTGCTGTCCAGGGACACCCCACACTAAACCATGTCACCCAAGGCCTCATCCAACCTGGCCTTGAACACCACCAAGGATGGAGCATTCACAACCTCCCTGGGCAACCCATTCCAGTGCCTCACCACCCTCTTGGTAAAGAATTTCTTCCTTATATCCAATCTAAACTTCCCTTGTTTAAGTTTTAACCCGTTACCCCTTGTCCTGTCACTACAGTCCCTGATGAATAGCCCTTCCCCAGCATCCTTGTAGGCCCCCTTCAGATACTCTGACAATTGCCTCAACTAAGGAGGGGAGAATTCCAATAGTCTAGCTACCTACCTAGGCCAAATAATATTTCCAAATAAAGTCAAGACAGAAATGTCTGTACATGAGCTCATGCAATTTAAACATGCATTTGTTAATAAGGCATTTTTTTGCAGTGTATGATTCCAGTGAATATTTTGTCCCATTGCACTGTTTAGATCAGAATTTCCTATTTCAACATTTCAAAACCTGTAAATGAAGCTTCAATTATCGTCACATCAATTTAGAAATAATGATGCTTTAAAGATTTTCATTGCTTTTTTTTTTTTTTTTTTTTGTTGCCTGATTGCTAAGCTTTCAAGATAAATTTGAACATGTATCAAAGTTCTCTCCATGTCTACCGAACATAGAAGTGCTCAGTATTTTAAATGAAAGCCTGGATTCCAGACTGTTCAGATAACTTGAGGAGGTATGACTATAAGAAAACCATTACAAAGAAATACAGAGGCACAGACAGCAGTGACCCTCTTCACTTCCACTTCCAGAGACTGTCTGCCCTAGGGATGTCACAAACTGAATAAAAGAAAACAAAAGAAAGTAAAAGAGTAGCTCTTCTTTCTAAATGAGAGAAGGAGGTATACAGGGGAAAAAGCTCCCATCCGTTAACACGTTTAGGCATATTTAATTTGAGAATTTCTACACCATTAAACAAAACACATGCAGTCTTGATCTTAATTATGTTCTTAAAACCTATTGACTTCACTAACACTCCTCAGGAACTTGTATTTATGCCCATAACAGCTTTTATTTGAACTGGAATCTTACCTCTCACATTCAGGTCACTTAACCTTAGGCACCAGACTAAAGTCCTGCCATGGATTCTCTTCATTGCTTAGTAGAAAGGGATAACAGATGTTAGATGTGTCTGCGCAAAATACTTGCAGTTGTGTATGATATGCAGTCTATGGTCACATATGTATTTTGTGATAGTTTGGAGAAGTCATTTCAGAATCTTAACCACAGGACTGTCTTTTTCTGCATTATTTCTAGACACGACCGAGAAGGCAACAGCTTTTTTCTGTACAGAATATGGGAGAGAGACAGTGGTGAAAGGAAAAGCTGATAAAGGGAACCCAACATAAACAGTCTCAGGCAATGCAACCACAAGACTAAACTCATTTTAGGAGGAGGCCCTAGGATGTAATTTAAGGACTCCTTCCAATTTAAGTCAAGTTCTTCATTCTGATTTGAAGTATGTAAGTAAATATGGGGCACTAGCATAGCACAGGAAATACATGTTTCAGAACATCCAGACTGCGTTCAGGAACACCATCTTTGCATCACAGAATGACGACATCTGTCAGACAAAGAAGTAGTGCTCTATTGCTGTAGGTGCATTAAATTACCTGGAAGAGAACTAGTTTAGAAATACACTGAGAATTTTGGGGTGTATCTGAAAGTGCTATCAGGGGCTTATCTTCCAAAGTATACCAATCCCCTATACAGATCTCTCAGATCTGAGTGAGTAGTAGTATCAGAAACTTCAAAAACCCTTCAGTGGTGATCAGTTATCATCTAAATATTTTTTGTTTCATGTTTTTATGATATGTTTCTAACAAGGGAAACAAGGGGGATATCATATACAGTAAGCATGACTTTAAGGTTAAATAAAATACAGTTGTTGCTTCCTGCCATGCTTCAGTTAAATATTTACCCAGAATCTGGCAAAAAAAAAAAAAAAAAAGTCACATGAAATCACAGATATTTATACAAAGTTTTAAAAAATACTCTGTCAGTACTGGGTGGTGCTTCATGACTGGAAAATTACCTATTTCAAAACAGAAAAATATGGAGTTAACATCAGCCACAATGGATTAGATTGATTTCAGTAGTAAGCTAAGCTTCAGAAAACATTTGAAAGAAATATTACTTAATAGAATCATAGAAACAACTAGGTTGGAAAAGGCTGGACTAGGTTCAACACTTTTCCTTGTTGAAGCTCATACCCTTGGCCATAGCCCATTGATCCAGCCTGTCCAGACCCCTCTGCAGAGCCTTCCTACCTTCCAGCAGATCAATACTCCCACCCAACTTGGTGTCATCTGCAGATTTACTGAAGGTGCACTCAATCTCCTCATCCAGATCATCAATAAAGGTATTAAACAACATTGGCCCTAATACTGAGCCCTGAGGGACACTACTAGTGACTGGTCGCCAAACAGATGTGATGCCATTTACCACCACTCTTTGGGCTTTGCCATCTGAGCTCCTTCCGTGACTGGTAAAAGGTGCGTGCCTTATCTTGAGACAGCTGTTGAAAATGAGTGGGATAATTCACATTCTGTAGATACTTGTTCTGGTCTGTCAGCTATTTAGACAGTCTTGATGTTCAAGATGCCTACCTTACAGATGCTAGATGGAATGGAAAGCACATGTTGGGGGTTATTTACAAAGTTTTACTGCAGGTGGGGGAAACTAAACTTTATATGTACCCTCCAAAGTCAAGGCACTAGTTCTTCTGGAGGATGAGTGTGCAAGATCCTACATTTAGTCTCAGTTAGTTGCTCATTTTTAGTGACAATAATCTGTGGCTACTTGACTGTCAGGACTGCATCCTGCCTTGCATGACAGGAGTGGAAAGTGGCAGCTGAAGGAGCCTTGCCAGCCAGGGCCATCCCACAGCCCTCAGCGAGGAGGGTGGCTGAGGGCATCCCCAGCCCAGGGAATCGGGCACCTCCCTGGGAACAAGGATGGCCCAAGGCTGGGCTGGAATGTGACACCGTGGATTGAGGTCTGGATCCATGGGACCCATGGCCATGCAGACAGCTGTTATACAAAGCAATTCTTCTGGGGACGAAGGGCAAGAGTGTCCCAGTAAAGCAACTCTAAGAGCTCCAAGGTTGAGGAGCATAGGCTGGTACAGTGTCTCACAAAACTCTCCTTACCAGCAAGCTGGCCTTGTTGGGGACTTCAGTATGATCTTCAACTCCTTTCGCACAATGAAAAGAACTCTAATTCGAAGTACCTAAAAATTAAAAAAAATGCTTGGTAATTTGGTAAATAGTGTAAGCTTCACTTTAGGGGAGCAGATGGAAGCACTTTTGTACAACTTAGGTATATGTGCACAAGGAAAGAAAGGGAATCATGTTTCTCCAGATGTCAATATGGGATTCTGTTCATGGTCTGATAACAGTATTGACATTAGAGCTTTTACAAAATTAGGAATAGTTTTCATTATTTGTCATGCAGATAGTATTCCTGTTTTTGAGTTCACAAAAGTAATTGGATTATTAAGATTCAAACTTAAAAAAACCCCAAGAAATTACTCTGGAACAGTAAAGCTACCTGAAAAACCTGGTAGATGATAGCTCCTGAAAGTTGTTGATGACTGAAATTAGGCAGTCTGGATGGAAGCTTACACAGCAGCAATCAGGGGTTCCAGTCCCTCTTGTTCTGCAATCGCAACAGTATTCTCCATATTATTCAGCAGTGCACTTACAAATCCTGGGCATACACCTGTATTAGCATATTCTTTTCCTTTCTAATCAATTCACTGTTTTCCTGCTGTGTGCAATGTTTGTTCCCTATCAGAGGTGTCAGGAGACAGCTCCCTTTCCTGGAACATGCTAACTGTTCTGTAGGATGAAATGAAGATGAAGAAGTTCTGCCTGGAAACTGTCCTAGTTTCAAGGAGATCTCAAATAGCTCGCTAAGCTGCTTTCCATATTACAGCTAAATATTTGTCCAAGTGTAATTAACCCCTCTACAAACACCATCCTTTGCATTTTTTATAAAAAGAAACATTACAGGCTTTCTGTACTGTCATAAAGGAGCAGAAATAGCACATTCTCAACGTTTTTCCTTAGCAGATCTCCTTGGAGATTACCACATGCTACCTTAGAGAGGTTTAACTGCATGGAACCCCATAATCTATATTTTCTTATGTGCATTATGGGTTCTTATATTAACTGTAGATTGGGCTTACAGCACTTAGTGCTGAAGAAGAACTATATTTGGGGTAGTGTGTGCTGGACCGGGCTTTTATTTTTTTAAGCTTGCATTAAGATGCTGAGCTGTGGTTTAAATTTTATTTACTCAGGAGGGGCCTCATGAGATAATCGACAAGTAACCGTGTCAAGAGTAGAGCCTTGGCCCCAAGCTTAAGCTGGGGTTCTTGTCTGAAAAATAGTATTGTAGATACAGCTAAGGAGCCTCCTTTGAAGGTTTTCATTCATATCCCACAGTTTCTTAAGCTTTTTAACCTTTGTAGTAGCTCTTGCGCAAAGACTCATCAGTCTTAGTTTTCACCTTTTTTTAGCAATAAAAAGAGATATTTTACCTAAATTAGAATTTGATAAAAACCTTAAGATTTTAGATAAAAGATATTTTCTACATATTGCAATTTGTTATGTGATGTAAGCTGTAAAGCAAGAGAATATTTTCTGTTGTGGTTTAAGCTTTTTCATATCCTGTTTTGAGAGACAGAGGAAATTGAACAGCTGATGAATGAAAATGCATTAGGTTGACTTATGGTTTTTCTTTCTTAATATAGCTATTCAATTAGCACATCCTTCATTTTATTTTTTTTTTTTTACCAACTGCTATTTCATATTTGTGATCTGCTAGAAATTTTTTATTTGTTTTATTAAAGGAAATACACCTCGGCTATCACAGTGATCAGCACCGTTTTTCATTTTCCTTATACAGCTCTTTGGACTTGGATTTTCCTCTTGACAAAGAAATAAGGTTTGGAGTTAAAGGCTTCTGCAAGGCTTCATCATTGATTTAAAGCAATGAATTGGATTTCTAGTTTTGGCTTACCCTGAAGCTAACTCTGTTTTGCAGTGGTTTGCAGGTATCTGGCATTGCCACAGGGATGAGAAAATTGTGATAATTCCAAAGAAGGACCTGGGATTCTCAGTCTGTCACCAGCTCTGAGACCCTCGAAAAAGTGTTGGATAGAGAACAGGAAAACACATTTCCCCTAACCTTTTCCACAGCTGAGTCTCTCTTTGTCTCTTTTATTTCCATTTGTTGACATTTTATTCTGACTCTGTTTTTGCAATGTCATAAATTGAGAAAGTTTTTGATCTTGATAACTTTGCAAGGGTTCCAGGCTCCAGTGGGTGAAAAAATAATAAAGATCTTTTATAAATTGGTCAAAGGGAGTTAAGTTTAAAAGAGTTTAAAAATAATGAAGCCATTTAAGTTTGCAATTGTTAGTTAAGTTTGCAAATGGTTAGTTAGTGAGGTGCAGCTAATGAACATGACATAAAAGCCATACATAATCCGTAGCATTGTGGAAGTGAGAAAATAAATCCAGATTCCTGACCAGAAATTGTTTCAAGCCTTGCTGCTGTTCATTTCAACATGCAGCACTATACTGGAACTAATCCAATAAAAACTCTGAGAGTTCACCTTCATCCTCCTTTTCCCTCAAGGGTTTCTCTTTTGGCAGAATCTACTGTGTTCACACTCTGTTTTGCCACAGTTGTTCCCTTCATTCAGATCCTTTGCTAAACTGGAAAGTGTTTCTCCTCCAGAACTGCAAAAATATTTGTAGTTAAAATTCCACCCAGACCTGCTGTTTGAAAACACCTTATTTCACTGATGTTTACCATGCAGTACTCAACCTTCAGATTTTCACTTACATTAGGGCACTGCTCTGGTTTATTCCACCTTCAAATTGTTTGCAGTTTGGGGAGACCCGCTTTGCAGAAGCCATCTGTCTTGGTAGCACATTCAACACTCTTCATGTATCACAGGAAAGTCCCTCTGCATGCTTGGCACAGGCTTGCATAAAGGACTGCGGAGCTCTTCTCCCCAGAATTATTCTGTGTCATCAAACTTTCATGGTCTAAGGCTATATTAGGTTTTTCTAGTTTTCTCCTGTCACATTAAAGAAAAGCCCTGCTAAGAAAATCCCCTGGGCAAGATGTGGAGTCCTCCAGGGAGACACAGAGTTCTTTCCACAGTGTCTTTAGGGACACTGCAGAGCAATCCCAGCTCCAAGCTAGAAGCTCTTGCAGCATTGAGAAGAAAGGAAAGGGAGAGCCTCACTGCTGAGATTTACAGGATAAACACTAGAGAAGGGAGGAAGTTTCTCGATTCTTCAGGAATTGCGAAAAACTTCTGGAACAGAAGTAGTATTTTTCAGGATAGAAAGGTTCCTTTCAAACCAAATTATGCTATGATTCTATGATTTTACAATTCTATGATTCTAAGGTTTTATGATACATAACTGAATAGCTATATTAAGAATGGGAACCCATGAATTTCCTCGCTCTCAAAACAGGATATGAAAATATTCTTTTGCTTTATAGCTTACACCACATCATGTCAGATTCAGGGAACAGGCCTTGGTCTGTTAGATTTACTAGCACAAATGTGGCCTAGATTGGCTCTGGGAGGTACTGGGCTGCCTGAACTTGACTTGTACAATATAGTCTTGGTACTACAGAAGACTGATAAGATAGCATGCCAAAGAGCTCTTTCTTTCACTGAATTTTCATTATGGAGACATCATACAAAATATTGGTTTACATTTACATTATCCTGATATTTTCCTAGAGGTTTTTAGTGGAAAGGCATGGCAGGGAGGAGGGAAGAGAAGACAAACATCCTAGGACTTCTGTCCTGGTGAAAAATTGAGAAAGAACTCCATGAACTATGTATCTTTCACATAAGATGTATTATTGTCACACAAAAGGGGAAGAAATCATTTCAGCTGTGAGCATATCCTTGTTCTTGCTAAGTTCTTGCTAAGTTTCAGTCCTTGCGGTCGGAATTTACCTAATAAAGAAACTCAGGATGTACTTGCAGGTACCATACATAACTAAATTAAAAGTTGGTATGGGATAGCCACTATGTTTTAAGTTTTCAAGCTATATGCTCAAATATTAAATCAATTTTCTCCAGTTTTTTACTAATGCTAGTTTCTGTGTCACATTTTCCGTCTGGCACCAATTATCCTGTCCCGTTTAGACACTTTGCTTTATCTTTTGAAATTTCAAGAGTAACTCTCACCTAGTGACTATTTCTGAGACTTGGGCAGTGTAGAGAGTATTTTTCTGGAACCATTTTCTAAATTTCCTATGAATTGACATTTTGTTTTATCCCCTCTGCAGCTGCACCTTTAAAATTTTGAAGTAACATTAACTGCATGCAAGCTCATCCATTTTGTAGACTAAGTGTGAAACTGTCATTATGTCGAAAGTGATAAATAAAATATGTTCAGTATTCTTGAAAATAAAATTAATAGTTACTGTGCTGACATTTATAAGTCTTTATATTGATTTAGTTGGAAATATGCAGTAATGGAGTACTTATGTAGATAATGGAAGCACGACTGCTTGCACAAAATAATATAGAAAAGAATTTCATCCTGATGTTCCTGGAGCCATTTTGGAAATACTTTTTTCTATATACTGGTTTAAATACTGCTTCCTACAATACTTAAATAATTGAAACTAGATATAAGAACAATAGTGTGCACTCCACTACAGAAAGATAGTGCAAACACATAGGCTGAACTATGTTCAAAAAGCACATAATATATTTAATCTCAGACGCTATTCTAGAATCTGGAAAAAATTCAATTACTAAAAAAAATACAGTTATCTTGTGAGTACATTAAAACTGGAAGGACTATACTAATGATTTGAGATTTGTCATTGTTATTTTCCAGGTGTCTCATAAATTTATGTTACTATTTCTTCTAACACCAAGCTAATGTTTCACAGTAAGTACACTTGATGATAGTTCATTGAGAAAACCATTCAATAAGGGATGTATTAACTAAGCTCTTAGATTTCTACCTAATGTGCTTTGCTCTTCTTTATTTGACACCCATACTAGAGGACAGTGATTTGCCGTGAGATGCCAGTGGCTATATTCTTCCAGTTGGTGATCCAAAACCATTCCACTGCTGGCCTGCAAAGCCTAAAGTAAATAAAATCACATGATCCCATACAAAAACCTAAGCCTTTCATACGTACTGGCAAGACTTCAATGAAGCAGTAGCTGTGTAACTGGCACTAGACACTGGCTTGCGGTGCTCTAGTACTGTCTGTCCTTTCAGTTGAATGAACATGCACAAATGTCAAAAAGAAAGAAAAATGAGGTCACTTTTAACAGTGATTATGTTGTCTCATACCCTTTGCACTGCACACCATGAAGTACATCTTATCATTTACCTTTCTCAGAAGAATATTCTTTCACATTTAAAATTTGCATTTAAAGAGCACATGGACCTTTGAAACATTCCTCCATGTCTGTTGACTGGAGTTTACATATTCTACACCTAATCCTGATCTCAGCAAAAAAAAAACCTGATCAGTAAAAGACAAAGTAAAACCCTATAACCCTATTCATACTCATGAGATAAGCCAGATAACAGCAGTGATTTTTGCTTCCTGTCACATGCATCTGTGTTAGCCTGCTGATGAAGTCAGGGGACGTAGCAAAGCAAGCTTTTAAATCTTGACTAAAAATGCCAAGTTCTGGTATTTGGTTAGAAGCTTACATGCTTCTGATATCTGCTTGAGCACCTTGTATGCCACAATTCCTTTTATGAAAAGTAAATCAGCTTTTAAAGTTGTGGAGAAAGTCTCTTGTCCAGATAGAGCTGGATCTCCTTAGGATGCCCTGAAAGTGTTCAACACTGCTGAACCTGGATGCCATTGCTCAGTTCAGTTGCAAGTAGTCTTTCCCTACGAACCAACATGACTGAAATACTAGTATATACATCTATACGGAACCCAAATGTAATTTAGTTAGTCTCTATAGCCTATAAGAACACAAGTGATGATTCAAAGTGCCATGTGATCGATGGATACCAAGACTGTGTGTCCAATTATTTTAAAGTGGCTGCTCATGTAATGCAATGCTGATTAGTTTGCATCATACTGAATGCTGCACTGTTAGAAGACATAATTAAACAGTGTATGGCTATTTTGGAATGGCTATTTTGCAGAGAGCTCTATTAAACTTTGATGCTCTGGATAGCCTAATAAACGTACTACAAACCGTCATGGCTCCTCCATGGGAGGTTCTGAGCAGTTTGTCTGGGACTGAAGTCAGTGCTTTATATTCCATTGGCTTTTGGTGTATGCCAGTAACTTTTAGTTTGAGCATCTACTCAGGAGTACAGTTGCTGATCCAGTTTCAACTGAAGTAATTTGAAATCTTTCCATCAACTTCAATAGGAGTTCAGTCAGACAAAAAATGAAGACCGGTAACAGACTATGTCAATATTCCATTCTTGAATTAATATTCTTTAGTTAGATGTGCTATCACTGTCTATATTTCCTCCCACCTGTAGACTGCTACCTTCTACTAGAAGATCCAGGCTCTGATACATAGTTTAATAGATTTGTTGTTTGAGGTAATTTGAAGGTATTTTATAGAAAAACTTTGAGATGTTGCTTAAGCTTTTATTTTTTATTAGTCATGCACTAATTCCTATAACCATCATGAAGTCCTTGTACTTCATATATTTTTCATAATTACAAATATTTCAGAAATTACAGCTATACAAACTAAACAAGCTATTACAATGTCTGCTATTAAAGAATGGCTTTTAAAAAGTGAATAGTGACCTGGTTTTGAAATTTGATTATCTCATTTCTTTAAGATGTTTACTGTAGAATAAAATTAGTTTGCTTCTTGTTCTTTAGACATTTGACAGTACTCAAATGTTGCCTTAGTTGTGCTGTACAAAAGTCAACAAGCTATTTCTGTGTGTATATCATCTCTGTTGTTATCATATATCAGAGTTTTATTATGATTTATGTTATTGCAATAAATAATTACATGAACAACCCCTGGATCTTTGTTTTAATGAATTACTAGAATTTTTGTGAATTGGCACTTCCTAATCTTGGTTCTAAAATACAGTTTTCTATCTAGACCAATATCACATCCCTGTGGTAATAAATCATGTGCAGAATGTATTCCTTTAAGGAGAAATATAATCCTTTTATATCCACCAGGAAATACACTCTCTGGGACAGGATTTGGAGTCTGGCCAAGCTGCACATAGTGCAGAGGGAATTGTTTGTTAGGGATGATAAGACACTCTTCTTAAAGCTTCTTAATGCATACATGTAGGGCACAGTTTAGAATGTCTGGATGTCTTGATGCAAAATTCTGTTTATTCAAATGTTCATCTCAAGAAAATAATTACCTCAAATTTAAATAGCTTTTCCTAAGCCCTAACAATATAACTAAAATCTTCTATTTTATTGGTGTTCACCTTGACACATATGCATATATATTTGCTTAACCTTGTCTTTAACCGACAGCTTTAAAAAGTTTATTTTTCAGCCAGCAAAATACTGAGTTTGGAAATGTCTATAGGGTAATAGAAAATGTATAGTGATAAGGAGCAATTTCACAGTTAACTGATCATGATGTTACAAGATGCAATTCACCCACCTAATCTTTCCTTACTCTTTCCCTTTCTTTTTTTTTTTTTATCAGTCTAATTAGTATTGCCTGGTAGTTTTATACAAACTAATGAACTGAAGAAATGAAAGACATGGCAGTGAAAGTGCCTGGCCCAGATTTCCAGCTGTGGTCAGGTACTCACTATACTCAAGAGAAAAAGAGAATGTACCCTTCTGAACTGAATCTAACACATCTCCAACACCTTATATGTCAGGTCTTGAGATGCAGAGCGATCATCTTCCATACTTGCAGGGAAATGTAAGGTAAAATGTTTTATTTCACTTTTGTGAAATAAAAAAAATTGCCTAGGACTATGCATGCTGACAGTTACCACAGTTCAGCTGATGAGAGGTTACTTGTTACACTACTCTAACATTATGCTTTGCATTCATCTTTATATATCTCAAATCTCAGGAAGAGCTGAACTGAATATTCATACGTCTGGATTCCTTTCCAGTGAAAAAAGCGTGTTTTCATTTCTGAAAGCAAAATGCTCAGTGCTTCGTGAAATTCTGAATGTGCCGGTTTCTTTCTTAACTTTAGGCCAGCAATATGGCATCTTTGAAAGTAAGACTTGGGGAAGGATGCCTCAGGAAAAGCCATGTAAAAGCCATGTAAAAAATTACTCCAATCAATTGAAAGGAGTTTCTCAAAATAATTTTTTAAGCTTTAGATTATGCCCTGATTCAAAAACATGGGTAAACATTACATGACTTTTCTTACAGGGAAAACAAGGCCAAGAAGGCATAGAGCAGGTCAGAACCTATTGACCTTCCTTTCCAGTCTCTGTATAGCTGAACTTTCTAGAAACTGTTCATCAGGTCCTTAATTTTTAAAATCAGCTTTGCATAGACCTTCATATGGTAATGTTATCAGTTCAACACAAAACTGCAACCCCAAACTTCTACCTGATTAGTTTTATAGCATGAAGAGTTCCTTGATAGAGCTGATTCTTGCTATTTTGATTCAAACCCGCAGAATCTTCTGGGTGGGTTTTAGCTGGTTTTATTGCTTTTAATTTCAAAGGTATACCAATCCTTCCACTATCTACTTTAGGAACACAAACTATTTATAAAGATATAATCCCCCCGTGACAAGAACCTTGCATTTTACGCAAAAATGGCCTGATCTTAACTACACACTACCATTAATGTTTTCTCTGTGCTCTGTGCTTATAATATGGCGAATGAAATGGAACTAATTGATTATGGTAAAGTGGATGGGTTTTAAAGCTCAAGAAAAAGTAAGTCAATGATACCAGCACTGTCTCAAAAGAGCTTTGCCTGATCTGTTGTGGTCTTGGGATGGAAAGACCCTTCAGAGCACATCCTGGGTGTAGATCTTCCTCTGATGAGCTCGCTGAAGTGGCTACCAAAATGCTCGTACCTTCCACACATTAAACAAAAAGGATCTGTTTTCAGTCCCCAAAGAGCTTTTTGAAACAATTTTATTCTTTAGTAGATTATTGCAAACTGTTTAATTTCATTCCCACTCAGTAAGAAGCCATGAAACAGCTGGACTGTTCTGCAGTTAACTCTCTGTATTACACTGTGCAGGTTGCATTAGTCAGGAATGTAAGTATTTTTTGAGACTTACTCTGTTCTCACTGATCTTATTTCTATTTGGACCATTGCATGGAAGAGCAGAATCTGCCTAGAACTTGCAAGATAAGGTGCATTTCAAGTTCTGACAGTTAGGTAACCTAGATGTCATTGTTTCTGTTTCATTATCCATGAAGAAGGTTAACTCAAATATGAATGGAGCTCACCTAAGATTTGAGTTGGGATTCATTTGTCCTAAAATAGGCACCTAGAAGTCATACAGGTCTGACCTCTCTACCTTAGGTTTCCATTTCAATCAATGGGAAGAAGCAGGCATCCACTGAGAAAGGCTCATTTTCCCTTAGCTAAGTGTCTAAAGCAGACAGAATGACTGGCCTGCTGGGGCTGCCTATTTGCATTTACTTGTTATGAAGGGTAACTATCTTAGACAACCGACCTGACTATGTGGTGAGCAGTCATGACAACTGAATGTTCATGACTCATGACATTTTAGATGCTGTAGGATAACTGAGGTGTCCATGTGGATATGACTGGTAAGGCACAGCATTTTAGCATATTGACCTTTTTAAGTTCCTTTAGTTTAAAAAGTATACTTTAATATTCCAGTGAGTTTTGAAGAGGGTCTGAAATGAGGTAAGAGCCTAGACTGATAAGCAGGTTTTGGAGGCCTGTTCAGAGTTAACAAGCTAATATGATGGATATGAGGAATCAGCTTGGCTAAATTTGGCTTAAGGAAGTAATCATGACTACAGAGTCACCACTCATTCCCCCTTGTCCTCAAGTTGTTGTCTTCTGTGTGAGTAAAGAAGATTGCTAAATTCATCTTAACGGCATTTGGAACAGAGGGAGATGGAGAATGTGTCAGAATGAAGGAAGCATTAGCATCCTTGATGCTGGTGAACCAGCAAGAGGGAGAATTACATGTAATAAGATTTCTTCTGAAGCTATGAACTCAAACCCATAAAATTTAACGCTGGAAGGTGATACAATATCTGTAAGTGAACAAGAGTAAAAAGAACTGCTGTGCAGTATCTTTCTGAGAAATGTTGCTTTTCCTACTCTTACCATTGTTAGCCATAGCACTTAGTCTGCTCACAGGTTCATGGTTTTATTCATGGACTTCATGTGGCATAGAACTATTCTATTTCCTGGGAAACTAATCCTGACTATCACAAACCAATCTAGTTAAGCAATTGCTGTTATTCAGGGGCAACTGAAATCAGAGTGAGGCTCAATAATCACAGCCTGAGCCTTCATGTTTGGTGTATATCAGATGAGAAATTAGTGCAAAAGGTCATCAAATAGGAATAATATTTTACATTTATGCTGCACAGCTATTAATGCAAACACAAGGTAGACAAACTTTTATTTATTTAGCAAACAGGAACAGACAGTTGGGACCAAATCTAGAAGAGGACTTAGCTGCATGCAGGTTACATAGCACAATGCTTCATGTGATAGAGCTTGTTCCTGGAAGTCAAGTCTGTGCTAGGTGCCTATTTGCCACGAGAGGAGATATTTTTACTTTTGGATGCAAAACCAAAATAACCTCTTGCTGCATATTCTGACATGGAGAAATGTTTGTGTATCAAGCATCAGTACAGTGCATATGTGACATTTAGGAAGTCTAAGTAATCTGAATTGTTCCAGGCAGTTCCAAACTTATTGCACGTTCCCGGAATGAACTGTAAATCTGACACCTCCAAAAAGCATTGGATTTAATGTGTTGTGCACTGTCCCAGAGTGTACTCCAACGTTTTCATCTGCTACACAGGTCCAGCACTCCCCACTGAGCACACACTCTGTCATTGCTGGAGGGCTGTACTGTTCCTGGAGACGAGAAGCAGCACAGCGCTGGACGTGTGGAACAATCAGTTTCTTGAGCCACTCATGGATGAGATTTCTGGGTTGCAAAAGAGGCCATGTCTGAGAAAACATTCATATATATTGTAGCCCTTCTAGAACTAGTTAGGAACTGTTGGGCTACTAAGAGTTCGTTCCAGAAATTCAAGGGTCAGAGAGAAAAGGCAGGAGAAAAGTCTTTTTTTCCTTGTCTAGTAACCAGGACATTTACCCGGGAAGGAAGTGTATGGAACGGGTATGAACTGTTTCAAGACATTCGAAGTAGGATTTTTTTTTCTCTGCCGAGATAGGCGTGCAGTTCCCAGGCAGATAACTGTCCTTTTTCATCTGACTGTATTTGTTCTCTTTCTTGTCTAATTATAGAAATCTTGATTTATTTTTCCCCAGACAATGTGGTAACTTCAACAAGAGGGGAAGAGGATTCCTGCCCTCAATCTAAGCTGTAAATGTCTTCTTAGGGCAGTGGTGGGTGAGACATTAAGGTTTAAAGTCCTCAAGTTGACGAGGGGGCAGAAACAGGCTCCTACTCCCTGTCAAATTTGTTCAGAAGATGCTGGAAGAAACCAGTGGCCAAGATAACAGGTAACACTTGAACACACCTCAAAAAAGGGAGTGCTTGGTAAAGAGCATCTCTCAGAGAAAGTTCCAAAGGCAGGCATGCTGTCATTTTGAACCCCTCACTGAGAAGACCAGAGAGCTGAAGGGCAGGTGGTTGGCTCAAGGCAGTCTCAAGACTGTCTTCCGCTTCTAAGCCCACTTCCATGCTTCCTCTCAGTGTGATCTTATGATCACAAGTCTCAGAGGAAACATTTTGCTTTCCCCTGTGCCCTTTCTCTGGCCTCCTCGACCATTACCCTGTCCAACCACACTCTTTCCTGCTCCCAAACTATGTCATTTACTACTGGTTAGTTAAAGGTGGCTCCTTACTGAAATTTTTTTACATCTTTCCTAAGCTTCCACCTCTGAATCTTTGATAGCAGGCTGGTGTCCAGCTGCTTAAAAGTTAGTCATTGGAACACCTAATTAGCAAGTGGTCAGACAGCTTCGTAGCATCTACTTATGGGTATCTATCGGTAATGAATGATGCGGCTAATGGCTCAGATGGGAATAATTCTACAGAGTACTGTTTGCAGAGCAGGCTGTTAGGAATCAAATAGAAAATATGTCTACAACTGGGTTGAGGTTTAAAGATTGTGAAGATTATGTGTGATCAAAATCCTGGTTTAGACAATTTAGCTCTCCTATGGTTATAGCCCTCAATGAAGGACTTAGTCTTATGGGATACACCCACCATGGACTAAATGTTGATAATGCAAATGCTTATGACTGCATGTAAGATGCTCCCAGCACATAACAGCTGGTTTATTTTCTTTCTATGGGCATTCAGGTACTTTAAAAACTTAGGTTCATTTGATTAAAAATGAATGGAGCTAGAGACAAAAATTAGTAGTGTTACTCTATGAAAAAGTCTTTCTGATCTTTTATACCTTGGAGTTCAATAAAACACCTAAAATAAATCAGCAAATCTGACCAATTTATAATTCATTTATCTATGGGATAGTGGTGCTAACTGCTTCATAGCTGATTTGGTTTCTTCCAAATCGATACATTTATCTCCCAGATAAAGTTTCCCTAGTATTCCCTAGACTCCATTTAAACTCAGTAGAGAGACACAGATACCTTGAAAGGTGATTCATTCCTTTCAAAAATAATTTTCCAAGATTTGTGAAATTAATATCTCTGTGGAGGTGTCATTTGCTCTTCATGACTATGGAGAAAATCTGGATAATTATCACAGGCTACACATTTAGCTTCTAGGTGACCAAAGTTACATGAAACTAAGCTTGCTATATGCCTTATTCCCATTTCCCTTCTTTAATCCTTTCCTTTTTCATTTCACCTCAAATGTTCTCCCTGAGCCTATTCTGCCTTCATCTTATATCTCATTAGATATAATGTATTCCATATGTTTTAAACCTATTTTAAATCAATAAGAAATCAGAAGCTTGCACAGTTAGCTTGAAGTCAATGAAATTGACTGTATGGGCCAATCTAAGCACAATCAACAGTATTTGTCAAGGAAGGGTCCTTACTTATTTGCTCAGCTCAAATTGTTGTTTAAGTTGATCAAGTTGCTCAAGCTAGCAACTGCAAATCAGCATTCTTTTCAGGACTGACTTTATACTTCAAACTGGTAATATTTACATGTCTCATTTGTCTCATGAAAATGCCTTTTTGTAAAAGATTGTCTTTCTCTGTTCCTTGAATGTGGAACAAAACCATGCAAACAAAAAGAAAAGAAAAAAAGAAAAAGTATAAATAAACCCCAGAGGTTGCAGGGTTCAGGCCAAGTGTGTTATCTAACAGACACTACAGTTCTTACATTAATCAGCCTTTTTCTGCATCTACAGCAGAAGGAAATTAAAAAAAGGGCAGAGCAATTTCCTGTATTTAGTCTGTTTGTATCTATAAAAAAGATTGTTCTTCTCGGTGTTAGAAAGATGTTGCTATGATGTTAGACTGTTAGGTCTGCATGTCTTTAAAATGACCTTTTGCTGTTAACGGTTAGCACAGTCATGAGGTTCCCCTCAGTCAGTTCAGTACAGACAGCAACTACCTAGCTCTTTTCTTTATCTTCTACTCACAATATAACATCCAGTCACTGAAGTTGAATACACGTCCTTGCATCTTGCAAGATATCACAGCAGGCTGTTGCTCGTTGCAGCTGTTAAAGACTCTTTTTGTTACATCATATACATGTGGTTCGTCCTTTACTAGTGTGTGGTGTAAGGGAATCTGTTTTGATCTCAGCCTGGCCATTAAACATCCTGACAGAAAATTGACAGTAGTATCTGTTGGATGCCCTGGAGTGGCTGGCTAGCAAAGAAGTGCTGTGGTCTTAGTTTTACTTAGAAGATGCTGTCATTTTTCATGTTCAGCCAAAATGCCATGTCAGTCCTCAAGGTGTGGATGATACAAGATGTTGAGCAAAGAACAGCTGTCTTGGATGGAGCCAGGAAATGCTAAGTAGTACTCAATCTTTGAAGAGGCAATTAATACCTTTCCATTACTATTAGAGTGCCAGTTATTTCCTGGTCACTGAAACTGCTTTGGCTTGTTCCCTAACATGTCTTTAATAAAGAAATATATAGCAAGAAGAAAATGAAAAAGACTCCTTCATGTTTTCCCCAGCCAGAAAAAAGAAGGGCCATACTATCACGGTCATGTAACCCATCCGTTTTTGAGCTACTTCCCCTCATTGTAATAAAGTTCAGACCAACCATGGGTACTGGAGAAACTTCAGATAGTGTTGAGTCTGAAACCTCAGACCCTTTGCTAACAAACAAAAATGTGATGAGAAAAACATTTTTTCATTATTGGATCCTAATTAAACATCAGAATAACACTCAATTTTTTGCATTTCAAAACCCTTGACAGGATGAGGCCAGACAATCTCAGATGATGTTTTCCCATGGTCTCAATTCTTGAAGAGCAGGGAAAAGTATAGGAAGAACCCATCAATAGATGTTTATTAATAAGGTTACCAGATGCCAGAAACAGGCCTTTTCAATTCTGTAATAAATAGGCATAGTGTAAAAAGTTCATAGATGCATAACTATGCTGAAAAAATCTGTTAAACCTAACATTTTTGCAGTATGCGTTTCAATACAAGTAGTTTCATGAAAACGAAAAATAAATACCCCTTTCAGTAGGAATTCATGCTACATTATATAGATCACAATGGAATTTGGTCTCACTTGTCAAAACAGTCAAGGAAGATAGTGAAAAAGGCTTATCAAAAATTAGGGGAACTCTATAAATGTGCAGACAGAGTCCCAGGAAAAGAGAAAAAGAGACACTGCCATAACAGCTGTCATGGGGAAACAGTGATTGATGTTTTATGTAATGGAACACAAACCTCATACTAAGTAATAAGCACTCAGTCATCATCCTACTAATTACTCAAACTTCATTATAAGGAACACCAGGGCCACAATTAAATATTGTATATTACCCCTCATTCTAATTACATAGTCTTTTTATTTGCATTGTAAAAGCAGCTCATTATTTAATTATTTTCATTTAATGTATTTAAAAACAGTATTTAAAACCTCATCCAAGACCCCAGGGATTTTAACAAATCATTAAAACAGCTATTCATGTGTACAGTAGCAGTGCTGTAGCCACAATGAGTTGGCAACCATTTCAACTTCATTTATAAAAATCAAACTTGGAAACCCAGTGGCTTAAAAGGTCCTCACTCTGACTGCCAGAGCTTTAATGGGGTTTCACAGATGTTAGCCAGCCTTAATTATATCCCTAAAATGTAAAAATATATCAGGAGCAAAGCCTGGCCTCTTCTCTCAAGAGTTTTCAGAAAAAGCATCTTCCTTGGAGAGCTCCACCGAGACACTTTGCAAATGCTATTCTGGTTGCTAAGGTTTCCTCTAGGGGAAGGCGGAGTACATGGATCTGAAAGGCCTCATTGGTGCAAATACAGGCCTAAGAATATTGCATTGTCTACCAAATGCAATGGATACTGATGGCACAGACAAGTGAGAGGGAGATGCAGCTGATTTTGCTATTGCTCATTCCTCTAAAGTGCTAGGAAATGCAGTGGTGTTTGTGGTGCCTAAGAGCACACCAAGGGCTTCCCATGCTGCTTATCCCACCCAAGAGAAGTAGATTCATAAAAGAGATCACAGAATCAAAGATAACCTCTATGGACTGAGGGGTCCAAGTGCCTAAAGCTAGAAGACAAAAATGTGATGGCCCATCAGCTTCTTTTTTGTTTCTGATGGAGCTGGAGATTCAGGGAAAACTGCTAATATGAACATGTGTTATTTGAGTGAAAAAGATATAGCAGGACTTCAATTCTGGAGAGCTTTTAGCAAATTTCATTGGAGTTGTAACTTGACAGCCAATGTTTTTTTCAGCTATCCCAAACACTGTGGTCTTCAGATAATGCAAGAAAACTATCTATCTTGACATTTAGTGATGGCAAGGATAAGCTAAAAGAAGTAGACTGTGTATTTAATCAAACAAAGGTTATTTAATGGTGTCATCTTTTTCAGACTACTTGCTTTCATTAGCTGTGACCATATGGAGCTCACAGATGGCAAATAAAACAGTGATGTCCTGTTCAAATAAGAAGGGGGTAAGAACAGTAAATACATTGCTGGCAAAATCAAGATGAATTATGCAATTTATATATATGATATATGCCAGAGAGGACTCAAAATGTCATGTAAAAGTTGAGTCTGAAATGGTTTGATGTGTGAAGATCAGGAGCTGTTAGATTGACATAGGAGAATAACTTTAGAGATTAATTTTTGGGAAGGGAGATGAACATATTCAAGATCCTTGAAATATGTAAGAATGAAGGCTTCTTTCCACTCATCAGCTTTGGTCCTTCCATGCTGAGTTTCCTGTTTTCTTCCTTCCCTGAGGGTACTGTCAGAATCACTTTCTCTGACCTTTCTCTTTCTCCTGTAAGGAAGGATTTTGCTCTGCCTTCGGTATTGCATCCTTGCTAGACAAGGACAATTTTTGTGAGTGGCATGATCCATTGTTTTGATCTAAACCCAGAGGTACATTAAGGAATTAAACACTATCTGTTGCACCAATTCTCCATGAGCTAATCAAAAGGAGTACAATTTGAGGACCATGAAGCCAAAGTACAATTCTTGCTGACTGAACTTGGATGGGTATTCCTCCTTGTCTCCAAAGTTTTACCAAAACCTGCTTATTAAGGTATATTGCTGGATATACTGGATATAAACTGAAGTTGCTGAATATGGTTATGGCAAACAAACACAAAATGTTAGGGTACTCTGGTAAAGTGGTGAAATACCAGAGTCAGTGAACAGTTTCAGCAGGGAACTTCCACCAATTAAAAGGTATTTCTCCTGTTTGCCATCTCCACATTGAGACCACTGATCTTTATTTCTTCCAATGCAAAGTCAATCAGGGGAGCTTGAGACATAATTATTTACAGGCACAGGTGGTTTAAATTCACCCATTTGATCTGGAAAAGAGCAGAGAAAATAGGACTCCATAACACAGGTACCAGATTGCCTGGGGAGGTGGCAGCAAACAGTGCTGCTTCTGCAAGAACCAGCTCCTACTGCCTTTAACCTAAAATGAGTATCTGAAAATCCAAACCATCTGACAATCAGAAGTCTCATTACACCAGCCACTGAGCTGAGTAAGCAATATAAACATCCTCTAAGTCAGGTAAACATCTAGCTGCTATATGGTGATGCTTTATACAAAAGAAAAAAGTTTACACACAGGCCTTATACAAAGAACATGGAATACTGAGGAACTGGTGCTGTTTCAGACCCCTGAGGGGATGCCAGGTATTTTGGGAAGCTGACAGAGATGAAGTTATTCTTGCTCAAAGAAGGTCAGCTGCATCTATTTTCCTCTTATAACTCAAGCATCTCCAGCTTAGCCCATGTGGGTCTAGATAGGAGTGTTGTTTCTTCCTTTAATTTTCACTGATGCTTGGATCGGCTCACTTTGTTTTATATTAAGAATTTTAAAAATTAAAAAGAAAAGCCTTCAAGAATGCTATTCATATCAATTTTACAATTGCATGACAATAATACTTGATCATTGTTCAGATTTTTTCCCAAATTCTGGGGTAAGCATGGAGGACTGAAAATCTTCACTGCAGTAAGGTAAGGATGCTGAGGTCTAACACATTAAAGGATGTACTCAGAAAGACAAACGAAAGGCTAGGGAACAATTCTGCATCTGCAGAAACAAGAAAATAAAAATTAATAACTGGTTTTGTGCTGACTTGTGTGCATTAATTCACTGTAGGATTGTGGGGTTTTTTTCTGTTTTACCTAGATAGCTGTCTTTTTGAAACAGGGATTGTATTCTTGTTTTCATTTCGTGCAGCACGGTGCACTCTAAAAATGCTTGGCTGATATGCCCATGGGCACTCTAACAATACATGCAATAACAGGAATGGTGCTTTCAACTATAGAATTAATTCTGAAAGGAATGTTGGGTGTCAAAATTAGTAAGACTAAGTATGAAAATTGTAGGAATGCAGATGTGCTATACTTAACTAAAGGTTACTAGTAATTTCTGCTTATTTTGTCTGACAAGTGGAAGATTTACATTTTCTAAGAAATGATTGAAAGCAAACAGGGCTTAGCCAAGGGGATCAAAATTGTAAGATGCCAAGAATGTTTCTTTTCAACATATCCCACTAATTCTTTTGAAGCTGGCATTATGCAAGACTTCCTTGGCATTCTTGAAGATATGCAGTGTTCCAATTAATTCTCCATTCGAAAGTGTGAGCATGCACAATGGTGGGGCACATTGACATCGTGCTCTTTGATACTCAAAAACTGTATACTGTCTGTATTAAGAAATATCAGCTAGAGGAAGAATATATGCAAAGATATGTGACATTTAGTGATTACATGCCAAATCCAGTATAGGATTGAGGTTGACTGGAGAAGAGAAGACTGGGTGGAGACCTCATAGCAGCCTTCCAGTATCTGAAGGGGGCCTATAAGGATGCTGAGGAGGGACTCTTCATTAGGGACTGTAGTGACAGGACAAGGGGTAACGGGTTAAAACTTTAACAGGGGAAGTTTAGATTGAATATAAGGAGGAAGTTCTTTACTGTAAGGGTAGTGAGGCACTGGAATGGGTTGCCCAGGGAAGCTGTGAGTGCTCCATTCCTGGTGGTATTCAAGGTCAGGTTGGACAGAGCCTTCAGTGACATGGTTTAGTGTAAGATGTCCCTGCCCATGGCAGGGGGGTTGGAACTAGATGATCTTAAGGTCCTTTCCAACCTTAACTATTCTATGATTCTATGACTGTAGATACAAAGTCTCCGAAGTGCCATTAACTGCTTTACTCTGAAGGTCTCTAAATGCCAGTAACTGTTCACTTCAAATCTGTAAACTGCCGAAGGTGTCCTTTCTTAATGTATGTAAAGATCTACCTGCTCCTAATAGTTAGATTCTTCATTCCTTGTAATCCCTCTTGGGGTCTAGAAGCTTCTCAGAGTCACACAATGTAGGTGTACCAGTGAATATACTGTCAGCCTGCATAGCATCCTGACATAAATATAACAACAGCTAATTTCTTGTAATTTCATGAGTATTCTATTACCCTAGTGGTACTAGAAGCTTCCCCAACACATGTGAAACATCACTTAAATTATCTTTTATGTTGACAAATCCAACCCTGAACTTCTTTCATTTGAAGAATGTGTCTAACCAACCAAGAAAAAGGTTATGTCATGACATCTACTTAACCTCTTACTGTTGTATACTGTTGTGTCAAAGTGCAGGAAAGAATATAGCATACGTGGAGGTAGAGAAACCAAGTGACAAAAAAAGTGTAGCCCAGTGATTACTTGTTTTGGCAGAACCTGTTTGTTCTAAGATGACTTCAGCTGGCATTATTAAAGGTAATAACTATCACATACCATCATGGTCACAATGACTGACACCAGCTTCAAGCTCCACATTGGTATGTTGCAGCCTAGGTCAGATGTTCAGACACTCAATGGCTTTGTAGTAGAAATACAGGATTCTAGCTTTTCCAGAAGTAATGTAAGTGGAAGGAATGCAGCATGGTGAATTTAGAGTTAGGTCACAGGCTTAAGACATCAAATTGGACCAAATTTCATACCAGTTAATACCTGATAATGCAGCCTACTGAAGGCTGCTGCTGATCCCTTCCACATTCCTTTGAGAAATCAAACTAGCTATTCACCAGCACTGGCAAACTTAAGCATCCATTAATTCCCCTTCAATGGTCTGAAATCCACCTGCCCTATGTGGATCAGTGCAGACACCTGAATTCCACCTCCAACCTATTTGCAATATAAATGGTCTCAAATGTGATAGATTAAGGATTTCAAGAAGTTTTATTCTTGAGTTCTTAAAGATTACTTTTGATATGATTTTTTTATTCTTTTTCCTGTTAATCTCATTTACAAGATAACCTCCAGTTTTCAACTTCATGTGCTACTCCACAAGTTGTCAAATGCTGTAAAATGAGGAGTATTTTTCCTACCTGGCTATGCAAAAAACGGTAAGGACTCATGTTTTAATGATAGCTGAAAGGTTTGCTAGCTGCCTTCTCCACTGTTCCCTTTTCTGCCCTTGTTAGCAGTGCACTGACAGTTAAAATTTTCTTGACTATGGATGATTGTTGGTTGTATGTCTAAATTTTGCTTTATGAATGCAGCTTTTGAATGGGCTGTGCAATATGCCCAAGTTACCTCCCAAAGAATGTGGTTGTTCAGTAATATAAACCAGCCATACTTGCAACTTCCATCTCCTGTCTCGTCTAACCTTCCTGTAAATCCATCTAGATTTTAGTCTGTCTGGTCTGCTTCTTAAATGCTGAAGTTTTGCCTCTAACTGCTTTAGAATTTAAATACTCCTTATAAAAAAGAGAATACATTTTTAACCACTGAAGGTCTTGCATCTTGTTGAAGGGGATAGATCTGCAGACCAGATCCTTATATCACAAGAAGTTAATTAATGAAACTAACTCAATATTAAGATTCAGCTCTGTTAAATGGTTTAAGTTAAAGTAATTTTGAAAATTAGACCCAGTCTTTAATCTTATGCTACTTACAGTCATAACTGCCAATGTATAGATGGATCTTGTTTCTAAATGCATGACTTATCATGATTAGCTTCCTAACTACTTTTCAATATTTTTATTATTAGATGTTTGTTAATTTTTTGAAATTATTCTTTATTTGAATTCTGCCTCATCTATTTGACTAAGAAATTTTGTAAGGAAATTAATGCAACAAAACAATAGTTTTGAAAGGCCACAGCGCTTCTTAACCATGAAAACAATCCCAGTTTCTTGTAACACCTGTAAATGTGTTTCACATGCAGACTCTGTAACACCAAAGAGCTATTGGTATTTTCCTTCTTTTCTAATAATACCTCTGTCAATGTAGTTCTGTTCAGATAAATTGTTTTATTGTCCCTTCCAAAACTCTTCAAACATTCCTTAAAATTAACTATTTTCAAGCATTCTTAGAGGAGTTAAGACTTTTGGGGAAATTTAGTGTGATAGTTCTCCTGTGGTAGTCAATTTCACAAGCACTTGTGGAACAAGCAAACAATCAAACAAGCAAACTCCAAAACAAAAAAATGAAAACAAAAAAAACCCAAACAAACCCCAAACAAAAACCCAACAATAAGAACAAGAAAAAAACCAAAACAAAACAAATCCCTTTTGTAATCCTTCAGAGCTCTGCTTTTATCTGTTAGTCTACATTATAGAATCATAGAATAGTTAGGACTGGAAAAGACATTAAGATCATCAAGTTCCAACCCTCCTGCCACAGGCAGGGACACCTCACAATAAACCACGGCACCCAAGGCCTCATCCAACCTGGCCTTGAACACCGCCAAGGATGGAGCATTCACAACTTCCCTAGGCAACCCATTCCAGTGCCTCACCACCCTCTCAGTAAAGAATTTCTTCCTTATATCCAATCTAAACTTCCCCTGTTAAAGTTTGAACCCGTTACCCCTTGTCCTCTCACTACAGTCCCTGATTAATAGTCCATCCCCAGCATCTTTGTAGGCCCCCTTCAGATATTGGAAGGCTGCTATGAGGTCTCCACCCAGTCTTCTCTTCTCCAGGCTGAACAGCCCCAACTTTCTCAGCCTGTCTTCATACGCGAGGTGCTCCAGTCCCCTGATCATCCTCGTGGCCCTCCTCTGGACTTGTTCCAACACTTCCATGTCCTTTTTAAGCAGAGGACACCAGAACTGCACACAATACTCCAAGTGAGGTCTCACGAGAACAGAGTAGAGGGGCAGGATCACCTCCTTCGACCTGCTGGTCACGCTCCTCTTGATGCAGTCCAGGATACAGTTGGCTTTCTGGGCTATGAGCGCACACTGAAGCCAGCTTATGTTCATTTCCTCATCAACCAACACCCCCAAGTCCTTCTCTGCAGGGCTGTTCCGAATCTCTTCTTTGCCCAACCTGTAGCCATGCCTGGATTGCTCTGACCCAGGTGTAGGACCTTGCACTTGGCATGGTTAAACTTCATAAGGTTGGCATCAGCCCACCTCACAAGAGTGTCAAGGTGTCCCTCTGGATGGCATCGCTTCCCTCCAGTGTATCAACCAAACCACACAGCTTGGTGTCATCGGCAAACTTCTGAGGGTGCATTCAATCCCACTGTCCATGTCACCGACAAAGATGTTGAACAAGACCGGTCCCAACACTGATCCCTGAGGGACACCACTCGTTACTGGTCTCCAGCCGGACGTTGAGCCATTGACCACAACTCTTTGCGTGCTGCCATCCAGCCAGTTCTTTATCCACCGAGTGGTCCACCCATCAAATTGATGTCCCTTCAATTTAGAGACAAGGATGTCATGTGGGACAGTGTCGAACGCTTTGCATAAGTCCAGGTAGATGACGTCAACTGCTCTGCCCCTGTCTATCAGTTCCATAGCTCCATCATAGAAGGCCATTATTTATTAATTTAAATGCACTCTCAAATACAAATAATACAACCATTTGGCTATTCTGTGGATGCTTATGTGTACACCTGTTGTAATTCACGGCTAAGTTGACTGACTCAAATAAATGGGTCTTAGGCAGGATTTCTTAGAAAAAAATCTTGACTTCTGCCTCTTTGCAAATTTCCTATCTCAGAAATCTCTCAGGCTGTGTGTTAACTTAGGCTCCTCCTTCTCTTATTTGAACTAGTAATTTACCTCAAAACAACCAGAGTGATCTGGAAACACTTTAATATATGAAAGAATATCCTCTCTGCAGGCTTCATCACCAACCATTGAAGTTGGTGGAGAAAACTCCCATTGATTTGAGTGGGAACTGGTTTGAAACCTTTAACCGGGTGTATACTTTAATCAGAACAAAAAGCTGTTCTGTGAGGTCTCTTGATTGAGCAGATATTATTGTCCTTAAATGGATAACCCTTGGCTAGTTTACTGTAATACTACTTCTTTTTTTCCTTAATTAAGCACAGCACAATGAAATAGAAATCAATCCTGATCAAGAGAGTTCACTGATGTCTGAGTTTTAATGAGACTTTTTTTTGAGTCAAAAGGCCACTGCAACTTTTCTAACAAAAGATTAAAGCCAAAGACTTCTTCCTGGAACTAGTTTTATAAAGATTTACTCTTCTTACTTTTGCATCACTACTACATGACTGCTGCCAATATAGTAATCAGAACTTTGGTTAATAAAGATAATAGGGTGCAATTCAACTTCCTGAAAATATTTCAAATCACCATGGAGGGTGAGGACTAGGTAGAAATCAGGGAACTAAATCAAAAGCAGTAATTGTGTAGAAATATTAAAAAAAACAACAATAATACTTGCACCTTCAAGTGAATCCATTACTACAAACCAGAGGGTGGTTGTAATAGTTCATCTCAGGCTTGAACAAAAATCAATGATTTCAGCTTCTGAATCCTTTCTAGCCTTTAAAATGATCTTTAGTGCATAGATTTTACAATACACCTGGAGAAAAAGTAGAAATAGCTTGTTCGGGGATTGGACTAGATGATCTTTTGAGGTCCCTTCCAATCTCTAACATACTGTGATACTGTGATACTGTGTTCTGCAAAGGTAACCACATTTTATGTTAACTTTGGAAAGATTTTCTGCAGGTGTGCTGCAAGATAGCTTGTGCGCCAGTGCTAACACATGAGGGAGGTGGAGATAATCTCTGTTGGTGGCCATAACTCTTTCTCTTCAGGAAGACGACATGACTCTCAGAGTTCCTGAGTCCAACATCTATCCAATTGTGAAGTAAACAATCTAACATTAAAGCATTGTATAGCACAGTGGGTGTCAGTGACAACACCCTCTCTTTTCATACTCTTTTTTGTGTGTGGTGTAGTTATCTTCACATTTTTTAATGAGGGAGCCAACTGAAAGGAAAAAGCCAGTGCATGAGCTGAGGAGCTTTTGGACAGTCACACATCATGTAAATGTTTAGTTCAGTGCAATGAGAGACACACCAGCTTCCTAGCCTAACATGCCTATCTGTCTCTGAGGTGCAAGGAAGTGCTGGGGTCCAGTTCCCTTAGGATGGGCGAAAAAAGACCAGAGAAGGATGGGTGAGAAAGTGATATACTGACAGGGTAGAAGGTCTGATACTTATGTGTGTCCTGATAGATGCCTTGAGGATGAAAACTTGCCTTTTCATTTCCCAAGGTCTGTAGCCCTAGTTTTCAGAAAGGAATCCTGCTCCTCAGAAATTAGCTAAGGAAAATGTCACTAAGTGTGTTTTATTTTTTCTTTGCAATGGTGCATGGGATTCTTCACAAAGGACTGACTTATTAAAAGAGTCTAAAAACCAGCGAAGCTAAGAAGAGTCACCTGGGGCAGTGTCCTTACACCTGAGGTAGTGTTTGCAAGTAGACAGATCAGCCAGCAGCTGCAGTGAGGAAAGGCCAGGCTGCTTAGGAAAACTTCACCAGAAAACCACTAGATATCATTGCAGCAGAAATCTTACCCTAAAAGGCTGCTCAGTTTGCCTTTCTCATGAGCCCTTAGTGCCTGGAAATATGTCCCTCACTGAATAACCACACCAAGAATACCCATGAACACTGAGGGACTTCTGCTGTCTAATTTTCTACAGGTCTTCATTGCCATACTCATCAAATGAAGTGTTTTAGTGTAAAGCTTCAGATACTCTTAGTTCATATGTACTGGCAGTTGCACTAGAGAAACGCAGTCAGTATGTTATTTTACTATTAGCTACTTATAACAGCACTTCTCCAACTTTATTGTCCAGCTCAATGCTTTAATTGAGGCATTTTAATGATTCCTCAGGTCATATGTATGCATTGTATGTGTGCAGTCCTTTGTGGGTTATGATGTACATAGATCTACTCTGTGAAATGAGGAATAAATTTAAACACCTACAATCCTCTTGCCCCAATTTTTTTTTTTACTGGTCCTGGTTATATCCCAAGAGTTGCACACAGATTTTGCCCAGTATAGATACCAGTAGGTGTTGTGCATTGCACAAACAGTTGCACTTGCACCAAATCTGCAGATGAGACTGCACTGTGCTAAAGCTATACTACTTTTCTCCAGAGTTAGGGAGATGCTGGTGAGCATATATCTGCATGAACATGTCCATGTAAACACAGTGGGAAGTTACCACATTTGAAATAGAAAATGGATTTAATGCCTTGGGTACATTTTGCATTTCCCCATGGGGTTTGTTTGGGCAGCAGGAGTGAGGGTGATGGGGAATATGTAGTTCTTTCCTTCAACTAGAGGCTCCATGGCTTCATCATGTTGGATAGCCTCTGTAAGACAAGTACATGTTTCTTGCTTGAGGCCAGACCCTGGCTTTTACTATGGCTGTTGCTTAGAAGTGGAAGGTGTTATAGTATATGAGTTAATAAGGAAGAAAAAAGGCAAATTAATAATGAAGTAGCTGAATTTTCACAGCACTTCTGCTCTGTTCCTCTCTCAGAGGATTAAAAAGATGGTACTGAGATGGTTTGTTAAAAAAAATCTGTTCAGCTCCTGACCTTCACTGCTGCTGAACAGTTTTCTTCTGCCATAACCATCTTCCTCATTTGCAGAGAGATAAATAAAAAATGTGTGCACTAAGTTATAAAGCAGGGTGAATTGTTTGAAGGAGACACGTGCACTTTGTGATACTTACAGCTGACCTTAGCGCATATGATACAGGACAAATGTAGCTGCAGGGAAGCTTACAGCTAGTCCTGCCTTAGTCACTGTCAGCACGAGTCGTGTTGGAATGCCTTCCAAGGCACTGTTTATCTTGAAATAGCTTCACATTTTACAGCTACTTTGAATTTTCCTTTTTTCATTTTATACTTTGGTTGAATTTCCAAAGCGTAGCACTATATTAAAAGGATTTTCTGCATGCTTTCTTCCCCCCCCTCCATCAGCTATTCTCTTTTCCTGTTGCTGCGGTACAAGTATATACTAGCTTTAAAAAGCTAACAGCTGGCTCAGCCAAGCTCTGATCTTTTCCATTATTGCAATGTTTAAAGTGACTATCAGCCATAGCAGAATGGTAGGGGAGGAGGTTGGTTTATGGGCCTTTTGTGCAGCTCAAGATAATAAATTCAAAACTTGTAGATAGCAGCTCCCATACAGGATTACACAAATAATAAAGCAGCCTGGGAATTCTAAATGAATAGTCAAACAGTTCAAAACATGTATGTGAAGACAAATATCTGATGAAACTTCAGCCTTTGCCACATTTCTTTTCTGTAGAAATAGCATAGAACGGTTAAGGTGGAAAGGACCTTAAAGATCACCTAGTTCTAACCTTCTGCCACAGGCAGGACACTTTCTACTAGACCAGGTTGCTCCAAGCTCCATCCAACCTGGTCTTGAACACTTCCAAGAATGGGGCAGCCATAACTTCTCTGGGCAACCTCTTCTAGTGTCTCACCACCCCCATAATAAAGAGCTTGTTCCTAATCTGCATCTAAATCTACCCTCTTTCAGTTTAATTAATTCCCTCTTGTCCTACATGCCCTTGTAAAAAGTCCCTCTCCAGCTTTCTTGTAGGCCCCTTAAGGTATTGGAAGCTTTCTCTTCTCCAGGCTGAGCAACCCCAATTCTCTCATCCTGGCATTCTCAGTAGAGGTGATCCAGCCCTCTGGTCATCTTTATGGCCCTCCTCTTGACTCATTCAAGAAGGTCTATGTCCCTCTTGTGTTGGGGACCCCAGAACTGGACACAATACTGCAGGTGGGGTCTTATGAGAGTGAAGCAGAGGGGGAGAATCACTCCTTTTGGTGCAGTCCAGAACTCCATTGGCTTTCTGGGATGCAAGTGCACACTGCCAGCTCATGGTGAGCTTCTTGTCAATCAACACACCCAAGTCCTTCTCCTGAGGGCTTTTAATATAAATTTTGTAATCATTTCCAAATCACAATTACCAGGAATAAATGTTCTATTTGACATGAAAAGGGATGTTACACTTATAAAACCACCTACATACACTTTTGCTAAATTTACAATATTTAAACTTTATAAATTGCATCTTTTCCATAGCCTGTTTCCTTCATCTTTCCTAATGTCCTAATTACTTCCTAGTCTATCACTGAAGTCCATCACAGTCATTTTTTTTGTCTGTAGAAATAGTATTTTTTTTCTGAATTAACTATAAAGACAATTACAGAATCACAGAATCCCAAGGGTTGGAAGGGACCTCAAAAGATCATCTAGTTCAACCCCCCTGCAAGAGCAGGGTAACCTAGAGTACATCACACAGGAACTTGTCCAGCCGGGCCTTGAATATCTCCAATGTAGGAGACTCCACAACCCCCCTGGGCAACCTGTTCCAGTGCTCTGTCACTGTCATCGTAAAGAAGTTTTTCCTGATGTTCACATGGAACCTCTTATGCTCCAGTTTACACCCATTACCCCTTGTCCTATCATTGGACATCACTGAGAAAAACCTAGCTCCATCATCCTGACACTCACCCTTTACATATTTGTAAACATTGATGGGGTCACCCCTAAGTCTCCTCTTCTCCAAGCTATAGAGACTCAGCTCCCTCAGCCTCTCTCATAAGGGAGATGCTCCACTCCCTTAATCATCTTAGTTGCCCTGCGCTGGACTCTCTCCAGCAGGTCCCTGTCACAGTATCACAGTATCACAGTATGTTAGATATTGGAAGGGACCTCAAAAGATCATCTAGTCCAATCCCCCTGCCAGAGCAGGAACACCTAAATAAGGTTACATAGGAATGTGTCCAGGCGGGTTTTGAATGTCTCCAGAGAAGGAGACTCCACAACCTCCCTGGGCAGCCTGTTCCAGTGTTCTGTCACCCTCACTGAGAAGAAGTTTCTTCTCAAGTTTAAGTGGAACCTCTTGTGTTCCAGTTTGTACCCATTACCCCTTGTCCTATCATTGTTTGCCACTGAGAAGAGCCTGGCTCCATCCTCATGACACTCCCCCTTTATATATTTATATACACTAATAAGGTCCCCCCGCAGTCTCCTCTTCTCCAAACTATTGAGACCCAGCTCCCTCAGCCTTTCCTCATAAGGGAGATGCTCCACTCCCTTAATCATCTTTGTCGCCCTGCGCTGGACTCTCTCCAGCAGGTCCCTGTCCTTCTTGAACTGAGGGGCCCAGAACTGGACACAATATTCCAGATGCGGTCTCACCAGGGCAGAGTAGAGGGGAAGGAGGACCTCTCTCGACCTACTGACCACCCCCCTTCTAATACACCCTAGGATGCCATTGGCCTTCTTGGCCACAAGGGCACAGTGTTGGCTCATGGTCATCCTGCCATCCACTAGGACCCCCAGGTCCCTCTCCCCTACACTACTCTCTAACAGGTCGTTCCCCAACCTATATTGGAACCTGGGGTTGTTCCTGCCCAGATGCAGGACTCTACACTTTCCCTTGTTATATTTCATCAACTTTCTCCCTGCCCAACTCTCCAGCCTGTCCAGGTCTCGCTGGATGGCAGCACAGCCTTCTGGCGTGTCAGCCACTCCTCCCAGCTTAGTGTCATCAGCAAACTTGCTGACAGTACACTCAATTCCCTCATCTAAATCATTGATGAATATATTAAATAATACTGGTCCCAGTACTGACCCTTGAGGCACTCCACTAGATACAGGCCTCCAACTAGACTCCGCCCCATAGACTACAACTCTCTGGCTTCTGTCCTTCAGCCAGTTCGCAGTCCACCTCACTACCTGATCATCCAGGCCACACTTCCTCAATTTAGCTATGAGGATGCTGTGAGAGACTGTGTCAAATGCTTTGCTGAAGTCAAGGTAGACCACGTCCACCGCTCTGCCATCATCCATCCACAATGTTATTTCCTCATAAAAGGCTATGAGGTTGGTCAAGCATGACTTCCCCTTGGTAAAGCCATGTTGACTGCCCCTCATAACCCTCTTATCCTTGACATGCCTTAAGATGGCATCAAGGATAAGGTGTTCCATCACTTTCCCAGGGATGGAGGTGAGGCTGACCGGTCTATAGTTACCCGGGTCCTCCTTCTTGCCCTTTTTGAAGACTGGAGTGACATTTGCTTTCCTCCAGTCCTCAGGCACCTCTCCCGTTTCCCAAGACTTGGTAAAGATGATGGAGAGTGGTCTAGCAATGACTTCCGCCAGTTCCCTCAGCACCCGCGGGTGCATCCCATCTGGACCCATGGATTTATGGATGTCCAGATTGCTCAACTGGTCCCTAACCCATTCCTCGTCGACTAAGGCAAACTGCTCCCTTGACCTGACTTCATCTGAGGTCTCAGGAGTACAGGGCTCTTCAGGACTGCCTCCGGCAGAGTAGACAGAGACAAAGAAGGCATTCAATAACTCTGCCATCTCTGTATCTTCTGTCACCAGGGCACCCATCCCGTTCACCAGTGGGCCAACCTTGCCTCTGGTGTTAGTTTTATCAGCTATGTATTTGAAAAAGCTCTTTCTGTTGTCCTTGACCCCTCTGGCCAGATTTAATTCTAAGGAGGCCTTAGCCATCCTAGCTGCCTTCCTACATCCTCTAGCAGCAGCCTTATATTCCTCCCGAGTGGCCAGCCCCTCCTTCCATGACCTGTAAACTCTCCTCTTCCACTTGAGCATACCCAGCAGTTCCTTATTTAGCCACGCAGGTCTCCTGGCCCTCTTCCTTGACTTCCTACGTGTTGGGATGCTCTGCTCTTGAGCTTGGAATAAGCAATTCTTGAATGTCAACCAACTATCTTGGGCCCCTTTACCTTCAAGCAGCCTTGCCCATGGGATTTCCCCTAGCAATTGCTTGAAAAGGCCAAAGTTTGCCCTGCTAAAGTCCAGGGTTGCAATTCTACTTGCTATTGTACTGGTCCTACCACACAAGATCCTGAATTCCACCATCTCGTGGTCGCTGCAACCAAGGCAGCCCTCAACCTTTACTGCTTCGACCAGCCCCTCCTTGTTAGTGAGGATGAGATCCAGCAGCGCTCCTCTCCTGGTTGGCTGATCCACCATTTGGATGAGGAAGTTATCATCCATACACTGGAGGAACCTCTTGGACTGTGGCTGGGTTGCTGAGTAGTCCTTCCAGCAAACATCAGGGAAGTTAAAATCCCCCACGACGACCACGTCCTGTGACTGTGAGGCCGCTCTCAGCTGCCTGTAGAAGGCCTCGTCAACTTCCTCACCCTGATCTGGTGGCCTGTAACAGACACCCACAACAGTATCGCCCCCGCCAGCCTGCCCCTTAATTCTCACCCGCAGACTCTCAACTCGCTCGTCCCCTGTCCCTGGACAGAACTCAGTACATTGCAGCTGCTCTCGCACATAAAGAGCAACCCCACCACCCCGCCTGGCTGGCCTGTCTTTCCTGAAAAGGACATAGCCCTCCATGACTATATTCCAGTCATGTGAGCTGTCCCACCACGTCTCTGTAATTGCCACCAGATCATAATCTCCTGACTTAACACAGGTCTCCAACTCCTCCTGCTTATTTCCCATGCTGCACACATTGGTGTATAGGCATTTCAAGGAGGGAGCTGAGCTCACCAATTTCACCCTAGGATTATAGGAGGCCTCCCAGTCTTCATCAATCCTAGAGTGCTGCCCCACTGGAGAAAGCCCAGTTACAACCCCATCCCCCTTCGAATCTAGTTTAAAGCTCTCCAAATGAGCCCTGATAATTCATGCCCCAGCATCCTTTTGCCTCTGTGAGTTAAACCTTTCCCACGTGCCATCATCCGGACTGGAGCCTTATAAAACCAGCTGTTATCAAAGAACCCAAAGCCCTGCCTAAAGCACCAGTCTCGTAGCCAATTATTTACAGACTGAATTTTCCCATTCAGTCCCACATCATCACCGGAAGATGGAAGAAGCGAGGAGAAGATCACTTGAGCCCCAGACTCTTTCACCATCCGCCCCAAGGCCCTGTAGTCTTTCTTCATCCCCCTCAGACTGCGGGAAGCAGCTTCCCCCCCACCTGTCTGGAAGACCAGCAGCGGGTAGTAGTCTGTCGGGTGCACCAGGCTGGGGAGCGCCTTGGTGATATCCCTGATCCGGGCTCCAGGCAGACTACACACTTCCCTATGATGAGGGTCAACTCTGCATATCGGGCCCTCTGTTCCTCTCAGAAGGGAATCGCCTACAACAATGATTTTTCTTTCTTTCTTGTCAGAGGCAGTCTTGAGGTGCGAAGTCGACCGCCTTTTCCTATGTGACCTTGTAGTCTGGCCTTGCACCACATCCTCACCTACCTCTCCATCAAAATCCAGGGCCTCAAACCTATTACTGAGGGGCACCTGGGGAAGCAGGGCAGGAAGGGAGGAAGGTTGCCCACGGTTCCAAACTGGAACTCGCTTCCAGCCCTCATCGTCTTTTTGGTCCCTTACCTCTGCGCGACAGCTACAGAGCAGGGGCTGTCTCGGGTCATCCCCCTCTGTCTGAGAGGACAGGGGGTCCATCCCCTTGTGGGGGGTATCTCCCTGGAACCGTTCCGGCTGGCATGCCAGGGAGTTACTCCACCAGTCGATCTCCCTTTCACGGTCCCTGATGGTCCTCAGCGTCTCGACCTCCTCCTTAAGTTCTGCCACCAATCTAAGCAGATCTTCTACCTGCTCACACCTCACACAGGTGGAATGCTGGCCTCCCTTCCTCGGCAGCAGCAGGCTCTGGCACTCCCTGCAGCCAGAGACCTGAACAGCCACGGTTTGGGGCAGGGTCTCTGTCTGAGTTGCTACAGTCTCCTTACTGCAAGCTCTCCTTCTGGAGGCGACCATATTGGTCAGCAGTCTGGGACACCAGCAACAGGGTCCACAACACAACCTGCTTGTTCCTCCCTGCGCCTGGTGGGCAGCGACCGGTCGCTGCCCTCCCAAAGGCTCTTTCAAGGCAAGGGGCAGGGGTGCGGTCGCCGTTACCGCGGGAACGCCCCCTGCCACGTCAGCCGCTCTCTCGCAAGGGCTGCTGGGGCTTCGGGGATCGGGAGATGTCGGGAATCGCGATGTCTCTGCGCTGTCCCCTCTGCTTTTCCTAATCTCTTCTGTCCTTCTTGAACTGAGGGGCCCAGAACTGGACACAATATTCCAGATGCGGCCTCACCAAGGCAGAGTAGAGGGGTTGGAGAACCTCTCTTGACCTACTGACCCCACCCTTTCTAATGCACCCTAGGATGCCATTGGCCTTCTTGGCCACAAGGGCACAGTGCTGGCTCACGGTCATCCTCCTATTCACCATTTCCCTTCACTACTTTCCAGCAGTGAAATTCACTATAAACAAACTGGTGCTTACATGCTTAATATTACACTTGGACTTCATGTGGACCTGTCTACAAATGGGTTCTCTCAGATATGTGTGGTTATGGTACATAACCACATCTGTACTATATGTATGTATCTGTAACCAACATGAAACTGTGTTTCACAGACATCTGCACAATAGCAATGTGCATTGCACAATAGTAAAGGAAAGATCCCCAAGGCATATGTGTACAAAAAAAGCCATCTTCTTTTCTAGAATGAACTTTATTTGGGATGTTCTCAGTGCTAGCATTTGCTTTATTCAGGTGTAAACCAACTGGAATCTTTCCGAATATCTAGACAATGTTTCAGGGATCACCAAGTCTGTGTTTAATAATGTAAATTTAATTTTAGTGTTTCAAACACCAAATCTGAGATGCTGCCTTGACATCATGCACAGCACTGAATTAATACAAGTTCACTCTGCCGGTTCAAGCTCCTTTTAAAATTTTGAAGGAGTAACTTTATCCCTTCATAAGTTCTGCTGGGTCAGGTATCTGTCTTTATACAGCTGACACAGACCCAGCTGAACACTGTACAGTGTGTTCTGGCTAATAAAAAGGAAATGTAGCTGTGTCCTCACACCTAGATATTGTATTTGTACTGCAAGTTGTTCTAAAGCAAACTGATCTGCTATTAACAGACAAGAAACAAAGGACATGTTTAGAAGCTACATTAAAAATGCAAAATTTTCTCAGAAGCCTGGAGATGGGGCCAAAATGTGGAAGTGTTTTAGAAACTAAGAAGCCTCTTGTTTCACCCTGAGGACTATGTGCCTTACACTGGTGTTTAAGCACTCTGTGGTATAGTGCCCAGCTGTTGCCCCAGGCTGCACTGAAGCCAGCTCTGGCCACAGCTCTGGGAGCACTACAATAGGATGGGGAATCCAAAAAAGTGGGGTACATAAAAGCTTTTTAGTGAATAGAAAAGAAACAGGATAAAACTAAGAATATCCTTCCACAATTAAAAACTAAGGCAAAACGAAGGATTACTTGGGTGAGTGTCAAAATTCAGTTGTATTATTGGGCTGTAAAGAGTTAAATATTTTAGTCTAGACATAAATAGCATAATAAACAAATCTTCTCAAATTGAATACTTTTACCACTTCAGACGTCTTGGAATTAGTTATTTTGTTACCCCTCTAAGCACTTTTCCAGCTAATCCTTCTTACACCAAACTGACTGTGATCTTCTCCATTATCTAAATAAAATGGACACCTGGTTGAATCCTGAAGTGCATCTTTGATGGCTTTTTCATCAGCTCACAAAGATGTATGCTACTTTTCCCTGCTGTGGGGACAGTGACTGGATGATGCCAGTGTGGGAGGATGTTGATATTGACCCATATTTGAGCAGTTGTGCTGCTAGCTAAAGGCTGAATCCAAGCAGTCTCAAAGAGAATCAAATGTACCAGAGTAAATCAGTGAAATTCTCATGTCTGAGGTACATCTGAAATGGAAGTGCATTGATTCATGGTAATGCTAGCACACATTTTAATCAACAGAATGTACAAATGATTTAGATGTGTGTGTGTTTATATGTATACATATAGGAGTTGGACTCAACGATATTTATGGCTCCCTTCCAACTTGAGATATTCTATGTTCCTATATTAAATATTTCTCATTATATGCTCCCCAGTATTATCAACTTCAATGAAACGGGTTGTTTTATTGTATTATGGACTGGGTATGCTCTTCTAGAGTTTTAGGTGAAATTTCTTTTGTACTTAAACAACAGCCTGGTTTCTTAAAATTTTGCCGTGAGTTCAGTTTATGTTACTTAGTTAATACTGTTGCTAGGGAGCACCAGTAACAGTTTTGAAGTATGATTTGCTTAAATATGTTTAAAAGGTTTTGCAGCAAGCTTGGAACAGTTTGAATTACATTCAGGATGTTTCAAGTATGGTAGTTTAATGTACTTGCACTTACAGACTTTTTTGAATAAAATCCAAGAATGCCTTGGAATATTCCCTACTTTTTTTTTTCCCACTGAAAAATCTATAAAACTTAAAAATGGTGGGAGATGTGATCGTGACGATGACATGTCACCATTTCTTGATTCCTCACTATTGTCTGTCTGTCCTTTCAACAGTAAATCATTATTCCTTTTTCAGTCTTTTGCCTCCTTCTGCTTGGCCCAGACTGATTTTACTTCCACATTTAAAGTCCTTCCATTTATATCCGGAGGGAAAAATAATCCCTAAAGGAAACCTTCCCTTCTTTCTGTACAAAACTTAGCTTCACTGGCTTTATACATAGAATTCTTTATATAGAATTTTTTTTTATTATTTTTTATTGTCAGAGTTGCGCATTAAAGGTATTTTAGGAAAAGAAAAAGTCCGTACTATCTATTTCCAAATGGAATTCAGAAGTAAGGTGTCAGAAGCATTTTTGAAGGTTTCTAACATTAGTTTTTCAATAATAGCCTGTATTTCTGTAGATTGTAGGGAGAAAAAAAAAAGAAAAACACAACCCAAAAAAACCCAGCCCCAAACAGTGGCTAATTATCAAAGGTAAAGTTAAAAGTTACTGGGAAAAACAATGTATATAAGCCCTATGACTCATATCTGATACTTTATGCTAGCAAAGCTTGATGCTTTTCCATGAGAAATGAATAATCTGAAGTTTCAGAAGTAACAAGAATCTCCTTGCTCAAAATATCATAATAGAAGTCTTTTACCTTGGAGTTATCTGTGAGACCTAACATGAGGATGTTAGGATCAGGTGAATCTTTTCCCTGTAAGTCTTTCAGTGTAGGTAACAAAACAAAACAAAACAAAACAAACCCAAAAAATCCAAACCCACAGCAAAAAAGCAGTCTTCAATTCTCTTTCAAGACCTTTAAAGGATCTTGAAGTCATCACAGGTGAAAAAATAGCCTGACTGTGGAAAGATCCATTTCATACTGCATTTATGTTGTTTCCCATAAACGAAGTTCTGCAAGCAACACGTTAAATATTTCATGATAGCAGATGCAAGATGTGGTATACAGCCAGTTTTATCCTCTGTAATCTGAGAGGAAAAAGGTCCACTGTGTTTTTACCTAGGGCAGAGAGAGAACATGCAATGATTATAATGCTTACAGAGCTTCCATATCTTGCATTACAATCCAACTTAAATGAAATTGCTCTATGTTTTGTCTACCAAACATAAAATTAATTAAGCTGCATGGGTTTAAAAAAAGTAAGAAACAGCCCCCGGGTTGAGATCTTCTCATGCATTTTGAGGACATTGGGATGGATCTGATTTTACAGAAATAACAACTTTATTGATTGTGAAACTAGGCACTCTTTTGCCTTCAATGTCTTCATCTCTGTATAATAACAAAATTCATTCTACCTGCCAGTGAAGGAGGAAAAATGTATCAAAACCAGCCAAAGTGAAGAAACTTGCTCTTCTTTTTCCTGCTGCTAATGCCTTACAGCTATCTCTTTTAACTGAATGAGGGCTTTAGCTCCATAGCAGTTTCTTTACATTTTTTTGGCATGTATATTATAGTTTTCAGCATTTACCATTTCACTTTGCTTTCTTTTTTTTCATATTCAACGTATTTTGCTGTTGTTATTCTGTAGTTACCTTAATTCCAGATACTGAGACTGATATCCTAGTCCTAATTTCTGAGTAGAGTCTATGTCTTTTTTTTTCATCTTCAGGATCCCTAGAACAATCTCTGTTGTCTATCACTTACTACCCATGGCACCCTCCAAGACTTGTTTCTGTAGTTAGCGGAATGGAGGGGGCTTATTTCCTATAGTGTGTACTATACATTGCTCTAACCATGGTAGTATATCTATAAGGTAATATATATATCTCTAACAAGGCATAATACGTGTGTGATAGGTGGCTGATGAGGCTGTTACTCCATTAAGACTGCCAACAACAAGATAGAAGTTCTACCAGTATAAAGCAATTGGGATATTTCACCTAGCTTGAGCTGCTATAGATTTTTCACTGACATCCAGAAGGTTGGCAGCTTTATTTTGAGAGCTATTTACAGTCCCCAGAGTGTAAAAGAGATTATTTTATTGTATACTTTGATATTGTTTTGTTATTATACACTCCCTGAAATTACTTTTCGGTTATGACATACTGAAGAGTAATAAGAATCTAAGTATCATTTTTATATTGCATTTTTCTCATTATTTTAGTATAACCAATTTGTTCTCATATAAATACCAGATTAATAATAATAAGAATATTATGTTTCACAGTATTATATTCCTCTGTGTATGAAAACACCCTATGCTGTCCCAGTTTGATATAATTCAGGCTCTCTGACCTTTGTTGTCCGATGATTCTCCAGAGCTGTATCAGATAACATCATTTTTTTTTTCCTTAAATCTCTCTCATTATCCACTTTCAGTAATTTTTGCCAGTTGGTGAGGCTTAAGCCCTCTGTGACAGAGGCTACATCCCTCCTGTGCCAGCTGGGCATTCAGCAAGCTGAATGAGGTGGACAGGATGTTCACTGCTTGCTGGGTGTGCTGGGGGCAGGGCAAAAGCCTTCCTTCTCTATGGCATGTGCCTTTACAGTGGCCTGTGCCTGTTTCTATGCCAGGGGGTGACTTTTTCAGCTGCTTTTGTAGGTATTATCAGTATTATTTAATGAGGCATGAATAATGACTTAGCTGCTATGACTAGCAGCACATGCAGAAGAGAAAATACTGAGCACTGTCCTGGAGAAATTGGCTGCTCATGGCCTGGGTAGAAAGATTCTTAGCTGGTTGGAAACTGGCTGGACGGCAGAACCCAAAAGAGTGGTGGTAAATAGCATCACATCCAGATGGTGACCGGTCACTAGTGATGTCCCTCAGAGCTTGGTATTAGAGCCAGTGTTGTTTAATATCTTCATTGACGATTTGGATGAGGAGATTGAGTGCATCCTCAGTGAATTTGAGGACGATACCAAGTTGAGTGGGAGTGTTGATCTGCTGGAGGGTAGGTAGGCTCTGAAAGATCCCTCTGGATCTGGACAGGCTGGATCAGGTGAGCTGTGGTCAATGGTATGAGGCGAAGTGCCGGGTCTTGCACTTGGGCCACAACAACCCCAAGTAACTCTCCAGGTTTGGGGAAGAGTGGCTGGAAAGCTGCTCAGCTGAAAGGTGCCTAGGGGTGCTGGCTGACAGCTGAACATGAGTCAGCTTGTGCCCAAGCAGCAAACAAGGCCAACGGCATCCTGGCCTGTATCAGAAATAGTGTGGCCAGCAGGGCCAGGGAAGTGATTGTCCCCCTGTACGCAGCATTGGTGAGACCACACCTTGAATCCTGTGTTCAGTTCTGGGCCCCTCACTATAACAAAGACATTGAGGTGCTGGATCGGGTGCAGAAAAGGGCAACAAAGCCGGCGAACGGTCTGGAGAGCAAAGTCTTATAAGGAATGGCTGAAGGACCTGGGGTGGTTTAGTCTGGAGAAGAGAAGGCTCAAGGGAAGGGGTCTTATCGTTCTCTACAACTACCTGAAAGAAGATTCTCTCAAGTAACTCTTCTCTCGAGTAACAAGCAACAGCACAAGAGGTAATGGCCTCAAGCTGTGCCAGGGGAGGTTTAGATTGGACATTAGGAAAAATTTATTTATAGAGAGGGTGATCAGGCGTTGGAACAGGCTGCCCAGGGAAGTGGTGGAATCACCTCCCTGGAAGTGTTCAAAAATCTTGTAGATGAGGCCCCCAGTGATATGGTTTAGTGGTGGTCTTGGCAGTCCTGGGTAACGGTTGGACTTGATGATCTTAAAGGTCTTTTCCAACCTAGCTGGTTCTATGATTCTACGAAGATGAAGATACCTTCTATTACATAATGGTGAAAAATACCTTGCCTGGATTTCCTGCCACATCTTACAAAAGACAGTAAAGATGCTTCACACATTCCTTCTTAAGGTCATTTTCAGTTGCTTATTCCTGTGACAATATCTAGCTGTTAAGGCCGATTTACTTATGCACTGTCTTTCACTCAATTCTGAAATGTCAACAAAGGCAGATTAGACTTTGTAGTAAAACTGAAAATCTTGATTTCTCTGTCTTGTTTTCAACCTATTAACTGACAGTTTCATTTGGTGTTGAGTGGTTCTGTTATTGTGAGGAACAGTGAATAATACTACCTTATTCAACATTTCTGCATAATTTAAAAATGCATATTTAAAACTGTTACATTATATTGATAGGTTCATGTTATGTTCCTTTGGCATTTTTGATATTATGTTCTGCCTCAGTCTTCTCTTTTTCACTTTGGATGGTCCTAGTCTATTTTGTTTGACATACACTTCAGTCATGTGGTCATCCAATTTTCCTTTATTTTGAATTTTTCTAGTTCTATTACAATAGGGATTACCACTTGTATATTTATACATATTTTTACATAGATTTATGCAAAATTTCAAAGAGCAATTCTCAAAGACTTCAAGTCATTGGAGTCATTGATGCTAACCAGCATCTGTCAGCCTAAAAATGTCTGAATAGAGCTACTTTTTCCCTGTGTTTGTTACTTTGCACTAATGCCATAGAAGTCAGGACACAAGCGTGGCAGGACAGCAGCTGTGAACCTGGGTAGTGACTCCAGACTTTACCAAATTTGCCTTGAAAGCAGAGGTAATGGTTCAGGGACTGGAAAAATCAGAAACACAGAAGACCACATCTCTTCAGGCATCACATTTCTCTCAGCAGACATCCTAGCAGGGTTGGACCAGGATCATAGGAACACAACCCTGTGAAAAGGCCTGAAAACACTCAGCTAACCTGCATGGTGGCTGACATCCATTGTGTGGCACTGGATAAGGGTTGCTCTCAGAGTAGAAAGATAGGGTGGTCTGCACTCTGCACAGAGACATCCTAATTAAGAAGGACAATTAAAGGACAGGTAAGGACAACTAAAAGGCAGGTACAAAATAGAGGGGTGAGTGGGTTTAGGAGTCCTACAGAGTGGACACGGGAAACCCATGCTTGTTATCTGCAGACAGAAATCCAACCATGTCAGGCAGAATAAGATACATTTTTTACATTAGCCCCTGGGGTCTTCTGGCAACAACTTACGTGGACTTTGGAACATGAGCCAGCTCCAAAGTCATGTGCATGCAGGTTAACTTGTTCATAGGTCCGTAGAAAGTGCTTAAGTGCCTCAGTGGGCTCCAGCTACATAGGCGTGATTGAAAGTGGCACGCTGATTTTGTTGTGGGAACACAAAGTGCTCTCATTCCTGAAAAATACAGATATAGGAAATGTAGCAGGAATGAATGATTGAAATTATTTTATGTCCTTTGAACACAACCTCAAAGGTATGAGCTTGCCTACTCCGTTTCATGTATGCTGCATGGTTTTATATAAACTTTGGACTATGTCTCTATCATAGACTTGATTGCTCTGTCTAATGTTTCTGTGGGAACACCAAGATTCACTGGAAAGATGGGTGATTTCCAACTTGAATAGTCATATGAGCCCATAGGCACAACAAGCTGCACATCTTGGCTGTGGACTCCCCTCTCATACTGGGAAGGCATTATGTCTACAGCCAGCAATGGCATCTGTCATACTGCATCCTATGCTGAGTGTAGATTAAACTGGCTAGGGTTATCTTCATAACAGTGCTGGTAATGGATAGACTTGATCTTCCAAAGTAGTTATCAAAGATTCTTACTTACATCTGTTTCCACTTAATATCCTCCATCCACCCTTCATCTTACTGTGACAGCAACCTCCATTGCCAGGAAGAATAACAATATTTAATATAAAAAAGAAATCAGCTCTTCAGAGCTCATGACAGTGTCTCCATGCACAGAAAGGGTTTTCAGTCATTTGCAGTTAACGTCATGTTTCCAGCCTGATACAATTCTATCACAGTGTGCTTCTAACCTAGAGGTGTTGCAGGGTGCATGCATCCTGCCAGCAGCCCTACAAAAAAACAGTGTTCCAGCTGGATTCTGTGTACTGGGTTCACATGGCAAGGTTTGGGGGATTAGAGCAGAGGGCTACAGGTATGGCTTCTGTGAGAAGCTGCGATAAGCTTCCCCTATAACCAATAAAGCCGATGTCAGCAGTCTCCAAGACAGACTCACCACTGGCCAAGGCCAAGCCCATCAGCAACAGTGGTAGCACCTCTGAGATAACATGTTTAAGAAGTTGGGAGGAAACCCTGTGCAACAGCAATTGCAGCCATAGAGAGGAGTGAGAATATGTGAGCGCAACAACTCTGCAGAGCCCTAGGTGAGTGAAGAAGGAAGGGAAGCAATGCTCCAGGTGCCAGAGCAGAGATTCCCCTGCAGCTAATGATGCAGACTATAGTGAGGCAGGCTGTGCCCCTGCAGCACATGGTGGAGCAGATCTCCACCTGCAGCCCATGGAGGCCCCTACATCAGAGAAGGGGGATGCCCGAAGGAGGCTGTGACCCCAGGGGAAGCCTGCACTGGAGCAGGTTTGCTGCAGGACTTGTGACCCCGCAGGAAACCCACACTAGAGCAGTCTGTTTCTGAAGGACTGCACCCATGGAAGGGACACACACTGGAGCAGTCTATTCCTGGAGGACTGCACCCATTGAAGGGACCCACGCTGGAGCAGTCTGTTCCTGAAGGACTGCACCCATGGAAGGGACCCACACTGGATCAGTCTGTTCCTGATGGGCTGGATCAGTCTGTTCCTGATGGGCTGCACCCACAGAAGGCACCCACGCTGGAGCAGTTCATGAAGAGCTGCAGCCTGTGGGAAGGAGCCAGGCTGGAGAAGTCCATGGAAGACTGTTCTGCTGTGGGAGGGACCCAACACTGGAGGAGGGGAAGAGCGTGAGGAGTCCTTCCATGGGGAGGAAGGAGCAGCAAAGACAATGTGTAATGAAATGACCCCATGTTCCTGAGCCTCTGTGGAGTGAGGACATAGAGAAAATTTGGAGTAAAGTGAAGAAAGGAGGGTTGGGGGGGGAAGGTGTTTTAAGATTTGGGTTGATTTCTCATTATGGTACTTTGATTTGATTAGTAATAAATTAAACTAGTTTTCCGAAGTTGAGTGTGTTTTGCCTATCACAGTAATTGGTGAGTGATCTCTTCCTGTTCTTATCTCAACCCACAAGCCTCTTAGTCCCTATGCATTTCACTCTTTGTTTCTACTGCATTTCATGGTTAGAAAAATATCCACAGGAATACCAAACTCCTTCACTGCTGACAGAGGGCAGCACACTTCACATGGGCAACAGGGAAGACAGTAATTAAGCTGGAGGTTGGATGTGACTGGGTTAGTACCAATGTGCTATTACGGCTGCAGTGTGAACACAACTGGGTTTTTGACCAGCTGGTAAAATCTCAGCACCCACCTACAACAACAATGGTAATGCAGATAGAGTGACTTTCATGGGAACTGAATCAGACTCTTGCTTTGTGTAAGCATAAACTGAAGCTTTTAAAAATAGTAACAGACAACATTTTAAGAACACAACTAATGGAGTGGAACAGTTAACAGAAATACTATAAGTGGTAGGAGAATACATTAAGACACTTAGTTTTGCTTGAAATGAAACCATGTCTTTGCGTATGTGTGTATAATTAAATATGTGTACAAGCTTGCTGAAAGACTGGACACTGACACTGAAATCTATCCATATATTATATTTTCAGGTGCAATTTAGTACAACTGAGCCACAGTGCAGAATTTCATGGACTCCATTAGCCTGTCAGCAAGGGATCAGAAAGTCGTCTGTGTAAATTGCCGTAAGTCAGTGGCGGTCAGGCCTCAAGAATGTAACTGAGATTTAAATACTGTCTGTGATGATAGTGTCCATAGTTTTGTGTAGGCTGTCTGCAGGGGAAGAGAAGTCAGGCTAAAAGGAGATTTTTTGTTATTTTTTTCATGAACAACATAATCATTCTTCAAGCCTCATGTTTACTAGGAGGCAGATCAAAAAGAAGCAAATGGTTAAAAGCACAAAATGTGACTCACTAAGGTTAGAAGGCAATAGAGGCTTACTTTGTTAAAAAGCCCCTGAAAAATAAAAGCAAATTGAAGCACACCTCATTAGGCAATGACTGAGATAATGCTATATAGCATCCTCTCAGCTCTTGCTTTTTGTTCAAGTCTTCTGTGTGCTTCATCCTGAAGGCAGAAGAAGCAGCTTTCATTCACCCGTCCTTCACTGTGTGGGACTGTCAAATGACAGCCCTTGAAAGTAATCATTATCATGACATAACAAAAGAGGTTTTTTTTAAAAAAAAGGAAAGCAGCCATTTATAGTTTATTCAAGTTGATATTTCTGCTGTTTTCATTTAAGTGTTGCCTCCTCTATGGCAAATATAAAAATTCTTGAATTAAGAAGTACTTTATCGTGCAAGCTTTACACTAAGCAATATTGGTTTTGAACTGAACTCTTTCCCCACTTGCTGGAAAACTGAAATCATTTGGTGTAAATGTCTAGGATGAAAAAGCACAGCTTGTATCCATTCAACAATTCTGATTATCTAACAGCCACATTTAATAAATCTACCCTTTATTTTATGGCAGGCTTGATTTTCAAAAAAATGTTTTTAAGTTCAGTTTGAATTCAGGCAATGGAAACTGCCTTGTTCTATTAGAGTAAAAGTTAGGGGGGTTGCTTGGAAGAAGTTTTATATCAAGTTTTTTTAGAAAAGTAAAAACTCTGTACTTTTCGTACTGAGGAATGACAACTGTAGATCTCTGATCCTTTCTAACATTTATTATCTTCTTATATGCAATATTTGCTTTAAGCCTTAAGACTTTAGGTCTTACAAAATGTTTCCTGGAAAATCCTAGTTTGGAGTACAGGTATGTTAGACCATTTGGACAAATTTTTGATACTCACTTGAATTACTCAGTGGGTAGAATAAATTGCTATTTAACGTAAGAAAGAGGATAAGAATTTATCCCCCACTGGAGATTTTTCGACGTATATCCCAATCCACAGTTGGGCTTCCCAAGGTTGTTACTGTAACCAAAGCCTCAGTTTTTCAATTCATATTCAGTAAAGCTCTTGACCATACATTAGGTTTTAAATGCTCGCTTAACAGCTGCTAACACGAACGGAAACTAAATGTACGTTTAAGTACTTTCCTAGAGAGGGTTGTACCTAATCACTTATTTTGAATTTTGCAGGACAAAGACTCAAATCATAGTAACTGGCATAAATTTTACTTATAGTCCTTTCAGCAGCTTAATCTGATTTCAGTTATTTTACCCACTCTAAGTGTAAGTACATGCATGTTGATAATAAAATATTACAGTACATCCAGTGTGGAGAATGATGATACAGCCCTCAAATTCCCATGACCCCAACACCACATGCCCGATTTAGATCCCTTTAAATCACCTGACCTTTTGGCAAAATTTATTTATTTGCATACAAGCCCTTCTAAGCCAGGTGTATGACTTGGCAGGTGCCTTTTATCACACAGAACTCCATCTAACACAGTTCTGCAAGTCCATTTTTCTTGAAGACTGTTCCAGGGCAATGTTGATCATGCCTTCAGAAGGAGATCAGTGCACCAAATACACTCTGTCCTCTTCATGTGCCTAATGCGTGCAGCGGCTGCACCAGCCCCCTTGGGAGATGCCTCACTGATAACCAGGCGGGGCTACTCAGAGCCTCCACTACCTAAAGAAGTACTTTATCTCTCTTGTCTTTGATTAAGCTCAACAGTGGGCAAACTTTTTTGCTTTGGCAAATTTATAAACTTCAGAATCTGAGTTTAACACTTCTCTGTGCCTCCTCTATGTGTTTTTTTTCGCTCGTATATATGGCTGTACTGGACTACTAAAGCTAAGCTTCTGCACAGCTTCTGAAAATCATATTTGTCTATCTGGATGGTTTTCTGAGGAAAATCACAGTCCTTAGAGAATCTAACAAAAGTTATGATCCTGGTATGCTGGTATGATTGCTAACTTAACAATCTTGTTCTTACATTTTACTGCTTAAGGAAAGTTATCATAAGGGACAGATCTTTTATTTCTATACGGAAAATCTCACCTTTGAAGAGAAAATTAAATTTAGATTCACTTTTCTCTTTACCTGCACTGTAAGTACTGGATTAATTTCTAAACACATTTATCTTCCTCTTACTTTGCCATAAAAATATTTCAATTCACATGTAATTCTTTCTTATGATTAATTTCAGCTTTGCTGAAAAATATTATCTTTATCAATAGTGATATTTTTTTTTAAGCAAATTTTTTAATTCTGCACCTGTTGTGGAGGTGGATAAAGATTTAATTCTGGATAGGTGAAGAGGGAGTCATGTTAATTTAATATGTTTAATTTACATGAAGATGACGTAGGACCTCAGATTACCATGTGCTTGACAAAGATCAAAAAGAGTGTCTTCTGCTTCAAATACTTCATAGTTTAAGCTAAGAGTATGTGTGGTCACCTCCTGTCATGCCCAACAGACAACTGGACGCTGGGGCAGTTCTTTAGTTTCCTGTCCCAGGAGAAGAGTATTAGCAGTAAACAGTTTCAAGCTCACCAAGGATTAAAAACAGGGATTAAAAACATTACAGAGTAAATTAAGCCCTCCAGATCTTTATATTTTCCTACCTAATGTTAGTCTTAAATTTGAATTAACAGAATATAATGGAATTTCACACAAACAAGGCATCTGTGTAACAGCATCTATGTTCCTAAGAAACCCCTATGTGTCCTGCTATGTGTTACACGAACTATATCTCTGTGTTAACTTTGTCAAATAGTTCCACAGATTTATTTATTCATTAATTCATTCTTTCCTCTGTTGTCTTTAAAGAGATAATTCCCTGTGTGACAAGTATTGACAGACTGAGAGGCAGAAAGACTGGGGTCTTCCCTTTGCCCCTGTAAGAGGTATGATGCAATGAGTAGATGAGTTTGCACTACTAAGCCTTTGTGCCTCATGTCAGATTATGAAATTAAGTACTCGAGGTGAGAGGGTCTGTTTCCACTTAAGTAGATGTATTTCCATTGATTTCATATCATCAGCCACTCTTGCATTTTGATTCTGAGAACACCAGCACTAACTCTGATTAGATGAGACGTCAGTTGAGATGTGGACAGCAATCTTCAGGAAGCCAACTCAGTATTATTCATTTTATGAAGGCAATTGAACTCAAATAGAGATTTCAAGGCATTTTGAGATAAGCTGAATTTGAACTAGTGAGTAGGAAATCAAAACCAGACTGAAAAGCTCTGCCAAGGACATTATCTGTCAGGGAGAAGTGAGGGTTGATCGCTGAGCAGGGGAAGGGGAGCTGGGAGCTGAGATTCACAGCAAGGCAGCACTGCCTCGTGCTGTCACCATTCAGGGCTGTCCCATGGCACCCAAGCTAGAAGTGTAGAGCAGGCTTGTGACAGCAACCATTATCAGACACAAATTAACATTCATCTAGCAAATCCACAGTGATGAGGCAAGTCCAAGGTGATGCTAGAAAGACAATGCAGAGGTTCACAATCAGAGTCAAGATCAGGAATGCACAATATGGGGCACAGTTATGGCTGCAAAGCAGCTGAAGTGCTGCTGAAGGAGGGACCAAGCACAAGAGCTTCAGCTCCAAAGCATCTCCCAAGAGAAGAAGAGAGAGCCCTCTCTGAGGTTTTTCCAGCCCATGCTGCATAGCACTCATTGGTGACCTGGTCTTGAGCACAGCCTTCTAAACTCTAGAGGAGGAAGAATATGCTCCAGACCCTGAACACTCACGTCATCGTGTGGCCCAGTGCTGCAGGATACCAAACAAATTAACTGGGAGAGGTCCTGAGCTGCTGAATTCAAATTAACATCCTGGCTCAGTACTGGCTCTATGTGGGGCAAGAACTGAACTGGGTGCACTTCAGTCCCTTTTGTTCATACCTGGGCTCTTGAGAAATCGGCATCATCACAATGCTTGCAGGCAAACCTTGGTGCTCTGCTAATGAGATGACTAGATATAAGCCAGGGTTGTTTCTTTTTTTTTTTTTCAGTAAATCTTATATTCCACAAAAAATAAAAGGAGGCAAAAAAAAAAAAAGAAAATAGCAGTGCTGGTACAGCTGCAATCATTTGACAAATTCGCAGTGTATTTGCTAAGTTCTGGTCACAGTGAAAATGGCAATAATGGCTAGGAATGTCAAAACAGTTAATTCTTATGTTTTCTAAAATATCTTTGCATGCACTTCCAAAATCCCTTCATGTCCAACACTAAATAGAAGCCAAGACACAGTATGCTGGCTTGGCAATGTTGTCAAGGTAAAAATTATCTCTTTCTATTCATTGAAAAGGAATTCGGAGAGTCTGATGAGAGCGGATGGAAATCCTTTCTTTTACAATATCCTAGCTACCATGTTTGAAAGTATTCTGAGTTATTCTCAGACATATTGAAATGTGTGCTGAACCAATGACAACGTGCATCCTTGTAATGGAGAGAGTGGCAGAGTGGGATATGTGGATTCTGTGCACATATGGCCAGGGTGTAAGAACAGGCACTTGTGCCATGTTCATCTGCTCACTCTCTGGCTCTGTTTTGTGCTCCAATCAGCTCTCCAGCATATTTTGATATAGTGGGAAATACCATAGGCAGTATGCGTATGGGCTCGCTGGTGCCACTTGGCCTTGTAGTTACACAGTGGTCCATATCCTCCTTTGTTTCTGAGGATGGATGTTGTCAGGAGAAACAGTGAGATGTTCTGACATCTCATCTTTCCCATGTTTCCATACTCATTCTGGCTTTTTGTGTCCCTGCTCACCTCACAAGAGTGCTTTTAGAAGGCTTGCACTGCTTAGCTGTGTGCACTCTTTGGCTGTTCCTCCAAAGAGTGCCTATGGAGGCAGATGTCCTTTCAATTCATTTTATAGCTCCTCCAGGGAATGTATGTTCTCTTATTCTCTCACTAAGGGTGAGTATTTAAACACTCCTAGCCAAGGACAGCATCAGTAGGATGGTTTTCAGACACCCCAAAGCGGAATACACTGAGCAGTCCAGCTGGGAACTGTGATAGGCAAGCAGGCTTATTAACATTAAGAATGAACTACTCAGACACCTTCTCCTTCTCCCCCACTCCCTTTTACTCTAGTCCTTCTGTCTCTTTTTTTCTCCGTCAAACATCTGAGAGTGAATTATTTTACTCTAAATTTCATACTTTTGATTTTCTTGGTTTTACTTTGGTGAGGAGATTTTTTCAATATTTCAGTTTGTCAGTCATATGGGAAATGCAGTTATTCTTATATCCTTAATCCTTATGGCTTTGTTGCACATACAGGATTTGTGAAAGCACGAGGCAGTCAGGAGACAAAAAATGCACAGTGTAAAGTATCCAGTACATTTTACATCTACTGTTCTTTTGGAAGCAAAGTTTGCCAGGCCAGTGGATGAAATTTAGTTCAATTTACTAAACCTGTTTCTCCTTAGATAATGAAATTCCCAGGTCAGAGGGAAGAAGAAACATTCTCAGAACACCGGATCTGAAATAGGAGATTGTAGAAGTAAAGCATTTTGTAGAATATGTACTCGAAGTCTAGAAGGCCAGAAGAAGCCATTAAGATCTCATATTCTGACCTTTCATGTAGTTTGGGCAAAGTTGAATTCAGTGCAGGGTTTAACAGTTAAAAATTTGTAGGTTGTCTGTGAGTCAGAGAATTTTGTCCTTGTTTTCTTCCCTACATAGATTCTCATAAACTGATTATCCATCCTTGAACCTTTCTTTCGTAAGCAAAATTGAATGCATTATAAAGCAGAGATTCCTACCCTTCATAGAATCATAGAATAATTAGGGTTGGAAAGGACCTTAAGATCATCTAGTTCCAACCCCCCTGCCATAGGAAGGGACACCCCACACTAAACCATGCCACCCAAGGCCTCATCCAACCTGGCCTTGAACACCGCCAAGAATGGAGCATTCACAACCTCCCTGGGAAACCCATTCCAGTGCCTCACCACCCTCTCAGTAAAGAATTTCTTCCTTATATCCAATCTAAACTTCCCCTGTTTAAGTTTGAACCCGTTACCCCTTGTCCTGTCACTACGGTCCCTGATGAATAGTCCCTCCCCAGCATCCTTGTAGGCCCCCTTCAGATACTGGAAGGCTGCTATGAGGTCTCCACACAGCCTTCTCTTCTCCAGGCTGAACAGCCCCAACTTTCTCAGCCAGTCTTTGTCATGGTTCGTCCCTGAACTCTAATTTTTCAAAAGCTTCAGGCCATGTAGAATAGGAAGCAGATTCCCACCACATCTGGAAACATAATTTTCTATCCACATATTGGAAATTTCCTTTGCTTATGTATCCTGGGATATTTTTAGTCCTTTGGACAGTGTCAAACTAGGTTTTTTATATTAAGATTGTCCAGTGTGATCCCCAAACTCTTTTCAGACTGCTGTCTATGTTACAGCACCCCCCAACCTGTATGTATAATCTGCATTTTGTATTCTTGAATGAGTTTGTATTTATCCCCCCTGCTTTGTATTTCGCCTGAACACTGCTTAACACCATTCTCTTCATCAGTGACAGAGCCTGTTCACTCTTCCCCGTCCTTAACCCTGTGATCTGCAAATCTTACCTGCATGACGTTATGTTTCTTTCCAGCTCACTGAGAGTAGTGTTAACACACCTCAGAATGAAACCCTGCTGCCTGGAGGGATCCCAAGAAGCACACACACTCAAAAATTATTAATTTATAGTTATCTTTTGAGATCTATCAGCTCACTAGTTTTTAATCCATTTACCATGTGATTTTTTTCTGTTGTTTTAGTTTCTTAATAAAAAAGTATAACATCAAGTCAAATACTTTCTTCTCTGCTGATGTTAGATCAATGCTGTTCTCTTTACTAACCAGCCTTCCCTATTATAAAAAAGATATTAATTTAGCTGAACAAGCTCTAGTTTTCATGAAACCAGTGGTCAGGCATTAATAAAATCAACTTCCCTTAGCAGTGCAGTGAGGACACTCAATAGCAGAGGGAACATCTTAATCTCTCTACCCATTTTCAGCCACTTGAAGAAGTTGACAGAGGGAGAGAGAAAGAACTTACCTCTCTGGCTAGAAGAGAGCAGAGAGTTTGCCCCGTGTTAGTGGAAACAGCTTCCTGCATCCCTGAATCCCTGCTTTCTAATAGGCAATTCCTGAATTGCTGCTTTCCAGTCCTTGGTTTTTCCATGAAAGATAGATAGTAGATCTGTCTGTCTTGTCACAACCTTTCTGACTTATTCCTGCCTTCACTACTTTTAAAGCAGCCAACACCGTGGGAGTCTCTGATATATAGTTAGTGATAAGATAAAGATACAAGCCCTATGCCTAGGCACCTCAGGTTCCTCCTGTCCTCCCTTTCTCATCACAAGCACATGAATGCTGCTAGATCTGCTGATGGCAGCAAAGATGCCTTTGTCAGTGATACGCACTGTCAACCTAAATGCTTGAGGTACAGAATTAAAGGAAGAGGATTAAGCTATTATCAAGAACCCAGAATGTGATCTGTAGAATTAATACATCTGCTTCAGTAGGTAGAATGAAGAACATTTTGCCTGTGTAGAGACTGTGAGATAATCATAATTTAAATATGCAACCCAGGCGCCTTAAGCAGCATGAGTCACAGACTGTGAAGAAGCAGAACTTTTCTTGACCTTGAGGACTGCAAAATTCAGGTCTGGATGGTTAATCAATCTTCATTAAAAGCTTGTTCTTGTATCTTGCTGTGCATCCTGGTTCAAAACCTGAAGTGTGTAAGGACCAGTTTAAATGTGAGCACTTGAATAGTGTCAGTGGTGTCCCTGGGACTTTATCTGTCATCCGTGCATGTGTGGTCTGCTGGAGCAGAGGGAAAATGTTCAGCTTCTTGTAAGATCGAGTGCTATGACAGTGCATGGTTCCCAGTGAATTGTAAGTTTAATTGCTTTGCAAAATATTTCTCTTCCTGTACCAATTTCAGGACAGTTATTGATTTTACATGTTTCAAAAGCTTTTCCTACTGCAATTATGAAGGTACTTTCTTGTTCATCTGAACATAACGTGAAATAGATATCTGCCAGAACAAGCATAAGTAGATATAAGAGATCTTCATTACCTTGTCAATTAATTCCCATGTATTATTATGTGAAAAGTGTATTCTGTTATAAATATCTTACAATACTTGCTAGTATTTGATTGGCCACATAATATTTTTTTGGTTAAAAACTTGATAGTACATGCAGGCACACTGCATTCTCTTTGTCTCTTGTCTACAAGTTCCTTAGAGAACGAACACACTCTGCTCGTGTCTTTTCCCTCGGTAATCTCTTCCTTTTGAGATCTCCAGCACTGTAATCCCTTTCTTTCTACATTCTATGGATTAATTCTTCTTTTCCAGCATGACAGACTTCAAATAACTTAATGACTATATTATAAATAGCTTATATTATAAACTGCCTATATTGTAGGTAATAATATATAGTCCTCAGTGAACACCAAGAATGTAAATCAGAATTACTCTTGCTGTTTATAATATCAGAAAAAAACATAATTGAATTACAGTCTTATGTTCAGCCACGGACCATGAAATTAGTGGGTAATAGCAATGTATTGAAACTCATACTCTTTAAAAAGGATCAGGAATAGAAATTATCAGAAAAGTGTTTTTATAAAACTGCCCTTCACATGCAGCCTGAGTCATTGCTGCATCACGTAGAAGAGAAACAGGTGAAAAGTCAAATCTGCATTTTAACTGGTTATCAGCTAGTGTAAAGACTTTCCATTTGTTTTTCAAACAGTAAATAAAATCACAAAAAAACTAATGGATAATGTCCTATTAAACTTTTTCATTTTTTTATAGTGACTTTTATGTGCATGTTACTGCTATGTCATTTTGACAGAAAGTACCTGCAGAGGGGTGAGAACTAAATCAGATTAGTTCAGAGGGTGTAAAACTCAGATAATGAGTGACCTCCAGGCCTCCAGACTTACATAAGGACAACCTTGCACAGGAACATCTTCCTCATTGAGTCTTGCACCACCCTGAGCCCTTGCAGGGTCAGCCACAGCTCTGCTTCACTGCACAGCAGCCTGACTGCCGGGATGGAGCTGTGAGGTGCCCACCAATGCAAAAGCCGTAAGTCCAGAGGGGTGGGAGGCTAGGGCCAACCCCTAGCCAGCAGTCATGTGTGAGGTGCATGCAGCATATGAGTCAGCACTCACTCATGAAACACTGTGTGCATTTTATATTCCAGTCCTGTCTATTAAAGCAGAAAATCATGAGATCTTGGTCTGAGAGGAGCAGAACTTTGGTCACTGTCCTCCACTTTGATTTCAGCTGCACAGCACCATACTAATGAAGACAGCCCTCCACTGATGGTGGTGAAGAAGTGACTCCTTGCTGGGATTAGGCACCAGCCTGTCAGACACCAGGTTGAGCATCTAAGATGAGGCCACTCTAACTTCAGTTTCAGCCTTGCTTTATTCCTAGAAGTATTCCTTAGTAATGCCCTATTAGTCATATGAATAAGAAGAAACTGACTGGGATCTCTACGCAGCCTGCTTGTCCTTGATTAACAGGTCCCACTAGAATCCAGAAGGGTTTTATTACTCTCCCTCATCCTTTTGAACTTGGTTCATTTTCTTAATTTTGCATTGGCCTAATTTACAGTACCTGAGGCCATTGCCATTCTTTCTGTACACGTAGCAGGCAGTATCTAGTAAGTTGCTATGAAAACCCTTCTTCTTTTTATCTCTGGAACCTCTGTTGGTAACTTTAAACAAGCACTATTCATCCCTAGAGCAGGTCTGATCTCTCTGTTGTATTGGGTTTTTTAGGGTTTTTTCTTTTGTAGGTCACTGTTACTCCAAAGTTTAATTTTGTAGCTATTATTTTTCATAGAATCATAGAATAGTTTAGGTTGAAAAGGATCTTAAGATGATTTGGTTCCAACCCCCCTGCCATGGGCAGGAACACCTCACACTAAACCATGTCACCCAAGGCTCTGTCCAATCTGGCCTTGAACACTGCCAGGGATGGAGCATTCACTTCTTTGAGCAACCTGTTCCAGTGCCTCACCACCCTCACAGTAAAGAACTTCTTCCTTATATCCAATCTAAACTTCCCCTGTTTAAGTTTGAACCCGTTACCCCTTGTCCTGTCACTACAGTCCCTGATGAATAGTCCCTCCCCAGCATCCTTGTAGGCCCCCTTCAGATACTGGAAGGCTGCTATGAGATCTCCACGCAGCCTTCTCTTCTGCAGGCTGAACAGCCCCAACTTTCCCAGCCTGTCTTTATACAGGAGGTGCTCCAGCCCCTTGATCATCCTCGTGGCCTTCTGGACTTGCTCCAACAGTTCCACGTCCTTAGGTTGAGGACACCAGAACTGCACATAGTAGTACTCCAAGTGAGGTCTCACAAGAGCGGAGTAGAGGGGCAGGATCACCTGGTCCATTAATCAGACATTATCATACAGGTATGATTCATGCACTTGGAGTAAAGTGGTATTTTCTCTGTTCTTTCAAAGTACAGATAAATAACAAGAAAAAAAATCTATAGATTTACTAGGGTAAATCAAGGTTTTACGCATAAACTCATAATAACACTGAAGTAAATACCAAAGCAAACTGCCAGTCCTACCACTTTTTCAAGAGAAATGCAGAATAAGTGTGTTTGACATTAACTGCTTCCTTAAAATTAATCTAATTTTTCCAAGACTTGAGAGAGTGTGCATAATTCAGTTTTAGATTAGAATGTGAAAGGGGCGTTTCCAGCCTAATAAAAGCAAACAAGCCTCTTTGTAAGTGTTCCAATTTTATCATTATGATTTGCAATAACTGAAGGAGATTCAAAATGCTATATTCGCCTTATTTTCTTCATGTTATTAAGAGTATTTTTGTTTTAATTATTTCCGTTGCCTGGATATCTTACGAAACCCAATGTAGAGCTAATAGGGGTAACAAAGATCAATCAATCCCCCTCTCCCCCTCAAATTTTATTGAAACAGTAAAATCTATAAATATGGCTAGAGTACTGTTAGGTAGAGATACAAATTTATTTTAACTATTTTTTATTCACTGTTTGAGGCTGACAGTGCTTATACCTGGTTATTATTGTTAGACAGAAATAGTTCTTATTTTAAGACACCTTATGTGAAAACAGCTTCTATTTAAAATACTGCAGCACCTTTTAAACAAATGAAACTCATTATAAAGCATTACCTCATATATTAGGTTAAGGTTCAATGTATAAAAGGGCTTATAAATTATAAAGGTAATAAAAGGTAACTATAAAGGTAATTATAAAGGTAACCTATGCCATTTATGAACAGGACATCAGAATGATCAAGTGATTTTTGGGAATCAGTTAGGAGTTTGTTTCTATAGCTGTATCTGCATACCCCTGTATATGTACACATAATTAAAGGAAATTTTACAAGGACAAAAGGTAAAGCAAGCTAAATAAGCATTCACTTCCTCCGTATGCCCTTTGACTTAGTGAAACAGGCTTTTCTCAGATTTTCAGAATTACCTTTGATATTCACTTCTCTTGCCATTCCAATGTGTCTGATATGTGCATTGTCACATTGACACTGGCTTGGACAGAGGTTTCTGCTGCATTTTTATCCCATGACTTTTACCTCTTCAAAGCAGAATACTCTTCCTAATTCCTAGCATCATTCTTGGTGTTGAGAAGACTTTCCAAATCCTAGTAACTACTGTGACTGCATCCAGAAATGGCAGGAAGTTGGCAAGTCCTCCACATAGTGCATGGCAAAGAATATATGCTAAACAGGAAGAGCCATAAGCATTAGCCTAGGATTTAGGCATAGCAGCAGCTGTAAACTAACACGAAAGAGATGCAGAAAGCAGGGTTGCAGGCTAAGCCCTTCTTGACGCAGTTGATCAGGTGCCTTATGATGCACCTTTGAGAAGGTCTTCCCTTTGCTTGGGAGTTATAGCGATATAGCTCTGTTTGACATGTCAATCTGGTTCTCTTGGGAGCAGTATTTTAAGAAGGTTGATTTGTTTGGTTTCTCTTTAAAGTTGAATTTTTAACTTGAGGACCTAAGTCTTTTTGTAGTGGTAAGATAGGGAGGAGGCCAACATGTTTGGAATAAGAAATACTTTTGCCAGAATTATAACTGACCATAGTAAAGCAATATGTCATACTGTAATTGCATCTTAAGAAGTGGAAGCAACCTTAGAATAGCAAGGGGCAGCATTTTTGTAGTCATGTGATAATGAAAGAAATTACAACAGGGAAGGCGGAAGAACCCATGTAAGCATGCAGCAGATTTTCTTGGTGACTGCATCACACTCCTGTATAATTTGTATTTCTTTGGGGACACATAGTAAGGCAAGTCTGATTCTTCACCCACTTTTGCAAGTTTACTGTTAGTGAAACTCCAGTGACTTTGACTGAAGAAAATGAGAGGATAATTGAGTTCAGGGTCCCTGCTTTGAAGACTTAACAATCTAATTTTGGACTGGGGCAAAAAACCAAAACAAAACCCAATTAGGGAGGAAGGGAAGACAAAGTCCCTCAGGTTATGCTCATGCATTTACTGGATCTGTTACGTGTCTTTAAATAGAAGCTCTAAATCACCACTTTATGAACATCATGAAAGATAGGAAGAAGGAGATTTGCTTTTACTGTATGCCACTAAAGCACAAGTTTTTGCATCAATACCATAGCTAATAGTCTGCTTATGTGTGATAAAATTGTAAAACTGACATTATTTGAGACATCTGAAAAAACATCTGTGGTTGATGCTCCTTTGTTTTTATCAAACTAGAGCTTATTTTTGTGGTTAGGTGACTGTGTATCACTTTCTCTCAGAGCCCAGGTCACTCCTTCAGACCTTACAGAAAGGTACATGTGAGATCTCATGTACCTCATGTCTTAGCAGCTGCCTCTCTGATGATCATATCTCTAATTGCACTGTGGCTTACCGCTATTTGTACTGCTCTACTGAGATGAGGTTGGAAATAGGTAAGGTAAAACCTCTTCATTAATATATATATTTCCTTTAATCTCACTTATGTACTGGCTAAAGTAAAATCTCATGCCTTGCACAGGCAGTATAGAAATTGGAAGAAGAAAATTAATTCAGTTTCTGCTTTTTAGAGCTTGCTCCCTTGCTTGTAATCACAGATGAAATATTTCCTTTTAAGATTCAATTCTACCACTTTAGCTCAAAGCCTTTACAATTCCATTCTTGGGTATGATATTGATATTGAAATTTAATCTTTGAGGGTGTTGAAATATATCCTGCAAAACATTATGGGCATAATGCAGGAAACAGATCCTGAAACAACAGACAGCTGCTGGAGTTTTGTGATTTTGATTGTGTTTGCCTTTAGTGTCAATAGGGTAAGTTTGCTTTGCTTTGCTTGGTTTTGTTTTCTTCTGTTCTTCAATAGCAACATTTCAGCACTTTAAAGTCAATAGATTTCTTACTGTAAATCTTACCATGTATCAGGTTCAAGTAATGGAGGGCCAAGGGTAATAATTATTGTGGCAAAAGACCTTTCCATTCATCCTATGGATCATACTCATTAATGGTGTTTTTTTTCCGCTGAAGCTGTTAGTGTACTAAATCCAGAGCTTTACATGCTCTATGATATTTCTTAAAGTAATGAAAAAGGAATCTGCTGAATCAAGGAAAAAATATTCCTATCTGAAGGTTGGTATTCACTAGCAGATTTCTCAGCCAGCTGAATGCTAGTATTCTGCTGCTGTATACACACTGAAACTCATTTCTATTTGCATCTGATGTTTTTTCCCACATAATAGATTTCGCAGGGTTCATTCTTGCTTGCTTTCTTTCTCTCTCTCCAAACCAGTGGCTTCAAATTTCTGGTAGAGCATGGGCAAAGTGGGGAGTTTAGGGAAGGAAGTAGGGTTAATATTGATTTGAATATTTGTGTTTAAACCTAGATTTTTGTATCTAAATATACTTACAGCTAAAAATTTCCAATATTCAATTATTTATCACTGAGATTAAGACAGCTCTTGATTTGTTCTATGTACCTTCTATAGTATGATGCTGTCAACTTCCAGAGATAGGAATTTATTTATCTCAGGAAACACAGTGGCTTCAGACACCCATTTTTAAGAAGGGGAAAATGAATGACCCGGGGAATTACAGACCAGTCAGTCTCACCTCTGTGCCTGACAAAATCTTGGAGCAGATTCTCCTGGAAGGCATACTAAGGCACATGAAAACCAAGGAGGTGGTTGGTGACAGCCAGCATGGCTTCACTAAGGGGAAATCCTGCCTGACCAATTTGGTGGCCTGTGGAGACATGGTTAGCAAGCAGAGGTCATGTTCCCATGTCTGAGCTTAATTAAGCACAGATTCTGTGAAAGTGAGAAAAAATACCAGTTGTGTACCGTTTGGCCACTTCTTTGTGCATTTAGTGCACAGCAGCTTCAAACCTGTTAATGGTTTCAAGCACTTCATATAGGTATATCATATGCAATGAAAAATGTTACTGTTTTTCAGTTAAATAAGAGATTGCATATAGTTGGGTGAAGAACTATCCAAAAGACATTTAAAATGTAAATGAAGTACTAGCAGAGGGCTTAACTTCAATGTATTCAAATCCTCAAAGAAAAATAAGACCAGTGTGAAAACAAGAAATGACAGCTGTTATTCTCATTTACACCATTCAAGGATTTCAGCTACTTAAAATCGACCTACCAGAGTTTTGGATGAACTGATTAGGTTTGAAATAATCCGAGGTTTCGGAAATGAAGTATCATCAGAAAATTGCAATAATGATATATAAGTATTCCTCCATATCTGGAAAAATCTTCACTAATGATGCTCTGAAGGAGACTGAATCCCTTTGCCTCTTCTTCAGATTTTTAAAGCTGGATACTAATTAATAAAATTAAATCCTGGATAAAGAAAGTGTTTCAAAGAGAAAACTAACAGCACTTTTCAAATTTCCCTTCGAGACCATTGCTGCAATAGTTTCTGTGATTGTTTTTTAAAGAGGGCATTTTCAGGGTCCAGGAAGATCAAGGTGATCTGAAATGGGCGATGGCAATTGTTCAGAAGCATCCATTTCTGAAATCTTTCTAAACGATTCTTCTACAGTGGCACATGTATCATCTAGATTTTGCTTATACCTATATATTTCATTAAAGTCAAATTTCTTCCCTAGCAGAAGATTGAACTGTCTCATGCATCAAAGCAGGCCACAAGAAAAAACAAGCAAAGACTGATGGTCCAGAAATATATGAAAGTAGAAATCAGCATCTTCACACCTGGGCTGCCTTTTTTCCCACAGTCTGTAAGGCTGCACCCTCAGTTACCTGCAGGTCTAAGCCCAACCGCAACTTCAAACTCATCTGTAGTACACTTGGTGTGGTACCCAGGACATGTCAACAGCTGCCAAATGTAGCTGGCTCCTTGTCACGGGCCAGGATCTCCTTTATACAGGGGAGACTTATGTGATCACAGGCTGGGCTGAATCCACTATGGTCCAATAGTCTGGAAGACAGCCACAGCTTTGCTTTATTTGACTGCATTTGTCCGTAGTACACCAGATGCTTCCTTGGAGAGGTTTGAAGCTGAGGCTGTCAGAAGCCCAGCACTGTGTATCCAGTGTCTTTTCCAGTAGCCTGAATTCAGCCCAGTTTGAATTCCACCTACAACCTCCCAGTGCTCTGCAGATGGCTGTGCCAGACCCTTCCAGGAGACAACATGAATCTTTCTTGTCTGCACAGTGTCATTGCAGATGGACAGAAGGGCTTGATGGAGATTACAGGGTGTTGGATGCAGTAAATTGGCTCAGGATTAAACTTTAACCACAGAGCTCACCTGAAATTTTCTCCAGAAATGCCAGTCGGACAATGTCACTACCTGAGGTAAGAACCCTCTGAGAGGTGAGTGGTGTCAGTACATGTCTAAAATATGGCTTTGCGGCCCATACTCAATGCGCTATGGTGCTGAAAAACATGGAGCAGGGTATGCTTAATCCTACTCCAAGGATGCTCCCATTTGTTATGCTTCAAGAGCAGTGTAGTCTGTTTCAGAGTTACTTGGAAAGAAGAATACTGACATTTGCAAGGACCTAAAACCTGTTTCTAGTCTGAAAGCTGCTTTATATCACAAGGTGAATCCTGCCTTCTCTGAAGTTCACTAAAACCTTCTGGGTTTTAACAAAGTTAAAGTTAACCCTTTGCTGGCTGTAAGACTAATGTGCTGTTCAGAATGATCACTGAATGTTATAGTGCCTGAACTTCTGGAGTATGAAAATGAAGTATGACCTGCTCTGCAGCTGTGGCAGTTAGTGCTTGGCAGTTACTCCAGTAAGATCAGGCTTTGGAAGAGGACTGAGTCTTTCTCCTCCAACTTGTCCTGGGTTGTGACTGCTCTGTCACACCCAGGTAGATCTGAACTCACTTTTCCTGTGATAGTCCCAGAGTCAGAGGTACTGGGAAGTGCGGTACAACACCCTGATTTTCTAGTTGTGAAGCAGATAGGTTCAGGGTGTGTCTGGGCTGATCAATTTTCCCAAGAGTCAAAGACTGTCTCAGGCACAATGCTGGGCTAATAATGCACTGTGTGGACTTATTGCAAACATCTCCAGCAGCTTAGCTCTGTGCTATCCTTCATTAAGCAGTAGAGGCATGCTCCAATACAATGACAATTTGTAATAAATCCGCGTCCTTCTGATATACGATCAAGGTCTCCAGTCCACTATTCTGAGATCCAGTTGCATCTTCCATAGAGCTCAGAACTGAAAAACTGCCCTGCAATCTTTTTGTTTGGCTTGTTTTCTCAACACTTAAGTCTCCTCTGTTAGCTCCCTGTGCTACTGTCCACTGTCAGTGCAGAATCCTGATAGAGATTGAGGTCAGAAGAGAGCAGCGGAACAAAAAACAGCTCTGCAAGCAAAATGGAGATTTCAGCTGGTGGTAGACATGTTGAGAACATCCCGGGTTTTAAACGTCATTCACAAGGTGCAGGTAAATACCCCCAGCTTCCTTCCTGGTGAGCTGCTGCAGCTTATCACGCTCAAATCATCACCTGGGACAACAAGGAGCTGCTGGCCAGAGATGCAATGTGCACCTGTTGTAGTGCCCAGCAGTTAGGAGAATGTCTCACCCTTCAAAATCTGTGCTGAAATTCAGCACTAATTTAACAATCTTTAGCTATTTAATTAAATCTGTGATAGCATCCTATAAGCAGCTGAACAGATCTCTGTGCCTCCTCTTTCTCTTATAAGCATCTCTTCTGTTTGTTGGTTTGTTCATCCTAATAACAGAGATTCATCTCAGTGGTAACTTCCTACTCCATCTTCTCATTAACTGCTCCTGCAGAACACCATGGCACCTTAGAGTTCCCTGCTGAACTGCAAATTACTGCCACTCCTCTCTCTCAGCAATTATAGGGGATTTTTAAAAAGCATGAAAACTGGTTACAAGTGCTGTTGAGGGATTTCTACATTGTTTGTAAAGGGCCGTTACACTTTTCCACTTCTAACCATCTCTCGTTCCTGGGACAGGCAGCTCTGCATTTATGTGCCTCAAGTTCTTTGTGTGTGTGTGTGTCAAAAAGACTTCACAGGCTCTGAACCGCTTTTTTAGAGCATGCTTTATGTCAAATTCACATACAGTTTACATTGACAAAAGCACTTGTACTAGTTTTATTATGAAACATAGGGTCTGCCAGGGGAACAAAAACTGTCAGTTTATCTTGCAAGTTAGACACAGCAACGTGTGTGCACTCACACAGTCAGTAGGGCCCTTACCTGCAGTGCAAACGGGCAAGATCTGACCCAGTGGTCTCCATGCCTCCTGACTGTCTTTGCACTGATGCTGTCTGGCTGGCAGTGAACCACGAGTTGTTCCATAGTCAAGGCCTAAAAACATCTGTTGCAATTGGAAATGGGACTAACAGGCATCACGCATTTATAGCGCGTGTTACTTACAGGGGTAGTACTGTTGCAGATAGCCAGATCTTGGGAAAATGAAGAGGGATTCAGGCCACTCCTGAGAGTTGTCTAATTAACACCAGCCAATACATTGTAACATAGATTTAACAAAGGCCTCAGCGAGGAGCAATGAGAGGAAAGAGGAGCTCTGTGCAGGGACATCAGCTGGGAGCAAGTGAGCACACTCCTCCTGCTGCTACCCCAAGGACCAGCTGAAAAGGTCATGACTACACTTTTCCTTACTCCATCCTCCCATGGAACAGGCAGTGTTGACTGACACATAGAGGTGAATGAATGGATGCCAGAGAGGTGTAGTGGTGGGTGTCCCAGGTGGAAGTTGCCAAATTCATTTATCACAGCTCAGATCTTGGCTGTTTTCCTCATTTAAATGTAACCAATCTCTCTTGCATGGTACTTCTATCACTTCTGAAATCCTTATACTCTACTGATAATCACAATATTTTTCTTATATCCATATTTACTTTCATATTTTTTCCTAGCTCTATAGCTATTTTGTCAGTTTCCTGCTTTTGCTGCAGTGTTTTACATATGGTAGACAGCTGGGTTAACTCTAGGGTCCTTTGCATTTGCAACTGAAATGCTGGTATCTTCACTGTATTAGTGGAGCTGAACTGGACTCCAAAGTCTTTGCTTTCAAAGAATTTTGTGTTTGTTTTTTTGTTGTTTCAGTTTTGAAATAGGCTGCCTCCCAGCAAAGGATAGAGCAGTGAAGCTTCAGAAAGCTCTGGGAGAAGTTTGTGCTTAAAACTGAATTTTTGGAAGGGTAGTCTCAAAACCATTGCTAAGAGAAGAGAGATCCTTTTATTTCTTCCAAAATCTGTAAGTTAAAACAAACCACAACTAGACCGCCTGGGTGGAGTCCAATAACCAGACTCTTCTGGAAACTATTTCAAGTCCCTATTTATTACTTACAAACTGTTGTTTCTGTGTTTGTCTCTGCAACAACTAAAACTTGATAAGCAGAAAAGTGCAAATTATATTAAAGATCATCCCAGTGACATAAACATAAACCACTTGAACCTTCCCACGTGGGAATGTCTAGTTTGAATGATACTTTCACACACAAGATACACAGATTTAACAGGATCAGTCAACAGCATTTGTGATAATAAAATAAGCACATACCTACCTCAGCAGCAAGGACCTCTGGCAACATCATGAACAAGGAATGTAGATTCGGTCCTGGCAATGCGGCATAGGCAATATAGCCATACTTCAGGTTGCTATAGAAGAAATCAACTTACTACTGCTAGCCGTTACTCCACGGATACAAGGGAAGATGCCAACTGTGAAGAGTTGTATTTGCTCACTCGTGAGTAAAAGGTATGTGGTGCTGGCTGCTAGACTCATAAATTTGGGAATTCTTACGCTTTTGAACCCAGATCCTAGAGCAGGGCCAGGATCAGGTGGTGGGAGGATGAAGAGAAGTAACACGTTTTTACAAAGTCTTTAGGAAATGTAAGACCATATCAAGCTGGATTTTTCCCTTCATTTTTTCCTTTAGAACATAGAATTTCAGAAACAAAAATCACCATTGCAAGTAAGTAAAGGCCTGATACTTCTCCACTCTTCTGTTGCCTTCACTGTCAGAAGCAAACATAATATCTTTGGCTCAAGAAAACCTTTCAGCTACAGGAGTCAGAGTGTTTGATCAGTGTCACAACATGCTTGCCCTGTTCATGTGCATCAGCATCTGCTATTGGTCACTGCTGGAGGATGGATACTAGGCTATATCCTAGATTGAGCTTATTTAGCCCTCCTAGCATCATTAAAGTTTAATTTCTTTCTTTCTTTTTTTTTTTTATATTGAAATCTCTCATTCATTCATATTTAGTTATTAAAGGAGATAATTAAAATGGATGATTGAAACACATTTAGAAAAATAAGACTGCACTGACTACACAGGAACAGAGGAAAACACATCTGCCAAGGCAGTACAGTTTTAATTTTCTACGTGAACCACTAGTTAAAGGGAACTATCATATGTTTTGCATTAATTGGAACTATAGCTCTTGAAAGCACTGATTATGCCATGTTCCTATACTGCCAAACCCTTGGTTAGCTGGAATGCTAGCAACATCATTCCCTGCAGCAGTACTTTCTTTGCGGTTTTATCTTTTAGAAAGTAGAGTTTCTTGCTTAATTTTACCCATGTTAATAGATATGGATTAATCTTGAGAAATGCAGACTAAGGTAATGAATTAGAAAAACAAAACCTCACCTTATTTTGGAGATACCCTTGAACTTGACACAAATAATTCTGTTAGCATAATCAGCCTTTTTCTAGTCAGCAGTTTTACTCAGCTGAGTACTTGAAGACCAAGACTGGACTCAAGCTTTCCACTTTATTTTTTCTCCTTTCAGACCTACATGTTCTTATACTCCTGGCTGTATGCCCAACTTAAACAGGAAAGAGGAGCATTCCCAAAGTATTAATTACATTTTTCTCCCAGGGTAAAACAGCTCTGGAGTTGGTGTTACCTCCTCCAAATGAAACGTGTAGAAGTCATATGTCTCATTTCTTGAACAAGTTTATTACTCACTAAGCTCTAACGCAGGAAAAACCTGAATAAGGTAGGAATAAAACAGGGCATATGCAGCCCACTCTACATCATGTGGCATGAGACCATGCTCATAGTGTTGAAGGACAGTGAGAAGGGGAAGGCCCAGGGACCCTTCTGCCAAATATGCTCCTGTTTGTGCATGAAATGACCATAACATAGTCACACTCTGATTCACAAAAAAGAAAACTTGAACTCAGGAGGGAGTTCAAAACTGTAAATACCAGGGTGGAATTCATCTGGCGAAACACAGGTGCCTACATCTGGTTTTATCTATTCAGCTGGGTTTTTTTAAGTGATGAGAGAAACAGATGGTACATCATGACTTCTCTTAAAGGTACGTGTATAAAGGAAATCAAGTGATTTGTGCTTGAAATTTCCAAGTTTTCTCTTATTGTAAAAAGCATGAGAATGACAAACCGAGGTGTAGGTTAGGATGGGATGAATCCAGCCTGGTTTCACAGAGGCATTGGTTCTGCTCCCCTGAGGTAGGTGCCACATCCAATGGAGAAGAAAGAGTTACCAGTATAACATTTTCCCTGGCATTTTCTACTGACTGCTTGACATATTCTAATCAATATGTATCCATATTCCACTTTTTTCCACTTGTAAAAAGCCTCATCTATTGGGTATGGATCATGAGAATAATCAACTCCATTAAAACTGTCACAATGATCTCCTTTGTAGTGCATTCAAAGAACGTACAGCGTAAATCCTAGCACTCCCTGGGGCCTGACTTCAGTTCCATGTGCAGTGCAATTGCTTCCAGATAACTTAGCTCATCACCTGGGAGTGTAGTGTAATTTAAATGATGTACATCTTTTACTCTTGTGATGAGCTAACTGTATTGATCTTCCCAAAGGGGACACTTCAGCAGGTATGTATCATGGGTTGTGATCTAACTGATAACTTTTCTAATTGTATAGCCTGAAATAGGTTGATAAAATACTAGATTTATAGACATCGTTGCTTTGTGCCCAGCTCTCACATCCATAATTTTTATCTGGTGTGTAGAAAGGAAATTTGTTTTCCTCTAAATATGTCAGGTGGTGAAGTGTGTGTTGCTTATGATCTTGAACATAGAAGGCACATTTAACATCAGTAAAATGAACAGTGTACCACCACTCCTTCTGTGTGAGAGCAATCTGACCAAAATCTTTTGTTCTACTGAAATCGTTCTGGGTTGACTCTCTGGAGAGAGACTTTTGCATTCAGTTTAGCTAGTTTGCCCTGGTTTGCTCAGTATATTTGCAGTGTCATATTAAGCTTGGCTATCACCACATTAAAAATGCCACATTTAAGTGCTGCAGAATGGGAACTACTGTGGTTTATGTATCAGAAATGAGTCCAGAGTGCAGGACTGGAATTCAGATCTAGTTAAGTTTTAGTATTTTGGCTCTCTTGAGGTCACTGGTGAAACTGGCTGGATTCTGTAGGGCCGGAACTATAGGCAGGGGTTTGCACTGGGTACTTTATTGAGATAACACAGCTGGGAGCAGAAGGAGGATAATAAAGTGCTGCTCTGGGCTCCTAGGATGGTTCAAACCCTCCTAGAGGAGTCCTGCCTTCAAATGGAGAAATGGTGCTTTGAAGACTGTTCTGACTGCAAATCTCATTTTCCCTAGGAGTCAGGAAAGAGTAGTGCCAAATACTTCCCCTCAGAAAAACCCAACAAAATGCTCTCATACATGCCTTGTAGTTATTATTTTGTCATTTACATATTAGAACTACAGAAAAGAGAAATCATTAATTCTTAATATTGTATTTTATATTCACGGGGTTACAGTAGAGCATCCCTAATACAAGAAGAACTATTAAGGGCATATTAGCTAAAATTAGGTACTAGCAATTCACAGAAGAATTGGTAGAAAATACAATCAGACCACACAGAAAGTAAGGAGAAGTAGAGAACACTCAGGTATATTTCTCAGTATCAAGGTAAGTCAAAAGTCCTGATGCCTTTTGTACCTGAGGTAGGGTTATCTCCTTTCTTCCTCACTCTGGGGAGCTGGAATGAGAAGTGAAGGCAATACTCTGCTCTTGCTCCTTCAGGACAGACTTGGATTACATGACACATCCCAGCTTGCCTCATTCAGAACCAAAGGCATTTCATAGCACTTAATTTGCTCTTCATCATCTCTGTTTTGTAAAACTGAACCCTGGGTCAGAGCTGCTCTGAGTGCTGAGACAGTACCTGAGGTTCTGCTGTAGCAAATGTATATTTGGTAAGGCATCCCTGGGATAGGTTTCATCCCCTTCTGATCTCTTTCTCACTTTACTGATGCAGATAGAAATGTACCTCTGCCTTGTAGCTGGGTGACCTGAGCTGGGACATGTCATAGCACAGACATAGATTAACTACAGATTATGGGAAAGTGGCATAAATGTCATCAACATCTGATATTATCAGTGCCAACAAAATGACAGCTCTAGCCTCCTTCTCTATCTGAAATAGGTTGCTAAAGCTACAGGTTGACTCCAGCAAGAGATAAGCTAAAGCTTCCTGTCTGCAGTTGGGAATATGAGGAAGAAAAGACTTTGAGCATATTCCTTGGTTAGTGACTCCAGCAGTGTCATAAGTTGTCACAAGTAATTCAGATGCACCAGATGACTCCATCCTTTGGGTGGCCAGGAGCCATTTGAAGTTATATGCTTCCGATTCTTCCCCATTAGCTTTGCTGGAAGGATCTTCCAGTACTTCACTGAAACAGGAAATAGATTTTTTTTTTCCAATATCCAATTTTAATTTATTCCTTGCACAGTCTTTATCTTTTTGTGCTTGTAATAGTACTTTCTTCAGATTAAGTAACTCTACTTTCTGTCTAGTGTATTTCTAAAAACCAGTTGTGTCACCTTTGTTTTGCTAAACTTTGTTAGCATTAAATTTTCACATGAAATATGCTCTCTGCTCCTCTGATCACCATAATAGCTCTTCTCTGCACCTGCTTCAGGCTTAATTTGTCTTTCTTGAACCTGTCTGGGGGATTTCAAGGGTTAGATCTAAGAAGGGAACTGGGAATCTTTAGGTACTTTATTCCAGGAATGGAATTCAAAGTTCTGAATTTGGCATCAAAACTCTTTTTGTGCTGGAAGAGAGAGTTTGAATGCCTAAAGATGAGCAGAAGGAATAGCTAGATATGTAAGTGTACCAAGAGGAAAAGTAAAAAAGGAAAAGTATGATATTTTATCTACAGTGTAAGATTTAGATGCCTACTTGTAGTCTGAATAAGATTATTATTTTTTTTTTGCCACTTCTTTCCTGGTTTAATAAGAATTAGTGTTAATATTGCTTTGAAGGAATTTGAGGAACAAGTTTGCTTTCACTCAACATCCCAGACCACTGATTGAAAGCTTTAAAGCAATAGCCTGTTGGAGGAGAACCTTGCTGAGTGTAGGCATAATAAAACTTTACACCTCTGGCAGTCGTCTGGATTGTTTTGATTTGCAACAAACAGAAAAGGACACTTTGTGGCACACTTCATCTTCAATAAGACAAAAGTGTCTATATATCTTTGTTAACTGCAGGATACTAACAGAGTTCTTCATTTCAGCAGTCAGAAACTGTGTGAGGTGAAATCCACCCAGCCTAAGTCTTTGGCCATAAGGCCTCTGCAAACGAAAACACTCAGTACTGGTGGAGGAGTCTTCTGGTTTATCAGAAGGAACCTTTGTGTCTGTTATTTAGAAAAATAAACCAAAACCAAACCCCCAAAACCCCATATATGCAAGATGACTGGGATACTAAACTGTATGTTTGATCTTCTCCAGTCCTGTTTCTTAGGAAGTTTGACCCACATGGTTGGCTTTTGTATCCAGGAGCTAGAAATCATCATCTCTTTAGGATTTTTTTGCCAGGCTGTAGAGAAGTCAGTGCCTCCCCCCACTTCTTTCTCCAGATGTCCTAGCAACAAAAAGAAGTGGCATTTAGCTTCAGATGTAGGTAAGGGTGGAAAAGAGAAAGCTCCCAAACTGCTTTACTTCTGTATTGTCCTCACTACTACTTGGCACCTTTGCCCTACTCTCTCCCTCAGGGACCATCTTATGTCTTCAGACCAGGTAGATGAGTGTGGGCTATGGTGGAAAGCTCCCCAGTCTGCTCAGTCATGATCCTGCAAAACTAGCATGGCTCAGTTTAGGCTCCAGTTCTCCAGCTGAGGCAATGGAGAAGAGTACTGATTTCGTTTTTATAGAAAAGGGGTAATAGTTTTAAATAGAAAGAAGGTAGATTGGACATAAGAAAGGAATTCTTTATGATGAGGTTAGTGAGACCCTAGAACAGATGGCCCAGAGAAGTTGTAGGTGCACCATCACTGAAAGTATTTAAGGCCAGGTTGGATGAGGCTTTGAGCAACCTGGTCTAGTGGAAGTGTCCCTGTCCATGGCAGGGGGTTGGACTAGAAGGTGCTCAAAGGTTCCTGCTAACATTCTGCAATTGATTTCTATTTTATTTCAATTTTAAAATTCCAATCCTGAAGTCAAGTAGAGCCATTACATGCACACACTCCTTTCATGATGATGGTGCCAGCCTTTCACACAATGTTGGAGATTTTTACTAAAAAATACTTAGAAAATAAATAGGAAATATAATTTTCACTTTAATCAATTCTTATCCCAGAATATTTGGTATTTTTTATTTTCACTTACAATTTAATAGTTTACAGGCTCAGTACAAATGCAGCTCCATGTTCCTTAGAACAAGTATTTCTGTAAAAGTCTATACTAAGTGAGACCACACTGGAGCTGTACATCCCTATGGATTGGTTTTAGGCCTATTGGAAATTCAACTGTATTTACAGATGTCATTTAAATGTAAAGGGCTACGCACAAAAACCACCTTAGAAAACCCGCCACAGTTCGTCTGCCTCTCTAAAATGTACAAAACGCTCAGTGTTCCAAATAAAGTATGAGAAACTAATTATTTTTTTCTCTCTCCTTTTTCTGAAATAGCAAGCCAAGTCATTATCTGGAGCACTGTCAGCAACAAATGTCATGTGGTAACCAACGTTTCATTTTACTCATCTTAAAGCAACAAGAGCACAGGTCTGCTGCAGGGAAGAGAAAACAAAATCTCCCACCTTTCCAGCACAGGCTTCTTAGTTTGGAGTTCCATATCCAGCATAGACCAAAACTCAGAGGTTATTGCAGACTCAGAGCGTGATTTGCTTTAGAGAACATAAAGGCCTGTTATTCTACAAAAGTGGCAAGTTCTCTTTTTTACTCAAGTTAACTACGTAGTGTCTCCACCTCCCTTCCTACCTCATCTAGAACCACATCATACAGTCTACCTAATGTTCTGTCCCTTCCCTGTTCTTCTTTTGCTTCTTGTTGTAATTATTTGCCTGATATCATTCTGTAATACCATTAGCATTATGCAGGTTAATGCAGTTACAGAGTATTGATGGGGCTCTGAGTAGACCCAGCAATTACTGTGGAAAGGACCAGAAAAGCTATTGTACATTATAAAAGCATTAAATGTGAGAACTATGGATAATGATGGAATTATCCTTACTCACTTCCTGGCACTTTCTGAATGTCACACACAAATTGAGTACTAGACAATCATATTCCTACCTGGTCATTTTCCATCTTTAGTCTCTATAACACGTCAGAAACAACTGTATGCTTTTCCTGAAGCAGCTGTGTGGGCTAGACTAACAAAAGCTTGCATAAAGAATTAAACATATTAATATAGCAGAATGCTTTTCCTGTTTTCTTTTTTTCCTCACTTTTTGATGAACTACATTTTTATTTTAGTTGGTGAATTGGAATTCAGATTTCACCTTAGCATAATCGTTGTTAGACAAAGCTGTCTTTTTTGGATCATTTGTAATGAAGTAGTTGAAGTCAACAGACTATGAATTGCGTAGCACATAGCTGTATTCATGGCAGAGTGAAGATAAGGACATAAGAACATAAGACCAGAATAAATGCCTGCTTCGGTCAGATCAGGGGTCCATCCAGCTCACTGTTTGGTCTCCATCAACAAAAGGAGATGCTGTTCCAGCAGCACACAAGCACCACCATTTTCTGCTGTTCCTTCTGCTTGTACTACCCACCCCCCAGCTGGTATGTCAGGGATGTTAGAAAGTACATGTCTTTCTTCTCCCTTTATTATCAGTTTATGGACCCATTGTGCATGAGATGTCTAATATGTTTTCGAACCTGCAGATATGATCTGCATCCACAAACTCTTATGGCTGTAAATTGCAGAAGTTCACTACCCACTGGAGAGAAGTACTTTCATTTACATGTTTTAAATCAAGCTCCTATTGGTTTAAAACCTGTCTATAATTCAAAGATTATGAATAACAGTTCCACATTATCTTATCTACTGTTTTCATGGCTTTGGTCATACCCATCCAGCTTTCTCCTCTCCAAAAATTAAGAGACTAATAATCTCTTCCTTGCCTTTATAGTCTCTTCTTGTATGTCCTGGCCTTTTTTGTTCTCTTCTCATAATGAAGCTGCTTTATCCTCTTGATCTTTTAATTTCTTCTTCTGTATTTTTATTGAGTTGAACACTAGAAATATACCTACTTCCACATACATCTCAAGATATGGTTATACCAGATTTTTTACATCAGTGAGATGTAGTCTTCTTTTTTTTTTTTGGTTCTCAGTACTCTTGATGTAACCTAGAATTTTGTTGGCCTTCTAGCTGCTGCTGCACACTGAGCTACTTCTTGGATGAAAGCCTGTGCTCAGACAATTATTTAGACATTTTAACAGAGACCCATTCCCAAGAGAAAGGTGATACTCTATCACCTACCTCCAGTGCAGGTGGACAAGTCAAACAATATCCTTCATGTCCACCACATGCTCCCATTGGTACTTGCAGTGCTGATGTTGGCTGATATTGGTTATATGTAATTCATAGGAGCTTTTTTAGATAAGCTCCACCTAAAATCTGCAAAGGCAACTCAGATTGTAAATTTTTTGTGCCCAAGGTGGCATTGCATGTGGTGGACATGTGGATATAAAGCTTTATGTGCCATCCGGGGCATGGAGACAGCTCATGCACTGGACTGAGATCTAGCTCAAACCTAACTTCATAAGTTACACACAGGAAGTAGCCCTTTTTGCAGGAAAGGGTGCTGTCAACCTGAAGTGCAGGTGCAGAGCTATTAAGAAAAAAGTGATGAAGAGCCGTTCAATTGAAAGCAGTGCATGTGTTGCACTACCCTCTTAGATCAAAGCTCAGTAAAACCCAGTGGCATGAGTCAACTGACATCAAGGACATAGCAAAAATAAGAGAGGTATTGGCCAGAGAACTGTAAATCCTGAATTCCCAAAATTAGAAAATGTGTGAACCATCTTTTTATTTTGCAGAAGTGTTACTGCAAGAAATTTTGAAAGCAGAGCAACCCCCTTGCCAATCTGTAGCCTTCAGAAAGGAGAGCAGTTGGGTGAAATCTGCACAGGCGATTACCACGTACTGCAAGAGACGAGCATCAATTGCTTCATTTGGTGCGTTTCTCAACTGTTAGTATTTGCCTTCTCTGCTTGCGTTTCGATAGGCTGTCTGAGCATTTTGGCAGTGATTTATCTTTTCAGGCAGCTGCTTCTTTTGTTTTGAGATTTTTAGGGATGTTTTTCTCCCTGGCTATGGTATTGTGGGTTGGATGCAGACCTGCCAGCCTTGTACTATTCCTACTAACAGAAAAATAGCTGATGGCTTGAGGGAGAAATGGAGGTAATTTCAACAGACCTCAAGCACGTTATTATTTCTGCATTTTATATCTGTTGCAGTTTCCTTTAGTCTACTTGTTATTCCAGCTGCTGCTGATTGCGCTGCCTCTTTATTTTTGTGGATCCCTATCAACTTTCAAGAATAACAGCAACATAGCTTTTTATAATTTTTCACTCCTTAATTATTAATTAATTATTTGCAATGGAGGTCTTTACAATACTACAATCTTTACAGATCTACCTAATCTGTAAATAGGGTAGTACGAGTTGTTGTTTGAGCAGCCTCCTGGGATATATGTTTCCTGATACACATTGTTGAAAATGGGTACATACAGCTATTTATGCATCTCATTCCTCTGGAATAGGTGTGATGGGATGGCTGAAGAGGTCATGACAGCTGAATGCTGCCAGAATCAGATGGTTTGTAATTCTCATTAGTTCCTAATGTGGGTTGTTCTTTCCTACCAGTTACTGCTGGTGTGAACCCTGCTAAAGCACAACAAACTGAGAAGTAATGAGGAAAGACTTGGCCTGAGGATCACTTTTTCTCTACGTGTTGGAAAATTCTGTCCTTGTCTGATAGAAAAAATTTGATTATAATTAGTGCCAAGAATTAAGTAGAGAGAGGGATGTAGTTCGAAAAAATTGAACACATATTTGCCCCTTAGATTTAAGACATTTGCAGCTAAAGTATCCATTGTGACCTTGCATCAACTAGAAATAGGAGAGCAGATCTAAGTGGCAATTAGATGTAGAAGGTGGTCATTTTTTTTTTTTTTGGTAAAGGAGAAAGAAAACCAAGCTAAATATATGTTAGCCAGGAAGTTCTACTAAGAGAATCCCTTCATATTTAAAAAAATAAAAATCACTCTACAGGTGGCTGTTGGCTCAGTATTGCATATCCAGTGTTGGTAGGGTGAGATCACTTCCTACCTCCTTTTCTACTATTAGCAAAGCAAAGTCTTTCATTTGAATGTTTACAGAACACAACTAAACTGCAGTTCTCTAAAACTTTCCTGCCACAATTCAAATGCTCTCAGTTTTCCAACAGAACCTAGCTTTTCCCTCCCCAAAGCTTAAAGATTCAAAAACCATCTGAGTATATGGATGGGATCTGCTCTTTTTCTGGAAGAAGAAATTGTTATTAGAGTCTTTTCACATGGAATTGTAAAAAGCTTGAGATTGTCCAATTCAGACTGAATTCTGCAGGAAATGTTTGTTTTGTCACCCAGAGATGACAGTAATGTTCAGGCAATGGTGCAGTGAGTTCTTATGACAGAAATCTAATCACAAGCCTGAAGTGACTGTTTCATTTGCAAACACTGCAAACCAAACTGCAGCATTCAGTCTGCATAAAAAGGCCCCTGGAATTTGTATAATTTCTAAAGCTAGTATTTTGAGGAAGTGAAAAAAACAAACAAACAAACCCAGAGTGTACAGACTGGATAAAGTCTATGGGAATACTGTTATCTATACAATCTGTAATCTATATGCTGAGATGTGCAATACCCCCATGTGCCCCTGATCCAGTCCTGAAATTCCACATAACCAGGGTTCAGGGCAATTGTAGTTAGATTAGATGTGTCCTCAGTACTAATAAATCCCACTCTCTTAAACTCATATTTACTCTTTTATCACGTAATATCAGGCCATTTTAAAAAAGATCCCAGAAGTATATTGTCCACCAGAAAGCAGCTATGTAACAGGGTTGCAAGGGCAGGTGTTTATCTATAGTTGGGTCAGGAATAGTGTGTCCAGCCAATGAAAGGAACACAGAATCTGATGGTTTGCCACACGATAATACAGATTTCCTCCATGTTCTGTAAGTGTAATATGATTTAGGGCTCAAGAGTATGCTTGAAGCCCAGGTCTTTCACAGAGTATAGATGCATCAAGTATCATATATTCTTTATTAAGCAGTACTAGGTGATGGATGGAAGGACCTATTTTGTGCTATCAAATCTTTAATGGCTTCTAAGTCTATTATCATCAACTGTAGCTGTCAAATCAGTCATTCAAACTCTCATGGTGTCACAAGCATAATAAATATTAACTAGTTTTTCAGAGCAATTTTAATATGTTGTGCTCTTCAGCAAAAGAACCTTTCTTGATATAGTCAATAATGTTTGAGCATTATGGGTAGAAACATTGTGGTACTTGATAAGGATTAATGTATTTGCTTATTATGTTGGAAAATATCTCCTCCTGAGGCACTTTAACACTCTTGTCCTCAAAAATCACTTTCCAAGCCTCATCTGTAAAAATATAAGAGTTAGATCTCTGGATCTGAGCATGTCACCCTAGATTCTGCTTATACAAAGAAACAGGCATTCAAGAGGGTGATCGTTAGGACAGCCTTGTAGGACAGCTTTGCACTGCCTCTGTCACCACTCCAGAGTGAGAACTCCATACCAGGTGTTGCTGACTATCTGATGACCACATTGCTGTCATCATTCCATGAAAACTGCCCTTATTCAGGCTTGGCCAGATCTTCTCTAGCCCTTTTGTAGTGCCCCATAAAATAATGTTTTGTGGAGTGGGATTCAGTTCAAGCTGTCCAAAATAATTATTAGCCTTGTTTCATCATATGTAACCTGGTAAATGCGCTCTGTGCAAAGCAGTACAGTATAGGATGGCTGGGCCACATCAGGGTGCAAGGCCTACTCGGGTGTTGGTATGGGACTTACCGTGCCATACTGCCTGTCTAGTCAGGATAAGCCCGCTGAAAGCACCCAGTGCTCACTTCTAAGGGAGCTGATGGCTGGCCACCTAAAGAAGGCATCTGGCCTGGACAGTCTGGATTTCAGGATCTGGTAGTGAAACAGGAGCTGACAGTGTAGATACCAGTCCTGGATGAGTTGCATCACCCCCAGAGTTACCTATTTCTCCACTGATTAGCATAGGAGAAGTACACAGACTTTGACTTTTGGTTTCCTAAATTAAAGAAGATGAATTTTTCCATACACACCAGAGACACTGTTTGGCTTGTGCCTCTTAGGCTCGTCGTGTAAATAGGAGGGGGTCAAGCAGAGAGGCCTATAGTGTGGACTGGCTCATGTCCATGCTGCTGAGGACAAGCCATTTCACAGCAGATCTCTCATGGAGAGCACTAGCTAAAGCAGTTCAAATCAGAGACAGGAATTAAGCAGGGGGTATGGTCAGTGTTTGATCTCACTCTTTCATATAACCCTCATATATGCAGCAGTGTAGGCCTTCCTATAACAAGTTAATCCAGGTAGCATGTTGGAGCATGCAAGACTGTGATACTTACAAGATACAGTGTTGGAAATTGCTTTCTCTGTAAACCCTTGGGGAGAAGGAGCTGGTACATTCCTCGCAGAAAAGCCAGCTGGCTAGAGCATTCTCATGTATGGGGGAAGATACTTCTACATCTGAAAGGGATCCAAATTCATGTATGCCAGGAGTGTACCCTAACCATCCATCTGTAGACTGGTCACAGGAGAAACTTGTACGGAGGACTTTTCAACCTGCCTTCGTAGGCCAGATCTTTCCTGAGGCAAAATAGGCAAATTAGTTTGGTCTCTCACATACTGTAAAGCTATTTTATAAAAATGTTCTCTCCAGCTGTTGTTGTCCACTGTTAGTAGATGTGCAGTGTTGGTATTGTAATCTTGGTGGCAGCTAGCAGCTGTTTGGAAACTCCAGCTCTGATCTTGTCTTGTATAACATAGCTGTAGGCTCAGTTTAGTGGCAAAGTCATAGCCTGGTTTTCTGTCACCAAGGCATAGCCAAAACAAAAAAATAGTTTGTCCAGCAAGGTGTTAGCACAGTTATGCCCATGACAAAGCTCTATGATGTCTCCATGTCCAAAATCTCAGTTGCATTATTTCTGACTCCCCTTGATACATTGGTCAAAGCATCATTTCAGACTGCTCCTACCTCCCATTCTGGATGTTCATGTTTCACCTTGATTCAACCTCTGTTCAGTGAATACACTTTTTTTGCAGGACCATGCATATTGTTCCACCCTTCCAACTGTCTTAACACAATCTTGAATGGACAACTTGTCTATCAATCACAGCTGTCTCTGAGGACTACTTTGAGTGGTGTTTCAGTGAAGCTGTTAGATGAGTGTGCATACTGATCAGTCCTCCAGCAAGGCCTGCCCATTTTCTCTGCCTGAAGAGTGATCTATATTTCATTTAGAAGAAAGAAAAGGCAGGAATAGGTATTTGCAAGAAAGACTCCTAGGTTATTAAACCCTGGTAGAATAAACCACTTTCTCAGGGTGCTGACTGTGATCCACCAGTTTCTAACTTCTTCCCTCCCCATATCTTAAGCAATTCAGTGTAATTGTTTTGGGGAGTCCCAGTCCAAGTCACTAATTCCTGTCTGTAGTTATAAAAGGAATAAATTTACCTGAAGCAGGGGTTTAGACTTTGCAGTAGAAGCCAGGTACTTAAAAGCTACATATTACAGTGCCCCAGCTGGAACACTAGAATCCTTTCCTTTTGCTCAAGGCATGAGCTGTATTTTTTCTTAGCAATTTCGTTCATATTATGACCAATTTTGAATCCACTGGTGTCAAAAAATAGAAACTTTCTGTGTAAATTACATATGATATAACCAGTTATGAAATACCACTGCTGTCTGTTACCTTTTTACACATGACACACTGGGGTCCTGGCTCTCCAACAACCAGATAATTTGCTTAGTTTGCTCCAGCTTGTCTGATGACTGGAGAAGCAAATACACCACTGTGCATCAGTCTTATCTTGCTATGAAGATAGAAGAGAGGTGGGATGCACATGCAGTCCAAGGAACTGGAAAGCACTTCTGGTGGTAGTAGCATGAGTGAATTGGTATGCAATGTTTCCCTCATATGTTTCAAGTGAACATAAAAATACAATAAATACAGCATGTGAATGCTTTATGGTCTTGAATATTTTAGTCTCTGGAACATCCTGAGGAGCAGAGAATTGTTGTTAAATATAATTGGAACAAGAGCTTTCCTAAGCATTAGTGATTTGCAAGTTCAGAAATACAAAAATATAGTATATTTTAACTTCAGAAATGTAAAAAAGCCCAAGTTAAATAAAAATGGAAATGCCACCAAAGCGTAATTTGGGAAATAGTAAACCCGCTCCAGAGTACCTACTCTTTTATAAGCACAACTTTCGAACAATAAAACAGACAAGTAGTTAAGGACCAGAACTTGTCTGTACTGGTGGATATGTTCACAGCATACAACAAATTCTTCTTAGGTGCATCTAACCATAGCAAATCCATTGTAAAAATGTCATGTTATACTCGGTATAGGTTTGGATTCCATAAGCAAGATCCAGATTTATCCCAGTGTTACTTTCTCCTGTGAGGCAAGTGAATTTTATGGTGCCATACAAAAGCAATTTACCTGAAGGCAGCAGTACATGTATGGTTGCCCTGGCCTGCTTCACTCATTCCTTTTGTCAGCTTCAGGCATACTAATGACTTAAATAAAGGCAGTAGAATATTTGAAGGCAGTTAAAATATTGAGAATAATTTAACCTGTGTAGATTGCGAGTCAAGAATAATTGTCAAGGTAGCTTCCTGTCACTAAAAGTGCTTTATTCTACCATCTTACCAAAGCTGACTGATTGAGGCTGTGGGATCTCTGTTCGGTGTGTGTATACGGGAGGTCTAAGCACCAAGTGGAGAAGGGTGTTTCCCTGGGGAACTTCAATCCTCTGTGTGTGTATATAAGTACACATAACACACATGAACTGCAAGCCAGACCAGCAACAATAAACATTAGAAGCCTGGGGGCCAGCAAAATGTATTTGTGCATGTGTGCCTAAAAGGATATGTTTAGCTTCATTACTGGTTAGATCTGAGGACATGAGTAGATCGCATCTATCAATGTACTGGATTTGGCAATTCTGAACAAAATGCTGGCATTCTCTTCAGATGAATGTGACCTTAACCATCTCCACTCACAAAGTAATCAAACTTTCCATACAAACTGGATCCTGGGAACTCCACTATGTTCTGCTTCCATTCCAACAGACTTACTAAAACCATAGACTTTGACCACGTTAAAACTGAACAGATCTCTGGGCTACCAAGGCATGATTATTCAGGTATTGGTGCAGGTGTGGTTCTCTCCCTACAAAACCTCATTCAGTACCAAAACAAACACTACTGTAAATATTCTTCAGATTTAGAGAGATTCCAGGTTGGTTTAATTTTTTATACAACACTATAGTTGCATTTTCAGTTAAATACACATTTTAAAACACACTGTTAAGACCCAAAATCAGGCAGGGTGGCAGATGACAATACTCTGCATCACAGCAAGACATGATATACTACCCTTTCTAGATTTACCTGCCCTTTCATTTGTCATTCAGCACTTCTGTTGCCATAAAAGTCAAGGGAACTTTTGCCATCTAATTCATCTGTGACATTTGGAAAGTGTTCAACAATGTACTGTCTAGAAACCTTTTTCTTGCTAGGAAGAAGTTCCTTGTTTGAGAACTTTTTTTGATGCTCTTCTCTCAGCATGGACAGAATAGGGTTTCAGAATTTGTGAGGGAGGAAATTATGTCTTTCTTTAAGTAGCTCCTCTTAAGAGGTGTTTTAACCCTTGCAAGAGGACAATCACATCTAATCCAAAATGTTTCAGCATCATCCTACAATTAGCAGTTGAAATGCTATTTCCTGTTTTCTTAAGCTTCAGCTCAAGTCAGTTTATTCAGTGCAATCCTCGCTTTCTCAATCTCTCCCAATGTGTCTGTCCTCAAGATGAACATAACAAGTAAAAGTGCTCACTGAGTTCTATCTTGGGATCTGCTGTAATTAGTGAGTAGGAGGTGACCCTGTAACTTACAAACTTCTCTTCAGGACTGTTCAAATGAGCTTTCAACCATATTCCACTGTCAATAATGAGGCTTACTTTCCTTTTACTTGTACTAATATAAATGGAAACTCATTCCATCATTGTAAAAGTGCAGCAAATCCTATTACATGTTTTTTTTTTTCTTTTTCAGCTGTCCAGATTCAGAAGATCTTGGCTGTCCTGGATCAGAGTTAGGTGAAATGAGAAGAATGATAATTCTTGAATTTTGGTAACAAGGTCTTGATTTCTCTTGAACTTTAATCTTTAACTTAAGTAAGTTCTGCCTTCAGTTTTTTGTTTGTTAGTGCATGATGAGGTAGATGTATGCATGTTTTGACTCATTCCATATTCAATGCAGTGTAGACTATTGTGTAGCAGGCAATTAGTCCTTAGAGGAATACACTGTTCTTAAAAGAGTCCCTGTTGTTTACAAATTATATTCTTTGTAATCATCTATATTCATCTACATCTGGAAAGAGTAAAGGCAGAATGTTCTATTAAAATCTTGCCAAGATGTCCATCAGGACATTTTTACAATTCTGATTAAAAAATACCATTGTCTGTAAGACAGAGATGGCTTTGGAATACATTTTGTACATTCTATGGTATTTTGATGGATTTGTAGATCTGAAATGTCCTAATTATGTATTTGCTACAAGTTTACCAATTGCATTTAGATTGATTAATATAAATCAGCAGTAAAAAAATAATAGAGCCTTGTGTCTATAATGTAACAGCACTAATAACACTTATTTTCTGTTATCTTTATTCAGCTAGTTTGCATTGATTAGAATTGCCTATAGTAATGTGGGGTTTTTCATGTTCATTTAAGTGCTGAAACACTTTCTGATAAGTAAGGAAACCTAAGCTGGTGCAGCTTACTTACTGTACGAAGTCTGTAGGAACACATGGGATGAACACATGAATGTGGACTTCCTTCAATCAAACATGGGGTGGCTTAAGGTGTTAACAGTTAGTTGAAGTCTTAGAGAAGGAGGACCTATATTAATATAGAGGAAAATGTTCATGCTCATCTCTACTAAATATGGTTCCTCATATTTAATAATAACCACAAAGCTTGACATTCATATGGCTGCCTAAGCTACATAGGCAGCCAATGAGGAGAATGGGAACTTTTGTGGCATCATTCACTTGACCTTTTTGCAGACATACACATTGCGCTGGAAATGGCTTTTGCCCTATCTGTGAAAAGGCTTATCTCCCTGAACACAAAGGAACACACATTTACAGTGTGAGGCAGAAGAACCCCAACAATCTAATCAGAGAATATGAAGACCCCTGACCTGGCTCATGCCAAGGCTGTCACAGGGGACCCATTGGCCCAATGGTCCAGAGATGAGATCAATCAGTGAGTCCACAGGAAATGTACTCTCCATCACCTTACAGATGGTAGAGTCTTACTGCCTATGGGTGTCTGGGACTCATTATGGGGCGGAAGGGAAAAACATCTTGGAAATGCACAAAACTTGGTATGGAATGTTTAGAGGAAGGAAAAATGGCAAGGAAAAGGAGGTTTCAAACTGATTGATCTGAAGATACCAGAGAGGAAAAACAGAGAAAGAATAAGGGAATCAAAGTGTAGGTTATGTAAACAGTTGCTAACCAATACGCTTGCCCAGCCACAGGTACCATCTTGTCTGATCACCACTGTCTGTCTTGTTTTCACATTTAATTCCATTTCTAACTATTTCTCTGGGCAAGGGAGCTCTGTGTGCATCTGTGTGTATGGATGTCTGAGTGCCAGCAACAGGAGTGGCACATCAAGTCACGCATGGGGGTCTGCATGCTTGTGGTGTCAGCAATGGGAAGAATGGGGTGCATGCATGTTGTGTGGGAGTGTCTGTGAGTGTGGGCAGTAGAATGTCAAGATAAACTTGCTTGAGAAGAGGTTTGAAAGCCAATCGTAATTGGCTTGTAAAAAGCAAATTGTAAAAAGCAAATTGGCCATAAAAGGCAATCGTAATTATACTTGAGTCAATAGGAGGAAGCAGAGGAGGTCGTGGTTTCTGGAGACAGGTGAGTGTTGGATTAAGGAAACAAGATCAGGCCATTGGTGCTGTTTGTGTTGTGAGGGTTCTATAGTTCCTGTTTCTGCTAGTTTATGTGGCTTCCCATGAATGTAAGCATATGCATTGAACACGTGTGCACACATGCCTATTGAGAATGTGTACTCATCCTCACTTACTGGCAGGACTGGGAACATGGAGCTGCAGCAATCCTGTCTCTGTCAGGCTGCTGGTTTGGCAGCTCCCAACACCCTGGAAGTGCTGGTTGTGTCCGCTGAGAAGAGGGTCTAAGTAGTTCATATTAGGTCATAAATGTAGTAAATGTCTTCACTGGTCAGAGAAGTTCCTTTCTGGGAACCTGTGTGAATGAACAGCAAGAGCACAGTACTGCGTATGTATCTGAGGCAGTGCCCTTTGCTACCTCTCACATAGCCTAAAGGATCAACTGCCTGAACAGTCTAAAAGAATCTCCCAGTGTGCCAGCACACCTCTTCCAGAATCAGCAGCCCACCTGCATCAGCAGAGAGTGGCCTGGGAGAGATTGCTGCATCATAACCTGTGGGCTGGACACAGAGGTTGTGTAATGTGCTGTTATCAATTCCAATGAATTATACTTTTGAATTTAAAGAAAAGTGAAGGCTTACAAAGGCTTCCAGGCTGAAATGCCATTTCTATGTACACAAACAATTCTCACCAAGTGAGATGTATGCGTACTTCTGTATGCAAAGTGCCTTGAAAAATTAACAAGGGCAGAGTATGTGCGCTCCCTGGGATCCCTTCCAGCGTGTGTGCTCTATTATTTCCATAAGCCAAAACACATTACCTTTCTGATCTATGCCTTACTGATTTTGCTCTAGGATGTTAACTCTCAAGTCCCCTGAATATCAGAAAACTCTGGTTATTATATCACACGAATGGAACACATTTATTTCTAAAAGCTCAGGGCTGGAAGCAGAGCTACATCACAGTGAATTTGTAATGGTCCTCTGAAGTTTAAGGGCTGAGTCAGGTTTAAATTCATGTAAGTGGAATTAGAAACTATCACATAGGTTCTTGTTTACAGAATGTGTTATTTTCACATAAGTTTTCTATTTATTCCCTTTTTTCCAGGCATATGATGAACCAATAATCAGAGTATAGAACGATCATGTAAAGGTTACTGATTGACAGCTGATCACCAAGAGACATTCCCATTACAGTCAGCAAGAAAAAAATATTCTACTGTGTAAGTTATAAACAATACCCTTACTTGCAAGGGGAAGTGTTTTGAAATGGAAATTCTTGGAGAACTGCTCTATACTGGAAGTAAACATTTTATAGTGTATCTTTTCCTTCCTGAACACTAAGTATCTGTCATATAATGGAAAACCTTGTGGCAAAATCAACTTGTATCCTGACCTTTTGCTTTTACTTTTTTTCTCTCCAGCTTGACCTACTCACAGCCTCAGGATCACTGTATGAGTATACATAATACTTAAAATCCATTGACATTACAGGCCTGTTCTCTAAATATTTTTTCTTCTGTTTTGCATTAATAACTTGGGGATATATAGGCCAATCTAGACCTTTCCCTTGCAAACCAAAGAACCAATTAAAAACATAAATATGTTAAAAAAAATAAAAAAAGACGGTGGCATTCAAAATGTTATCTAGATACATAATAACCAAGTAAAAGAAATAGAGTTTGGCTGACAAGAATCTTGGCAACTGAGCAGAAAAAGGCAGATGACTAGAACAGGCATTTTATTATAGCACTCTATTGTATGAATTTGAAACAGTGGATATGCAGCAAGTATGTATATTTAAAAAATATCCCTGCCTTGGGTCTTTGTATTGTTCTGTGTCATCATAATCTGCTTTAGCCAAGGCACAGCCATCTTTTTGTCTCACTTAGAAAAAATGGCTCATCCAAATTAGGCATGGTATATTCTTCAAGGCATCAGCAAATGTTGCATATGTGAATAATAACCTATGATCAAATGCTTCATACATTCCTGGGATTATCAGATAGCATACCATATTTGCTTATGTAGAAACTGTACTATTCCCTCTAGATGAATTTCTTCCCTCCACCCTGTTCTGTTTTACTTTCAAACACAAAGGTTGCCCCAAAAGGATATTCTTAAATTGTAGCTAATTTAGGTTTTGTTGCTGGTAGAGGACATGGCAATTTTTTGCATACATCAATATATGCTGCAAATACTATATGTGTTCCTTTTACAGCATCTTCAAGGCAGCAGGAAATGAAGCCCATTTTCTGGTTTTCTGACACTGTGATGCTGTGACTGATAATGCAGGTAAACAAAGAAACAGAAAGCAGCCCTATATATGCAGATATGTAGAATATGCAGATAACTAATGATGTGGCAAATCATATATTGTCCAGATATTTTGACACCTCAGAAGCCTACTACCTAACTTTTTATGGACATAAACAGGCAATTTCTGAAAGCTAATTGGTATACAAATACATGTTGTCCTTATGATTTCATTAAGCTTGTCACAAGTAAATTGAGATAGAAAATATCTGTTTAGGCAAATACATGTCAATTTAAACCTTATTTGCTGATGCCTTTGGGAATTATGAAAGTGAAGGGCAACAAAAACATAATGAAATGCAGGAAGCAATTGGTGGCACCAAAATAAACCTTCTGGAACCTTCAAATTAGTTTCAGATGCATGTCCAGCTCTGCAAGTATTTTGTAACTCATCCTCAAGAGAGAATGTCAAGCTTTGGAGTCAAAGATAAATGAGATGACAGAACATAACCTCTGCATCTGAAATATTCTGCCCCCTCATTAAAAGGAAACTCCTGAAGGTGGAGCAGAGTATAGGAAGAGAGATAAATGGGAGGTGAAGGAAGATGTCATATGAAGAAAGAGAAGAATCAAATTTATTTGAGTTCAGAATGCATCACACTCCATATTTCTGATTAGTCACTGTTCAAGCATTTTACTACTGATGGAAATGTTTTTCTTTTAATAACAAAATTAAAAGCAAAAGAAAGCAAAAGAGTATACATGATCAGCTGGGTAAATGACCTTATTTTCCTGCCTACTCTCTTTTCTTACTCTTCTTTCTAGTTCATTAAAGTTCAAGGACAACAGGAAAAAGAAGTTGGTCAGTAATTGTGGTTCACTTATTTTCTTTCTTGAGCAAGGTGGGATTGGAAGTTAAATTACAGAGATTTCTGTTCCCATCTGCTCTGCAATTGGAGCCTTATCCAGGAAGAAATAGAAGGGAGACAAGTGTCACGCTAAGAATAGTTCAACTGCATATCAACAGAATGCTTGCATCCTATTGTGGTTTCTTCTTATTTAATGCAATGACTTAAATGTCTATCTAAAATGAATATGAATGTTTCCTTTTCTAAATGTACAATACATCACATATCTTTTGAGACATCTGCACCTCTGGAAGTGCAGGGAGATGTGTGGATGTATTTGAACACAGTGGACAGTAATACACTATCAATCAGTAGTCAGGAAAACAAAAGGAAATTAGGAAGGTTGTTGAAGTCTGTATTTAGCTGTAAGGGTCTAATCTCTTAAGACTCCTTCTATAGCCAAGGGAGATGTTTATCCCAGTGACAATTCAGAATGGGACCCTAACTCAAGATGCTCTCAGCAGTCTCCTGTAGCAGCCCCAGGCAGTGACTAAGGAGCAAGCCAGAGATGAGATGCCTCCTGTGGCTAATTATCCTTGTGGGGCTCAGCTCATTCATGTGTAGGCAGGTTCCCATCCCTCTGCTGCATTAAAAGGGACTATCAAAGAGCAAAACTGCCGCATGTTACAATTTTCTCTGTCAGCAGAACTGTAATCTATTTATCATTTCTCAAATATAACTTAATCTGTTAACTTAAAACACAGCCTTTGAACATGATTACATGTTAATTTTACTATATAAACCATGAAGTTTGGATAATTAAATGTACTTTTAAACCTTCCTCTATACCCTGTTTTGAATGATTACTACGATTTAATTCTAATTCTTTTTCTAGGACTAATTCATATTTTGAATTATCAGTACCCTCAAATCTTATTTATACTTGCATGAAAACTAAGTTCAAATTAATACAGTTCTCTTGCCTTTACCGTATGAAACATGAAATTCTCAAATTTCATTTATTAATTTTCCAACTGTTCAGGTCTGTTTTTTCCCCCTGTATTATAATAAATCAGAAAGAAGACTGCATTCAACCATAATACAGACCGCTGTGATGGCAACGGTGAGTGACAGATTATGAGTTGCATTTTGGCTGCATGTCTTATCTTGACAAAGGTATGCCTATTGAACTGTGCTCCTGACAGCTGTCTTGGCCTGGAGAGGTGAGAAACCACCAACTCGGTAATGGGGCACTTCAGATTTGATTAGTTCTGCAGTGTTAGTGTTCAGTTATGCCCATTTCTGGCTAGCTGAGCTAAACAGATCACCACTTCCTTTGCCTCCACTGTCTCAGCTATTTGTTGGTGGCTCTGATTGTCAGCTACTGTTTTCTGAGAGCTGTTCATGAAATCATTCCCATCAAAATGAGGACACTTAGCAAAGATGGAGTATTTGAACTGCCCAACTCATTCAGGCCTCATGTGTGAAATATACCACCGGATGTGAGTGAGAAGCAGTCTCCAAGAGAAAGGTGGCAGTGGGAGCTGCTGATCATTTCTTCAGCCAGCAAAGAGGAAACATGATTCTTGTCTGATCCCATGGCCATGTACAAGCAAGTCCATGCAGGTACCTGCAAGAGCCCCAGAAGAATGTCACTCTTAAAGAAAAGGTGTTTCAGTTTCTAGGTTGACTGTGTTCCACCTATCTTCAAAGGATGATAGGCAAAGGGTTGGAACTTCACCGTGTGCCCTTTGGTCTAGATGTAAAAATTATATTTAGAACCAAATGGCTTGAAAAATGGGATCTAGCAGCTGTATCCACTCACAGCAGCCTGAACAGTAATAAAGCATAAGATGCATGTCTTCTTGTAAGCTGGCTAGAAAATCTAGCACATCTAATAATGCAGGAGGGCCAGGAGACCTCCTTGGATGAATAAGGAGCTGCTGAGGAAAATTCAAAGGAAAAAAGAGGCTTATAAAAGGTGGAAGCAGGGACAAGCGGCCTGGGAAGAATACAGGGATGTTGTCCAGGAAGCTAGGGACCAGGTTAGGAAAGCTAAGGCCCAGTTAGAATTAAACTTGGCTAGGGACGGGAAAGGTAACAGGAAGAGATTCTATAGGTACGTAGCGAAAAAAAGACAGACTAGGAACAATGAAGGCCCCCTCCAGAAGCTATCAGGAGAACTGGCTACCCAGGATTTGGAGAAGGCTGAGGTTCTTAATGACTTCTTTGCCTCAGTCTTCACTGGCAAAGGCTCTGACCGCACCACCCAAGTCTTGGAAAGCAGACACAGGGACTATGAGAATGAAGACCTTCAGGCCACTGTAGGAGAGGATCTGGTTCAAGAGCATCTTAACCTAAACGCGCACAAGTCCATGGGACCTGATGAAATCCATCCGCGGGTCCTGAAGGAGCTGGCAAATGAAGTTGCTAAGCCACTGTCCATTATATTTGACAAATCATGGCAGTCAGGTGATGTTCCCAATAACTGGAAAAAGGGAAATATAACCTCCATTTTCAAGAAGGGGAAAATGGATGACCCAGGGAATTACAGACCAGTCAGTCTCACCTCTGTGCCTGGCAAAATCTTGGAGCAGATTCTCCTGGAAGGCATGCTAAGGCACATGAAAAACAAAGAGGTGGTTGGTGGCAGCCAGCATGGCTTCACTAAGGGGAAATTCTGCCTGACCAATTTGGTGGCCTTCTATGATGGGTCTACGGAGCTGATGGACAGGGGCAGAGCAGTTGACGTCATCTACCTGGACTTATGCAAAGCATTCAACACTGTCCTACACAACATCCTTGTCTCTAATTTGGAGAGACATCAATTTGATGGGTGGACCACTCGGTGGATAAAGAACTGGCTGGATGGCCGCACGCAACGAGTTGTGGTCAATGACTCATTGTCCAGCTGGAGACCGGTAACGAGTGGTGTCCCTCAGGGATCTGTGCTGTGACCGGTCTTGTTCAACTTCTTTGTTGGTGACATGGACAGTGGGATTGAGTGCACCCTCAGCAAGTTTGCCGATGATACCAAGCTGTGTGGTTCGGTTAATACACCGTAGGAAAGGAATGCCATCCAGAGAGATCTTGACACGCTTGTGAGGTGGGCTGATGCCAACTTTATGAAGTTTAACCATGACAAGTGCAAGGTCAGAGCAATCCCAGGCACAGCTACAGGTTGGGCAGAGAAAAGATTGAGAGCAGCGCTGCAGAGAAGGACTTGGGGGTGTTGGTCAATGAGAAAATGAACATGAGCTGGCTTCAGCGTGCAGTAGCAGCCCAGAAAGCCAACTGTATTCTGAGCTGCATCAAGAGGAGCATCACCAGCAGGCCGAAGGAGGTGATCCTGCTCCTCTACTCTGCTCTCATGAGACCTCACTTGGAGTATTGTACGCAGTTCTGGTGTCCTCAACAGAAAAAGGACCTGGAACTGTTGGAACAAATCCAGAGGAGGGCCACGAGGATGATCAGGGGACTGGAGCACCTCCCGTATGAAGACTGGCTGAGAAAGTTGGGGCTGTTCAGCCTGGAGAAGAGAAGGCTGCGTGGAGACCTCATAGCAGTCTTCTAGTATTTGAAGGGGGCCTATAAGGATGTTGGGGAGGGACTCTTCCTTAGGGACTGTAGTGAGAGGACAAAGGGTAACGGGTTCAAACTTAAACAGGGGAAGTTTAGATTGGATATAAGGAAGAAATTCTTTGCTGTGAGGATGGTGAGGCCCTGGAATGGGTTGCCCAGGGAAGTTGTGAACGCTTCATCCCTCGTGGTGTTCAAAGCCAGGTTGGATGAGGCCTTGGGTGGCATGGTTTAGTGTGAGGTGTCCCTGCCCATGGCAGGGGGGATTGGAACCAGATGATCTTGATGTCTTTTCCAGTCCTAACTATTCTATGATTAAGCTGCAGGGGGTGAGTTTTCCTATAAAATATAAGACAATTAGCTCTCTTGCCTGTTGAAAGGAGGTTATCATTTCCAAGCTTATGTATCACAAAAGTCAGAATATCCACATTCTTTATCTCTTGTAACCACTTTGGAGGTCAAGGTTACATTCTCAATGTTAAATTTCAGACTTGATTATCTGCCAGCCACATAATGGGTCAGGGGAGTTTTATAGCTGATGCACAGTAAGAGGCAGAACAGTCAGACTATATGATCTAATTTTTTTTTCCCAAAAAAAGTTATGAAAATAAGTCTCCAGTTGTCACAGCTCTGAAAAACCTACCTATGACTCATTTAAACCAGCCATGACTATGTGAGCTGGTTGAAAGCAAGAAGAATAACTCTGAGATCTGAACTTCCCCTTTTCATCTCAGCAAGGTTTTATTCAGCTGCCTCTTAACCATTTAAATTTTGGTGTGAACAATCAATCCATTCCTCAGGCTAATAAACAAACATTTACAAGCAGAGGGAAGTAAATACTGGGGAGTGGTTCCCGCGGTGGCGGCGGGAGATTTAAAAGCGGCTGCAACTCGATCATAGCAGTCAGTCAGCTGATCGGAGCTAGCCCAGCTAGAGCCGGAGCCGGCACGCTTCAGAGACCACGAGGGTCAGAAGAGATTAGGAAAAGCAGAGGGGACAGCGCAGAGACATCGCGATTCCCGACATCTCCCGATCCCCGAAGCCCCAGCAGCCCTTGCGAGAGAGCGGCTGACGTGGCAGGGGGCGTTCCCGCGGTAACGGCGACCGCACCCCTGCCCCTTGCCTTGAAAGAGCCTTTGGGAGGGCAGCGACCGGTCGCTGCCCACCAGGCGCAGGGAGGAACAAGCAGGTTGTGTTGTGGACCCTGTTGCTGGTGTCCCAGACTGCTGACCAATATGGTCGCCTCCAGAAGGAGAGCTTGCAGTAAGGAGACTGTAGCAACTCAGACAGAGACCCTGCCCCAAACCGTGGCTGTTCAGGTCTCTGGCTGCAGGGAGTGCCAGAGCCTGCTGCTGCCGAGGAAGGGAGGCCAGCATTCCACCTGTGTGAGGTGTGAGCAGGTAGAAGATCTGCTTAGATTGGTGGCAGAACTTAAGGAGGAGGTCGAGACGCTGAGGACCATCAGGGACCGTGAAAGGGAGATCGACTGGTGGAGTAACTCCCTGGCATGCCAGCCGGAACGGTTCCAGGGAGATACCCCCCACAAGGGGATGGACCCCCTGTCCTCTCAGACAGAGGGGGATGACCCGAGACAGCCCCTGCTCTGTAGCTGTCGCGCAGAGGTAAGGGACCAAAAAGACGATGAGGGCTGGAAGCGAGTTCCAGTTTGGAACCGTGGGCAACCTTCCTCCCTTCCTGCCCTGCTTCCCCAGGTGCCCCTCAGTAATAGGTTTGAGGCCCTGGATCTTGATGGAGAGGTAAGTGAGGATGTGGTGCAAGGCCAGACTACAAGGTCACATAGGAAAAGGCGGTCGACTTCGCACCTCAAGACTGCCTCTGACAAGAAAGAAAGAAAAATCATTGTCGTAGGCGATTCCCTTCTGAGAGGAACAGAGGGCCCGATATGCAGAGTTGACCCTCATCATAGGGAAGTGTGTAGTTTGCCTGGAGCCCGGATCAGGGATATCACCAGGGCGCTTCCCAGCCTGGTGCACCCGACAGACTACTACCCGCTGCTGGTCTTCCAGACAGGTGGGGGGGAAGCTGCTTCCCGCAGTCTGAGGGGGATGAAGAAAGACTACAGGGCCTTGGGGCGGATGGTGAAAGAGTCTGGGGCTCAAGTGATCTTCTCCTCAGTTCTTCCATCTTCCGGTGATGATGTGGGACTGAATGGGAAAATTCAGTCCATAAACAATTGGCTACGAGACTGGTGCTTTAGGCAGGGCTTTGGGTTCTTTGATAACAGCTGGTTTTATAAGGCTCCAGTCCAGATGATGGCACGTGGGAAAGGTTTAACTCACAGAGGCAAAAGGATGCTGGGGCATGAATTAGCAGGGCTCATTTGGAGAGCTTTAAACTAGATTCGAAGGGGGATGGGGTTGTAACTGGGCTTGCCCCAGTGGGGCAGCACTCTAGGATTGATGAAGACTGGGAGGCCTCCTATAATCCTAGGGTGAAATTGGTGAGCTCAGCTCCCTCCTTGAAATGCCTGTACACCAATGCGTGCAGCATGGGAAATAAGCAGGAGGAGTTGGAGACCTGTGTTAAGTCAGGAGATTATGATCTGGTGGCAATTACAGAGACGTGGTGGGACAGCTCGCATGACTGGAATATAGTCATGGAGGGCTATGTCCTTTTCAGGAAAGACAGGCCAGCCAGGCGGGGTGGTGGGGTTGCTCTTTATGTGCGAGAGCAGCTGCAATGTACTGAGCTCTGTCCAGGGACAGGGGACGAGCGAGTTGAGAGTCTGTGGGTGAGAATTAAGGGGCAGGCTGGCGGGGGCGATACTGTTGTGGGTGTCTGTTACAGGCCACCAGATCAGGGTGAGGAAGTTGACGAGGCCTTCTACAGGCAGCTGAGAGTGGCCTCAGAGTCACAGGACGTGGTCATCATGGGGGATTTTAACTTCCCTGATGTTTGCTGGAAGGACTACTCAGCAACCCAGCCACAGTCCAGGAGGTTCCTCCAGTGTATGGATGATAACTTCCTCATCCAAATGGTGGATCAGCCAACCAGGAGAGGAGCACTGCTGGATCTCATCCTCACTAACAAGGAGGGGCTGGTCGAAGCAGTAAAGGTTGAGGGCTGCCTTGGTTGCAGCGACCACGAGATGGTGGAATTCAGGATCTTGTGTGGTAGGACCAATACAATAGCAAGTAGAATTGCAACCCTGGACTTTAGCAGGGCAAACTTTGGCCTTTTCAAGCAATTGCTAGGGGAAATCCCATGGGCAAGGCTGCTTGAAGGTAAAGGGGCCCAAGATAGTTGGTTGACATTCAAGAATTGCTTATTCCAAGCTCAAGAGCTGAGCATCCCGACACGTAGGAAGTCAAGGAAGAGGGCCAGGAGACCTGCGTGGCTAAATAAGGAACTGCTGGGTATGCTCAAGTGGAAGAGCAGAGTTTATAGGTCATGGAAGGAGGGGCTGGCCACTCGGGAGGAATATAAGGCTGCTGCTAGAGGATGTAGGAAGGCAGCTAGGATGGCTAAGGCCTCCTTAGAATTAAATCTGGCCAGAGGGGTCAAGGACAACAGAAAGAGCTTTTTCAAATACATAGCTGATAAAACTAACACCAGAGGCAAGGTTGGCCCACTGGTGAATGGGATGGGTGCCCTGGTGACAGAAGATACTGAGATGGCAGAGTTATTGAATGCCGCCTTTGTCTCAGTCTACTCTGCCGGAGGCAGTCCTGAAGAGCACTGTACTCCTGAGACCTCAGATGAAGTCAGGTCACTGGAGCAGTTTGCCTTAGTCCATGAGGAATGGGTTAGGGGCCAGTTGAGCAATCTGGACATCCATAAATCCATGGGTCCAGATGGGATGCACCCGCGGGTGCTGAGGGAACTGGCGGAAGTCATTGCTAGACCACTCTCCATCATCTTTACCAAGTCTTGGGAAACGGGAGAGGTGCCTGAGGACTGGAGGAAAGCAAATGTCACTCCAGTCTTCAAAAAAGGCAAGAAGGAGGACCCGGGTAACTATAGACCGGTCAGCCTCACCTCCATCCCTGGGAAAGTGATGGAACACCTTATCCTTGATGCCATCTTAAGGCATGTCAAGGATAAGAGGGTTATGAGGGGCAGTCAACATGGCTTTACCAAGGGGAAGTCATGCTTGACCAACCTCCTAGCCTTTTATGAGGAAATAACATTGTGGATGGATGATGGCAGAGCGGTGGATGTGGTCTACCTTGACTTCTGCAAAGCATTTGACACAGTCTCCCACAGCATCCTCATAGCTAAATTGAGGAAGTGTGGCCTGGATGATCAGGTAGTGAGATGGACTGCAAACTGGCTGAAGGACAGAAGCCAGAGAGTTGTAGTCTATGGGGCGGAGTCCAGTTGGAGGCCTGTATCTAGTGGAGTGCCTCAAGGGTCAGTACTGGGACCAGTATTATTTAATATATTCATCAATGATTTAGATGAGGGAATTGAGTGTACTGTCAGCAAGTTTGCTGATGACACTAAGCTGGGAGGAGTGGCTGACAAGCCAGAAGGCTGTGCTGCCATCCAGCGGGACCTGGACAGGCTGGAGAGTTGGGCAGGGAGAAACTTGATGAAATATAACAAGGGAAAGTGCAGAGTCCTGCATCTGGGCAGGAACAACCCCAGGTTCCAGTATAGGTTGGGGAACGACCTGTTAGAGAGCAGTGTAGGGGAGAGGGACCTGGGGGTCCTAGTGGATGGCAGGATGACCATGAGCCAACACTGTGCCCTTGTGGCCAAGAAGGCCAATGGCATCCTGGGGTGTATTAGAAGGGGGGTGGTCAGTAGGTCGAGAGAGGTCCTCCTTCCCCTCTACTCTGCCCTGGTGAGACCGCATCTGGAATATTGTGTCCAGTTCTGGGCCCCTCAGTTCAAGAAGGACAGGAACCTGCTGGAGAGAGTCCAGCGCAGGGCGACAAAGATGATTAAGGGAGTGGAGCATCTCCCTTATGAGGAAAGGCTGAGGGAGCTGGGTCTCTATAGTTTGGAGAAGAGGAGACTGCGGGGGGACCTTATTAGTGTATATAAATATATAAAGGGGGAGTGTCATGAGGATGGAGCCAGGCTCTTCTCAATGGCTAACAATGATAAGACAAGGGGTAATGGGTATAAACTGGAACACAAGAGGTTCCACTTAAACTTGAGAAGAAACTTCTTCTCAGTGAGGGTGACAGAACACTGGAACAGGCTGCCCAGGGAGGTTGTGGAGTCTCCTTCTCTGGAGACATTCAAAACCCGCCTGGACACATTCCTGTGTAACCTTATCTAGGTGTTCCTGCTCTGGCAGGGGGATTGGACTAGATGATCTTTTGAGGTCCCTTCCAATCTCTAACATACTGTGATACTGTGATACTGTGAGTGAAGATACTATTCCTTACAGCCAAGACCAAGAGTTCACAGGAACAAAACTTGTCAGAGGTGGGAGAAGTTAGACCTAAGCTCAGTAGATCCAAGGAGTATAATACACCCATAACTTAACAGCTACCCATTTGAATTCTATTTCCATGTTTCTAAGTTGAAACCCACTTGCAATAAGACAGCATTAAGTTCAAAATCTGAAGAAATATGCTGATCCGCAACATCGCTGTCTTAGTAATTTCACATCATTCATTCAATCACTAACGGTCGCATTTTCCTCGACTTGCTGCATGCTCTGATCTTACACAGCAGAAAAGATCAGGATTAATCCTTGACCCTGTCCTGGCCTTCCAGTATTAGATTGGACAAACCACTTATTTTCTCTGTGATTCAATTCCATTTATGAAAAATTTCCCTTACAAAAAATGAAGATAATATTATTTCCATAATTTGCAAGCCATGTTGAAGCTAAATGAAAGAACATAGTAATAGTAAGAATAGTAAGAACAAAGCATATAGTAATAAAGTATGGAAGAAAGTGCTTAGTTTGAGGATATTGTGACTAATATCACTTTTTGATTAAGAAAGAACTTAAAAAAAATACATAATGAAATTTTACCTCTAAGAATTTATTAATTTCTTGCTTCAAACAAGGCTGAATGGATTTCTGTAAGATAAAATATCACTAATCCCAATTAAAACTTTGCAATTGCTACTGATTCTAGGCAAGAACTGTAAAACCTTAGTTGTATAAAACACATTTCTCTCAAAAGCCATTATTTTGCAAGAAAAATCTCAAAGCTGTGTTCTGTTTCTAGCAGAAAAATACATTACTAAAATCTCATTTCGAGTGAACTGCATGCTTAGCATATTAGAAGAGCAGCAATGCTGTAAAGTGCTTTGTGACAAAGCAAACCTCCAGTACATTTCAGTTTTAACAAGTCTACCAGATTTGAATCTTGTGATTAAATCTGGGAGTTTTTTATAATAAACACACATTATACAAGCACATATGTTGAATACCTAAATGTATATTTTAGCCAAAAAGTGTAGTGGTCATGATTTTTTTGTTAGGTCATTCAGATGACTATTAGCCAGCCACCATTTATGAATTATATCTCAAAAGTCAGATTGTCCAGAATGATCAGGTTAGTGCATTAATGAGCACACAGAAATGGAATACCAGGCCATACCAGCTATTCTCCTCATATTTTGTCTCTAGTACTGATCAGGGATTTTATATTAAAATTAAGCAAACAACTAATACCATAGTGTCCTCCCCTAAAAGTTTCTAATATCTCCACTAGTTAACAATAGTGGGATTTCTTGTCCTCTCTCAAATATAGTATGCATTTTTATATCTATATATGTAGAAGAATGCTTTGTTTCAATTGTCATTACTCTTCTAATTTATATTCACTTCTAATCTTTGTTTTCAGTCTTACTAAATATCAAACAGGGTGATATTGTGAAAATAAGCTTCCTATGGAAATGTTAATTATACAACATATTATTCATTTATGTATTTTTATCTTTTGTATCAGAAATAGTGTGGCCAGCAGAACTAGGGAAGTGATTGTCCCGCTGTACTCAGCACTGAGGAGGCTGCACCTCAAATACTGTGTTCAGTTTTGGGCCCCTCACTACAGGAAAGATGTTGAGGTGCTGGAGCATGTCCAAAGAAGGTCAATGGAGCTGGTGAAGGGTCTGGAGCACAGAAGCTGGACAAGCAGCTGAGGGAACTGGGGTTGTTTAGCTTGAAGAAAAGGAGGTTCAGGGCAGACTCTCTTGCTGTCCAACTACCTGAAAGGAGGTTGTAGTGAGGTGGATGTCAGTCTCTTTTCCCAAGTAAAAAGTGGTAGCACAAGAGAAAATGGCCTTGAGTTGCACTAGAAAAGATTTAGACTGGATATTAGGAAAAATTCCTTCACCAAAAGGGTAGTCAAGCATTGGAATAGGCTGCCCAAGGAAGTGGTGGAGTTACCATTCCTGGAGGTATTTAAAAGACGTGTAGACGTGGTGTTTAGGGACATGGTTTAGTGGTGGACTTGTCAGTGCTAACAGGTTAACAGTTAACTCAATGACCTTACGGGTCTTTTTCAATCTAATGAACCTATGATTGTATGATCTTATGAAAATTCAGTTTCTTTTTGCACTAAATTTAGGTAAATCTTACCACTCCACTTATCTTCTTTATCAGGCTTAATTTCTATAAAGTTCTGCCTTATCACTTTTCCAGGTTAGACAGCCTGTGGTTTACTATGTGGTTTTAGATACTTCAACATCCTTATTGAACTTCAGCATTTTGATACTTCAACGTCCAGATTCCAGCTAACACCTCATAAGCTCGTTCTATTTATCTAGGTCATTTGTCATGTACTTCTTTAGACAGAATTGTGTCATAGCATATATCGTTGTCTTAGTCTTCTACAATTTTTAGTATAAATTAATACCTCATTTGCAATAAAAAAAATATATAACATCAGATCACAGAATTTGTTGAAGTTTTAGGCAAATATTCAGATAAAACATTTAGTGTTTGCTCTGCAGTTTAGCATTAGGTTGGCTAAATTTAGAATAACCTGGTGCCCTGGGCTGAGACAAATGAGAGCGAACATTCTTCCTGTATCCAGGGCTAAAACAACCATAAGTCAAAAGAAGCTTCCTACTACTGAACTGTCTTCTGACAGTTCCTAGATTTCACTCAGCCCAAAATCTAAGGAGGAAAGCTTTGCTGAATGCTTATAGTTGTAGTTTTTTCTTTCTTTACTTTTTTCCTTATGATAATTTACAGCAAGAGAATTCAGTCACACTCTCTCCTGCCTGGCTTCTTTTGCAGTCCCAGCGTGTGAGCACCTCTGTTGGGTATTTTGTTTGAGAAGAGTATTAACTCTTTTGCTTCAGGCTGTCACGTAGACTGGGAGGATGGACATCCTGGTGGTTTTGCATAGAGGGGCTGCTTGGGGCCTGCAGTAGTGAGAGTGCTTCCTCTGCGCATAAGTGTGCACACCAAAGCATGGCACTGCAGTCAGATACCTTGCTTTAGCCCTCTCCTAGTTTGGGGAGTACCATAATTCCTCCTGTGCATTTATTTTGTTTGTAGCTCCACCAACAGCAGTACTGTTCTCTATATGTAATGCCTGAGGAGTGAGTTGAAAAGGGTCTGAATTCACTAACAAGACTTTGGAAGCCTTCCCTGCAGACCAGAGCTGTGTTACTTATCATCTCTTTCAAAGCATTTCTGTTTCTATTCAGATGTTTGACACACCAATTTCTGTGTTTAAAACATGTCACCTTGCTCTCATCATAGTCAAGACTAATTTAGGGCTAAATCAGTTGCCTAAACATTTAGCACCATTTGAGATGTCCCTCTAGCTGCCACTCTTCAAGAGTGGGGATGTCCTCTGTAAGTTCACATTTAATTTTTTGGAGAGCTAACTAAGAAAGAATAGGAAGTGGAATTCAGTCCTTTTTGCACTCCATGGGCTTCAGCTATTCCTTTCTTGGATCCCAGGGAGCAGCCTGAAACAGCCCACTGGCTTGCTGCATGTGCTAAGAGCAAATCCTGCTCCCACTCAGGGAGCATCTAGCAATGAAGCAGTCAAGACAAGGTGTCCACATTTGCACCACAGACCTGCTGGTTCTGCCATTAACAAGAATGGCTTCAGTAGTAAATAAGCTTCTGCTAAGAGACAAGTAATCAAATCGCTGAAGCAGAGACCAGAATGCAGTATATCCTGTCCTAACAGGACAATTTACCTGCGTAGGTTCAGTGTTGTTTGCTGTTTCTTGCTTGCTTGCCCACTGTCCTCTGTATGTTATAACATGTCCTTTTCTCACAGTATTCCCACATCTCTTTGTATTTGTTTTTCACATGCATAGTCCCTCTATATACTTCTTTTTGACGGTATAAACATGCTTGGGACTCCTCAGACAATTTAGATCTTTACATGCTCCAGCTAGTTTCATCTGGATTTCATGTAAAATTGTCTGAGGAGACCAGAAACATTTCCTCCCCTTTGGCTCAGTATTGACATTCATATTGTTATTTTTATCTGTTATCAGTGCATAGTGTCCTTAAAATCAGGGCTCTATTGTAGAAAGCATGGTACAAATATAATCAGAAAGCATATAGATCTTTACACTGAGTTATTCAGGGATAAACTATGTAAGAAAGGGAGTTCTCAAATGGACAGTGAAGAAAAGAATGAAACTATTCAGACATCTACAGGTAGTCAGTCAGTCTGTGGGACTTTCAGAAGTGACTCACAAGAAACTTGGAAATATCTGTTTTCTGAATATGACCTACATTTCTGCTGAAAGAGCGATCTCATACCTCTTGTGTATCTCTTGCTTCTCTTCTCTTGAGGGTAAGAAGTTACTGCCTCCCCTCTAGCCTCTGCCTGCAGAAACTGTCTATAGGGCTAGCTCTAAATATTAGTGGATATACAAACGTATGCTCTGGTATGCTAACATTAATTCACTTGACTTCTATTTTTCTGTGTCAACATGGAAGAAAGTGGATACTATTTGCAGGGACTATCAGCACAGGAAAGCAGTAGTGTGACTGTAATAGTACCACAGCTCCTTCATCCAAAAATCTTAAGTTTTGTCAGAAATCCAAATAGAGTTGCCATTCGTTTTGGAGCTAAACCCAGAGCTGTCACATAATTTCTTTAACTTCCTCACTGGAAGACCAACCCCAAATATGGCCTCAACCTTTGCAAAGCATAGCTAGGAGCCAGCTAGCCTTAAATTGTTACCTGGAAAACTACTGGAACAAATTCCTAAACCTCTCAGATCGCAAGAACTTGAAGGATAATACGGTAAAAAATCCAGGTCAAGATGGATTTGTCAAGAGCAGCCACATCACTCAAGTTCCATCTTCCAGTGGGACAACAAAGCCTAGTGAATAGGGTAGAAATAGTAGATATGTACGTCTTGACTTTAGTAAAGTTTGTGGCAGAGCCCCTTATTTTCATATGTAAATTTTGAAAATGTTGTTGAAGTGATTTTATGAAGAATTTGCTTTTAAAATGACAAATTGGGAGGCCCTCTAAAAAGTCTCTCTACATTAATATTTAACATAAACCTTGATTATGATGGTGAAATAGGGGGGTAGTCCCATAAAATTTATATATGACAGAAATATGAGAAATACAACATGCACTTAAGTGGTCAGAAGTAGAATAAAGAATGAACTTGATAAAGTAGAGGACTAGTCTGAAATAAATATAATGAAATTTAATAAGGTCAAGTGAAAAGTTCTCCAGGAATAAAATAAAAATTAAATTCATAAATGCAAAATGAGAAAAAAAGCAGAGAAACTGGTTAGTCGGCAACACCGCAAGCAAGGCTGAGGCGGCTTCACATGAGCTGAATCCTTGTTTGAGATGCTGTCACTAAAGAGACACATTTCATTCTGAAATCTCATTACATACCAAAGTTATTGCTAATTAAATATCAACATGCAAATAATTATTAATGTGCTACGTAATTATTATACTCCTTGGAAAAAATGGTAGATACTCACTGACAACATTATGTCTCATTTTGAAAAACATCATTAAAAAATGTGATAGATTAGATATTACAAAAACTTCTTGTCTGTCAAGATATTTGAACACTGGATTTAGTCATTTCTGGAGGTTTTGGAGTTCCTGGAAGTTTTTGAAGAGCAGATCCAGTTAGAGAAGTAGCCCAGAAACTGTGTTTGACCTTGTTTTGGAGCTAGGGAATGAAGTCAATTACCTTCTGAGGTATCTTGTTTTTTGTTTCAGTGGCTTCCATGATTTCTTCTAGGGCTTAAAGAAGTGCTACTGGATACATAGCTGTTGTTTTATTAGTCAACAAAAACCTTAAAAAAGATCAGATACAGTCAGAAGAAATGTGTAGTGCCCACTTGCCTATATCTATGATCTGTCTCACTAATGTGACTAGTTTTTATTTTGGATCAGTTTGCAGCATTTTCTAACTGCACATCCTGATTCCAAGTCCGTGATGCATAGTCACCTGCATCTTTTAAGGACCACTGGTTCATTGATTCAAGCCTATTCCTATCTGTGCACATTTAACTGGCCACTGCCCTGAATTGTTTTCCTAGTCACACTAATACAATTTATTCAGATATAATTTCAAATTGATGTGGAAGCCATAACTTCTATTTTTAAATCCAATACTCTAGTATAAACATTTATCACTCATTGTCTTTCTAGACAAACATGAACTTAATAACTTTTGAATTCATGTTGAACTGAACTCTCAGTTTTCAGGTGAGCTTGTACTTAGCTGACTACTGCGGACTGAACAATAATTTGTCATTCACCATTGACAATTATTTTTGTAGGTGAGATACATGTGTCTGGGTATTTTGAATAATAATGATGGTGAGCATATTTCCCAAAGTTATTCACTTAAGTAGTGAGTAGCTTCAAGAAATATTTTGAAGAGGAAACAGTGGCAGAGGGTCACTGATGGGAAAACATTGACTGCCTTTATTCGTGGAAGAAGCATTTGTTAAGCTGATGCAAAATGAGCACTGAAGATATTAGGGGGCCTAAAAGGATGATGGGGAGGGACTCTTCATTAGGTACTGTAGTGATAGGATAAGGGGAAATGAGTTCAAATTTAAACAGAGCAAGTTCAGATTACATATAAGGAATAAGTTCTTTACTGTAAGGGTGGTGAGGCATGGGAATGGGTTGCACAGGGAAGTTGTGAATGCTCCACCCCTGGTGGTGTTTGAGGCCAGGTTGAATGGAGTCTTGGGTGACATGGTTTAGTGTGATGTGTCCCTGCCCATGGCAAGCGGGTTGGAACTTGATGATCTTAAGGTCACTTCCAACCCTAACTATTCTATGATTCTATGATTCTATGATTCTATATGTCTTTTGGAAATGGAGCACTAAAGAGAGCCCAGAGGTGAATAACTAGAAAAATCAGGGTGCAATCTGCTGATATGAATAAACGCCTTCTGGCTGTGGAAAATTTAACAAATATGCTGTATCACAAATACAAGGTAATAATAATTTATGTTTTACAGATCACTCCAGAGGGTTAGGTTACATAATCTATCAAAATCTTCATTCACATTTCCTTAAAAATACACTATTTTATAGAATGGGTAAAAGGGTGGTGTCATAGTCAGGGGTTTGGGTGTCTTGAATGTGAGGCCCAAGTTAGTAGGCCAGGTCTACTGGGGGCTGGTGGAGCTGACCTGACAAAGAAGAGGAAGAGTGGTTTTGGTAGGAGGCTTGCCAGAATGGTCAAGGTTTCTTTAAACTAGATGTGTTGAGGGAGGGGGCATTGTTTCTTCCCATCACACCCAGTCAGGTGCCAGCACCTATAATAAATGCTCGGAGCGATGCAGAGATATTCCAGCCACTGCAGCCAGTGAGCCGGCTTCATTTGGAGCTTGACTCAGATGCCTCTATACAAACGCCCATAGCATGGGGAACAAACAAGAGGAATTAGAGATGTGTGCACAACTACGGGAGTATGACATAATAGGCATCACAGAAACATGGTGGGATGGCTCCTGTGACTGGAGTGTTGGAATGGAAGTTTACAGGCTCTTTAGAAAAGACAGGTCTGGCAGGCGGGGAGGGGGAGTTGTTATTTATGTTAGGGATAGGCTGGAGAGTATGGAACTCTGCCTGGGAATGGGTGAGCAGTCGACAGAGAGTTTGTGAGTCAGGGTTAAAGGGAGAACAGCTATGGGAGAAATTACTGTGGGGATCTGTTACAGAAGGTGGAAGCAGGGACAGGCGGCCTGGGAAGAATACAGGGATGTAGTCCGGGAAGCTAGGGACCAGGTTAGGAAAGCTAAGGCCCAGTTAGAATTAAACTTGGCTAGGGATGTGAAGGATAACAGGAAGGGATTCTGTATGTACGTAGCAAATAAAAGACAGACTAGGGACAACGTAGGCCCCCTCCGGAAGATATCGGGAGAACTGACTACCCAGGATTTGGAGAAGGCTGAGGTTCTTAATGACTTCTTTGCCTCAGTCTTCACTGGCAAATGCTCTGACCGCACCACCCAAGTCTTGGAAGGCAGACACAGGGACTGTAAGAACGAAGACCCTAGGCCCACTATAGGAGAGGATCTGATATTTGAAAAGGATATTTGAAAGATCATGGCAGTCAGGTGATGTTCCCAATAACTGGAAAAAGGGAAATATAACCTCCATTTTCAAATGGATGACCTGGGGAATTACAGACCAGTCAGTCTCACCTCTGTGCCTGGCAAACTCTTGGAGCAGTTTCTCCTGGAAAGCATGCTAGGGCACATGAAAAACAAGGAGGTGCTTGGTGACAGCCAGCATGGCTTCACTAAGGGGAAATCCTGCCTGATCAATTTAGTGGCCCTCTATGATGGGGCTACGGAACTGATGGACAGGGGCAGAGCAGTTGACGTCATCTACCTGGACTTGTGCAAAGACTTCGACAATGTCCCACACGACATCCTTGTCTCTAATTTGGAGAGACATCAATTTGATGGGTGGACCACTCGGTGGATAAAGAACTGGCTGGATGGCCACACGCAAAGAGTTGTGGTCAATGGCTTGATGTCTGGCTGGAGACCGGTAACGAGTGGTGTCCCTCAGGGATCAGTGTTGGGACTGGTCTTGTTCAACATCTTTGTTGGTGACATGGACAGTGGGATTGAGTGTGCCCTCAGCAAGTTTGCCGATGACACCAAGCTGTGTGGTTTTGTTGATACGCTGGAGGGAAGGAATGCCATCCAGAGGGACCTTGACACACTTGTGAGGTGGGCAGATGCCAACCTTATGAAGTTTAACTGTGACAAGTGCAAGGCCTTACACCTGGTTTGAAGCAATCCCAGGCACAGCTACAGGTTGGGCAGAGAAGAGATTGAGAGCAGCGCTGTGGAGAAGGACTTGGGGGCATTGGTCGATGAGAAAATGAACATGAGCCGTCTGCAGTGTGCGCTTGCAGCCCAGAAAGCCAGCCGTATCCTGGGCTGCATCAAGAGGAGCGTGACCAGCAGGTTGAAGGAGGTGATCCTGCCCCTCTACTCTGCTCTCAGGAGACCTCACTTGGAGTATTGTGTGCAGTTCTGGTGTCCTCACATTAAAAAGGACATGGAAGTGTTGGAACAAGTCCAGAGGAGGGCCACGAGGATGATCAGGGGACTGAAGCACCTCCCGTATGAAGATAGGCTGAGAAAGTTGGGGCTGTTCAGCCTGGAGAAGAGAAGACTGCGTGGAGACCTCATAGCAGCCTTCCAGTATCTGAAGGGGGCTTATAAGGATGGTGGAGAGTGACTCTTCGCTAGGGACTGTAGTGACAGGACAAAGGGTAACAGGTTAAAACTTATACAGAGGAAGTTTAGATTGGATATAAGGAAGAAGTTATTTACTGTGAGGGTGGTCAGGCACTGGAATGGGTTGCCCAGGGAAGTTGTGAATGCTCCATCCCTGGCAGTGTTCAAGGCCAGGTTCAATCGAGCCTTGGGTGACATGGTTTAGTGTGAGGTGTCCCTGCCCATGGCAGGGGGGTGGAACTAGATGATCTTAATGTCCTTTCCAACCCCAACTATTCTATGATTCTATGATTATTATGTTATAAATATACTGTTCCCCTAAACTCTTACCTCAGGAACCCTTAGATGATTACTGAGATGAATGAATGTATGAAATTTCACTGATACATGAGGAGAGTTATCAATAAACCAGTGTTACTTTTTTAACCCATGCTTCATCTCAGACAGTAAGTAACATTCCCAATGCGCTACAGGGCACTGCACTTCATCCGAAGATGAAGCATGCAGAAAATGCTCTTCTCATTTGCTTTATAATTACAAGGGTAAGATATGCAGCCTTAGGGCTGTTATGCATACCTGCATATTGCAGAGGTATCTTTCTCCTACACCTTTTTGCATTTTCTCTGCAAGGCATCATTTGTATTGTCTTACATCCTGCAGTTAATGACTTGTTTGTTAAAAGTTTGAGAATTCCTGCTTTAAAGAAGATTTGTCTTCATCTGTCTTGGCTAGCAGAAGCTGGGCCAGCCAGGCATCATATCTGATGGGGGCACAAATCTATAATGAAGTGCAATGGAGTGTGTGATTTATATTTAGCTACATGTATTCACAGTTGCTTAAATCCTAGTTTATATAAACTGTGAAAAATATTAAAGAATCATTAAGTAAGAAAGCTGGCCTCATGATTTTTCTGTCATGCAAGTACGTGTTAGCAGATCTAGACAGCTCCCTTATAATGTAAGGAATCAAATTAAACCCGAAAGCAATAATTTATTTTTAACAAGCAAGTAATCATGCACTAATTCAACACAATATTTAAGCATCAGCTTAACTTCCATTGAAAATTAGATAATTTTCATTTGGAAAAGGGGAAATAAATATGTGTACCTACAGACCCAATATAGGAAGTTTATAAATATCTGACAGAACACTGTTTCTCATAACAGGTGCTTATACATAGACTAATTCCTTTAATTTTAGCCATTAAAGTTTCAAAATTTAGTGTGATTGAATCTGAAACTGCTTGTGAAATTTGTGAATGTGAAAATCTTAATACTAAAAAAATACCATAATCAATGCAAGAAAAATGCAAAACAACGTCTGTTAATTTTTATCAGTAAATGAGGGCTAAGATCCTTCGAACTTCTCTCTAAACTTCCCAGTGAGACATCTATAATTCAACATTTGGCTACTTTACAAACACTGAAAAAACCTTCCCATCCTCTTCCCTGGTGTCAACAAGAGAGAAAATTAAAACACCGCCGAAGAAAATGACTAGAAGTCAGGTACATCAAGTTTTTCTGGATGAATAGTAGGGCTGGTTATCCAAGATGAGGGAGCAAACTGAGGTAAACAACACTGAAGACAGCAAGAAATGTTGAGAGTGAACTGGAAGTCTTGTTCTGCTTATGTTATCAGTGTCTGCTCAATTTCACTAACAAAAAGATATTTATTATTCCAGTTGTGTTTGCTGGATAATGATTGGAAAGAAACTTCATCAGGGATAATAGTAATTGATAACCAGAGATTCCAACTGTGGCTGCAGTTCAACAAAAATGCTTCAGTATCTTGTACATCTGAAGTGAAAAACAAGTCCTTTGCTATTGCATATTGCCCATTTATAGCCTTACTGCTGCACCCTTTTGCTCTGAGATTTCAAAACAACCCATTTTGGTAAAATGAGAAAAGCAGACAGACAAACAAAAAAACCAAACACAAAACCCCTTTCCAACTCCAGGGAAAAAAAAAAAAATACTGTGGAGGTAATTCTGAGAATAATGACAGCTTCAAATCATCACCCTGTTTACACATGGCATGTTTTTCCATCTAACCATACCTGTCTGTGATATCTATCCAAATACGTCTTCTCTGCAGCAAAGGCTGCTCATCTCCTTGTATGCTCACCAATATTAGTGCAGTGTTTTGAAAACAAGATATCATCTGCTATTATTAGAAAGGATACCCACTCCAACTAAAATAAGCATTTAAGCCAAGATTTGGGGGAGTTTGTCTTGAGATTTGAGGTTACCCTTGCATAGATTTGCATATAGCTAGAGATCTTACTGGGCCTCTTGCAGGGCAAACATCCTAAAACAGAAAAAGGAGCTTGGGTTTCTGAGACCCTAACAACTGTTAAATTATCCCCTTACTTTACTGACACTCTTTCATGTGCAGAGAAAACATGAAACTATAGGCTGCTCTGAAGGTGAGAGTATTTACACTGAATTAAACACATGCTAAAGACAAACACCCCAGCTACAGCTCCAGGAAAAGCTGTGGTTGGTGGTGGCTGCCCTGGTTAGAGTGGACATCCTTGCCCATGACACAGCCCCCAAGGATATTCTGGTGACTACAGCACTGCATGAAAGGGAACTACCATCATATCCTTCTTCACCTTTTCTCAAATAAATGAAATCCAGGAGTGTATTTGAGGAAGCATGGGCATACCTGCTGTGATCTAAGAGCTCCAGTCACTCTGGCTCCCCAGTATATGGGATGAGACAAGCCCAGCTGGTTTCTGGATCCCAGTTAAGGGCCATCATGTCTGCTGGGAGGAAGGTGTGGGCATGTGCCTGGCATCCAGTAAGTAAGCTGTGAGACCACTACACTGCCCAGGCAGGGGGTCCTGGGTCTTCTTCACGGATTTCAGTGCACCAAATAGAAAGCTATAGAATTTTGGGATCCAGGGAAATACTCTGTCTGGCACCTGCCTGCTGAGCTTCTGCCTTCAGCTGGTATCCTTAAATAGGCCTAATCCAGGTTAGCTGGTCTTTGTTCATACTGTTAAATAACAGAATGCCAAACTGGAATTCTTGGTTTGGCAACGGAAAACAAAAAACCCAACCCGCTTGCATACAACAGATGAAGAATAAAGGCCTGACTTCAAAAAGCATTAATAATGCCAAATGCCCAATGTGATTGACACATGAATTGCACAGATATCAGGCACAGAGAACTTTCCTCGGTATTCAGTAGGTATTTGATAAAATAAATCACAGTATACCAGATTTCCTTATTCTGTTTAACTGAAGTCATAACCTCAGCTAACTGAATTTTCTCTGCTTTCCAAGCCTGACTGTGGAAAAACAAAGTGTGAAAATTGATTAGGTTAGAAAAACTTGCATGAAATAAATAATTGACAGAAATAAACAGAATAAGAAAAGGAACAGTTTAGACACTACTTGTCTTGGGTAGAAAAATGACAAATATTTGGTATCACTTTATAAAAGCAATTATCTTTACAAACATAAAAATATTATTTTCAGAAGAACGAATGACGTAATGCACACATTGCAAACTCGTATAAGAAACTGTGAGATCCATAACTAAAGCAGATGCTGTTTTAGGAAAATCAGAAAGTCTTTTAAAATGTAATTAATAGTTAGCACAAGTACTTATTCCATTGTAATTCTAAATAATTTATTAAGATGCACTTAATAATTTATTAATTATAATTAGTGATGGTGTTTGTTTCTACCAAAACATAATGTATTTTTTTCTTGTTGAAGTGGAAAGACCAATTCACTATTTCAGGATTTTATCTAAGTTAAAATATTATCTCATTAAAATAAAATAATCTGATTAACTAAATGGGAATTAGAGCAGATACGTAGGAGTAGAGGCCCAAATATAAAAAGCTTTGAGGAATCAAGCTGCTAATGAAATCAGATTAAGCGAAGGCTGCATATGAGATTGAAACTGTATAGGTCACTTTGGGGAAGTTAACAAAAAGTCTAAGTTATGCTAACAACCCAGCTGAAGTGCTAACAAAATCAAGCACAAATTTTAAAAAGACATAAAATCAGACTATAACTCATTCAAGTCCTGTCAGCTCCAACTCATTTAATTGGAAAACCTCCCAGACACTAACAGAAATGGTATCTATTCCTAATATAGGTGCTATGGTAAAATGACATTTGGGAACTGCCAAACAAGAAAATTGTTATTCCTGCCATTCAATGTATGAAACCTTGTGTATACAAAGGCTCTTGTTAATCTGTGGGAAACCAGTGCCACTGCTTAACTAATCAGTTACTATTAGCAATCTTGTTTTGCAACGGTAAGGGTTTTTTTTTCAGATAAATTTACTTTTTGGTTACTGTTGTGGAATGGATGCATCTCTTTAAAAACATTTATTCAGAAAAGCAAAACAGTAATTTCCTTCGCTCTTTTAAGGAACCATCTCCAGGGCATTTAAGGTACATGCTGCAGGTGTACTGTTTATCTATTTTTATAGGATTCCAAGTTATAGCAGCCATACAGAGCAGGCAGTTTCAGTCAGTGTGACTGTAATTGTTCCTAGGTCAAACAGATGTAGAAGGTTGCCTTTTAGAAACCTCAGTATCTATCTTGTAGAAAAAGCAAGAAGTGGTGAATTAACACCTGCTAAAGGCAACAGAAGCTTTCTTCACCTTCATGAGAGCAGCAGAGAGGTCAAGGTGTTCTCTACAAGAAGACTTCTGATTTGAAACCAATAAAAATTCCAATTAAGGACTTGCTCTAGTGAATTCATAATTAACGGCAAGAATTTGTTAATACCATGATGATAAGCCATGTCATATGGACAGCATAACTTGCTAATGAAATAGTACCTCTGTGCAACTTTATTACCCTCTGCTAATAACTAATCATTGGAATAGGTTACAAAGCAGCAGACTTTAATATTAATGTAATATTTAGATACTTATCATCCATACTTAAACACCGTGATAAGGTTATGGAACAACTCCCTGATATTAATTTCCACAAAAATATGAGTTATCTCCTCCTTGCGTTTTAGCCATGATTTGCTTTATACCTTTGATTGTGTAGTACTTATGTTTATTGTCATATGATGACAAATTTATCGAGCTGGGAAAATTTTCTGACCAATCACATGTAAAAAATTCTTAACAGTTTGATGTGCAAATACTAGTTTATCTTTCTTAAACTGAAAAAAAATCAAAACCCAAACCTAAACAAACACATAAACATAATGAGGACCTTATTTAGCTAATGAAAAGAGCACAGCTGCAATAGCTGTGATGGACTTTGTTAGGAAGATTGATAAAGTTTAGTGAGGAATAGACACCTTGCAAAAACTCTTGTAGATCTCTTCTGAGGACTGTCTCAGTGAGAACAGTCCAGGGTGGCCTTTTCCAGCTGTCTCCAATTTTCTGGGTCCCACAGGCTCCTTCACTGTAAACCCTTGGACTCGGATGAGCCAGTTGGCAGATTCCTCCACTTTGCCATCCCAAAGTAACCCACACCATGCACACCGTGAGTGCATAAACATGGGAATCTAGTGGTCTTTGCAGACCCCCAAAGTATCTCAACCCTAAATGATCTGGACTCCTACAGGCACACATTTTCCTCTGCTATGTGTCGTATGTGCCATTTCTTTGGGTGACTTGGATGCTTCAGGGCATCTCAAGCAGCACTAGACACATATGTGTAGGCAACTGAGTCATGCCCATGGCCCAGCAAGTAGTATTTCAGAGGATGCTGTCTTGGTCTGGTCATCATGCACCAAACCCCTCTGGAAGGAGGATGGGGAAGGGCATGGAGCCAGACAAAGCTTAGGTATTTACATATCAGACCTGACTGAGCAAATGAACACTGTGCTTACCAAAGGGAAAATCCAAAAATAAATGAGTCATCCTTGTGTTTTTGAGGGCTTGTAGGCCTTGGCCAGTGGATGGCTACAGCAGCAGCTTGGCGTCTCAGGCTTCAGCTTTTCTGATGTTGAATCTGTATGCACTCCAGGACAGTAAAGGGAAAATTTTCTCAGAATTTGTATAGGAAATGGTCATCTCAGACATCCCCAGATGCTGAGAAAAGCTGATGATAGGCAAGGTGGATACAGGACTGCCTGATAAATTAATATTTCTTGTGGCCTTGACATTGGGCCTTCACCAGAAGCATGAGCTCTTATTCCAGCAAAGCAGACCAAGAAGTGATGAATACACTGGTTTCAAGGCAGATCTGGGTTGCTTGCAACCCCCACTGTCAATAGTTAGCCAACAGGGTCAGAAGAGGAGCACAGAACAGGTGAAAGACAAACCACTGGGGGAAGTGCTGCAACCATATGTCCATCAGTACAGCCCCATGCAGGTGTATACCACAGCTCTGGGCTGATGGGTGTCCTTAAAGCTGGAGAAACCCTAGAATGTGCCATGGCTCCTGACTGTGGAAATCCACCTCTGTGCAAGCATGGAGCAACTAATGTGTCACCACACCCTTTCTTTGGGAAGGGCAGTCTGCAGAATCCACCACCACGCAGAAACACGAGATTCCTCCTGGAAATTCCTGCTTCCAGACACTGGAATTTCTTCCAGAAATCCCAAGCACACCCTGCTTGTACTGAGATGCGAGAGCATGGTCAGAAAGTCACTGCTTTCACATGTGTAATGCTTCTCTGCAGCACTCTGTGTGGGTATAATTCAGACATTTCTTCTGGTGCAGGCATACACCCACTGGATCATATGCATTGCCCAAAAGATATGCTAGATGTTCCCAGGGCTTGGTGCTACCAAATTTTCCTACTGCATCAACTGCTGCACTCTCATGGCTCCCAATACCCACAGGCATACTCCTGAGGGAGTTACAAGACAATCCTGAGCAAATTAGGCCTTCTGAGGGTTACACCAGGCACTTTATAATGCGATTGTGACTTCTTTGTCCTGATCATGGTATTCACTTATAAAACTGCTAGAAACATGGAGATGTATAACTAGGCTTTGCACCACCAAACTGAGCTGTTAGGAGATTTGTGAGCCTCTCTTAGGGACACAGGAAACCCTGAGGTGAAGGACAGGACTATTACTGCCACACAGATGGTTTAGCCCACATGTCTGCTACAAAATTGGAGACTTACCATCTCATGTAAAAGTCTGGCACAAGCTCTGTGACCACACAGAAGTAGTACCAGGTACACCAGGCAAAGTGTAAAGAAAACAGTCTTATTTTGTAGCATGGTGGCTGTAGCATTTCTACGAGATGGGAAAAAAGGATCCCTGAATCTCAGTAAGTCTTTCCGTATTTTATTTTCTTTACTTTTAATGTCAGATACACATCTGTTTTTGGTAGAAAAGACAAATAGCAAGCCTCAGCCTAGTGGTCCAACTAGTAGGTAGGTAGACAGCCTAGGTTTTTTGTCACATTCCTACCCAGTGAAATCATATTTGGAATCACATTGCTGAACTGATAAAACATGCATATCTCGGTACTTCAGTCTGGAAATGGAGTTCAGTATATTTCCTAGATAAGAGATCTACAAACTAAGTTATTATATCAAATTTGAGGAAGGAGGAAATGCAATGCCTCTTTCTCGTGCCAGCCTTTAAAAGTAAATTATATAGAAGCTGGTAGGGGAGTTTGATCTTCACAGATTAGTAGGCAGCCTTTGAAAACCCATTATAGCTGTAGGAGAACTGGTGATGTCAGAAATTGCTACAGTAGTCACAGTAGAGAGATGAAGACAAGGAATCTGCAGGGAAGGGATGGCTAGAAGGCAAAGTGGGAAAAAGAAGCTGACAAAAATAAAGATAGGGAAGGGTCATGGGTTTGTGGATAAGTAGTCTGAAGGAAAGAAACTGGAGGACTGAAAATAGTCATGTGGGAAAGCTACTTTTAGGGCATGAAGCCTAGGCAAATAGACTTAGATGAACGCAGAGACTGAGATTGGAGCAGGATACGCAGAAAGCAGGACTGAGACGTGTCTGAATCAAAAGGATCACGTAGGCATGAGAAAGGCAGATGCGCACCCCTTTCTAGTGCTGACAGTGGAGCCAAGGTTCCCGATGTTGGCCACTCCTCCAGTGGTAGCTGGACATTCAGTGGGAAACTATGCCATTCTATATTCAGCTTATCCCCACAAAAATGATCTCCTGCTACTGATATCAGCTGTGCCCTGAGCTTGAGTGGTGAAGCTCTGCAATGATTCCCAAAGCTTTTCCCTGCAGGGTGCTTATTCTCTGAAAAGCATGATTCTGGGCTTGGGAAGTAAAACACAAGCAGTGCTCCTGCTGGTGTTGTTTGTGTGCTGAATACTTGACCATGGAATTTTAATTTTCTTTTTTTCTTTTGGTGTGCAATAAGTATTATATGGATGTAATTACTGTCTACAGAGTTAATAATTGCCTTGCATATCCAAGCTAGTCAATTTGCTCAAGAAAAGGTCAGGAAACAGTCTGTAGTGTTACTTCTGCCTTCTGCCTTTGAATAGAAAAAACTGTAAGATTTCTGTAGATCTCCTTAAACTTCCAAATTCAAATATACATTTTTAAAACAGTGGATTTTTACAGGCAAGGCTGTGAACTTTCTAATTAACCTGCACACAAATACCACAGAGAAGAGGATGGCAATATTTACCAATATCAATGTGGTTACATGCCAATTTGTATTTCTATTATAAAACTATTTCCCTAATCCAGCTGCAAATATCCCTCTGCTGACCAATTTTATCTTCTAAATTCCACATAAAGAAAAACATTTTTTTCTAAGAATAAATAAGAACAGTCTGAAGAGAGTCCTTCTCCACAGGGCTGCTCTGAATCTCTTCTCTGCCTAACCTATAGCTGTACCTAGGATTACTCCGACCCAGGTGTAGGACCTTGCACTTGGCATGGTTAAACTTCATAAGGTTGGCATCAGCCCACCTCACAAGCGTGTCAAGGTCCCTCTGGATGGCATCATTTCCCTCCAGTGTATCAACAAAACCACACAGCTTGGCGTTATTGGCAAACTTGCTGAGGGCGCACTCAATCCCACTGTCCATGTCACCGACAAAGATGTTGAACAAGATCGGTCCCAGCACAGATCCCTGAGGGACACCACTCGTTACCAGTCTCCAGCTGGACAATGAGCCATTGATCACAACTCTTTTGAGTGTGCCCATCCAGCCAGTTCTTTATCCACCGAGTGGTCCACCCATCAAACTGATGTCTCTCCAAATTAGAGACAAGGATGTCGTGTGGGACAGTGTCGAAGGCTTTGCACAAGTCCAGGTAGATGACGTCAACCCCTGTCCGTCAGCTCCGTAGCCCCATCATAGAGGGCCACCAAATTGGTCAGGCAGGATTTCCCCTTAGTGAAGCCATGCTGGCCGCCACCAACCACGTCTTTGTTTTTCATGTGCCTTAGCATGCCTTCCAGGAGAATCTGCTCCAAGATTTTGCCAGGCACAGAGGTGAGACTGACTGGTCTGTAATTCCCCGGGTCATCCATTTTCCCCTTCTTGAAAATGGGGGTTATATTTCCCTTCTTCCAGTCCTCGGGAACTTCACCTGACTCCCATGATTTTTCAAATATGATGGCCAGTGGCTTAGCAACTTCATTTGCCAGCTCCTTCAGGACCCGCGGATGGATTTCATCAGGTCCCATGGACTTGTGTACGTTTAGGTTCTTAAGATGGTCTCAAACCAGATCCTCTCCTACAGTGGGCTGAAGGTCTTCATTCTCACAGTCCCTGCGTCTGCCTTCCAAGACTTGGGTGGTGCGGTCAGAGCCTTTGCCAGTGAAGACTGAGGCAAAGAAGTCATTAAGAACCTCAGCCTTCTCCAAATCCTGGATAGCGAGTTCTCCTGATAGCTTCTGGAGGGGGCCTATGTTGTCCCTAGTCTGTCTTTTATTTGCTACGCATCTATAGAATCCCTTCCTGTTATCCTTAACATCCCTAGCCAAGTTTAATTCTAACTGGGCCTTAGCTTTCCTAACCTGGTCCCTAGCTTCCTGGACAACATCCCTGTATTCTTCCCAGGCTGCCTGTCCCTGCTTCCACCTTCTATAAGCCTCTTTTTTCCTTTGAATTTTCCTCAGCAGCTCCTTATCCATCCAAGGAGATCTCCTGGCCCTCCTGCTTCATTTCTTTCTAGTTGGGATGCAACACTCCTGAGCTTGGAGCAGGCAATCCTTGAATAACAACCAGCAGTCTTGGGCCCCCCTGCCCTCTAGGGCTATATCCCATGGAACCTTACTAAGCAGGTTCCTGAAGAGGCCAAAGTCTGCTCTCTTGAAGTCCAGGGCAGTGAGCTTGCTGCACGCTCTTCTCATTGTCCTGAGGATCTCGAATTCGACCATCTCGTGGTCACTGCAACCAAGGCTGTCCTGAAGCGTCACATTACCAATGAGCCCTTCCCTGTTGGTGAGCACGAGGCCAAGCATGGCACCTCTCCTTGTCGGCTCCTCTATTACTTGCAGAAGGAAGTTGTCTTCCACACAATCGAGGAACCTCCTGGATTGCTTGTGCCGGGCCGTACCTTCACTCCAACTGATGTCAGGGTGGTTGAAGTCCCCCATGAGAACAAGAGCATGTGAGTGTGAGGCTATTCTTATCTGTCTATAGAGCACTTTATCCACAGATTCTTCCTGATCAGGCGATCTGTAACAGATCCCCACAGTAATGTCTCCCATAGCTGTTCTCCCTTTAACCCTGACTCACAAACTCTCTGTCGACTGCTCACCCATTCCCAGGCAGAGTTCCATACTCTCCAGCCTATCCCTAACATAAATAACAACTCCCCCTCCCCGCCTGCCAGACCTGTCTTTTCTAAAGAGCCTGTAAACTTCCATTCCAACACTCCAGTCACAGGAGCCATCCCACCATGTTTCTGTGATGCCTATTATGTCATACTCCCGTAGTTGTGCACACATCTCTAATTCCTCTTGTTTGTTCCCCATGCTATGGGCGTTTGTATAGAGGCATCTGAGTCAAGCTCCAAATGAAGCCGGCTCACTGGCTGCAGTGGCTGGAATATCTCTGCATCGCTCCGAGCATTTATTATAGGTGCTGGCAACTGACTGGGTGTATTTGGAAGGAATGATGCCTCCCTCCCCCAACACATCTAGTTTAAAGAAACCTTGACCATTCTGGCAAGCCTCCTACCAAAACCGTTCTTCCCCTTTGTTTTCAGACCAGCTCCACCAGCCTCCAGTAGACCTGGCCTCCCATATTGAGTCCCGTGTTCAAGACATCCAAACCCCTGACTATGACACCACCCGTTTAATCATTTATTAACCTGGCCAATCCTCCTAGCTTTTTTAAGGTCCTCCCCTGTATCCTGGAGAATTGAGGAAAAGACTTATCTGAGCTCCAGAGCCCCTAACCACCTCTCCCAGGGCTCTGTAGTCCTTCTTTATGTTCTCCAGGCTACTTCTGTCAACATCGCTAGCACCCACATGGATCACTAGAAGTGTGTAATAGTCCGTGGGACTTACTAGAGCAGGCAGACTCTCTACAACGTCCGTGATCCTTGCCCCTGGTAGGCAACACATCTCCCTTGAGACTGGGTCAGGCTGACAGATGAGTGCCTCTGTGCCTTTCAAAGTCGAGTCCCCTACTACTACGACCTGCCCTTTTTCCTGGCAGCACCAGTAGAGATCTTCTTTAGCAGTGCATCAGCAGGTTGTTCATGGTGCGACTGTGTTTCCTAGTTAGCCCCCTGCAGAACTGCAAAGCGGTTCTGGGTGGGGCATCAGATTTAGGAGGAAGCCCCTTGCTTTTAATTGTCCTCTTCCTACCTTTTTTGTTGGGTTTTTTGTTTGTTTTTTTTTTTTTTGTTACTATTTCCCAGCTTCCTGGGTTGACGGCCTCCTTCTTTGCTCCATGAGTTACAATGGACTCTTGAAGCCCCTGCACAATTTGGGCCTGAAGCAAGCAGTTCTGCTTCCTCTCAGCTTCCCTGACATCTTGCAGTCTATTCACAGCATCCTGCAGCTCAGGTCCTGCTGCAGGAGAAGCTGCACCAGGGAGCACCGAGGGCAGCCCTGCCCATTGTGCACCGTTCCCTCACAAGGCCAGTGCAGGCACTGTCTATACTCTGAGCATTGCACTGCAGCCCCTTCTCTCATCGGCTCTGTCTGGGTGTCTACGCTGGCCACCGCCGGGGCAGCCAGAGCAGAGCTCCCAGACTGGGCCCTGGTCATATGGCGAGTGTTCACCATCATGTTCACCTGCCTGCACAAACTGCCTCAACACACCCTGGTTGCTCATTCTCCCTGTGGCAGGTTTTTAACCAGTCAGGGCTGGTGCTGCTTCTCCTGGCTCCGCCCCCTGTGAGTCAGCTGCTCGTGTCAGCTGAGCTGCCGGCTCCTGGGCAAGTCCTGTCAAGGACTTCCCTCGGTGGCTCTTGCCGCTCTGAGTTGAGGCTTCTGGACGCTGAGCTTCCCCCGCTCAGGTACTGAAGGTGTCTTCTCTCGAGCTACTCACCTCAGCAACTGGAGATTCTGCTTTGCTTACTTTGCTTAAGAAGTAAGTTAGATTGATCTTATTTTGACTTCAAAACACTGCTTTATGGTGGAGGTTGAAGGCTGTGGAGCACAAGTCCTGTGAGAAGCAGCTGAGGCAAGTGGGGTTGTTTAGCCTGGAGAAAAGGAAGCTCAGGGGAGAACTTCTTGCTGTCTGTAACCTGAAAGAAGTTTGTAGTGAGGTGGATGTTGGTCTCTTCTCCTTAGTAACAAACAATAGGACAAGAGGAAATGGGTTCAAGTTACACCAGGGGAAGTTTAGATAGGATATTAGGAAAAATTTCTTCACTGAGAAGGTTGTCAAGCATTGGAGCACACTGCCCAGGGAAGTGGTGGAGCCACCATTCCTGGAGGTATTTGAAAGATGTGTAGATGTGGTACCTAGGGGCATGGTTTAGTGCTAGACTTGGCAGTGCTAACAGGTTAACAGTTGGACTCAATAATCTGAAATGTCTTTTCTAACCAAAACAATTTTTTGGTTCTATTTGTTTCTACTCCCTGCCCAACTTCTGCTTTGTTATGTCTTGCACTACCCAAGTGCTCAGAGCCACAAGTCAAGCTGTCAGGCTTCTCATGCATTTTTAAGTGCAGGGATCCACCTAGCTGGGAGCAAAATGCTGAGGAGAGAGGAAGAGAAAGGGACAGCATAAGTGAGGAATATGGTGGAGACAGATGATTGGTAGGGGTCCTCTGCTCATAGTCCTCAACAAAAAACTTTTAATATCAGTCACACATAAAATCACCTGCTTAGACAGCTCAAACCCTGACAACCAAACCACGTGACCCTTCTCTTATGGTCATTGTGATAATACTGCTCTGTTCCTCCTCTGCCAGTTAGGATTGTCAACTTCATCTCCATAGAAAAGGTCAGCTAAGCCTGGAGGGTGCCAACAGGTCCTGGTAGTCAGGCAAAACAAACAAGAACAACTGGACATAGCCAGAGCATGAAGTTGTGAGATGACATCCTGCCCCTTCTCCTTATATCGCAGGGTTGTCACCAGAGAGGAGCAGGCCATGACTAGCCCAGTAGCAGCAGGTTGACCCCAGCTGTGGGACTGCGTTCATCACAGACTTGGCCTTGCTGATCTGCTCTGCTTAACGACACACACCTCTGTGCCTCCTGCCATATTTCCCACAGAGGGCAACACCTGCATTCCACCCTCCCCTGCCCCCAGACAGGTACCATCCATGTTCTTAGCACACGTCATGGGAAATGGGACTTAAAAAGGACAAATGAGGAAGGCTATACAAAACTCTAGATATTTTCCTTTTTGTAGGAAATTTGCATTTTCTTAATAACTTCACTTCTGGGAATCTTCTGGGCCTCAGCTTGACCTTGGTCTCTGAGCAGTTAGTCAGCAGTGAAATAACATTGCTGCTTTAGTCCGCTTTACAGACGCTGAAGGGGGGAAAATTAGCCACCTTCAGGAAGAGCAGAAACTCAGCTGCAGATTTTGAAATGCCAGCATTAGCCTTAGGCACTTAAATAGCTATGGGGATCTGATCCTAAATTGCAGTTATTTCCTCATAATAATAAACACCACTGCAGCTTCACATGTGCAATAGCTGTCACTGCAATGAACACACAAGATCCAACAGAGTTGTGGAATATCAGTGACTTTAAAAAGGTTTCTAATAGCCACATCCCAGTTTTCAAGAACCTAAGTTAAAGGGAACAAGGCATCCATTTCATGGTAGCATATGGTTGTTCATGAAGTTATAGCTCTTCTGTTTGCTTTGAGATATTTGTCATGGAAGTCATAACATGCACTTTTCTTGCAGTAATAGCATACCATGAAATGCAGTTTAGTTTCTTGTGAAGGATCCAGTTAAAGACCTACTATCTGTGGGCTTTAAATTACATTATTATGATGATGTGAAATCTGATAACAAAGTAGCTACAAAATTAAATACCAGGTTTTGCAATTAAAAAAAAAAAAAAAATCAGGATTAATTACATTTCAGCTCCTTAGTATCAGAAAAGCAAAATAATAATGCATTTACATTTTAGCCAAGGGAATTTACATTTCATGTTAAAACAGCAGCTTTATGTCCTCTGATATATCTTGATTCTTCAGAGTTCAAATTACATTACTAGTGAACTTGAATCTAGCTTTGGAGTTTCAATACATATTTTAAGTAAATAAGCTATGTGTTGGTGCAGAAATGACTGTGGAATATTGTATTGTAAAATTAAAAAGCTGTATTTCTTCCTCGAAATGTAACATGGCATGGAAATGGTAACACACTTCAAAGCAGATTCCAAATAGCTTAGAAAATCACACCATATAGGTTCAATTTTGCATATCAACTGAATATTGCTGAATTTAAATGTCCACTCTGATTCCTCTTTGATTGTTCCAGCACTATATACTCTTCATCAAGGTCTAGTTGTAAAATCCACTGTGTATTTATAATTTATCAGAATACTGAGTGAACTAGATTTCCCCATTCAAGGAAATGCAGAGTGCCTTCACTCCGTTGTCTCCATGGGAGTTGTGGGAGTTGAGTACATCAATGTGTCTTGCTCTTAATGCAGTCTATTTGAGTTTTTGTTGCTGTTGTTTGCTTTATAAGAATAAGGCTATAAATTCTTGTTCAAACACGGAAGAATGATATTTTTTGCTAATATCCTTGCTAATAGGGGTGCTGAAACGGCAGAATCTAATGTGAAGTCAGACAGTCACACCTTCATAAATCATTCATATAGTAAGCAGCTGATGGTGCAAAAGTAATAGCACCCTCACTGCTACCCTGCTGATAAAACCCTTTTGTCTTCAATGCTGAATTTCATTCAGCTGTTCATATAGACAGGTAAGATGTCTACTACCGACAGCAAAAAAGGCAAAGAGAAATAGAACCCTGAAATATCTAGTTAAAAAGTCAATAATTAATTTAGCCTTATTCCCTTTATCTTTTATTGCAGTACAAAGCCTGAGTTTCTTCATTAGGTGAAAACGTACAGTAAGAGACAGGGTGGGAGTTCTTACGACCCACATTGTTCATGCAAGCATGATGGCTCTCAAGTAGTAGGTGCTCATTGACTCTTCTGCACCAGTTAGGCTCTATGAAAATCACGTAGCCAATGCATATACACTTTCAGGATGAATGTATGACCCAGTGTGCTCTAGATCCAGCAGCAAGAATTTAAGCATAAATTTCTGTTCCCTATGCTGTTACGGAGCCTGAAGAATGTGTTCAGCAGCTGTGCAGGAAGGCAGGGTTAGGAGTCGATGGTCCTCACTTCTTTCCTTGCTTTCTTCCTGAAGGCAGACTTGGCAAAACTGTGTGATTGCAAAGACAGGGGAGATGGAATGAGCCAGGGGATACAACAGCCAAGAAAAACAATAGATAAGTGTATACACAGAGTACCAGAAATGTTAAAACAGCAAATTATTTGTTACATGGAACAAGATAACTGCAAATCTTTGGTCTTCTACTTTGTTGAGCATCTCTAAAAAGCAATAACAAGACACTGTGACAATCATTTCTTCTTTGTTTGTTTGCATGTCCCTTAATTTCAGTTAAACATAAACGTTTGTCTGGAAAAATATGCTACTCTAAGGATATAGGAGGCCAAGATACAAGAATTGGCCTGCAGGAACTGTATAAGGAAACTTCTGGGGATTATTGAAGCAAATATTGCTGATTCAGATGTCTTTTGCAATTCCTTAGGGACCTGACCCTTTTATGAAAATTAAAGGGCTCTTGTCTGTGTGGAAAACACTGACATGCAGAAAGGAAGTGAATAGATGACCCAAAGCTGTTGTTAACGTTCCTCTTCATTGTGGCAGTGTATCAAATAAAAGCAAAATGCGCACAAACTGATAGTGCTGTGGTCAGCAAAAAATCACTGTAAACTGGCAGGCAACAGTAACAGCCACCCCTCTCCCCCTCTCCCAGGCTGTGCTTTCTTTCTTCCTGCAGTTTCACTTTCAGAAAATGCTGATTAAGAAAGTCCCCCCAAAATCATTACAGGGAGGGAAAAGAACAGACGATACTTATGATTAAGACTCTCAATCACTCTAGCATGAACTATGAACTTAAGATCATTGGCAATAGAAATAGTCGACTTAACAGATGGCAGGCAGCTCCTGACAGCGGAAACCATTTTGAGCATGAGCTCAATTGAATGGTTCAGATCTGTATAAATTAACATACTTTAAAACAGTGCAAATTCTCAGGTGGATTTTCAGAATAATTTTTTAGAAGTTTTCACAGGTCCTTTCAGTGAAATACTTGTTGTCAGAGGTCAATTCCCAATTTTCAGATGGTTATATATAAGAAAAATGAATGTACTGTCCTCTGTCTTAAGAAAGCAAATGCTTGCTAATGCAAGCTGTACTCTGCTTCTGGTGCTCATAATCATGAGTTCCTAGGGGAAAATATCTGCCTATATGAAATTTTATTAGGTAAATAATTTGAATATTCAGTATATGGCTCCACTTGAAGATACTCCAGTAAATATATATGTGTGTATACATATAGCAATGAAATTGCTCTACACTAACCCTTTTCTTAAAATTTGCAGTCTATTGTGGATTGCTGCGTCTATGTGACAGAACATCAGTTCACTCAAAGAAACTGTTATGAACACCCAGACAATTCTTAACACCAGACTGAGGCTGTGCCTCAGCATAATTGCTCATGAAATCTGTAAACAGATGCTGTACATTACACTGACATTTGCAGTAGAAGTGTGAGCACTGAGTTTCCATATATTATGATGCAAGTGGTGTGCTATCACTATGAGATCAGGAGGAGAGAATCCAGTACATGTAGAAGAGCATGAATGGGATTCATTACCCGGAAAACCTAAAGTAGAGAATGGTAAGAGTACTTAATTCATCAAGTTTATAAGAACTCAACAGCATAGGATGGTACAATGATAAGTCCCATTATCCAGTGATTTACGCTGTGCACAAACAATCCCTAGGCCAAAAAATTCCACTGAAAGAAATATAAAATGCAAAAGCAGAGGCAAAAAAAATCTGTCAAAATCACCAAACTTCAGAGTTACATCACTTCAGTACTTCAATATCTCATTTCAGACCAAGTAAATCCACAAAATACATCTTTATTAAGTTTCTGCCCTGCCCTGGCCCTTTGAATATTCAGCTGCTCTGATGTCTTTTTCTGCCACTACTGCATCCCAAACACACAATTTTCTATTATTTTTGCCAAGGTCAAAATATCTTGAGCTAGGTATAACAGAGCAGGAAAACTGGCCCTCTGCCTGTAATCTGACATCAAGCAAAGAACCTTTTTGCTTATGAAAATACTCTCTTATTTCTCAGTAATTCATATTAGTCACAGGCGATGGGCCAAATTCCCCACTGGCCTAAGGCATTCTAGTTCCATCAGCTTCAAGGCACATCCATCATTCATACATTTCTGAAGAAGTTATTGTGAGTAAAGTGAGAGTATTGATTTACAGCAAACGCTTTACTCTGCAGTACCTGCCTCTGTAGCTTGTTTAGCTCTGTAGCTGTCTTATTTCAACCAGATTTTTTTTTACTTTCAAATATGACTTTACATTTCTAAAATCAAATTGTGAACAAATTTCTCAACCAAATTGTAAATTCGTGTGGAGACACTCTCCTCCCAGAGGACTAAATACTTGTTTCATGGGGGTCTTCACTAAAATTATATCTGTACCCAGTTGTAGTGGGGATCCACACATGCCAGCGTGAGAGGAAAGTAGATAGTTGTGACATGACTCCATGTGAGCCAGAGGTGAAATTACCTTGCTTTTTCTTTTGAGCATTCACACTGAAAGACATCTAAAGATAACAATGATTCAAAAGTAAGACTTATCAGAGTGCAGAAACAATAAATGAGACTAAAATATCTCCTTTAATACGTTCAGCATTGCTTGGTAACGTAGATTAAATTAAAAGATTGGAAGATGAATCCCCTCCCCACTGTGCCCTTCCAAGGGGCATCTTCCATTTCGCTTTCCAGTCCAGTAATTTTCAGCATCTTTCTGGGCTATTGTAGCTGTCACACAGTTTCCTCTGCCTCATCAGGAAAGCCAGAGGCATTTATTTTTGTCTCTACCCTGCTGTACAAATTAGTCCTCTGCTTTTCTTGGGAGCCTGCAGGTTGTCCCACTGCAACCATCCCTTGCTGACAGTATCTCTAGCTTGTCTGTTGCCCCACATAGCCTTCTGGGAGCTCCTATCCAAACTTACCTAGCTGCTTGATTCCGTGCTGTAGTCAAGAGAGTGTAAGCAGTCATTCTACCTCACTGTTGCCTAGTTAAACCTCCTCACAAAACATAATATATGGAATATTTACAGTAAACTGTGCCCAAAACCAGTTCTGACATCTGTCACAGTTGTGAATAATGATTTCTTCATATTTCCACAGAGTTATACATTTAAAGATCTTTCCATAATTCCAGATTATAAAAATAGACACCTCCAACATTTCAATGACAGCTATATTAGTCCCCATTAACAGATGGACAAAATAGGGTGTGAAGGTATTAAAGATATTTACTTCACCTAAGAACAGCTATCTGAATATAAGGCACCTTGTCTACTCAGATTGGGTTTGTCTTTAGCCTATAGAAAGAGACAGGGCCACCTCCAGAGGGCTGGTTATCACACGTTTTCTGGTCTTCAGATTTTGGGATGAAGTTGTCTGGAAATGTCTGTCTGTATTTATTGATTGCACAAGATGACTTGATACCAAACCTTCAACCAAATATCCCCCTTTTTTAGGGATGTCTAAAATTAGGTGAGATGATTTCATATGTGACTTGCCATTGCAGAGTGATTAGTGAGCTGAACAGGGGATCCCACTCCAAAAGGCTGGGTCAAAGGGCAAGTGGGACAGCCACAGCACCTCAGCTGGAGAGCACATGTGAATGAGGCAGGTCCCAGCCACCAACACTGAACAGCATGCAAGGATGAAGCAATGTGTATTCTGAGGTGTTTACACTCTTAGAAAAGAAATCTAGTCTTTGGAAACTGATATTTTCTTGGGGAGGAGAAATAAAACTGAAGAGAAAAAAATTAAAGAAATGGAGTTAAAAGGAAACAGAGAGAACTAATAGAAACACATAGGAGGTTTCTGAGAGCACCAAGTGGATGATCATTGAAAGTCACTGAAAGCTTTCTTATCTCTATACCAGATTGGTTTTGCAGAGAGGACAGGTGGTGAGTAGAGCTGTTCAGACCAGTCCTTACACCTGCCTGCTTGGAGAAAAGCACAATCCAGCTGAGCTGGCACAGAGCTAAAACTCAAAAGATTTGGTTTCCAGCTCTGTCAGTGACCTGAAATACCATTGCCACAGGTGGGTCCTTTCTCCTTTATATGCTCCACTTTCCTTATTCATCAAGTGAGGGTAGTTATTCTGAAAGATTCCTTTATAAAATATTTCCAATTGACTAAAAGGAAAATCTCATTTCTTAAGTTAAAGGTTATTAATTACATCTCTTATACCGTCTGTTGTACCCATGTGACAAAATTAAAAGAAAAAAAAGTGATTTTGTTTTTATTTTGAATTTTATGTTTTTAGAAATTGTAGAAACCTGTAAATGTAGAGAAGATGAATGACTAAATATATACATCTATGTAAATATATATATACAGATAGATCTTACTACCACAGGGACACCTGGCTACATGCTAAAGCAGAGTTCAGGCACTGTCCCAGTGAACTGAACAGCAAATTCCCACTGGTCTATCTAGTGCCAGAATTGAGCCAATCGTGAGCTGTGAGGTTTTCTTTCAGGGGTGATGACTGCCAGGGGTAGCAATATTTTATTTTTATATTTTCAGTAGAATTAGAGGAATTTGATGGCTAGGTATCAAGAAAATTTGCTGCATTTGGCCCTGACTTCTCCTACATTCTCCCTTCAACAATGTGCAAACATCCCTTGGCTGCTCTGTGTACAGATTTGTCAAGCAGAGATTGAATGATGGGAGCATACCACTGAGGCGGTTTCATTCATGTAGTGGGTGTGTTTAGGCAGTTGCTATGGCTCTTAATTTGTTTTCCAAGTACATATTTCTCATCCTTCCAAGGAGCCTGTTTCAATAGGAACTTGGCAGCAGCAGCAGCGTCGCTTAGGCATTATAGTGTCTGTCTAAGAACATGTTACTCTTTGGAACAAAATCCTGTCCCCACTGAGATCAGAGAGACATTTGCTGTCAAGGGAATAGTCTTTACCCTTTGTCTTTGATCCTGATTTCATCTAGGTATATTTCTGTCCATGGTATTTTCAGACCTCTTTGCAAACCTGAGGATAAGGGAATAGTTATTTTTTGCGAAGTCCTGTGACAAGTCTTGAAATTGTATCAATACATGATTTATCAGTCGCCATAAGGTAGAGCAAAATATATATGAGTGACTGATTTGCATGTCCCAATTTTGGGGTTATTTTCCAGAAGACTATTGCTGATTTTACCTTTACCTGTTCATGCTGCCCTGGATTAACAAGGAAATAAATAGGAGTTTTATATGGTCAGTTAGATACAAAGTTATAAAAACTGGGCAAAGTATCAGAAAGTTAAAAGTGTATTTTCATGTAGTAAGGGATGCAAAGAATGGGAAGCCACATATTTCATCAATGGTATGTCAAAAACTGACAGATCATCCTTAATGAGGCTATCACTATTTTTGCCATAATCCATTATACTGTCAGTAGGTAACACAGATATAAGAGACTGGAAAATAGTTATCAACATACTTTAATTGAAAATGAACAGTAGAAACTTACAGCTTGTTATGTGCTGAATGAAAAGGCTTTTTTGGAAGCACCTTTTCTCAGCTCCCAGATGTGCGCCCACATCCATGTGTTTGCTACCCATGAATTCCCTGAAACTGTAGGATATATATCCATTAATATGCACAAAAGCTACCAAATTAAGGCAGGCAGAACTGGAATTTCTTAGCATGCATGGGAATTTTCTTCATTTCATCTCTGTCAAGACTGATCATTTTAGTGAGGATAATCAGGAAAATTAGTTACATAGAAATTATTTGCGTTAAGAGACAGTGGAATCTAAAAAGCTATTCAGCTGACCAGATGAAGGTGTCTATCTTGCGGTGAGATCAGTAGTTCTCTAGGCTACAACAGTAGTGTATACATAGCTCATAGTATCCTATGTGATATGAAACAGCTTAGTGCATCCAAGATTCACACAGAGCTGGAGGCTACGGCTGAGAACTTGAAGATGTTTGCCCTCTGGAACTGCAGATAGAGGACAGCTGCTACATTTCAGAGCATCCCAAATGGCCACAGAAGTCTGTGAACAGTCATTGAACCAGATCCTAAGGTTAAGAGTCTGGAGCTGAATCCAGTTCTTAGTGGGTTGCATTTTTATAGGACATCATCACAGACCACCATAAAATTATCAGAGCCAGGACTTCTTCTCAGAGTGTCAGGAAGGATGACATACCTCCCTTGTAAATAAAACAAAAATACAAATTGCACAGACAGTCATTGGATTTTTAAAAACTTTGAAAATCTTCCAAGAACCCACAAAGAGATGGAGGAAGTTGGATCAAATATTTGTTAGAAGCATACTTATTTCTAACTTAATCTAAAAATTATGAAATTGCCCTCATGCTTCAAAACTATCTAAGCCAAGTTTTTATGGCAGTATATGTTGTGCGTATCCATCTCTGTAATGCTGTGGGTAGTCATCTTCTTTGCTTGAGTGAAGCGAAATGCTGACATTATTTGTACTAAGCAGTATATAACTTTTTTTAATGAGGAATCTTTGCAGTTTTTTAACTTTTGGCAAATGACAGCATCAGTACAGATTTAAGATAAAACTTCAGTTGCTGTTAATGCATTTGGAATCTTTAAAAACCATGATGAAATTGCCTTTGAAGCCATGGCATTCTGAGGTTGATAGACTGCTGTGGCAAGAAATTTATTATCCTCTAAGATATTTAACATTAAACTGGAACTAAAATTTGGTCTGAAGCAGAATTTATTTGGTCACTGTTGCCATCAGGACAATTATTGTCTATTGACTCCAGTGCAGAATTCCCAGGAGAACATGGTGGGTTCCTCTTCAGCACTAACCTCCCTCAGTCCCTCTGCACCTGGCACAGAGTCCTCTGGAGGTGGTGGGGAAACAAAGGTAAGGGAAAAACACGCAAGATGGTTTACTTGAGTGTTTGAGGTCTTAGCAGAGATATCCAGAATGAGAGCTTAACTACTTCCCCCTGCTTTGCAAAGGGTGGTCCACACAACACACTTTAGACATCTAGATCATATGGAGGTTTGCAGAGAGAGATACTGCCCTGAAAACTGACACTGAACAGGATACCACACAGGGATAGCCAGAAAACCTGCAGAGATCAGAAACCTTCCCACTCTCTCTGCATCTTCAATTTCTGATCTAGGCTGAAAATATTTTGCCTTTTCACACAGCTATCCAAGTGAGCTGAACGCTTGCATTTTGAAGGCTGCCAGATGGCTGTGCTTGTGACTTTTTATGACAGACCAATGATATTAGAGCACTGGCACAAGAAGGGCACAATCTGGGTTTGAAAAGTCCTTCAGGTGGAGAGGTCTCAGTCCTTCAGATGGAGAGGTCTCAGACCTGCATTCTCAGAGGTTGCGCTGTAGAGCATTTCAGACCCTTGCTGTGGGATTTGGTCGGAGGGCAGGAAGACAGAGTATTTGCCTGGCCACATCTCAGCTTGGTATGCAAGATCCACATGGTTACAAGGAAAACAAGACAAAAGAAAGAGTATAACTGCAAGATTTCTGTTCAAGCAAGACACCCTGTATTTCTGGTCCCTCACCTCTGGAGGACACTTCCAACTGCAAGACTATCATGCATAAGTTGTGTATGAATACCAGCTTCTCTGAGGTTTCAGGTTAGCATGTACAGCCCCTAGCTTCAGTGCCTGGAAAGCTTTTAGTTTAGGCACAAGGTGCCCAATGATTTTGAGCATATAATCATTATGCAATGCTGCACTGCTGTCAAGGTAGAGATGCTAAAATTGCATTTAAATGCAATTGTAGTCAGAATTTTAAAGGTGTGTATCTAATTCTTTGTAATTAAAACTTTGTGTTACAGAAATTTCTGAACACCAGCATTTACTTAAAAGAAACCAAACAAAAGCTATTGCAAAACAGGCCTTGCCAGCTCTAGTGCAGGTAAACCAACAGAAACAAAGAGGCTGTGCAGCTCATTGCCTAGCAGGCAGAGAGCACAGTGCAAACACTGCTTGCAAATATCGAATGAAGTGAAGTACAAAGGAGTATATTAATGAAGTCAAAGCAACATCACTGAACACTGTATTAATCACTCACAGTATTAATTACTCTTATTGAAAAACAGGCAAAACTTTTAAAGAGCTATATAAGGAAACAACCTTCATGTCAAACACCACACTCCCACAGAGCCATTATATACATTAGATAAGGTGATGCAGATATTATCAGTTTCACACAGATGCCACAGTCACACTGATCTATTGATGACTAGCATATGAGGAAAAGCTGACTAAGAGGGGTCTAAGTTATCTTTCACTCAAGTCAGTTATCAACGCAAATCTGCCACAACGTCTGTTTAAAATACACAGTAAGGATGCTACCAGTCTGTTAGAAACTTTCAGGTTTTTAACAAAGCACCAGCAAACCCCACAATGTACAGAAAGTTTGTATTAGATCCCTTAGGAAAAAAAATTGCTATTCTACTGTGCATAGCAGCTGCCTTGCTCCAATGTGGGGAAGTGTTATTATGTTCATCATTGGCTCCATTTCTTTCCCTGTTGTTGGCAGCAACTACATCTGTCTTAGCAACTTGGGATATTATTAGGTAAATTGTAAACACCCTCAGAGGCTGTAGGCACTCAGGGTATCAATATATCTCTCACATTTCAAAATCATCAATTATATGTACAGAACAGACTCTTCTCATCATCACAGCAGGGACCTAGACAGCAGCTGCTCAGTGCTGGCAGCAGAGTTCCCACTGCACGAGTCACCCCAGGTCACCTTCCCAACATGGCAGAGCAGCTCACTCACCTTTCCCAGACACCAGTGTTGCTCCTGCAAACGGCTCTGCCTAACTTCAGCTTCTCTGTAACCCCCTGAGAGGGAAATGTTGCCCAGGGGCTCATGTTTGCACTTACAGACAAAATATAATGGAGGATCTCGTGCGATACAGGTGCAGACAGCTGTGGGCAGGGCTGGGGCCCATCACAGTTCAGAAGCTGCTGGGCATGGGGACAGGTACTTTCAATGCCAAGTTCCTTACCGCTCATTCACAGGCAGCAGCCTCACAAATGCCCCATACATCAGACATGTAAATGCCTAAAGACATTGGCCATAGTGCCTTCAGCACTGAAAGAAACTAAAGCGACAACTTGCAGCCCATCCCTGAGAACCTGGTCAGGGCAGTGCCACACATGCAGCAAGGGTCTTTCTCATCCTGCCCTGCATTTCTGCTGTGGCCACTGCAGGATCCCTGCAGCTCCCCGCAGCTTTGAAGCCTGCCAGCTCCAAGGCCCTGGATCCTGGGGAAGGCAACACAGCCTGCTGAGCCTCAGGCTACAGGAGCTGGGAGCTGTCAGTGAGCTGAGACTCGCATTAGTGGGGATGACTATGCTGAACAAACCATCGCTATGGTCCAACTGTGATGGCAAAGCTCCCTTTCTTTAGAGTCTGCCATTGCAGAAAATGTAATGTGAGAAGTACATTGTCTGCAAAGGCTGGATTGTCTGCTTGTTGTCAGAAGGCTGTTGGAGTCTCTCTGGAGGCAGATACACGATGATAGTGGCAAACAGCTCACGTATTCCCCCTTTAGGCAGTTTGCTTTTCGGTGAAGATTACAGCATTTACTGCTCTTAATAAGCCCAGCAAATTACATCAGTTAAAAAGTTTAGATTTTCAAAGGAGTACTGGGAACCAAAATTATTTTTGTAAACATCTATCATGCAGTTGGTGAAGGAGTGTGCAGTGTTTTCCAAACATGGAGGAGGCTCTGAGTACCCATAGACTTAATAAGAAAATCTTTGTCTTCTTGTCAGCCAGACTCACTCCATAATGCTTATTGGATACTATAGTGAGGACATTACAGGAGAATAAAATGCAGCTTTAATGACTTTATTGGGTTTTGTATATATGCATAATAGCATTCTCTCAAAACCTATTCCAGTTCCTCACACATGACTAGTAGAAGTAGTGTTGCTGAAGATGTTATGACCTTCATTGTTGAATTTGATGATATTAAATAAGCAATAAGGAGAAAAAAACGCATGTAGCAAGGTAAATGGAGGGCTAGCGTTACCCCACTGGTTCTTTTGTATTCATAGAAAACCATGAGTTTGCACTCATAAGCAAACACAGGTAATGAGGTGAAAGCTTCAGTGGTTCTCTGTAGTATAGTAAAGAGGCTATGATGGACAAGAGGAGATTCTCTACATGACTGGACTGTCTGTTATGATGACTGTAGAACCGAAATTTTCTCCTGTATGTTTTTCTCTTTTGTCACTGGACCTCATTCTGTTCTTGGCCATACTGGATTTAACTAGTATTATTGAAGCTATTTCAGCATAAAACTAGCATAAATGAAAAGAATGAGGCCTCTTGCTTGCAAAAAGTACATATTATCGATATGTACTGGAGTTAAGGGAAACAATATACATAAAAAGATAAATTGGAAAGTCAGTTACTTATCTGAAAATTATGGACTATATTCAGAATAAAATCTTGAAAATATTACTCTGTTTCCTGAACTACACTAAGGTGATAAGATATTTCAGCTATCTATGATAACTAGGACACAGAGCCCACTTCTAAAAATTACCTTACTATCTGACACCTTTTGTGTAGCGAGACATTTATATTGTTGAAATACACACAGCAGGCACACATTAATTAGTCTGTTGATAGTTACTAATACTGATAGACTGGTTGCTGAGCTAGATTAGTGCACATTCTTATCAGCGGGAACTACTCTAAAAAAATCATAAAAGAGAAACTGCAAACTGGCACCTGACTAGATTGCATCCAAGCATGCGATGCTTGAAACTAGAGGCATCACAAAAATCTCTGATTATCAGGGTGAGCCGTGAGCAATGTCCTTCAAATTCTTTCCTTGTGCTAATAGTCTTGAAGTCAAACCATATTCATTCTCGTAAGATGTTGTGGCTTTAATGAGTTAATTTTTAAATTAGAACTTACTGGAAGTAACTTTTTGAAATTTAAAGAATCCCACAGAAGATGGACTGAATTGTATAGTCTCCTCATTTGCCTTCCATTTTTAGGTATGTTATTGCCTAGTTTTGTCTCTTAAATTAGTTCAAAGACTTTGCGGAATCCTCTCCTAAGACCTGCATTGGTACAGACGAAGTAAAACTTTTGTTAGGCCAGCATTGTCATGAAATTGTGATCCGTGTCAGCAAAATATTCTCCCTGTATGGACACATGCACGCATTGTCTTAACTGCATTCCCTCACGGCATAGTGGGTTTTGTAATTTCGTTTAGGTACTAATAAGAAGTGCAGAGATTTCACAGGAATAATAGCATATTCTGTCTTGGTTTCCAGAACTGGAGATATAGAATATACTGAAGGTGAGAAGCCAAAATTCACTAAATTATTTGCTATGGGCCTACTTTAATATTCAGAAGCTGATGGAAGCTGACTGCTCAAAATCTGGCTTTTTTGGAGTGAGAATGCCCCAAACTGAAATGTATGATTAAGCATACTGCAGATTACATCCACAAGAAAATAAATCTAAGTAACCCAGTCCTAAAATTATCTGACCTGGATAGTTCTGTGTTTGTTACTTTTGGAAGACAATATTTGTATAAAATCTACCATGTGAATTTACTACAAGGTATGTAAATACAACCTTTCTCAATCTTTTGAACTAAAGTCAACTTTAAACGTTGTAATGTCTCTAGGAAAAGGAATATTATAACTACACTTACATTCCTTATTAACTTGCTTGAGAAAGACCCCACCCAGGGGTGTATGTTATCATTCAAAACCTTCCTGTTTTCAATGACTGCTTACAAACAGCATGAAAGAGTGCTGGTATGATAGTGCATTCAGAAGGGTACACAATTGTAATACACACAGGTAAAAAACTTTTCCTCGCCTCAGCAGATTTTGCAGATGTCCACAGATGTTACTGTATTGAATTATGTTTGACAATACGGTCAGTTTTGCTACTTGGTTGGGTTAATTTGATTAATAGTGATCAGGAGTGTTCCTTGTTCTGCTGCAAAGCATCGTAGAGTACATTACTCTCTTACGCTTACTTTAATGACTTCCTTGCTAGAAGAATCTCTTGTGCTGGGAATGGGTTAACTTCAGTGATTTGTGCAAACATACTAAAACTGTATGTATCAAAACACTGTTATGCACTGTTTCAGAGAATAAAGGAGACATCTGTATTGGTTTTCAATGGCTGTTTTACCTGTCTCAGTTTATGTGCTTCATACTTGTTTTTGTTTGAGTGCAGGAATTTAAATCTGGAGCATCTATGAGGAGGAGCATTCGCTTTAGTCAAATTGAAGTTATTGAACTCACTACAAGGATAAATGGGTGAAATTAAAGGCCCTCTGATACATATAAGATGAGAATAGCTCTTCTAATGGTCCCTTCTGGGCTTAAACTTTATGAATCTATGTTTCATTTCCTGCTTGCTCAGTGATACAGATAAGATGTCTCCAGGGGAAATACCAAGAGTCCTTCAGAGAACAATGGGTAGGCTATCAATCTGAAAGTGCCTACCTGCCTGGTTCAGACTAAGGTTAACAAGCTTGTTGTCCCACATCTATGGCTTGAAATCAAAAGACATCAATTTGTTTAAAAATCTTCCTAGAGAGAAGTGGAGAGGAAAGAAACTTGGGGGAAGGCAATGTGGGAGAACAAAGAAACCAGGGGTGAAGTCATGCAGGGGGACAGTGCAGGAGTTACTGTAGGAGATCATCTCCACCTCAATGTCATGGATGCCTAACCTAAAAGAAATGCAATAAAACCTAGAAAGGAAGCTCAGGTGTTGGTAAACCTCAGTGACAGTGTAAGTGTGTTCCCCACTGTCGTGGTTTAAGCTCAGGCCGTAAATCAGAACCACGCAGTCCACTTTCCCCCCCACCTTTCTTCCCTCTGCTTCTGGAGGGACGGGGAGGAGAATCAAAAGAATGCAACTCCCACGGATTGAGATAAGAACAGTTTAATAACTAAGGTATAACACAAATCACTACTGCTACCACTAATAGTAATAATGATAAAGGAAATAACAAGGAAGAGAATACAACCACTCACCAACCGGTACCTCGCCCCCACCCCGCAGTGTTCCAGCCCTTCCGGGAACTCTCAGTTCTACATCCTGGGCATGACGTGCTGTGGTATGGAATACCTCTTTGGCTAGTTTGGGTCAGGTGTCCTGTCCCCGCTTCCTCCCAGCTTCTCCTCCTCCCTGGCAGAGCATGAGACTCACAAAGTCCTTGGTCAGGGTAAACATTCTGACCAGCAACTGAAAACATCAGCTTTATCAGTATTATTCCCAGGCCAACAGTCAAAACACAACACTGCACCAGTAGAAAAAATGACTGCTACTGCTAAACCAGGACACCCACTCAGTTAAACTCAGAAAAAATTACTAAACTGTCCTTTAAAAGGTTGTTTTAGATCACTATTAGCAGCTGCTGCTGGCAACTTTAAAGGCATAATCACCTCCAGAGACCAAGCCCACATGGATCAGGCAGAAACCAGAAACAAGTGCTACTGAAAAGAGAGTTTAAAACAGTAAGTACAGAAGTGGATGAACTGCAGGGTTTCAGTGAGGACCTATAGAGCAAATGTGACCCAAGGCTTGTTAATCTGTAGTTAAGACACTCAAAAGATGCTAAGACCATATAGACACAGGTTTCAGTAATGCCTTTCCGAGTCACAATCAGTGTCTGACCAATGTGTTCAGAGCCTTCCTAATCTGTTCCCTGACATCATAACTCACAATACTTTGCAACCCACTTGGTCTCACTGCCTTAGCAACATATCTTTTTCTTGTTCTAATAGTTGTGTCCATTTGATATTACTAAGATATTTGCTACCACAGCTAAGACACAAATCTGGAAATCAGGAGGTGAAGTTCATTCTTCATCTTTGCTTGAAGAGTTTCCAAGATGTGGTATGATGTTAACTACCAGACCCCGGTTCCTCCTAAATAGAAAAATATTTGTAATACTCAAGCATTCAAGATACATAGGTTATCCAAGCTATGTAGGCTAAATACCTACCTAGTGTACATGCTAACAATACTTAACTTCAGTAAACATGGCATTTAGCAAAGATTATAAATTTAGCCCTGGACTCTGCATTGATGTAATTGCAGATCAAGTGCACTGTTCTCAGGATATGGGTTAGTTAATTTACAGGTAACTCATGCATGCCTAGATTAGCTACCATCAGCTTTTCCTTAGAACACCAACATACTTTAATAGAAGCCATTCCTTACTCCTGCTTTGATTTCACATGTGGACCTCATAGTCACCCGGGCCATCTTTCCAGGCAATATCCTCTCCACCTGATTTGTCTTTGTTTCTTGTGCATTTGTGCCTTCTCAAAGAACTGCACAGGTCCCATGCTATCTTCTCTAACAACACCAGTGATCAGTCCTGCTATTAGTTTGGTTAAATGTCTCATCATTTCTCTAGCCATTTATTTTACCTGGAGCCATTCCCCATCCCTTCTCCCTTCTCTTGCTCCTTAGGAAACAGCAATGAGATGTAGCCTTAAAAGTCTCAGCAGCCTCCACATGATCACAGCAGTTCCTTGCCTCATAGTATACATGCACACTGCTCCTGTGAAAAGTGTGAGGTAGGGAATAGCTGCACTTTTTAAGCAATAAAAGTTTTTATAGTATTTGCAGGAATGCCTGCCAAGCTGGGTTATACTGATATGTCAGCAGCTCTGTTATGATAGCAGGCTGTGGATATTTCAGTTCAAAGGTCACAATATCCTGCAAAAAAACAAGAGATAAGCTTACATTACATATGGAGTAAAAGAGAATGGAGGCAGAGAAGACACTGGTAAGTACTGCCAAATTATATGAACTTCAATTTAACCCTTGGCAGCACAGTATGAGAGGCAGAGGCTGCCTGGAGGAGCTAGCAAGTCAGACTTGGGCAGCTCCTTGCTTCAGCTTTGCAACATTGCTTCACAGCCCCATCCTTATGGTTCCGGTCATGTCCCTACGTAAGGCTCATGCTAATCCAATGCATAAATGACAACACTAAAAAAAGCATAGCAGACGCTTATTCTGTGTCATACCCCAGTTTAAGTGCTTCCCTTCTGTTGCCTAGGACATAATGATAGCCTGAAGGGTGGCAGTGGGAAGTCAGAAATGCCAGCACCAGGCCCAATATTAGATCTATCAAACCTTTCAGACCCAAAGAAGAAGTATCAAGTTTTGAAAATTTTTGCCAGTGCACTGAGCATTTCCACAGATGATTCATTTGTATGAGCAGTGTGAGCCAAAATTAAGTTCGAATTCTGCACTTATACCAATAAAGAGTGTAGGAGGTTGTGGATTTTTTAGGATCCTGCCTAAGCGATGTCTTACGTAGTTTGAAAAGGATGAATTTATAAGTGTTCCAAGTAGCTCTTATCTCTCTTAGCTACCACCTATCCCTAAGGCACCACACTCCCCTGGGCTGTTCAGCCCTGCACCAGCTTCTTCAACTCCAAATGTCAACAGTTACACTCAGCCAGTGAAGGAAAAGAGACATGTTACTTGTTTAATCAGTTGTCACTTAAATACATTGAATATTGTATTATGCACCTCTCAATAAATCCATAATCTCACATGTGTACACTGATAAAAAGGGATTTGTTGTGGATAATTACAGTATGGAAGGGAATTTTCATTATTTGCAAATAAATAATTAGGAAAGGCTGATTTAAGCCATTAAATTATTCGCTTCCAATTGTCAGCTCAGTTCTAAATGTGGGTACCTTCCAAGCCACCAAGTGACTAAGAAAACAACGCTGCTAGTGCAGGATTAGTCACTATGTTGGGATGTGTTTCTGTACATGCCTTATGGATAGATTTCTGTGGGTTGAGATAAACTGCATATTGCTGACACACTCTTCAGCATGAATATGTGTGAAGTGAGTGAATATATTTGGGTCTTCTTGTGTCTTTGCCCAGAGGGCTTAGAACTAGTCTCTGAAACTGTTTTTGCTATGGTATAATGCCATTATCTACATTGGAATAGCTAGATGTGTGAGCCTTAATTTGCTTATGCCTGTTTTGGCTCATAGCCAATGTCTTTCAGACACCTGGAAGAGGAAGTCCATCTCTGTGGACGTAGCTCTGTAGTTCACAATCTCAGTCACGTCTTTGACCTTACCTGAGGAACCTGATACTGAGGCATTACCTGATCACTCCCAAGAATTAATGCAAGAACCGTCTTTCTGCATGAAAAGAGCATGGCACAGCATTGGTCAGGTTATCCTTTTTCGCAGTAAAATCTGCCGTGGTCTCCTCAGCTTTTCCTTGACTCACTCTTTCAGCAAAGAATGTCCCTATTTGTAATGGTGAAGGGTGTCCACTCTGCCTCCAAAGTCTCCAGCACCTGTACTGTAGCAAGAGGTCCTTACCTTGACTCATGTGCAAGAACTGTGTAGTGTGGCAGTTTTCCAGACAAAATGCTTTCATTGTCAAATATGCCCACTTTCCTTGAACACAGCCTTTCTCCTACATCATGGCTTTTTCGCAATGCTCAGTACATCATTTAAACAGGAGCTGGAGCTCAACAACTCAACAATTACTTGAATAGAGGCAGTTTTGAATGTCTGTTGCACCTTTCTTCTTTGGACATCAAAGCATTTAATAAATAATCCCTATAGAGCTCACCTCACCCAGCTGCAATGCAGGCTTACTGTGAATTCTAAGCCCCACAACAATAGTTCCATATTTTTTCATTTATTCCCAGTACAAATGTGATAGATGACAGTATCAGCTTTGTTTTCCCCAAATGCCATCCTTGCAAATTCAGTCTTGGGTCCCACAATGAGTTTAACTCTTTCCACTTTGTACAGCAAAAGAGTAGTACAAATCCTTTGGGACAGTGCTAGGACCTGAGTTATCGTGCCTGATTTACTGGCTTCACCTAGAATGTCAGGGACTCTTGTTTTTGCAGGACTGATGCGAATGAGAAGAAATGCATTGTGTGACCTGCACTGGCACTTTGTAAGCAAGAACAGACTCCAGCTTACATTCATTTATCTGTGTTTCCTCAGAGGAGTTAACACCAGAAACGTATTTTTCCCTCTAACACAGGCAGATATAATTATGAATACAAGGAACAAACTGATATGCTAAGAAAGACTGGGCTGGTATTATTTTTCAGGGTTGAGTAATCCACTAAGTGATTTACTCAACATCACGTGTAACCTGTGAAAGAGAATCTTGAATTTCTAGAATCCCAGTACGGTATTTTAATCACATGATGCCTCCACTAGGTTAATAAGAGATTATGGCTGCTGTTCTTGTGTTGCTATTTGTTAACAACAAAGCTGTCTTGATATCTCAGTTACATTTGAAATGTCACAGTAACACAAGGGGGAGGGTGTGTTGAAGACTAGATTGATGTGATCAGCTTATTATTTTGTAAAAGAAAGGGTAACTTGAAAAAAATTAATTTCTACTCAGTTATCACATTTTGTAATTTTATATCTGCAAACCATAATCTACTATTTTCTGCTCCTGAAACAAAATATAGGTATGTTTTTTTCTTATAATTTTCACTGTTTCAATGCATGAACAATAAATTTATTTTTTTATTGTTTTAGGAAATCTAATGTCCAATGTTTATTGATTAAATGGATTTAATATGAAAACACCAACACATGGCTCCTCAAGTGCATTCCAAAATCATTTTGGTGGAAACTCTCTCTTGTTTCATCCATTGTAAGACAGTTAAATGTGGAGTAAGAATTTATCTCCCAGACTAAGCCACATAATTGAGCTGAAGAGATTTTGAGTGTTGTGGTTGACAATATAGCCAAAAGTCCTGAGTGAAACTGATGATCTTTACACAGTTCTATAGGCCTTCAGTCTATCATTATGCCTTTACAAAGTACCATGTTCTGTCTCTGTAGAGCTCAAAATGCTTGTTCTTCAGATTGGAGTTAGACCGTAGTGTACCAGAATACAATGCAGTGTTGTCACGAGTGTTATTTCGAAGTCCTGAGGGTGTTATAGCTCATATTTCTTTTTCATTGGACCTGTTAATGTTTTTCAGGCACAAAATAACTATTCTTTCTGCACTCCTTTAGTCTGGATACCATCAGCTCCAAGCTATTCGTAGCGAACTCTGTCATTCCTGCTGGGAGGAAAAATAGAAGCTACTGATATCAAAGGCAGTGCATAGCATTGACTCAGGCCCTGGGTTTTTTATAAGGCAGGTTTGAAAGTTTGCAAGTGGAAGTCTGGACATTTTGGAATGGAGAAGAATCTATGGAAGCTTCCATTGACAAAGTGCAAAGTAAAATATGTGTGTGTACATATAGTTTTGGTTCTAACAAAACTTTTTTTCAGCTGTGCAAACTACACCTTTATGTCACAGACAGACTGCAGAGAGGCAGGCCAACTCATGTACGCTGTACTAGTTTATCTTCGAGGCTGATAAATCTGAGTAAATATGGGGCTAGTGCACTTACAAGATTAAAGATTTCACTTTATTTTTGCTATTGCTGTTGCAAATTAAGATCAAAGCAATACAGCTATCTCGAGAGCAACTAATGAGATAAAAGTTAGTTGCTCGTTAGTGTGCTTATTATTTGTTCTGTGCAAAGTGTCTTGATCAGCCCACCATTCCTCCAGTCCTGCCCTAGGTATTGTTCTCCAGAACCCTCCAACATTCTCAATTTCTGTTACTGTCGGATTATTTTGAATCTTCACTTGGTATAAGAAGACTTTCTTTAGTACATCCAGTCTACTTTTTCAAGTAGATCACAACTGGCCTGAACACTGAAGAAACAAGCAGGAAAGAGGCATGAAAATGCTGAAGGGGAAAAGTCCTGAGAGAATGTGTTTAAAACAGTCTGTTAACCCAGATATTGCTTCCTTCAGATTCTCTAGTGGCTAGCTCGTAGAAATTTCATTTTCTATCATATAAAATCAACTGAAAAGAGCTTCTTAATAGAAAATGAAAGTTTTATATTTGCAAGCTGCCAGAGAATTGCACAATTAAAAATAACTTGACACAGTCTAGATGACGAATTGCCAAATTGCACAACTGAATGGGCTCAAAACTTTTATGAAAAAAAAAAAAAAGACAACCTCAGCCTATCCAAACATGCTGCTATTTACTACCCTAAGTCCTTGAGTGTTTGGCACATGTTTTTCTCTACCAGTTTTCTTGCCTTTCTGCCATTTTTTGTAGCATATTATTCTCCTTCCACATCAGTAAATTATGTTAAAAATGACAATCTTACCATCCCTAAAACCAAAACAGAGTTTCACTGAAGGAGCCAGATGTAATATAGGAACGATTAATTGTGTGAATGCTGGGCTTAGAGGTGAAGTGGGCATATCATTCATGTCAGCAGTAAGGTAGATTTAGAGCTCCAAACTGGAGTATGAGGTGCTTGCTTTAGGTAAAGAGTTGCTCTCAGCGTCCTTTATTAAATCAGTAGCAACAGAAGAGGACATCAAAAGATGGCTCTGCTTCCCTGCTTGCAACCCTCACAAGGGCTAAATTTGTTCTGTTAAATGCATCCATTCAAGCAAATGGTTCATTACACTGATCAAATGGTGGGGAGAGTACAGATGACCTTTACACCATTCAGAGCTAGTCTGATCTAGAGCAGGCTGTCTACATTTATGTTGCACAGCAGATCTTGAGATAAAAGTATTGTCATAGTCCATCAGAATGCAACGTTGCCATGAGTGTCATAGCAACTGGTCTGGATCTAGGATATAATTATTACTACATGTGGTTTTTTTTTCTCAGCTTTAAGTTCATAAATAAGTGCCATGCTGTAGCCCATCCATAAGAAACTGAGGCTTTCGTTGCCTGCATTGAGATGCAAACATATGGGTGTCTGTGAGAATGAAGAGCCTTCTGGGATCCCTAGGAATATGTAGGATGGATAGAGCCTGATCTCGTACAAGCTAATCAATATTGTTTTGGGGGATTGATCCCGGCACTGAAGTTCTGCTACTTGTACCTGAACATTGTTTTTGAGAAGGCTGTTTGGAGTGGTCCAAAACAAAACTGGGAAGCAAATTAACAATTTTCAGGTGTGGACAATTTGTCTGGTCCCTTCATTATTTATCAGAATAGCTGTATCAACATAATCCCTTTATAGAACTGCATTAATTTGACCTGTTACATTGGCTCACATCCCCCAAGAAGTAAAATGATTTAAGAAAGCAGTTACAGGCGTTAGCATTTGGCCTATTCCCTCTCTTGCTTTGATGTAAAAGTGGGAAATAATTTGCTCCTTTACAACATTGGAATAGATGGCATCCTTGTATAAAGTGGCTGTCCCTCCAGAGGCAATGCAGATCTGTACTATCTCAGGCTAACATGAATAGAGAGGAAGGCAGCAATAGTTTAATCATTTTATTGGGAAACCTTCTGTGGAACTGGACTTACCATGAATAAAAAAGAACACAGTGATTCATATTTCTGTTTCTTCATCCAAAAAGCTCTTGAATGCCAGCTAGCTGATGAGATTAAAATAGTCAGTGATGATACAGGCCTGAGATATCTTATTCTTCAAAAGGTAGATGAGACAAACAAATGCCTACAGATACAGCTAATTAAGAAGAAATATGCAACAACTGAGGAAGCAGAAGGAAAGGGAAGATCAGGTTAACACAATGTTTTCAGCTAATGGCTTGCTGAGCTGCTAAGGGGAAAATCTCAGGTCCAAGTGTGAGAATGAGAATTATGACACGTAAAGCATTCACTGTGGTCCACAGCTATGCATATGTGATAACACTTTATTTCTAGTCTAGAAACCACTGTTTTTAACCACTTAATAAAATAATAATAATAATAAAAAAAGACAGAATTATACTAATTACACTTAAAGCTTTTCTTAACTTCCATTGATTTTACCTTTCCCTTCAGCAGTGAAGAGTTTTATGGTGGGGGAACATCAGCCTTTCTTGAGCAGTCTTCTTAACTGTTCTAAGGCAAACATCATTAAATTTGTTTACATACTCTCTGCTTGGAGGATCATGGAAAACAGTTTCCTTATCTTTCACAGGGAAGAAACTGAACCCAGGAAAATATAGTTCTTGTCTCTGTAGTGGACTTCCGGATCTGTGTAACATGATTTTATTGGTTACTTTAATATCCAGAAAGCTTTTGCCAAAGTCACTCCAGCGTTAAAGCAGCAGTTCACAATGTGGCTTGGTATCTACGTGTAGTCACCAAGGACTTTATGAGCAGCTGACACATGAAAACTTATTATTACACAGTTGTATTTTGACTGTGACTGTCAAAACTGTCGCCACTGGGAATTTGGCAACCACAGCAAAAATATGTTTGAGAACTATGAGGATATGTCTAAATGAGTACATGCAGAGAGATTTGAGTTCTCTTTGCCTGTGCTCAGAGCTGGTCCTGAAGTGCCATGCTGTGCCTGAAACTAATACACCTTGCTGAAAAGGCAAGTTATGGTTTAGTAAGCTGGACCAGGGACTTTGCAAGCACATTTTTCAGAATATGCAGGGTGGTACATCCCTGTACAAACTGGGCTGGGGCTGTGTTGTTGACCATGCAGATGTGCCCATGGACGCTGCACCTGGAATTCATAGAATCATAGAATCATAGAATAGTTAGGGTTGGAAAGGACCTTAAGATCGTCTAGTTCCAACCCCCCTGCCATAGGCAGGGACACCTCACACATTCACAACCTCCCTGGGCAACCTATTCCAGTGCCTCACCACCCTCTCAGTAAAGAATTTCTTCCTTATATCCAATCTAAACTTCCCCTGTTTAAGTTTGAACCCGTTGCCCCTTGTCCTGTCACTACAGGCCCTAATGAATAGTCCCTTCCCAGCATCCTTGTAGGCCCCCTTCAGATACTGAAAAGGCTGCTATGAGGTCTCCATGCAGCCTTCTCTTCTCCAGGCTGAACAGCCCCAGCTTTCTCAGCCTGTCTTCATACAGAAGGTGCTCCAGTGCCCTGATCATCCTCGTGGCCCTCCTCTGGACTTGTTCCAACACTTCCAGGTCCTTTTTATGTTGAGGACACCAGAACTGTACACAATACTCCAAGTGAGGTCTCACAAGAGCAGAGTAGAGGGGCAGGACCACCTCCTTCAACCAAGGTCACGCTCCTTTTGATGCAGCCCAGGATACAGTTGGCTTTCTGGGCTGCGAGCACACACTGAAGCCGGCTCATGTTCATTTTCTCATCGACCAACACCCCCACGTCCTTCTCTGCAGGGCTGCTCTGAATCTCTTCTCTGCCCAACCTGTAGCCATGCCTGGGATTGCTCCGACCCAGGTGTAGGACCTTGCACTTGGCATGGCTAAACTTCATAAGGTTGGCATCAGCCCACCTCACAAGTGTGTCAAGGTCCCTCTGGATGGCATCCCTTCCTACGGCGTATCAACCGAATCACACAGCTTGGTGTCATTGGCAAACTTGCTGAGGGCGCACTCAATCCCACTGTCCATGTCACCAACAAAGATGTTGAACAAGACCGGTCCCACCTCCGATCCCTGAGAGACACCACTCGTTACCAGTCTCCAGCTGGACATTGAGCCATTGATCACAACTCTTTTGAGTGTGCCCATCCAGCCAGCTCTTTATCCACCGAGTGGTCCACCCATCAAATTGATGTCTCTCCAATTTAGAGACAAGGATGTCATGTGGGACAGTGTCAAAGGCTTTGCACAAGTCCAGGTAGATGACGTCAACTGCTCTGCCCCTGTCCATCAGTTTTATAGCCCCATCATAGAAGGCCACCAAATTAGTCAGGCAGGATTTCCCCTTAGTGAAGTCATGCTGGCTGTCACCAACCACCTCCTTGTTTTTCATGTGCCTTAGCATGCCTTCCAGGAGAATCTGCTCCAAGATTTTGCCAGGCACAGAGGTGAGACTGACTGGTCTGTAATTCCCTGGGTCATCCATTTTCCCCTTCTTAAAAATGGGGGTTTTATTTCCCTTTTTCCAGTCGTTGGGAACTTCACCTGACTGCCATGATTTTTCAAATATGATGGCCAGTGGCTTAGCAACTTCATTTGCCAGCTTCTTCATTCCACCACACTGGCAAACTGAGATGATGGCTTCTGCGCACGGGAAATCTCCCCTATATTATTCAAGTAGATTTTAGTATGAGCTTATGGATTTCCAGAATTTCAAAACTTTACCTTATTTTTTCCCTCGTTGTAGTATATTTCATGTATTTGTCTCCAAGACAACTTCTAATTATTTTTAGATTCATTACAGCAGTAACTGTTAATCATAATTATTTGTACATGCTGTGATTCTAGTCATGCAAGGATTTGTTATTGGCAATTAATTGCCCCTACTGGACAACAATATGCTAATAATTAGCCCTTGATGAAATATACTTGATATACTTACTATACCTACATTGACATGAAAAGAATTACAGACTTTTCATCCTGTAGCCTCTTATGAAGTCATCCAAGCTGTTTTCATTTTCTGTTTTCACAGTGCACTTATTTAAAACCTTGGACATCTGCTGCCACACAAAGTAAAAGACTTATAAAAAGACTATGAGATTTGTTCTACTATATGTTACATTACAGACTGTGCATAGCGCACATAGGTGCAACTGGAATTGTCTGTAATGAACACAAAGTGGGGTGAGTGGCAATTACCCATGACCGCATTCATCCTTCTAACACTGCCAAAGAATGGCATTCAGCAAAGCTATTGTTCATAGCAAGTGTGATCATCACAGGGTGCTTGCAAGAAAATGGTTTCAGTACAGAATAATCTCTCTGAATATACATTGCCTGAAGTATGTTTTTAAAGCCACTTATTCTTGCCAGAGATTACTGTTGTCACCCTCCTGTGTAGTCTTCTTTTTGCTAAGTGATACTGCCAGCAAAGAAACAGTCATGACAAAAAAGATTTGACATTGTCATTGACATTATCTCTTCTGATATCTGTCAAATTATGCTAGTGTGTATATATATCAATAGCACGGAGTCTTTGCTATGATCACTAAAACATGAGAAAAAGAGAAGAAAAAGACTGGAGGCTCAGACCAGAAGAGTTAGCTGCTAGAAAGTTTTCCATGTGAACAGAAGGTTCTTAATATGTGCAACTAATGATGCCATGCCATCAGCCCAAACAGCAGCAACCTTTGCTTCTAGTTCTGAAGGGACGGTTTTCTGCCCCAGGGCAATTGTGTTGGGAAGAAGAGCTGCTAATAATGGCCTCATAGCCAATGTATTTCTGATGTGGAGTCCCTGGACTAAGAAATTCAAATTCTTCCATTGTATCCTACTCCTCCCATCATAATGTCATATTTCTACAGTTCTATTCCCCACTGTGAATTAGTCAACCTGTGGCAGAAAATTGAAGTTGTTACTGGATTTCAGTAAGGGTGGCGAACTGAAAACTTTCTGAAGTTTAGAAATCTGATTTTTTTTTCTGATGCAGAATGAAACTGAGCCAAAAAAAAATGCACAAACAAACATACAAAACCAACCAACCCAAAACAAACAAAACAAAAAAGCTGACCAAAAAAAAAAAAAAATTATGGGATAGTCTGGGGTCACAGCACTCACCTGAGATGGGAAAGATCCCTTTCTAGTTTCACCTTTTAGAACAGTCCTAGTGATGCTGTCGATTACGGGCTCTTGGCTATGCTCTGAGTAGACCCTGATGCAATTGCCTGCATGAATGACAGTGTAGTCCCTAAGCAGGAAGCAAACAGCACAACAGAGATCATTTCATTGCATTCATCCTCCATAGTTCCCCTTTTGCTTAATATAATTTTCATTGCCCTCCATTACCAAACCATTCTGCACTGAGCAATGCTGCTCTCAGCCTCACAGGACACAAGATGGCAACTCTTCAGAGCTATCTGCTGAAAGTCTTGTAGTACAAAAATTCTTTTGTTGTTAAGCTGCACCAAGCTATTGTACTTCCAACACTTTTGTTCTTTGAAGATCTTTTTATACTCTTACCTTTTTCTTTCTTAACCTGCCTAGATTTGCAGCTTTGTGGGTGCAGATCCCACCCCAGTCCTTCTTGGGTCATGATCTAATTCTTCACTCACCAACAATTTATGTACCATATCCAATCCTGTACTGAATATAGTCATCATTACACTCAAAATCTTGTTATAGACAGAAAGATGCACTACTTTTAAACAAAGACAAGGATTTATTGTTAATGTAATTGGAATTTTAACTGTCTAATCAGAGAGTTATTCTTAATCTTAATCTAAACTAGAGAATGTTGTGCTATTATAAAAGGGATTTCAGTAATGACCCAGTGTTCAAGATCAGGAGTGACTTGGGATGAATGACTCGGCAGCCCCGCTGGCCTCGGTTCTCATCGCCTTTTCAACAGAGAGAGGTGGGTATTGCACTCAGCCTGCCATGGCTGAGCTCCACCACAGGAAAAGTGTATTCTCTCCCTGCCAGGACATGGTGATGAACCAAACCCTGTGAGTTTCATGGTTTACTTCCATCCAAGTACTCAGTTTCTGCTTGGCATCTCCTTAACTTCTGTAGTCCTTCTCATTGGGATAATTTGCTGCTGCTCAGCAGCACTATTAGAAGGCTTACTAGCAAGCTGCCTACCTTGGGATATTACTCTCTGCTTGATTAAAGTCAGCTGGCATCTGAGAATTTTATCCAGAGAATTACTTGACAAATGATAGCCCTGTCTCACTTCAGCAGCAATGCCTTCAAAAACCCACAGGATATGGATGCAGATTTCTAATGAGGACTCTTCGTAATCTCAGTGACGCTGTTCAGGGTTAGCACCAATTTGTGGCTTATTTTTTCCAGCAGCAGTGGACGGAAGAGGGATTAAATAGATTTTACCTTAAAACAGTATTCTGTTTTGCTAGTATATATGCGAAAAATGTATTTCTTTTTTGTTCTAAGTGCACACTTTTCTCTTTTTTTGAAGGAGTACCTGCAACTGGCGTATACTTTTTGCTATAGAAGTAAGATGGTTTTTATTTGTCTCATATTCTTCAATAAGAATATACAAAATCAAATCGAAACAGCAGGCAAAACGGAATATATATGCGCAAACCAACGTGCAGTCATGCCTCTTCCAGGCTGGAGCTGTCGTCAGTTACAATAAAGCCAACATTCAGCCTGTACAAAATATGCCAATAACCCATCTCTCTTTTCAGTTCATACAGAGCTTTGCATGAGGTGTGATCCAAGGGAAGTACTGTTTTTGGGAGGGAGCCAATATCTGGGAATATTTTCCTCTCCATCTGATGTGAAAGAGCCTCAGTATGGTGCTGCAAACACTAAAGGCTCTGGCTGACAGCTAGTCCAGATGTCTGAGGTCACACATACCACCACACCACCAACTGTATCTCAGAGAGACACGTGGAATCTGAAAGCCAGTGCTTCATACACATCAAAAGTCCGTAAAGCTGAAAAAAATATTCTCTGTTTGGCACAAGGTGATTTGGTGCCAAGTAGTTTAAAAGCCTTCCCAAACATATGTGTTTACTTTGCTCTGAGGCACCAAGTCTACTTCGATCACCACAGAAATCAGAGCTATAAAGGCAATTGGTTAGGAGGGATGGAAAAAAATTTCCCTTTTTTATATTTCTTTGAAATGGTTAGTTGTCATCTGGCAGATTATTTTGCCATCATGGAAGCTTGGGGAGCTGCTGAGAAAGACAATGGAGCAGAAGTACTTCAGAGCAGGAAACTGCTAGCAGTGAAGAAATTGGACAATGGCAGCAAAGCTGCTATGGCCATTTCTTCCCAAATTGTCCCACTTACATATATTTGTTGATACTGCTTCCTGTAATTAGAGCTGTGGAAAACAGAATGTGTTTGCCTTAAAACATTTTCAGAATTTATATGGAAAAAAAAGATAACACAGAAGGTTTTACTCTTGAGCTAGTTGCAGATAAGGTGAATGTGTGCTAGCAAATTCCTGTTTACCTTGGTGAGACCCTGTATTTATTGATACCAAAGCAGAGTTCTGTCTGTCAAAAGCAACACTGGTTTTGGTACCTGTTAGACATCTCAAGTCCTTGGGGAATTCAGCACTGATGCTTTGTTGTCCTGTCAGAGTAATTCTGGGGGCAGAAGGACACAGGAAAATCAATCCTGTTTTAGGGAATTAGGATGAAGAGAGGCAGAGAGTGAGGAGTTTTCTCCAGGGACAGGAGCATTGTGTTGTCAGCACCTTTCTTCCCATTGCAAATGAAGATCTATGAGCCTGGGCTGGAGAAGGAAGGGAGAAGAGGTGGAGGAGTTGTCCACTGGGGCATGTAGTTCAATACAACTCCTCAAACATCCCCAGGCAGCAGAAGTGGCTGGGGATCACCTTACATTGGGAAATGTACAGTTTCAAGACCAGGCTTTACTGTATGAGTCTGAGCCCTCCTTAGTGTCCCATGACTGCCTTTCAGAAACATCAAGCCCCCTGTCACCACACAGCTATTTGTAAGGCACTGCTTCCCCACTGCTCTGCTATCATTCCCACCTATGGCCTTCTGCAGCTCCCCAAGCATCACTCAGCTCACATCAGTGCTGGCATACAGCAGGGAATGCTGCCCTGGAGCTCCTGGCTGAGAGTCCCAGTGAGGTTTGCACCTTTTGGCATGCGTGGAGGTCCTTCTCTGGCTACCCATTTGAATTCAGTAGAAAAGCTCTTCAATACTCTGGATCTCTCAGTAACTAAGCCTGCTCCTCATCTCTCACCCACTCATTATACATTTGGCATCGTTAGTTACACTGGTGCTAACCATACTGAGGATCTGGAAGAGCTGGACAGCTGTGAGCACTTGCATAATGCATGATATGCCTCCAGCAGCGCCTTATTCCTTTGCTCTCTCACAGCAATAGAAAGGATGTCTGGGTTTAATTCTTTTCCCCCTCTTTCTCTTTCTTTCCCTGGTCTTGTTATCCTCTCTGGAGGCCATCACTATGAGGTATGCTCCCTTAAAGCACACACACCCACACACCTCACCCGTTGCTGCTTGTCTGTACTGCCAGTGCCTGAGGCTATCCTGAGGAATATTTCTCTGACAGAGTGCTTAATGTAATTCTATGTATTTCATTCTCATTTAAAGAAAAGAAACCCTGCTGTCTACTTCCTTTTTTTCAGGCGTACCATGACCCTTTTCTGCTATTTTCTTATTAAACTGATCCTTTTAAGAGTCTGGCTTTTAAGCAATAAAGAGTGTTTATTTTTAGTATTCTTTTTTTTTTTTTTTTTTTTTTATCACCAGTGGTACTATCTTTGCCTGTGGCCACCTCTAGGGCTGCCCTTTTTCCAAGATTGGGACTTGAGGCAGCCTGCTGCCATGGTCAGTGCAGCTAACTTTAGCTTTCTAAAAGACTACTGTTGCTGCTCTGTGTCGGACTGTGACAGTTTTCTCTGTTGTTACAAGTGTTCAGCCTTTAAAAAGTTATTTTTAGGATGATGACCTTTGAGATGAACCTTTCTATTTAATCTCACTAAGTGTCCCAGGTACATAAATGGCTGTTGGGAATAATCAGGTCTGTGAAAGCTTAAATAAAATGATCTTCATCTCTCATCTTCAGTTCTCTATTTCATCTCTCCTGTACATATGCATATACACAGGAATGCATGTCTGTGCATACAGTTCCATAGATGGGAAGGTATTGATGAGGCAAGAAATACGTCTTTGAACATCTTAAAGTCTACTACTTTATTTTATTAAAACAAGCATATACAAGCAGTTTCCTTAAGACCTGTCAAGCGAAGGAAAATTACTGAAAGCAAATAAATGAAATGAGGAAATAAAGATCAAAATGAGTTAAAAACAAAACTTAAGATGTTCTCACACTGGGATAGCTCTGCTGACTTTGGACACTGTCAAATTATTATTGCTATGAATTAAAAACAGGTGATAAACATAATTAAAATATTAATAAAATTTATTCTATCTTGTGTCATTGGGAGGTATTTTAGAACTTCCTTTGTTGCTCAAAGAGGCAGGCTCTGGTTCTCACTGGTACAGCAGAAGATTTCATTGTACTATCTGACAATATATTTACATTTAAGAAGGGCATAGCATTCCTAACCCGGTACCTCACAATACTTTCAATACTTTCTTGCAGCACAAATGGCTCTCTGAATACCACTGAAAGTTTTAAGCATTCAACAAATACTGTGTGAGATCTGCAAGGTGACCTTGTTCATCAAGTTTTGAAAGTATTACTCCAAATATCAGTTATAATCTATTGTTATCTACTGTATTTTTATTGTCATATGTATCTATTTCTTGTAGTATTTCCATGTAAATACCTGTGATACCCACCATTAAGCACACTTCTGACCTTCTACCTTAGCGGATTTGTACAATGCTAGTTGAGATATCCTTAAAAATTACACAACTATCCATGCCATATTCTGTTTAAAATTTAATTTACCTTTAGAATTGTGTTCCCATGCTTTTTCTTATTTGTCCTTGTGGCCTGCAGCTGCTGAAACTTCATCCCTGGTGTTGCCACTAACTACTTATATTAGCCATTACACATTTCTGCAGAGCACTTTTGCGTAACATAAACAATAAGAACAATGTGAAAAAAATAAGGACAATGGAGAAATAAATGAGCATAAATAAAATAGAATTCATTCTGCTCTGTCATAATGCTGTTAATATACAAATATACACATTTACCTTTTTTACAAAAATATTTGTAAAACCTTAAAAATGTATAAATCTAATATAAAATGCTTTTGTCAATATTGTATACTGCTTACCTCCATCTTCATAAGATTTTTTGATCAATCTGAAAACAAAAATAATATGCAGTAACTCACCTAACTTAGGTATCAAGTGGGGTGAAAGAATAGCAACCAAATCCAGCATAACATTAAGAATCCAAATGTGGAATTTGGACATCTGCATTGCTGCAGCCTATGATTGTTGATGATAAATTAATTCTGAAATAAAGTGTAGTTGCAGAGTTTCAGACCATATTCCCACTCAAGAGGATGTGCATTCCTATGTTCTCCTTTTTATCCAAACCATCAGTCACAAAGCTGCTCAGATACAATGGTAGACCCATGACTGGGTCATCCTTTTTTTTTCAGGAGCAGAATCAAGGAACTGAGCGGAACTGACTGAAACCTGACAGCATGATGTGCTGCAAGAACGATCGAGTATAAGGATGGAGGAAGGCAGGATATCCTGAAGCATAAGCTTCAGTAGTTTTGTATAAGCTAACTGCAAAACCTCACCCTGAATTCAAAGAAATCAGGCCCATATTACAACTTGAGCATCACTGTAATTCATTGCTAAACAATCATTTTGGCATCAAGTGATGTTACATTGTTGATTGCACTCTCTTGTCTTTTTTTCTCAAGTCAGAAGTCTACCCACATCTCTTCTAATTACATAGTGTTTACAAGGCTATCTGTGTCACCCAGCATTGTTCCAGATCTTTTATGTGACAGCAAAACTGGACATGAGCTTATTTAGTATCACTGATTCTTTACTAATTCCTTTCAACCTTCCTCTAAACCCTTTTTTCTCATTTAGATATTCCAGTTCAAGGATCATGCAGCTCTTTTATCCAAATGCCTTATTTGTCTTGGGTATTTTGTTGACAGGAAGTTTAAGCTTCACCATCTCCTCTTACAAAGATTTTGCTAAGCTTTGAAATTGTTAGTCAGTGGAGTGAAATGGTGAATCTGCCGTCACCCATGGTGTTCGGATCACTGACTGGAACATTTTGACTGACATTATTAAAAAGAAATATAGCTTCAATCTCTTTTATTTTCAGTTTCTTTGCCTTCAGTGATGTATGAAATTTCTTTTAGGTTATTACAAATTTTCATCAACTTTTTTCTTCACTTGTCATAGTAACGCAGACCTCTCTATTGTATCGCTATTTTCACTAGTGAAAGAGCATGAAGTTCAAATAGGCAGAAATCTTTGCCTGGATTTGGGAGCAAGATATATTAGGTGCAGTGCAACTTTACCTACTTGGTCATACCAAAGTCAGAGGGGTGGGTTACAGTGGGGATTTAGCTTCTGAGTTCTTCTAGACAACATGCCAGCTGCTGTCATCCAGTTTCTATGGAACTGTTTGCCAGATGTTTTGCCATGTTTTATGACCACATGGACTCTGTTCTTGTTTGGGATGGCAAAGTAGCATGTTAGCCTGAGAAAAATTCTAGAACAGCAGTTCTGAGATGGGTAAGAGAAAAAATTGAATAGGGATTTGTAACTACTTTAGAAAAGAAACAGAAGTGATGTGAGCAGTGTTGAGATGCAGCTCTTCAAGTACACATTCAATTTTTTAATTTGTTACTCAGCCACTTCTACCAAACTCCACATGACTGACATTAGCCCATGGTCCCTGTGCTTTGAATCTCTAGCAAGGTTTCTTCTAAGTTCAAACATTGCACATGGCATGGCCACTAACCAGTAGTCCAGAAGATTACCAATTCCCCAGTGATTACCAAATTACTATGCTGGTATGAAAGGCAAATTTAGTTCATTGCAGAAATCTAAGAAAACTGAGGATGTAGTCAAACACTGGATTTCTTTCTCAGAAAACAATGTACAAATAAATACTATTATCCATTATGGAATTATTTGAATACTCTTTGGTCATTTTTCTTTCCTTTTTATTTTCAGTAGATAAACGTACAACTTAATTTTGTACTGCTGAAGGTCACTTCATAATGTAACCAGGTTCCTTTCCTTCTCTATTCAATCCACTATTTCTTGTCTGTCAAGATTTTTATAAGCTTGCTAATTTTTCCTAAGCATCACACTACATGTTAACTTAAAGATCTGTCGTGGTTTAAGCCCAAGCTGTAAATCAGAACCACGCAGTCTACTGCCCCCCCCCACCTTCCTTCCCTCCGCTTCTGGAGGGACGGGGAGGAGAATCAAAAGAATGCAGCTCCCACGGGTTGAGATAAGAACAGTTTAATAACTAAGGTATAACACAAATCACCACTGCCGCCACCAACAATAACAATGACAAGAGAAATAACAAGGGAAGAGAATACGATACCACCCGCCGGAAAAGACAGCCCGACCGACCAGGGGACGTGCCCTTCCGGGTAGCTCCCAGTTACATCCCCTGGCATGACGTGCTGTGGTATGGAACACCTCCTTGGCCAGTCTGGGTCAGGTGTCCTGTCCCCGCTCCCTCCCGGCCCCTCCTCCTCCCTGGCAGAGCATGAGACTCACAAAGTCCTTGGTCAGTCTAAACATCAGTGTTATCAGTTTTTTGTTCCCAAGCCAAAAGTCAAAAACACAGTACTGCAACAGCTACTAAGAAGGAAAAAAAAAAAAAAAAAAAAAACCTGACTGCCACTGCTGAACCCAGGACAGTATCCACCCCTTGTTCCATACCATTCACGTCATGCTCAGATCCCACATTTTCCATATACCCTCACTCTCATCTCGGTGCACTGTTATCTTAGTGCACGGACCAATTCCTATAAAGCTACTGAGTCCATTCGGTTCATGATGTTGGGCTCCATCTCTTGGAACAGTCTTTCAGGGCAGAAGAAGCTGTATGCAGTGTTGGATCGTTGCCTGCTGATGCTGATCATTCCTTTACTGTAGAACTCGTCCGGTTCTATCAAAGTTCATTCTCTGTTGGGATGATGGTCGGAGGGAAGTCAGAGCCAGTCGCTGGTGCCCTGCAGACTTCTAGTTGATGGCTATAGCAGGCAACAGCGTACAATTGAATTCATTGTCTGTTTTCCCCCAAAATCAAATCCCCTTGAGGTACGCATCGGGCTTCCCCATCTTCCCGCATTACCCACCAAGTATATCCAGGTCCCTGAGCAAAAGCAATCCCACGAGTGGGTTTGCCTTTACCTGAAGCAGGAATAACCCAGACTGTCTTCCCCAGCAAATTCTTCATGTGCACCACAGAAACTTTGTCCCCCTCTACAATATGTAAAAGTTCTGACTGGGCTGGGCCAGCCCTGTTGGCAGATCCTCTGGTGTTGACCAACCAGGTGGCCTTTGGTAAGCGTGTATCCCAATGCTTGAAAGTTCCCCCACCCATTGCTCTCAGTGTAGTTTTTAACAGCCCATTGTACCGTTCGATTTTCCCAGAGGCTGGTGCATGGTAGGGGATGTGATATACCCACTCAATGCCATGCTCTTTGGCCCAAGTGTCTATAAGGTTATTCCGGAAATGAGTCCCATTGTCTGATTCAATTCTTTCTGGGGTGCCATGTCGCCACAAAATCTGGTTCTCAAGGCCCAGGATAGTGTTCCGGGCAGTGGCAGGGGGCACAGCGTATGTTTCCAGCCATCCGGTGGTTGCTTCCACCATGGTAAGCACATGGCGCTTGCCTTGGCGGGTTGGTGGGAGTGTGATATAATCAATCTGCCAGGCCTCCCCATATTTATACTTCAGCCATCGTCCTCCATACCAAAGAGGCTTTAACTGTTTGGCTTGTTTAATTGCAGCACATGTTTCACACTCGTGAATAACCCGGGCAATAGTGTCCATTGTTAAATCCACCCCTCGATCACGGGCCCATCTGTATGTTGCATCTCTGCCCTGATGACCTGAAGTGTCATGGGCCCACCGGGCCAAAAATAATTCACCTTTATGTTGCCAATCTAAGTCCATCTGAGCCACTTCAATCTTAGCAGCTTTGTCCACTTGTTGGTTGTTCTGGTGTTCCTCAGTGGCCTGACTCTTGGGTACATGGGCGTCTACATGGCGTACCTTCACCACCAGGTTCTGCACCCGGGCAGCGATATCTTGCCACAGTGCAGCAGCCCAGATGGGTTTACCTCTGCGTTGCCAGTTGCTCTGCTTCCATTGCTGCAACCACCCCCACAGGGCATTTGCCACCATCCATGAGTCAGTATAGAGATAAAGTACTGGCCACTTTTCTCGTTCAGCAATGTCCAGGGCCAGCTGGATGGCTTTCACCTCGGCAAACTGACTCGATTCACCCTCTCCTTCAGCAGTTTCTGCAACTTGTCGTTGAGGATTCCATACAGCTGCCTTCCATCTCCGATGTTTTCCCACAATACGGCAGGACCCATCAGTAAACAAGGCATACTGCTTTTCACTTTCTGATAGTTTATTATATGGTGGGGCCTCTTCAGCACGCATCACCTCCTCCTCTGGTGACATTCCAAAATCTTTGCCCTCTGGCCAGTCCATGATGACTTCTAGAATGCCTGGACGACTGGGATTTCCTATTCGAGCTCGTTGTGTAATTAGTGCAGCCCATTTACTCCATGTCGCATCGGTTGCATGATGTGTAGAGGAGACCCTGCCTTTGAACATCCAGCCCAGCACGGGCAACCTGGGTGCCAGGAGGAGCTGTGCTTCAGTGCCAATCACCTCCGAAGCAGCTCGAACCCCTTCATAGGCTGCCAGTATCTCTTTCTCAGTTGGGGTATAGCCAGTCTCAGATCCTTTGTATCCCCGACTCCAAAAGCCGAGGGGTCGACCTCGAGTCTCCCCTGGAGCTTTCTGCCAGAGGCTCCAGGTAGGACCATTCTCCCCAGCTGCGGTGTACAGTACATTTTTTACATCTGGCCCAGTTTGGACTGGTCCAAGGGCTACTGCATGAACTATCTCACGTTTAATTTGCTCAAAGGCTTGTTGTTGCTCAGGGCCCCATTTAAAATCGTTCTTCTTCCGGGTTACATGATAGAGAGGGCTTACAATCGAACTGTAATTCGGGATGTGCATTCTCCAGAACCCCACAGCACCCAAGAAAGCTTGTGTTTCTTTCTTATTAGTTGGTGGAGACATTGCTATTATTTTGTTGATCACATCTGTAGGGATCTGGCAACGTCCATCTTGCCATTTTATTCCCAAAAATTGAATCTCCTGTGCAGGTCCCTTGACCTTACTCCGTTTTATGGCAAAACCAGCTTTCAGCAGGATTTGGATTATTTTCCTCCCTTTCTCAAAGACTTCTTCCGCTGTATTGGCCCACACAATAATGTCATCAATGTACTGCAGGTGTTCTGGAGCTTGCCCCTGTTCCAGTGCATTCTGGATCAGTCCATGGCAGATGGTAGGGCTGTGTTTCCACCCCTGCGGCAGTCGGTTCCAAGTGTACTGGACGCCCCTCCAAGTAAAAGCAAACTGTGGCCTGCATTCTGCTGCCAAAGGAATTGAGAAGAATGCATTGGCAATATCAATCGTGGCATACCACTTGGCTGCCTTTGACTCCAGTTCATACTGAAGGTCTAGCATGTCCGGTACGGCAGCACTCAATGGTGGTGTGACTTCATTCAGGCCACGATAGTCTACTGTTAGTCTCCACTCTCCATTAGACTTTCGCACTGGCCATATGGGGCTATTAAAGGGTGAGCGGGTCCTGCTGATCACTCCCTGACTCTCCAGACTACGGATCAGTTTATGGATGGGAATCAGGGAGTCTCGGTTGGTGCGATACTGCCGCCGGTGCACTGTTGTGGTTGTGATTGGCACTTGTTGTTCTTCGACCTTCAGCAACCCCACAACAGAGGGATCCTCTGAGAGACCAGGCAAGGTGGACAGCTGCTCAATTTCCTCAGTCTCCAAAGCAGCAATACCAAAAGCCCATCGGTACTCTTTTGGGTCTTTAAAGTACCCTCTCCTGAGGTAATCTATGCCGAGGATGCATGGAGCCTCTGGACCAGTCACAATGGGGTGCTTTTGCCATTTCCTTCCAGTCAGGCTGATCTCAGCCTCCAGTACAGTCAACTCTTGGGATCCTCCTGTCACTCCAGAGATATAGATGGGTTCCACCCCTTGACAGCTTGACGGCATCAGGGTACACTGTGCACCGGTATCTACGAGAGCTTTATACTTCTGCGGGACTGATGTGCCAGGCCATCTGACCCACACAGTCCAGGAAATCCGATTGTCCCCTACCTCCACCTGGCTGGAGGCAGGGTCCCTCTAACAGTCATCACAACGTTGGACACCTAAGTCGTGTTGAGAGGAATTATTCTTCGTTATCACAGGAGCTGGAGTAAAATCAGCTCTTCCGCTCCATCTGGGAACCTGCTCACCAGAGACTGAAGCCGCAGCTCTCATGGGATGATTAGTCTTGACCCTTGTTCCTATTTTCAATTCATGCACCCGTTCCTCCAAAGCTGAAGTAGGTTTTCCATCCCACTTCGTCATGTCTTCTCCATGATCCCGCAGGTAAAACCATAGGGTGGCCCGTGGTGTTTGCCTTCTGTATCTTCTGTCTTGAACAATAGGACGTCTTTTGTTAACAGCTGAGACGTATGTTGGTACACGTGAGGAGCTGGATAAATCAGATAGATCGTCCCTCAATTGTTTGACATCCTGGGACAGTTTTTCCACAGCTGAGATGATGGAAGGGGTGAGATTGTCTTCGAACTCTCGGAGTTTGTGAATCATTTCATCCACTGTTGGTGTTACTATGTCACCCCAGGTTACCGTTGCCAATGAATGGGCATATGATGACGGTGCATTCCGTGTAAGTTTTCGCCACATGGGTCGTGTACATTCGACTTCATCTGGGTCTATGGGTATATCTCCGTTATTCGGTTTGGTGTGATAGATCATCTCTACGATGGCTGATTCCCTCAGAGACTGGATGCCTTTGTCTAAAGTAGTCCACTTGGCCGAACGACTCGTAACATCATCCTTGTATGGAAACCTTTCTTTCACAGCTGCCAAGAGCCGCCTCCAAAGACTGAGGGACTTTTTCTCTCTTGCAATTGCTTTGTCAATTCCCCCTTCTCTAGCAAGTGATCCCAGCTGCTTGGCTTCCGTACCTCCTAGTTTGTGATCATCGGCCCCATTGTCGCAGCATCGGAGCAACCAGGTGATGATGTGCTCCCCTGGTTGACGGGTAAAATCTTTTCGCATATTCCGTAGCTCGGTTGAGGTCCGAGGTCGAGAAGTCACCTCTTCTTCTTCTTCTTCATCATGGGATGATGACTCCTGATCAGGTGGTGGCCCGGGTGGTGAATACATTGTTTCTTCATCTTGCTTCACCCTTCTTGCCTCTTTTTCGTTTTTTCTCTTGCATATGGGGGCAATCGATATTGGTACGAATTGGTCTTCTGGTTTAGCCGCAGTCATTATCACTGTGCTTTGAGTAGCAACAGTACTTGTCGCTGGGGGTGGTGTCGCTGCTGTGGTTGGGGCTGGGGTAGCTTCGCTATCTGTTGCAGTTGAAGTTTGAGTAGTGGCTGTACTTGTCGCTGGGAGTGGTGTAGCTGCTGTGGTTGGAGCTGGGGTAGCTTCGCTGTCTGTTGCAGTTGAAGTTTGAGTAGTGGCTGTACTTGTCGCTGGGGTAGCTGCACTGTCTGTTGCAGTTGAAGTTTGAGTAGTGGCTGTACTTGTCGCTAGGGGTGGTGTAGCTGCTGTGCTCGGAGCTGGAGTAGCTGCGCTGTCTGTTGCTTCGCCCTCAGATCCAGGGACATTTCTTTCCTTTTGAAGGTGCTGGATAGTGTTGAACAAGGCCCGGTAAGCATAGGCCAAGCCCCAGCACGTTGACATGATTTGTCCCTCTCTGGTATGACCAGGATGACAGCACACCTCATTTAAGTGTTTTACTAATTCTTCTGGATTTTGCACTTGTTCGGTGGTGAAGTTCCAAAACACTGGAGGGGCCCACTGACCCAGATACTTGCCCATACTATCCCACACACCCTGCCACTCATGGCTGTCCAGCCTCGGGGAAAATCTCTCGGTCCCCCTATTTTGTCGTCTAACCCCAGACAAGGCCCAAACCCGACTCTGCTTAACTCTTGAGATCAGACGTAATGGTTGTGGACAAAACACACTCTGTATGCGTGCCAACATGGTGACCCCCATCACAATCAGCAAACAGGTCTCAACAATATTAAAAGGCCACTCAAAAACTTCAAAACTCTCAAACGATGCTGTAAACGGTCTGGAAGGGGCACTGGGAGGGTAAAAGAATGTCTCCTTCAAAGGTTGACCACCCAGGAAGGAGAAAAAAGATGTATAGTTGCTAAGCATTTGTATTATATACCTCCCAAAGTATAAAGGTGGTGACCACACTGGGAACATAAGCCAGATCAGTTTCATGATCAATTTTTCTATTGTATTACAAGTCATTACCATAAAATATAATGAGACAATAACCTTAGCCCAAGCCCCACACTTGAAAAACACTAACACAGCAAATACCGGCTCTAAGTAACCTACGGCATATTGAGACTGTGAGATCAAAAACAACAACTTTGAGAGCCAATAAATCAGCATTGTGACAAGTGACTATCAATCCAAAACACTGAATGCTTATCACAAATACGATTAGACACACTCCGGTCAGATCTGTCGTTATCTCAACCTTTCGAGCCCCACGTTGGGCGCCAAAATAGAACTGTCGTGGTTTAAGCCCAAGCTGTAAATCAGAACCACGCAGTCTACTGCCCCCCCCCACCTTCCTTCCCTCCGCTTCTGGAGGGACGGGGAGGAGAATCAAAAGAATGCAGCTCCCACGGGTTGAGATAAGAACAGTTTAATAACTAAGGTATAACACAAATCACCACTGCCGCCACCAACAATAACAATGACAAGAGAAATAACAAGGGAAGAGAATACGATACCACCCGCCGGAAAAGACAGCCCGCACCAACCAGGGGACGTGCCCTTCCGGGTAGCTCCCAGTTACATCCCCTGGCATGACGTGCTGTGGTATGGAACACCTCCTTGGCCAGTCTGGGTCAGGTGTCCTGTCCCCGCTCCCTCCCGGCCCCTCCTCCTCCCTGGCAGAGCATGAGACTCACAAAGTCCTTGGTCAGTCTAAACATCAGTGTTATCAGTTTTTTGTTCCCAAGCCAAAAGTCAAAAACACAGCGCTGCAACAGCTACTAAGAAGGAAAAAAAAAAAACAAACAAAAAAAAAAAAAAAGAAAAAAAAAAAAAAACAACCAAAAAAAAAAAAAAAAAAACAAAAAAAAAAAAAAACCAAAAAAACTGACTGCCACTGCTGAACCCAGGACAGGATCTAATAAGGACAAAAAATGTATGTCCAAGTTAGCATTTTCAAGCATAACTATGCATTCCAGGTTCAGCAGATACTATGAAAATAGAAAACAGTGCATGTCAGGGGGTTTAGAGCACTTAACATGATCAAAATAAAAAGAATTACAGCTACATCTGTCTATCTCCAAGGAGGAATAATGACAGTGAATGCAGCTGCACTTTGAACTGCACCAAAATAAAAAAACCCCAAAAACCAAATAGAAAAGCCCAAACCAAATCAAAAACCCCCTTAGTGTATGCAGTTAACAGACTGAAAGTGTTTAAAGAAACCTTGTGATCATTTTATATGAATGTATTTTTTTCAGATTCTGCATTATTTTACGTTGTCTTTTTCATAAAGATGTTTATGTTCTAATTCAGAACAAGAAATATTGAAATATCAATATTTCCCAGATATAGATATCTCAGTTGTCACTCAGATTTGTCTTCCATTATTCTGGTCCTCATGTGTGTGGATAAGACCATTCTGACATTTTAGGCATGGCTTATAGTATTAGCTTGACATATATTACAACCTTTGAGATACTGGGATCATTGTGGCTTTTCCCAGACCTACTGGAGAAGACAATTCAATTCAGTTGCCTACAATGAAGTATCCACTGCTGTTTGAGATGCTTTAGAGTGTCTGGAAGACATCCACCACAACATAGGACCTGTAGGAGACTGATGATCATCTGCAACAGTTGCTTGGGGCAAGTTAGGATACATGGAGCCATCTCAAAATAACCAGATGTATGACATTGACATAAAATTACCTCTGGGCAACTAAGTTAATTTTATGTCTGAGTTCATGGGACTTGAACCACCTAGTTTTAGACACCCACCAGACCACTGCTTAGACACTATGCAAGGTCTAAAATTGTGTAAGATCAAGTAGTTCCTTTCTATAGACCTGGCATATTCAAATTCATCTAGAGACTTTACAGGAAAAAAAAAAAAACCACTGAATGGAATCTCGTATTTCATTATCCTAACTGCCAGGAGTGTGCCCTGGAACAGTCTATCTCCTGACCGATAAATGCCCTCAGGAAATATTATTTATTTATGTGGTTTTGCAAAGAAAAACATTTGGAAAGTTTGTGTGTGATAATTCTGAATCCAAGGAAATGCATCAATAAACTTCTAATTAGGACACTGGCATTTCCCCCTCAGGGTGACAGAAATCTATCCACTAGTATTTCAAAACTTGTAATTAGGATCCTTAGGATCCCACATAAAATGGGAAAATGGGTTATTATATGGATGAGAAAACAGAAGCTAGAACACCTTTTATTTTCCTAGTGGTAAAATGCCCTTTTCTATTGCAGCATGGGGCTCCAGAAGAAAAGGGTAAAAAGAAGAGTGGAGAGGCAGACCTGATCTAGGAAATCTTTCTTTTAACTGACATATCACTGCACAAGAAGTCTTGATGATAAAATCCTGCCAGTGTATCTGTAAACAGTCTACAATATATGGAGCATTATAATCATGTAAAGTACAACAGACAGTACAAGAATATCATGAGCAAAAAGTGTTTGCAGTATATCCCTGGGTAGCCAAAGAATATTTGGGCAAAAAGCATCTAGAGACTATCTATGAGTATAGTCAAGGGAGGTTTTAAAAAGGTTGCAAAAGATGTCCCAGATTCAAAATGCTTCTTGTTTCTGATAAGTTACCACCCTCATTTGGGAAGATGCATAAGGTAGAAGACACTTCTACAAGTATTTCAAAAGTGGAGGGTGTGAAAACGATCATGAACGGGTTAAATAAGTGCAAAAGGAAAACAATGGGTTTGAATTGGTTTGAATTGCAATTGGTTTGAATTGCAACCCTCAAGTAGATTGTACTGAAGTAACTTCCATGTTAGAAATTGTCTCCCCCCACCATCTACACTCAATGTATTACAAAGATTGGAAACTAAGACAAAGTGCTAACAAATATTTTCCTGTTACTTAGCATATATCCATTTTAACATTAGTATGAAGACTCCGGTGGATATTACTGCACGTCATGACTATGACATAGGTAGTGACCGTGTCATGTTTTCAAGTGCTGCTTTGTTCTCAGAATGCTCATGAGACAAATGGGACAGTTGTCTCCAGGAGTGCAGCGCAGGCTTCAGAAGATCTCCTCTTTCTTTTGTACACTTAGCTTCTTGAAAATATCAGAGGGGGCATTCTTCCTGCTTGCCAGTTTTTAAAATAGACCCGTAGCTACAATTCATTAGTTGAACTTTATTTTTCCTTTATTTTAAAGCCGATAAGCCTGGAGGTCCATATCACACTGTCCTTTGTCCCCACAAAATGCTTCTTAAGAATTAAAGATTAACATGAATATTCATGGGAGTTTAATAGTTCCTCATCCCTGCTTGAAGGTACACAGTATATTTTGTCTTTCTCAGAGTGGAGTGGCAGAGATAATTACTGTTCTCTGCTTTCTCTTTCAGCCACTACCTCTGTTGTTGACAGCTTCTGCAGTGACTTATGATTTGCTCATTGCTGTGACTCCTTCTGGATAAAGACCTTTTGAGTTCTGACCATATTGTGGCCCACTCATACAGCCTTTTGAAACAAATGCTTCATCTCAGGCATTGATTAGAGTCAGGTTCTTCCTCCTGTCTCTGAGTTTCATTACTCCCCAATAATTCTTGACAGTTTTTGCAGACTTCTTTGCACCATTTTGAACACATCTGTGGTTCCTGAAGCTCAAAGCAATATTTGTCCCAATCATTTCCTACCTTCATGAGGCAACGGAGTCTCGAGAGTTATTCATCTGACCCAATAGAGGTTTCTAGTGAATGATGTCAGGACTCCATTGAATGTGGGGGCTAGATCTTCATTCACTATAATGGGAGCTTAGACATTTCACTGAATCTAGAGTTAAACACCATTCATTGTACAATGCCTCTGAATGCATAAACTAAAATCACACACGTCAATCACTGCTATATTGCACAGCAAGCAGATATCTCATTTGCTATGTGAACAAGGGATGGGAAAGACCCCAGTTGGATGGGATTCAGTTACCTAAACATGGGCATGAAGTACGTCATTCAGTACTGCAGTATGTTCTCTGGCTGCCAGGCCAGTGTGGTGTGTCTTTCCTGTAAGACTATCCATTCAGATATTTATAGACATTAATAAAATCCTGAGTCTTCTCCAGGCTGAACAGTCCCAGCTATCTCAGTCTTTCCTCATGGAGAGGAGAGGGAAGGGAACTTGACCTGCTTGCATTACTTAATGCTGCCCAGTATAACACCTCATTTACTGCAAGGACACATTGTTGGCTCATGTTCAACTTGGTGTCCACCCAAGGGCCTTTTCTGAAAAGCTGCTTGCCAACCAGGTGGCCCCCAGTGAGTACTGGTGCCTTGGATTTTTCCTCCTCAGGTGCAGAACTCTGTATTTCTCCTTGCAGAACTTCATTATGTCCTTGTCAACCCATTTCTCCAGCCTCTCAAAGACCCTCTGGAATGCAGCATGACCCTCTGATGTATCAGCCACTCCTCCTGGTTTTGTGTCATCAACATACTTGGTGGGGGTACACTCTGGCCCACCATCCAGGTCATTAATGAAGATATTTAAAGAGGACTGGATCCAGTGTTGACCTCTGGCATATACTGCTTGCTACTGGTCTCCAAGTAGACCTTCTGCTGCTGATCATCCCACTTAGGTAAGCATTTTAGGATGAGATGAAAAGATGAAACATCCCCTGAAGCGGCCAGTCTCTATCCATAGACCAGGAAGGAGCATAGAGTGACAGGAAAAAAGCCACAATGAAACAGACCTAGGATAACTAGCCTCATTGTAGCTCAGGACAGATGAGCAACTTCCATGTCTTGTGTGTCCACAAGTATGTTACCATGTGAGTGTACATGTCTTCAAGACTATGAGTGTCTGGCTGAATACACTGGTTTAGTACAATGAAGAGCACATTGCTGGAGGACAGCTAATAAATGGATAATAATCAGTCATTCTTAACCTTATTTTACCACTCTTATTTTCCTTTTTTTCTCAGATGGAAATTTCTGTCTTAGGCATTTTCCTCAACTTTCCTGAAGTGGGTCCTACATTCTGAACTCTTCAAGAAATGATTTTTCCATTCACCCAAGTGTGCTGGAGTTCTCGTAATGTATCATCTGTTAGTTTCATTAGTGCTGTTTATCTTCTCTTCCAGCTCTTACCTCACCAAATAATTAGCCATCAAGATACTGTGCCACTTTACATTCCTTTTTCAAATAGTTTTCAGTTAGCTTTCTTTCTACATGATAGCACAATCACATGGATTGTGAGTCCTGAGAGTGAGAATGCATTTTAAAGAATAAAATTTAATGAAATGCAGTAGAAAGCATGCATGACTCAGATTCACATATCTACTGCTTTTCCTTACTTAGATTTTTCAGTTTGTCCAAAAAAACTAAGTCTTCCTGGTAAATGTGCTTATAAATTCATGCCGTGCACTGTAGCATGCTTTGAGGGTCTTATTCACCTCCATGTTAGTGTACATAGGCCAACTGATGCAAAATAATGTGAAATCAGGCCTGCAAGTCCTCAGCAATTTGTTAGGTATCATTTCTATTTCATAGTATCAACTGGGCATTTGGGAGAATGAGAATCTTGCACTCTAGCATCAGGCAATACTTCTGAAGATGCCAGATTTCCTGCAATATCCTTGGCTGTTATAAATTGGGGAGAGTCTATGAAGATGAGGTGATCTGTCTCACATGAAGTTTGGCTTATGAAACACAATTCTGATCTGATAACCAACAGTCATGGTGCCCAAGAGCACACAACATTAGACCTTTCTCCTACAGGTATATCATGTATGCAATAAGCAGTTTCTAAGAAAAACACATTGCTTGCGATATGTTGATTTACAGCCCCTATCAACAGTATTATTGTCATGAAGATGGCAAACTGGATTGTCCCTATGGGTATCTACTGGTATGTCTTGAACATCCTTTATGACTGCCACACATAATCTGTGCTCAACATCTCTGCTCCTGATTTTCTGCAGATGTTGCATTGAGATGTTAAAATCAAATTTATTCTTATTTCTATTAAATTTTTCTGAATATTTTTGAGGTGAGACAGGGAATGTCATCACTTCCTTTAAGAGAAGAGACATTTTAGCTGGTGAAAACATTCAACTTTTCCATTCATCTCCAAAATACAACGTAAAATATTCTTCAAAGCATTATTTCGGTGACTTTTATTGTGACCTTCATCCTTTATTCCATCTGTGTGCTAAGTGGAGACATAAGTAAATTCTTCTGTGGAAAAACAATTTTAACAGATGGGAAATCTCTTTCAAAATTAGGAGTCTGCAGGGCTGGATGCAGCAGCAAGATGTGGCTAAGAAAGGTGGGATTTCTCTTTGAAATTTTCTTGAAGGTACTATAGGCTTAGGATGAAACAAGGCAAAAGGAAGGGACAGGAGTACAGTACAACCCTAGACATCCACACATGGACATATATTTACAGCATAACACAGGTTCACTGTAAACTCATAGCACTAAGCTTGCTCCTTTTTGCCTCATGAAAAAATGTCATTCATCAATCACATGCAAACCATTATGTCTTCATACTTCTGGGTATTGCAGTTTCTCTGGATGGTACAGTCTTGCCCTGATAAAGGGAGGAGAAAACATCGCCACCAAGGATGTCTTTAGATCACTGTTGGTGATCTCACATGAAAAGAGGGGAAGATTTTTATTATCTAGGGAACCGAATATAACAAGTGCAATAAACACTGAGCTAGGCAAGCCACAGCCAGAAATTAGCCCGGAAGTGTGCCTAGGAGGCAGCCAGTGCCACACAGCTCCATAAGAGAGACTAGTCAAGTGGCAAGCAGTGACTTGCAGCTTGACTTGCAGCTTTAGCAGGGGCTGGTGGTGCCCCAGGCTCTTATCGCCTGCGCCAGGCAGCTCTGAATCTCCCCTTGTTCAAGTCTGTGGGTAGCTGTCCTACCAGGACAACTTGTAGTGGGCAATATAAGCTGTTCAGATGAAAGGTTTTGCATTCCCCAAGTCCACTGTCTCAGTGACACTGGCTTTCTCTCCTCATCCCCTTTGCACTAGGATTGTGGCCCCATATTCTTCTTGGGTGGAATATGTTCCCAACCAGCACAAGAAACCTTCACTTTTAATTAATGTTTTAAAATGCAGCTCTATTCTGCAAAGTAGCTATGTAAAAATGTCACCTTCTAATTCATCAGATTTGTCACTTTAATGTGTTTAGAAGCAGATCTGTTCACTTTTAACGACAAAAGCAAGTTTTTACTACTTTCTGCCTGTGTTAACTCTATGAAGCCAATGCAGCTAAAACACTGGGCTAGGTTTTATTTCTTCTGAGCTGTGCAAGAGCCATTTATTAACATTCAGTCATGAAACCAACTGCCAACTCTAATTTGCAATTTCTAATTACAATCTTAGATCCACAGAGCCACTGAAGGCAGTAGATGAACAAATTTCAGGGTAAGATTTATTTACAGATGATGTTCTCAATAAAGTCATGATTTGAACAGTGTGAGTTATGATAAAGCAGTAAAAAGGAGTCTAGCTCTCCAGAATTACTTTGGATCTACAAGGCTGATAACTGTCATAATTTTTTATCAGTAGAACATTGGAAAGACTTTAAGAAATAAGACAGAGCACTATCATAGCACTTCACAATTTTAGTGATTTTCTTTTTAGAAGTATTGAACCAGCTTTTTATTTTTAAGTGGTGACATGCCAAAAAGTGTGAACAGGGAATGTGAACTGGCACTTTCCTCTGGAGTCTAGAGTTGGGACAAACTTTCAGATATCAAAAGCAGGTTGAGTCTTCTCTGTGCAACATGTCTTTTTCAAACCTTTCTTTCTTCCCTGCTGCTTTTGGTGAGCTCGCAAAATACACACCCAGTCATGGAGTAGCTGGAAATCAGTGACATCTCTGGCACTGTTTTTGCTGCTGTGCCCATTGTTCTAGTAAATTTCCTTCAATGAATAATTAGGAAAATCTGAGGGGCTCAGGGTAGGTGAATGCTGACACAAGACTGCAAGACATGAATACAGGGAAGAATCCCTCTAATGGGGCAGGAAGACTGAAAACTAACAGGAGATAGCAAGAATAAAAGGTAAGAGAGGGCTGGCTGAATACAATAAATCTCAGACTCACATAACCTAATCTCCCTTAAATCTCTGTGCCTTTTGCCTATTACCCAGTGGCCAGCTTTGGGCTTTAACAGGCCTTTGGATTATGAAACAAAGCCCACAGAATGCCATGTTTGTACTAGTTCCTGTTAATGCCTGTGAACATTCATATTAAAAAGTCCCTTTCACGGTGTTGAGATAACTTCTTTCCATAAAGATATATATATATACATATATATAACCTGTTTTGGAAGATCAGGATAGTGAGTAGTAAACAAATGCTTTAATTGACAACATTGAGCCCACTAATGCTCTAGTAATGCTGGCATGGTTGTATTTTGTTGTAAAACAGAAGTCTGTCCAAAACTTCTTTTTTTACACTGGGAAGGAATCTTTCTTCTTACTTGCAGTATGGCTTTCCTTTTTCCATTCAGCATTTTTTCTGGCACTAAGCTGTTATCACCCTTTGAATCATATCAGTAGATAAAAATATGAACATTGCAAGGTAACTCAGTGTTATTAAAAAATCCTAGGGTCCAAAAGTCCCATTTATTTTCATCTTATGTTTTTATATTCTATATTATTTTAAGGCCACTTTTATTAAAGTGTCAACCAAGTGATGCTGTAATCAAGTGATTGTCAGGTCCTTTTTTATGATGCTTTCTATTTGTAATTTTAAAAGTAAGAAAGTTATTCTCTGCAAAAAGTCAGTATATGGGAAAGTTTTAATTTTATAGAGTTCATTTACCCTGCTTAGAAAGAGTATTCTGTTCTGAGGTTTTGGAGCTCTAGGCAACACCAAAGATGTCACAATTACAATGATCTTCTGTACTTGTAGAATATAAAAGTGATTTGATTCATAATCCCTTTCACTTTGATGAAACCACTGGGAAGTACTGTTCAGCACGAATCGTAAATCAGGGAGTTAAAGAAAAAGGCAGAGAATGTGGGAGACTGGACTAACACAAAGAGAAGAAGAGCGGGCATAAAAGACTCATACTGAATAAGAAAGGGCCCTTTGCTGCATTTGATTCTCACCGTAACTTGGGGTTAAGAATCTGCTTACTCTTGTGGTGGGATGGCTTGAAGCAGAGCCCAGTAGACCATGGGTATTTTTCCATTGAAATTCTATGGGTGATGGATTACATTCTTATCGAGCAGAGGGTATGATTTATTAGGGACTACAGAATTTTTACAACCCCAGGTTTGTACATTCATTACTTGAACTACATGAGCAAGGAAAATAATGCCATTCTGTTTACAGCTATTACAAAGTAAAAATAGGCAAACCTTGAAAAAGTGTCTCATATTTCCCACTTTGTCCAGCATGTTTCTTCTAGGTTTATAGACAGAACTCTTATTTCCATGTATTATAGCTGAATGTGAAGACTTTCCAGGACATACAAACGAAAGCCTTCATTCCTAAAACCTTTTTGTTGTATTTTTTGTTTTGCTAATTACGCGATTTTGGTGTTAATGGATTCCCTCAGCTAGTAAGTGGCAATAATTTTAAACCAATCTGAGAAACATTTTTGTTTTAAAAAACAAAAGACAAATATCATGCAATTGTTCACAGATGTTGAGAAGGTCAGTAACCACAGAACTCAGGGGGTCCCCTTTTGCTTACAAACACACTTACAACCGGGCTATAAAATCAATTTTCACTTATCTTTTCTTTAGGCCCAGAGCTCTTGCATTTGTGGCTGAGAATGGCTCAGCTTTACCAGCGAAGAGGGCTAGTGCCTCACCCCGTGCTGTCCTGGAGGCGGGATTTCTTTGAGGTGCTTAACTTTCACAGATTGAGGCCTACATATGACCTGTCTTGATTACTTTTCTAGAATTCTCTCAAGTCCATGACTTTGCAATGCAGGCATTCAGAACAACCAAAAGGGACTATGAGCAACAGCAGCAAATAAAAGAAGTGTTCAAGCTCTTGCGCTATTTCTAATCACTGTCCCCTTGGCAGCACAGTCATTTCAGGCAGGATTTTTGACACTGGTATAAGGACTGTGAGAGTGTTCATAGAGACACAAGGGAGCCAGTCTTCAAAACTACTCAACAAAAGTCCAATTAAATTTCTTGACAGCTGTTAAACCAGCTCAGAACAATTTTGAATACACTTATTCATCTGGGAATCAACTAATATAATGATGAAGGAAATGTAACAATGCATTTGTTTTCCAAACCATGTTTTTAACAGCAAATGACACAGACAGACAAGAGTGTTTCTGTTGCATAAATTGATGAGAGTTAGGTGTTTATGGCAGGTGACAAACCAGAAAGTACAAGCTTCATTTCTCACAGACTTGGCTGGGCCTGCAAGGCTAAATATAAAATTGTTTTCATTCAATCAACATCCAGCAGCAGTCAGAAATTGAATTCTACAAAAGATTTCTTGGGTTCCATAAGCTTTAGGTACCCTCAAGTGCCACATTAAGAAGGTAGCCACAGGAAGAAATTCTGCCAAAAATAGAAGGATAAAGCAATTCATCCTTAGGCTGGAGATATTTTTATTTATTGGCTTAATTAGATACATCCTTATTACAGTAATTAGTGTAAAATTATCAAGAAGTTCTAGAACTCTAATGGAATCTTTGCACCTTCAGAATAAAAAGTAAACAAACAAAAAATCCCAGAAAAAAAACCAAAATGAAACCTATTTCTATATACGTAATGCTACATGTTCCCCTTTGGCTACATGTCCCCAGATTTTGGCTAAGTACTTCTCTACTGCCCCCTCTGCCACATCTCTCTTTATTTGCATCAGAGAATTCTGATGATCACATATAAAACAATTCTAATGATCACAACCAAAAGGCCATGGGGTGACAAGCGGATTTGGTAGGTGAGTGTATCGCTTTCATGGCATGAGAAGACCAAAGGAAACTTTTCTATTTCTGGCATGGACCACACCATGAAATATTTGCCTGCATCATCCATTCTAATCCCCCAACAATGGTTTTACTTCTTTATTTAGAAGAGGAAGAAATCTATCCTTAGAACTCTCTTTGCATAAGGCTTTATTGTCTTTCTCATAACCCCCTCTTGCAATTGCTCTACTTGAGTCTAGGAGGCCGGCTGTAACTTCATGTGGGGATGGGGTGTGTAATGATCTGTCTTACCTTTCTATTGCTAATCCAGAAGGCAGGTGCATCCCTGCAGTTTCAGATACAGGAAGACTGCCAAAGTCTGAAATAAGTCCAATAACCAGGCCCCTAGTCACTGACCTGCTGATACACTCTCCTTGTGCAAATCAGCAGCCAGCTGGTGGAGAAATCTGTGACCATTAGTGGGACTCTGGAGGTATCACCTTCTGTGACAGCAGGGAGGTGAATTATGGGGTGGGGATGCAGTTCTTTGCACTGATTTTATCTTGGAAAAGCTCTTGTGCAAGAAAATCATTTGAGAATAACACAGTAAAACAGACGTGATGAACTTATAATGACAGTTTGATTGGAAGGTAAATATTATGTGATATTTTTTTCAATATGAATTTTTGGAGAAGAGTAAAATTTAAAGGCTTGGAAACTGTATTTCTCTTGGTATATTATAAGTAGAGCATATACATAAAAACAGGCCATGAGTATTTTCCAGTCATGCTTCCATCTTATTCTAATACTCCATTTCTGTCCCTGCGAAAGCTCTTCAGGAGTCAAGATCAAGGGAATATTTGCCTGTCTACTCTGATTCTCCATAAAGATACATATTAATGTCAGTAGTGATGATGTTTTCTTCATAGTATAGACACCTGTCCACTAGAAACTGGACTGAAACCTGCAGACAGCCGTCATGATTTCCAGCAGTTCTGAACAGTATTCAAGTCATAGAATCATAGAATCATAGAATAGTTAGGGTTGGAAAGGACCTTGAGATCATCTAGTTCCAACCCCCCTGCAATGGGAAGGGACACCCCACACTAAACCATGCCACCCAAGGCCTCATCCAACCTGGCCTTGAACACCGCCAAGGATGGAGCATTCACAAACTCCCTGGGAAACCCATTCCAGTGCCTCACCACCCTCTCAGTAAAGAATTTCTTCCTTATATCCAATCTAAACTTCCCCTGTTTAAGTTTTAACCCGTTACCCCTTGTCCTCTCACTACAGTCCCGGATGAAGAGTCCCTCCCCAGCATCCTTGTAGGCCCCCTTCAGATACTGGAAGGCTGCTATGAGGTCTCCAAGCAGCCTTCTCTTCTCCAGGCTGAACAGCCCCAACTTTCTCAGCCTGTCTCCATACAGAAGGTGCTCCAGTCCCTGATCATCCTCGTGGCCCTCCTCTGGACTTGTTCCAACAGTTTCATGTCCTTTTTATGATGAGGACACCAGAACTGCACACAATACTCCAAGTGAGGTCTCACGAGAGCAGAGTAGAGGGGCAGGATCACCTCCTTCGACCTGCTGGTCACGCTCCTCTTGATGCAGCCCAGGATACTGTTGGCTTTCTGGGCTGCGAGCACACACTGAAGCCGGCTCATGTTCATTTTCTCATCGACCAACACCCCCACGTCCTTCTCTGCAGGGCTGCTCTGAATCTCTTCTCTGCCCAACCTGTAGCCGTGCCTGGGATTGCTCCAACGCAGGTGTAGGACCTTGCACTTGGCATGGTTAAACTTCATAAGGTTGGCATCAGCCCACCTCACAAGTGTGTCAAGGTCCCTCTGGATGGCATCCCTTCCTACGGCGTATCAACCGAACCACACAGCTTGGTGTCATCGGCAAACTTGCTGAGGGCGCACTCAATCCCACTGTCCATGTCACCGACAAAGATGTTGAACAAGATCGGTCCCAACACCGATCCCTGAGGGACACCACTCGTTACCGGTCTCCAGACAGACATCGAGCCATTGACCACAACTCTTTGTGTGCGGCCATCCAGCCAGTTCTTTATCCACTGAGTGGTCCACCCATCATATTGATGTCTCTCCAATTTAGAGACAAGGATGTCATGTGGGACAGTGTCAAAGGCTTTGCACAAGTCCAGGTAGATGACGTCAACTGCTCTGCCCCTGTCCATCAGTTTCGTAGCCCCATCATAGAAGGCCACGAAATTAGTCAGGCAGGATTTTCCCTTAGCGAAGCCATGCTGGCTGTCACCAACCACCTCCTTGTTTTTCATGTGCCTTAGCATGCCTTCCAGGAGAATCTGCTCCAAGATTTTGCCAGGCACAGAGGTGAGACTGACTGGTCTGTAATTCCCTGGGTCATCCATTTTCCCCTTCTTGAAAATGGGGGTTATATTTCCCTTCTTCCAGTCCTCGGGAACTTCACCTGACTCCCATGATTTTTCAAATATGATGGACAGTGGCTTAGCAACTTCATTCGCCAGCTCCTTCAGGACCCACGGATGGATTTCATCAGGTCCCATGGACTTGTGTACATTTAGGTTTTTAAGATGGTCTCGAACCAGATCCTCTCCTACAGTGGGCCTAGGGTCCTCATTCTCACAGTCCCTGCGTTCGCCTTCCAAGACTTGGGTGGTGCGGTCAGAGACTTTGCCAGTGAAGACCGAGGCAAAGAAGTCATTAAGAACCTCAGCCTTCTCCAAATCCAGGGTAGCCAGTTCTCCTGATATATTCTGAAGGGGCCCTACGTTGTCCCTAGTCTGTCTTTTACTCGCTACATACCTATAGAATCTCTTCCTATTATCCTTAACATCCCTAGCCAAGTTCAATTCTAACTGGGCCTTAGCCTTCCTCACCTGATCCCTAGCTTCCCGGACAACATCCCTGTATTCTTCCCAAGCCACTTGTCCCTGCTTCCACCTTCTATAAGCTTCTTTTTTCCATTGAATTTTCCTCAGCAGCTCCTTATCCATCCAAGGAGGTCTCCTGGCCCTCCTGCTGCACTTCCTTCTAGTTGGGATGCAACACTCCTGAGCTTGGAGCAGGTGATCTTTGAAAAACAACCAGCAGTCTTGGGCTCCCCTGCCCTCTAGGGCTGTGTCCCATGGAACCTTACTAAGCAGGTTCCTGAAGAGGCCAAAGTCTGCTCTCTTGAAGTCCAGGGCAGTGAGCTTGCTGCACGCTCTTCTCACTGTCCCAAGGATCTCGAATTCGACCATCTCGTGGTCAGTGACACAAAATGAAAAGCTCAGTCACCTGTAACCAATCAACCAAAATCACATTATCCCTGAATATGTTGAATTCCTCAACACTAATTTAAATAGCTTCATTAAAAAATGTATTCAAGGGCCCTGGAATTTTAGCCTCTGATGCTTTTCATGTTGGCCAAAGAGTACTTGTTCTACAGCATTGAAGGAGGATTAATCAGCAAATTGGCTGCAACTTCCTTCAGAAACAGAATGCTGATTTTTAACTGCTGTATTTTAATGGTATCTCTGAGCCTGAAACTTGATTTTGTGGCATTCAGCATGTGACTCATGTTCTCTTATAACTTTGAATTATGCATTTCATTTTTTCTTCTGATTCTAGTTTTTACCCAAAAAGAGCTCAGTTGCTCCCAAATAAAACCAACTGACATGTTTCTAAGGCTCATTTGGTTTCATTTCTCATTATTCATCAGGACTTAGAGACCTGAAGTCAAGACGCAGACTGAGTACTTGTGCCTGACTGAGCACTTCTCATAGCCTCACCAACTACCCTGCCAAGTCACACTGTTTCAGATTCTTCCATTTTCTCTCTCCAGTTTTTGCTTCATTTTTGAGACTTCTGAAGCTTTGCTTTCCTCGTAGTAGAGTAGCTGTGTCTTTTGCATGCTTATCCACCAGGAAATCTATCTGCTGATTTACTGTGTTGCCTGTTTGTGCTGTCATACTGGTGCATAAAAAAGCAATCGTGACCCTGGTTAGGAAAGACTTGCTTGCAAATCTTGGGCAGGCAAATTACTCCAATATTTTAGTTGCCTAATGTATTCCCTTTCTTGCTATTTGTAGGATCATTGGATAGTTCAGTTTGCAAGCGATCGTGTTTTTCTAGAACGACCTCCTGCACCTAGCAGGGTCAGCTTCAAGCTCAGCGTAGTCCCACCACACACCACTTTGAAGACTCTGGCCCAATCCTCACTGTAGGTGCTAGGAGGCTGATGCTGGATGCCCCAAAGCTGCATCCTCTCCAGGATGAACAAGTCCAGGTCCCTCCACTTCTTCTAGTAAAAGTGTCCTTCCCTCTCTCATTGTAGTGGCCTTTACTGAACTCTACTGAACTTCTTCCAGTTCATCAGTGTCTCTCTTGAACTGCAGAGCCCAGACTGGATATAGTAGCCTAGATATAGCAGCCTAGATATAGCATAACAAGTGCTGAGCAGGGGGAGTAATCTTTTCCCTTGCTCTGCTGGCTCTGCTTCTATTCGTAAAGGCTAGGATACCATTGTCCCTCGTTGCTGCCAGGCCTGCTGCTGGTTCATGCCCAGCTCACCATCTACCAAACCTAAACAGCATCTACAGCAGAGCTGCCCCACAGCAGAACCAGTCCATCCCCAGCCTGTGCTGGTGACACTGCTTCTCCCTGCTTAGGGGCAGGACTTCGCATTTTTACTTACCAAATTTCATGAGGTTGTTGTTGGCTGTTTCTCCCAGCAGCCCGGGTCCCTCTGAACACAGCCCTGCCCTTGAGCGTGTTGCCTGCACCCATGCTTGGGTGTCAGCTGCAAAACTTCCTCCAGTTTCTTTAGGCAGTCTCTTCTATCTTTTCACCACCTCCTTTCTCTTAGATCCCATTTGTTTTTATCTTAACTGCTTACTAAGCCCAAGGTATATTACACTCTGTTAGGGCTGGCAAGCAGAAGTCTCCCTTTTTTTAATCTAGATGACACTCCTTCTTACACAGTCCTTTCTCGTTCATAACATCCAACCACATGGACCTGGAGAATGTGAGTTTCCTCACTGCTGCAACAAGGTGTTTTTCTAACAGCAGTGTAAAACCTTAATCAAGGCTTACAGGAGCAGTGAATGCAACAGTGCACTTTTGTAATGCATCAGTAAAACCAAATGACGTCTCTTTCAGTGCCAGCTGATCTCATGAGTCTAATCTCATGCAAAACAGCTAGTAAATTGTGCCATGAGAGTATTTCCAAACTGAATTCCTTTCTCTGGTATGTAAATAGTTCTTCAAAACTTCCAAAATGCTATTTTTATTTTAATGAGTATAGGTTTTTTAGTCATAAGCAGGCATTTGTAATTTTCATTAATATTTATTTTAAACATTGATAGTTCTCAGATCAGCATGGATAACTGAGGTTCTAACAATTTTAAAAGGGTTGGTCATCCTATGCTTGCTTTATTTTTCTGGTTTATCATACTAATTAAAGGATCATTAATTTTAAACACACTAATATATGCAAAGCTCCCTGTAAATGCAGAATTCAACGCTCAATTACTGTTCCACATTTTGCTGTTCCCCTGTGGAAAAATAGGGTAAAGGTCACTTTAGGTTTCTCAAAATGCACAGAGAGTGTATTTTGCAGCTCAGATGGATGTCAGCAAGTATTTATGAATCAAAATAAGGTAACACCAAATAGATGATACTAAAAATGTCAGTGAAAACGTTAAAATGGAAATACGCTTCCTATTTGTTTGTCAGCCAAATACTAAACCTGGACTATTGCTTTTCCTTTGCCAACCCTGCCTGTTTTATTCAGGCCTGTGATTAGCATTAAAGAGGAAATCATGTGTTCTATGTGCGTGTAAATATTCACATAACCTATTTCCCCCAGCTGCTGTTTTGTCACCTGACGGAGATATATGGATGTTCACCTGAAAAGAAAATGCCTGACTCATTGCTCATGTCTGAACACCAGCTCCAGAGCAGGAGAAGCCAAGGCTCTTGAAATAAGCAAGTCAGGGAAAGTTTTGACAAGCCTCCAGGAACTGTAACTCTAACAGTGGCCTCTTTATGGCAAGGTGTTCCCTTTCAAAAGGCACCTGCTGAAGGGGGAGATCAGCGTCAGGCCCAAGATCTGTCTATATTGTTTCTCCAGACACCACTTATTAGTTGTATTGGCACTGTCCAAAACAAAACTGAAAAGGTAACAACATCTACCAAAGGATACTAAGGACAGTAGTGGAAGCATTATATCAAAATACATTTCCTATTTATTTGTTAGCTCCATATAGAACCAGGTCCACTGCCTCCTTTTTCTAAGCATCACTCAACATCATACATGTTTGAGATCCCTGGGGCAAGCAAATTGTTGAAGTTCTCTAGGAAGTAAGGAATTGCAGGCTGATGCTTTTTTAGCTGGTACAGCTTATTTAATCATGTTTAACTTCCTAAGCCTTCATTCAACACCTCATATTCTAATAAATTAGGATTATTGGCCCTAAGTGTCAATAGGACTCCCAGACAGTTCCACCAGCTAGAGACAGGTTGGGAAATGGAATGGCAGCAACTATCATCTTTCTCTTGTAACTTTTCCTTTGCTCCAGTTATGCAGTGCTGCATGTTGGCTGCGCCACTTACCTAGCAGATATCTTTGATGTAATAGTCCTCTGTGCTTTACTTTTTTACAGAACAAATGTTGAAATCCATCAAACAGCTTTGTTTCAATATGCAAGGGTCTGTCTCTCTTTGAGCATTGTCTCTCAATTTGTGCATTGCTAAAGCACATATCTAGAGTGGTAAAAACACAGTTTGCGCTGCAAGCAGACACACCTAAATTGAGGTGAAGATCCCCAGATGCTATCCTAATTGATATTACAACAGTATATGTACAAATGTATAGATGTAAATTTTTAAGCTAGGTTTTGTACAGAAACAATGCTACAGAAAGAGAGATCTCAAGCTCCTAGCAGCTCACAACAGAACTATTTCATATGCTTACTGGATTTGCTTTTGCAGTAAGTAGTTAGTTCAATACATATAGCACAATAATGTGATCAGCATAAGGAAACTTACTTTGGATGGAGTAAAACCATACCCGTAAAATCTGAGACAGTCCCATCAACCACAGATACACTGCACCCAAGAACCCTGTTTTTTCAGCTGTCTGGGTTTTTTTCAAATAGAAAACGAACCATATTTATTAGATCCTTTTCCACTTGCAGTATGAGTTGGTCTCCTCAGTTTATGGTCTTCTGTAGAATTTTAATTTTTCCAAAGAAACTCACTGAGAAATCTTTCTTCTTCAAGAGAAAAACAAAGAGAAGATGGAGATAAAAGGACAGGCTGAGCATGCCACAAATCTCTTTGCACTAGAACATTCTCTTACCTTATTGGTTGGAACAAACAATCTAACAAATAATGGCTTTTGTAATCAGAATGCCCAGTGTTGCACTGTAGCCTTGCCTCTCTCTAACAAACTCATGCCCTGTGTGTTAGTTAACCCTTACGTAAAATCGGTGCAACGATATGGATTTTTCAGTCCTCACAGAAAAGCTGTTTGGTGTGATTCGTTTGCCAGATTTTAAACAACATTTACAAGAACATACTTGAGAAATTAATTATCTCTGAATTATCAAAATCATGTTTTCAGTGTAGGGTCATCTGAGATGTGAAACACTTTCAATTATGTAATTTATAATTACACGGTTTAGGATCTTCTGTCTCCAGTACCGGAAAACCTGATCACAAGTAATATTTATTGAAGATAGCTGCAAAAAAGTTTCTGTAATGTAGAAAAGGTATTTTATCTTGGTTTTATAAATGGGAGTCTGTCTTACACACAGACAGACACGAATCTTCTTATTTCACACTGCAGAGGAGAAGGCAGAACTGGGAATGGAAATTTAAAGTGGAAGTGATCTCAGCACTTCAAACATTAAATATCCAGTCTAAAATCATCTCAGAGAGAGCAAGAGAGACATCTTCCAAGCACAGTACTTCACACGTTAAGATAGATGGCTGGGGCATGCTGCTCTCTGGAGGTGTGTCTCCCCACTGGTCCTGACAGGAGCTCAACTAGCCCGATCAGATAGCCTTCTGACAGCTAAAGCCTGAAGTCTTACCATTAGTACTGCTGCTTCCAAAGTGATGATGTGGGTACCTACCCATTGGGCTGCCTCCTTTTGCAACCTAGGTCATTTGTCCAGGGAGTTTATTTCCAAAAAAGGAAGCAGTAGCTGTGGCACAACTGACCATCATGTTCCTTTTTTTAACCAAAACTATTTTGCCGATCAGGATATAATATAGCTTTTCACAGAAGAAGCAAATGTTCTTCAACATAACCAAAATAAGATGTCTCTCCTTGGCAGGAAAGCTAGCAGGTTAGACTGTTGTGCTCTGTGTTCTCCTCTGGGGACACCTACAGCATTCATTCTAGTTATTTTTAGGGGACAGGCTGTGCTAGCCAGAAGAGAATACCAGCACGGAAACTGCAAATCACATACATCACAGATCTCTGTTCCCACTCAGAGAGGACTCTTCAGTAAAGTCAAAATATTGTTGCTTTGGTTGCATCGGCCTTTCTATAGCTCATGCTGTGAGTCCTGAAGGGAGACAAGAAGTCATGCTGTTCTGCTTACTCATGCAGAGGAAACAAAAATCTGTTATGAAATAATAAATGCAGTATGAAAGACCTAATGCCAGTCTAATTTTAAGTGGCAAAAATGCCTGGGCTGCTCAGTGACAAAACCCAATGCTGAAGCCAAGAGGAGATGAGAAATAAAAATGCTTTAATAAACCCTGGTTTCCACTTCTGTTTAAAAATCTGTTTCATGTCTGCATTAGTAAGAAGTGATGTGCAATAGGAGTGAATTTGCAGAGTGGTGCAAAGGATCTGCAGGTTCAGGGATCCGTACTTCAGGTAGTAGTCTCATCCCATAGACTAAATGTCCACAACTGGCTGGAACACAGTAAAGGCTCTCCTGAAGCCCATCATTTTCTTTGGTTCAACCAAGGGAAGGCCAGCTTGCACGCTAAGAGACTTCTCCATGGCCCAGAGCAAGGTTCACAGGGATAAATGGGAGATTTTCTTCAAAACGTCCTCAGTCTGCACAAATGCACTGATCTAGATTCACCAGGCATTGTTTTCAAGGACTTGCTGGCAAACAAAAACTGCATAGCTGGGCCGTTGACTCTCTGTGGCTTAGTCTATAGTACTGAAATTAGTGTCAAAGCCACCTAACAAACATGCAGCTATACTGAAAAGGGAACTATTTCATAGCCAGCATTACACCAGCCTTGCATTTTTTACCGGAATAAAGTGCCTACAAGACTGCATTTTCCACGTTCTGTACTAATATAGCTACTTTAGCAAGAATTTTTCATTTAGGCATTTCATAAACTCTGTGAAGTCTACACCATTCTGAACAGAGAAAAAAAAAATTCCAGGAAGGAATGAAAGTAGCTAAACCTTCCCCTGGTGGACCAGAATGCGTTTCTTAAGCACATTTGATTACAGCAAAACAAATCTGACCTCACACACTGATCACCTGCTCCATGACAGTCTTAGCTGTACTAATCGGATATTTGCATGAACTAGAATCTGCTTCAAGTAATGCTTAAATAATCATGGAAAGAATGTGGCCCAACTGTGAGAAACCTTTAATCCCCTTTCCCCCACCAAATGCAGGTGCACACAATACACTGCGAGAAACTTTAAACACATCTTTCCTTTGACCTTTTGTGCTCTTCAGCTCCTGTTGGTATACAACCAATCCCCTGTCATATGAATTAACTTTATGTTCCTCATAGTGTAAGGTAACCAGAGAAGCAGACATGTCTGTTTTGGTATCTGAGGTCTGGATCCAATAAAACATACGAGTACTAGAAAATAAAGGTCTGCAAGGCCTCTGCCAGGTCTTCTGGCTTGGAGTAAAACCCAGAGCTGAGATTTTGCGGTTAGAAAAGACATGATACCTTCAGTAGTAGTCATATACTTATATTTTACATATAAATACATATGTATTTATATATATATGTATATATACACATATATGTTCATATGCATACATACACATATATATATATGCCTACAATCTGCATCTACAGCACAGTGTCCTGCTCACTGGACAGAAAGCTACAGTTAGTCTTTGCAAGGATGGAGACAGTCCCTTCTTTATAGTAAACAGAGTTGAAAGTGGCAAGGTGGTGATGTAGGAAGTAGGAAAACAAGGCTACTTCCATCTTCAGATTGTATGGTTGCAAACAACACCTTCCAGTAGCTTCGAAGCCTACAAGTAAGAAACCTAATCTGGATGTGGTCAGCATCCATGCCTTTTTTTGACTTGATCACAGTACATAGCAAAGCTCTCCAAATTCTGGGCAAAATTGGAGAGCATACACATTTCAGAAAGTGTGATAGTCAAAGCACTTACCTGCAAAACAGTAGTCAGGTTCTGATATTAATATCCAGGATCCTTTCTGGGGTTGTACCCAAATGAATAAACAGCAGTATAACTGGTGTTACATCTGCTCTGCCCTCCAAAAGGTACCATTATTACAGAGGAAAACTGATACCTGTTCCCATCCTTTTGGCTAATACAGCATGCAATTTTTGTCCCTGCAGGTCTTGGCACAACATTCTTGTCCATCACCTGCAGAGCCAGACAGTGCTCTACTGTAGTTAAGGTAAAGCCAAACTTGCTGAACAGGAATGCTGGTGACCCTGGGCTCCTGAGACACTGCGCCAGCCATCACTGTGCAGAGAGGACCTCCTTCATCAGTTCTATGTTTTAAAATGAACTGTCAAGCTTTCTGGGAGAAATAAACAGCTGGATGCTCTGTTCAAGCTAAGTGGTAACATTTCCAGCCTTGCACTAGAGCATAACTTTGGGCACTTGAGAATATTTTGTCACTAAAACTCAGGTCTTTCAGCTGCTTCAGCAAGCGAGGCACCATGGAGAGGGAAAGGAGAAGTGCCCTCTTGTACCAAATTACATGTAGCCTGCATCCAAAGTTCTTAAATACTGTTTAGTTTCCAAAGTCCTTGAAAATGAAACTGGGCTAAGTGCAGCAGCATGAGGCTTTTGCAATCACAATTCAGGAACTTTTCAGCTGTGCCTTGATCTTGTCTTACATGATGATGTCCTGTTCCAGACAGAGCCCAAATTCTGATGAGACAAATCCCCAGCATGAGAGCCAGAAAAAATTGTTCCCAGGCTGTGAGCATCAACCATCCACTTGCAGAATAGTTGGATGCAGCTCACGCAGACTCCAGGTGTTTCTGATCCAGTGACACATCTGTATATGGGGACACGTCTGGATATGGGGACAACTCTCTAGTTACTACATGAAATTTGATTGACTTGTTACATGGACAGCAAAAAAAGTGTACAGTTGGTAATGCAATAAAAGGCTTTAAATCTGGAGCTGTGTATAGAGCTATAGCAGGTGATTCTCTGCTGATGCCCTACCCTCACCACATTATTTTCTCTAGATGGCTCTAATTTTGGCCGTGAGTCCAGTTCTGCAAGCAAGAAACAAGACCATTACTGTCTTCTGCAAAGCCCTTTGCAAAAATTGTAGAAGAGAGGCAGATAAATATGAAAATATCCTTAAACAACCTTCTGATATGGCAGTGGGAGACAGCCTGATCTCACATAGAGATGCTGTTAAAAACAGTCAGTGAAATGCATTTTAGCAGGTAGCTGGAATAAACTAGTTTTAAGATACCTGATGTTGTTCATTCTACTAACTTCTTATGCAAAATAAAATTATTTTAAAATGAGTTTCTGATGAAAGAATAAAGTTATAAATAAAGCTTATAACCAAATGGTGAATTATAACAAACTAGTGAGTGAAGAAATCTGTTCAGTACCATTTATTCATCAAGCAGATGGAGAAAAGATATTTACTTTGGGTCTGTGAAAGTAAAGTGGTCTTCACCAGAATATTAAAGCTCTTGAAGTAGTTTGTACTGAGAGAAAAAGCAGATGGAAGAGGCACAAGTAAAATCCTCTTTCTCTCTCCCTTTCTTCCCTTTTCCTGGAGAGGAATAACGAGTTATCCAGATTTCCCTAGATGTGACATTGGTCAGTAATATACCTAGAACTTTTAATGAAAACGACAGCACATTTTTGTATGTTTTTTCTCAGAAACACACCTGTCCATCTTGGACAGAGAAAGCATTTGCATTCCCAGAGGACAGAAACTGCACTTTAATATCCTTCTGAGTCTCTGGGAAGACAAACTGATCTCTAATAACTTCAGATGAAATCCAAGCAACAGACACCAGCATCTGACCTAGCTGAGAATTCCTTTGGTACATAGGGAAATAGGTACTTTTAGAGCATAACTTCTCAGCTACGTCAGGATAAGATGAAGAGCACCTTAGAAGCTCTTGTTTATTTCCATTGACCACGAAGAAACTCAAATGTTAAACTCAGATACTCTACACATGTCCACAGCTAGTCAATAAAGCCTGCAGTAGGGGAACCATGTCATGCACCCCTGGCTGAAGCTAAAAAAAATTGTTACTCTTTACACTCTTATGAGCCCAGAAATGGATAAACAACAGTGTTATTAGGGTTCTTCTTCTGCCATTTCCTGCTTTTGTACTTCATGTGGCTGGTTGTAATACTTTCAGTAATACACTGGTTTCAAAGGTAAAAGCGCATCCGTGCATGTTTTACGATGATTAAGGCCTACACTCAAGTTATTTCAATATTGCCATGACAGTTTAATTACAGAAAATGGCCACTGAATCTGCAGTTACTGTTGAAAGGCTAAAATAAGCAAGAAAGATTTTACGTACTTTAAAGGTTTTTTCTTTAGTCTCGATTTACCTTCTCACATGTAATTTCTATCATCTTTCTCAGTAAAGTTAGTCTAAATAACTGTAATACCAGATTAAACCTCTTATATGGACATTGTTATTCAGAAAGTAACAGGGCTAAATTCAATTTCATCTGCTTCACTTCTAAAGTCCAAAGGGAAGTATAATGACTGAAAGTGTCATTTTGTGTAATAGTTTCCACTGGCATGGGAGATTAATGTAACTTCAATAACCAATTTCAAAATCACTATGTTTAATTCAGATCACTTTCCCTCAGCATCAAAATGTGGACAAGCTGTAAATGGTAGTTATTGGATATAGTACATGAGCCCTATATGGATTAAGAATATTTTTGAAAAAATAAAAAAAACAAAGTTAGCTTCAGTTGTCAGAGAACCACAAGATGAAATGCAGCAGTTCTCAATCAACCATTAATGATAGCCAGTGTCATTAGGCATGTCGTGCTTCATTGACAGTCTGCTGACAATATACATTGTCATATGATAACGGGGTGGTGGAAAACATCCTTTTTAAAACAGCATTATTGCACTGTATTTGGACAACCTGATTCTATAAGGCTTGAAAAGGCCAGTTTGCTGAACTCCTCTCCAAACACATCCTATCTCCTAGGTCACAAATTAGACTTTGATACAAGCTTAGGTTTTAGAACACCTTTTGCATTCCAAAAATGTGGTCGCAGACATGGGATTGAACCATTAATTTGGCAGAATGTCATTCTTTTCATTAGCACTGTGACATATGGGGATGGAGGAGGAGGAGAAATGGGAGGGAAAGGTGGTTGTTTTGCATCCTTACTCAGCTCTCTCTCACTCTTTTCACAGTCATCCATTGCACTCCCTCATTGAATAAATCTGGCAGTCGCTAAGGCCAGATGCTAAACTCTGGCTTTGACTATAACTCTCAACACTGGCATCTGGCTGTGCCATTGGCTTATTCATGGACAGTCCATTACTTGTTTTAAAATTATAAAGCTGTTGAGTTATCTTGGTTGTCTCTTTGCATTCAGTTCAATTATTTGCAAAATAGCCATTTTATAGCCACAGAAAATGCCAGGAAGTGGCCAAGAATCTGCAACGCCATCCTTTTTTTTATACTAGAACAGATCAAATATTATATAATTAATTAGCTACTCCTTCATAATCTAAAATCACTGATCCTGTTATTTAATTCAAATATCTCAACCTTTAAGGAAATCACAGAGCTCACCCTAGTCTGCTTTTACATTTGCAAATCTACTGTGGATGCCTGTAAACAGTAAAGAAATGTCACAGTAACTTGTGCATTGATAGGGTCACACTCAGAAATGGGTATATGTCAAAGCTAATTAGAAAAAAAAATAATCTTGGAGCATGTGAAAGCATTTCTCTGAAAAGCCACCCTTTTCAACAGCTACAGATGTGAACCAGAGATTGCCATCTTCTGTGAGGAGTCTCAGTTTTCTTACACAAATTCTTCAGCAAAAACAGGGACAGCTGAGCTGGGCCCATAATAAAAGGATTTGAAGTCAGATTCCTTTTCTGGAAAGAGCAATCTGCTACCTAATATATGTGAGATGTATCTATGGAGCTATATATTGTTGCCCAGTGATGGGGGAGAGATGTGGGAGATGTGTCATTATTTCATGTCTTAGAAAAATTGAATATATTAGTAGAGCAAAAACTGCCATTATTATCAAGAAGGATGAAGATTGCAAGGGGGGAGAAAAAAGCAACTGAAAGAAAATGCATTACAGTATTATTTTAAATATTCATTTCTATGAACTAAAGCTACTGTTCATTTTTATTGACTAAAGGTTCTTCACATTAATATTGGAAACCTCTATATGGAATTTACTACATTTTAATTATTTCTTGCTCTGCCTGGGATATTAATGATGTGACTACCCTTGAAAGAGTTTTACCACTGGTGATTTATGCAAAATTAGATCAGTCCTATGACTCTATCAGTTTGAATTAAAACAAGCAATGGAGGAAATATGCTGCTATCATATAAGCTGCAGATCCTCATTATTCTCAGCAGCTGGTGTGGTCAGTACACTTAAAGCACTACCTTCAGTCAGTGTTCTGGAATCCTTGCTTTCCTTAAGCAGCAAATCACTAAGGGAGAAAAAACTTTGAGATATGGCTCCAAGGTCATGGATTTAGTGCTATAATAATCCCATAAAGTAATGTGCTTCATGTGCTGCACTTTGTTTAGATTCAGCATTTCAGGCCAATGCTTTCATAGTTTAACTGTTAATAGCTGAGCTGGCCAGAAAGTTCAACAGATACAATTTTCTGATTGTGTTAAGTTCCATATGATCCATCTCCTGGCACTCTGTGCTGCTGGATTTAATCATAAAGTATTTGTAACCCCTGAAACTGAGTGTATTGGGTTTGTGTGGCAAGATTTTGGTCGTGGGGGACCTACAGGGATGGATTCTGTGAGAAGCTGCTAGAAGCTACCCCCATGAACTTCCTAGCCAGTTCCAGCCACTCCAAGAGAGACCCACTGCCGGCCAAGGCTGAGCCCATCACTAAAAGGACATGGAACTGTTGGAACAAGTCCAGAGGAGGGCTACGAGGATGATCAGGGGACGGGAGCACTTCCTGTATGAAGATAGGCTGAGAAAGTTGGGGCTGTTCAGCCTGGAAAAGGCTGCGTGGAGACCTCATAGCAGCCTTCCAGTATCTGAAGGGGGCCTACAAGGATGCTGGGGAGGGACTATTCATCAGGGACTGTAGTGACAGGACAAGGGGTAACGGGTTTAAACTTAAACAGGGGAAGTTTAGATTGGATATGAGGAAGAAATTCTTTACTGAGAGGGTGGCGAGGCACTGGAATGGGTTTCCCAGGGAGGTTGTGAATGCTCCATCCTTGGCGGTGTTCAAGGCCAGGTTGGATGAGGCCTTGGGTGGCATGGTTTCGTGGGAGGTGTCCCTGCCCAGGAGGCAGGGGGGTTGGAACTAGATGATCTTAAGGTCCTTTCCAACCCTGACTATTCTATGATTCTATGATTCTATGATCACCTACAGTGGTAGCACCACTAGGATAATGCATTTAAGAAGGGGAAAAGTTACTGCACAGGAGCAATTGCAGACAGAAAGTGAGAATATGTAAGAGAAACAGCACGACAGACTCCAAGGTCAGTGAAGAAGGAGGGGAGGAAGTGCTACAAGTGCTGGAGCAGAGATTCCCCTGCAGCCCATGATGAAGCCCATGGTGAGGCAGGCTGTGCCCCTGCAGTCCATAGAGGTCCACAGTGGAGCAGATCTCCACCTGCAGCCCATGGAAGATCCCATGCAGGAGCACAGGGATGCTGTGACCCCTTGCGAAGCCCATGCTGGAACAGGCTCCTGGCAGGAGCTGTGGTCCCGTGGACACAGGAGCAGGTTTGCTGCAGGACTTGTGATCCCGTGGGTGACCCACATTGGAGCAGTCTGCTCCTGAAGGACTGCACCCATAGAAGGGACCCATACTGGAGCAATTCATGAAGAACTGCAGCCTGTAGGAAGGATCCACACTGGAGAAGTATGTGGAGGACTGTCTCCATGGGAGTGACCCCACTCCGGAGCAGGGGAAGTGTGTGAGGAGACCTCCACTGAGGAGGAAGGAGCAGCAGAGACAATGTGTGATGAACTGACCGCAAGTCCCCTTCCCCAATCCTCTGTGCCGCCGGTGGTGAGGAGGAAAGGAAAAATGTGAGTAAAGTTAAACCCAGGAAGAAGAGGGGTGTGGGGAAGATGTTTTAAGTTTTCATTTTATTTCTCATTATCTTACTCTGATTTGATTGGTAATAAATTAAACTCATTTCCCCAAGTCAAGTCTATTTTGCCCATAACAGTAAGTGGTGGGTGATCGATCCCTGTCCTAATATCAACCCATGAGCCTTTCCTTACTTTTTTTCTCCCCTGTCCAGCTGAGGGGAGTGACAGAGAGGCTTTGGTGGGCACCTGACATCCAGCCAGGGTCAACCAAGCTGAGTTACTGCAGATGCTCAGTAGACTCATTTATCTCAATGACTTAAGATATCTGGAGGTCAGATGGTGTTGCGGTGAATCCAAATGATCTTGTTTCCCTAATTACTAATTTGGCTGTGGTCATTTTAAATCTCCTCTAGAGTTGGCAGCTCTTTCCTCAACCTATTCCAGAGCCTGTCGGAGCTTGCTTTCCTGGTGGGCAAGGGCCATTCTGCTTTCCAAGACAATGACAGGCCAGATTATGACGCCTGATCTGACTGGCAGCTTTGCTTTAGTCTATCTGAAATACCAGTTCCTTCACTGTCTTAAACAGATACCACTGAATCTTTGCTCACAGCAAACTAACTTGTTAGGGAGCCTATAGCTACCACACAGTATTTTCCATTTGACCCCCAGAACTGGAATATTTCTGGGAGAGAGGCAGAGGCTGTGGAGGCAGCAGCTGGTAAAAAGTGAAGCTTTCACATGCTGGACCTGTTGACAGCATTAAGCAGATGTTCGTCATTTGTAAAAAGAACATCTCTCTGTTCTCCTGGCTGCAGTCAGTCCCACTGGAAGCCACATGGAAGCTGTAGTATAAAGGCAACATCAGAGCACTGATGCCAAGGGACAAAGTGAAGAAGTTTATTCTGTTTCTTCTTACTGTGCAATGTAAATAAATAACAGAGATACTGAAATACCCCACAGCAAATCTCCTGCTAGGTTTCCTCTACAGGTAATGTGGTAGGAAAAGGATAATGAGGCCACATTTGTCATCAGTGATGACCCAACCCCTGGGAGATGTGCCTTCGCTCAGTCCTGATTTTATTCCACACTACAGATACTGAGGCATCCAGGTGTGAAAATGCTGATCACAAATGTGAGTTAAAAATGCAGGTTCCTGTTTGATAACTAGTAGAACTCATCAGCTTAAAAAGGAAATCACAGATGTTCAAGGCCAGGTTGGACAGAGCCTTGGGCAACATGATTTAGTGTGAGCTGTCCCTGCCCTTGGCAGGGGGGTTGGAACCAGATGATTTCGAACCCAAACCATTCTATGATCCTATGTTAGTATAGAATAGTATGTGAAAAACATAGTAAGTGAAAGACATCTACTCCAACAATAAATCAATATAGAAACAGAGTGCCTGTAATCTTGTCTTTAAGGTACATACTTGGCGTTTTAACTTAAACTTACTTAAGAATTGGTTTTACAGTCTAAAGTCATTGTGAAAACTGTGCTTTCTCTCTCTCTTAGAATATGGCTGCTGAGTCATATAAGCCATATGACTACTTTGTCATTTAAGACAAGGCAGCATTGTTCATTTCTTACACAGAAATGAATGAAATAGAGCCTCCTTTTGCAAATGAATGGCCTGGGAAGGTTCAAACCCACCATCTCAAGAAAGAACCCAATCCCAGGGATAGCACCACTTTCTGCATCACCTAATAAAACCAGGGAAATAACAAGGAGGAATACAAGATTCATTTGTCCAACCTTCTGCAGCCTTGGGCAGGATGAAGATCTTCTGTTGTGAGATGAGATATAAGAGAGTTCCCTCATGGCAAAGAACAATTAGGTCTCCAGCTCCATGGGTGAGTACCAGTACCTAAGCTGTTGTATAAAAGGCATTGAGTTGCACATCTGTTATCAACTTGAATGAGTTTTGGTTCTTCAGAACAGCACTTACAGTAGTAACATATGTTCAGAAATATGTTTTGCAGCTAGAGGGGAAAAGGTGCTTCCCTGCAAGCCTCGCTTTGGTTTCTGACATCTGGAGATGGAAAAGACTTTTGACCTAGCTCTTTTAGTGTTTCTTGGTGGCTAGCTCTAGATAGTGTCCTGTTCAGTGTGAGGTTTTGAGTCCCCAGACGCCACTGGGGTTATGCACAGGGTGTGCTACATATGCCTTTCAGCTTCCACTCTGGGACCAAAGCATCCACTCCATGCTGCTTCTCTCCTACACCTTCTGTTTTCACTAGAGAAAAGATCAAATGCTTTCTTATATTACACACAGTTTACAAAATCACTTTCTCGTTTCTTGTACTGATGGGAAAAATTGATGAGGTAACCTAGAAAAAACTATCTGAACACACAGTGCAAAAACAAGAGAGGGCTTGAGGAAAATAAGTAAACAGAACACTGAAAGCTACTAGTTTAACCACTATTATCATTATTCAATATGATGTTGGTGAAACACTGAAGAAGCCATCATGATTATCTGGGATAAGAATTATGGAGTCTTTCATGAAAACCCTCACATGCACGTACACCAGTGTGTATAGCGGTCTTTGAGAGCACTTGGATGTGCATTTCCAGTGCTGCATTCAAACAAGTATGTGAAGTCATCTAAAACATTCTGCTTCACTTCCTGATCAGGACTACATAGATTTTTAGTATACAGGCTCCTTGACAGCACTATAAGATATCATCCTCCTCCATGAACAAAACTTAAAGAAGGCAGGAACCACAAGGAACAACTTACCACGTCTTCATTAAGCAGATCTAAACTGATGGACAGGGGCAGAGCAGTTGACGTCATCTACCTGGATTTGTGCAAAACCTTCGACACTGTCCCACATGACATCCTTGTCTCTAAATTGGAGAGACATCAATTTGATGGGTGGACCACGCGGTGGATAAAGAACTGGCTGGATGGCCGCACGCAAAGAGTTGTGGTCAATGGTTCAGTGTCCGGCTGGAGATCGGTAACGAGTGGTGTCCCTCAGGGATCGGTGTTGGGACCGGTCTTGTTCAACATCTTTGTTGGTGACATGGACAGTGGGATTGAGTGCGCCCTCAGCAAGTTTGCCAATGACACCAAACTGTGTGTTTCGGTTGATACACCGGAGGGAAGGAATGCCATCTAGAGGGACCTCGACACGCTTGTGAGGTGGGCTGATGCCAACCTTATGAAGTTTAACCATGCCAAGTGCAAGGTCCTACACCTGGGTCGGAGCAATCCCAGGCATGGCTACAGGTTGGGCAGAGAAGAGATTCAGAGCAGCCCTGCAGAGAAGGACTTGGGGGTGTTGGTCGATGAGAAAATGAACATGAGCTGGCTTCAGTGTGCGCTCGCAGCCCAGAAAGCCAACAGTATCCTGGGCTGCATCAAGAGGAGCGTGACCAGCAGGTCAAAGGAAGTGATCCTGCCCCTCTACTCTGCTCTCGTGAGACCTCACTTGGAGTATTATGTGCAGTTCTGATGTCCTCAACATAAAAAGGTCATGGAACTGTTGGAACAAGTCCAGAGGAGGGCCATGAGGATGATCAGGGACTGGAGCACCTTCTGTATGGAGACAGGCTGAGAAAGTTGGGGCTGTTCAGCCTGGAGAAGAGAAGGCTGCTTGGAGACCTCATAGCAGCCTTCCAGTATCTGAAGGGGGCCTACAAGGATGCTGGGGAGGGACTCTTCATCCGGGACTGTAGTGAGAGGACAAGGGGTAACGGGTTCAAACTTAAACAAGGGAAGTTTAGATTGGATATAAGGAAGAAATTCTTTACTGAGAGGGTGGTGAGACACTGGAATGGGTTTCCCAGGGAGTTTGTGAATGCTCCATCCTTGGCGGTGTTCAAGGCCAGGTTGGATGAGGCCTTGGGTGGCATGGTTTAGTGTGGGGTGTCCCTTCCCATTGCAGGGGGGTTGGAACTAGATGATCTCAAGGTCCTTTCCAACCCTAACTATTCTATGATTCTATGATTCTATGATTATCGTTATCCAGATATTAGCACTGTGACTGGACCCAGAGAGTGTGCTCACACCTCCTGGAGTGTGTAGGTTGGCACCTTCTCCTCATCACTGGAAAGAAACACCAAGATCTTTTTCCATCTACACTGTAGGTGATAGTACCTACCTCCTGCTGGCTGAGATCACACAGTATTTGCCGTAACAACTTGAATAATAGCTTCAGCACCAACTATTGAATGAAGGAAAATATGCACCCTAGAGTGGCTGTCATCAAGATAGGTATCCATCCCAAGTGCTGTCAGAATAGCTGCACTTTGAATCACAGCTTCTGGAAATTTTTTTTGGCACAGCAAGAGAGTTGCTTCTGGTTCATTCTTCTCCAGCCTGGCACCACTGTGGGCAGTATTTAACAAGTGAGGGAACATTCTCAATAAATCATAAAGGCAAGCTGCAATATGCTCTGGAAGCCAAATGGCCAGTCCTTGAATCCTTGAATCCTTCCTCACTGTACACGTAAGACCACCTTTCCACAGACCACAGAATACAAATTTTCTTTATTTAAATGATGTGCCATCCAAAAACCCTAAATTGAATTTTAATTTAATCTACCCTATGACACAGTGTAAAACATATAGCCTTAGGGATGAAACACATCTTCCACCTTCCAACATTTTTGTATTGCAGATGTGTGGCCGGCAATCTAGTTCATCTCCAATATGACCACTAAAAATGTGAATGGGCATATCAGTAAAAATACAGCAGTTTCTTTGCACATAGTGGAGAAAAATTCAGTTGATTCTGACATGAGGTCAGAGTAAGGATCACCAGTTAAGAAAACTGAAATTGCATTTCAAATTACCTTTTCTGTTTTAGACTTGCTCAGTAAAGAGTATTGTTCCCATTTTAAGGCTCTACTTTCAGCACTATACAATAAGCATTTTTACACACTTTGCACTTCATCTTCTTCTTAAGAAAAAAAAAACAAAACAAAGGCTAAAAAAACAAAGGCTGTGATGGAATGAGTAAGAATGGGATTCATTAGCATTCCTAAGAGATTCTTGAAGAATCACAAGACATCCAATGTGTTCAATCTGTGTGCAGTACCTCTTTACATGATAGCTTACTACAATTATGTCAACATGTCAATGAAAAACATGAGGCTATTGCAGGAAGTGTGATTGAAGAATAATCCAAGAAGATGGAAATTATTCCAGGAAGAAGAGGTCTCCTGTGGAGCTTGCTAAAACCTTGAATGAGCATGTTTTTCACTAAGGGTATGTTTTCTAAACGGCACTACAGGAAGAAACCTTTAGGTCTAATCAGCTTCATCGTAGGTCACTGAGACTCAGGCAGTACCAGAGCATCTTTTTACAGTCCGTCAGCAGAAGCACAACACCCTCAATTCTTTAGTACAATGTCCTAAGGAATGTAATGCATTTACATGTCACCTCAAGATTGCAGTCATACAAATACTTCTGTCTTTTTACTTGGGCCTCTGAGTTTCTCAGAAATGCTTGTGCAGCTAGTGGGCTGCTGAGGCAACAGTGTTTTACTGGGCCACACTACCTTTAACAGCTTCACTTCAGTCAGGTCTGATCTTAGTTCAGATCAATTTGGGAATCGAAAGGGTCTTTACCTAAAAATGTCATGTGTCCCAAGAGCCACCTAATAAGAAAACACGAAGTCACGCAAATATAAAACAACCAGTAAGGAAACAAGGATATTATCATAGTCCATAGATATTTAAGAGGCAGAGTGAACAAGATTAAGGCTGAAGGGAGCTAATTTTGTTTGCTGTCTATGGACCCTGAAGACTAAGAACAAAATGGCCAGAATAAAATGAATGGAACCTCTTGGCTGACTCAGGAAATTCTTTTCTGTTGTTCTGCACATTCTGCTGATCTCTTCCCCAGTTACAGATCTCTTTTCTGGGATGTATGCATCTTACTGTCCCTATTCACATCTTCAGGGGCCTCTTCACATCTCATAGAAACTTACCACTCCAGTCAAGTTCCTGAGGCAAACCTTTGCTGGCAGGTGCATATATAAGCAAGATGGCAAACAGAATATGTTTTGTTCCATCATTTGATCAGAGAATGCTTTCCAAAGGTCACCCCATGTTAGAATCCTTGCTTAATTGGACTTCTAGACTGGATCCCTTGAGAAGAAGCACAGTAATGTTTCACACAACTGTCTAAATCCGCAAAAAGTCTAGGAATATATGCCTAGCTCTTCAGATGAATGTGACAGTGGAAGGCCCACAGTTCCCATTCACAGATATTTCCCCATTTTCCCCATATTTTAGCTAGCTCAGTATCTTCTAAATGAGTCATCAGTCCCACTCCCTAGGCCCTGTCTTTTAGAAAGATTCTCCCCCCAGCAATCATCACCAGGTCACCTAAACCAAAAGAAAACCTAAACTCATTTACCAACATGGAAATAAGTAACCAATATCACCATGGGATAATAACTAAAAGGCAATCCACTCCGTAACAGAGCAAACCAGATCTTGGAGAGATTCTTTCCGACAACTGAAATATAAAATGCCCCAAACCTTCTTGCCAGGGCACTTCATCTTTCAAGATTAGCTGCATTTTGACAGCTTTGATGAACCAGTAACTCAAAGATCATTAACCTACTTCTGCAGGAAATTAATAGAAAGGTGTCTTCCAATATCTTACACACGTATGGCTTTTCAATGGCTTAGAAGGGTTTTCTCTACAGCACCTACTAAAATTAGGTTTGACTCCTCAACTGAGACTCTTCTTGCCAGATGATAGCTCAGAATGATATTTTTTTAATGGTTAAATTTGTAGGCATCTCTGAAAACTATGAGTTTAGTGCCAACAACAGATTGACTTTTAATGAGAATAGCATTTACCAATGTCCCAGTAATTCACTTATCACATACTATTATTAATGTACCAGTAATGGCAAATTGCTGCTGCCTACAGAAGCTCTGCTCACAGGGTCCTGTGAAGTCAGAATCTTTGTCTTTCTGTAGACTGTAGCAGCATCTTGCTTGGCTAGTGAATCTAATGTGTCATTTATTTTTGCTGCCTCATTTGTACATTGTTCCCATTTTTTTCAGAGGCTATATTCTGCTTTTCATGACCAGACTAAAAGGTCTAAGGGATAAGAATGCTTTTAAAAACAATGAGTGCCAAATGCTGTACTTTATTGAGGTTGAAATACACAACTGTAATGCTATACTGTATTCTGGAAAAAAAAAAAAATTAAATTGAAGAGCCCTAAAATTTCAACAGAGTTGTTCAGCAGATTAACCATCTCTCTGTATCAGAACCACTGGGATTATTAAAAGTAAATGCATATGGCTTACTCCCCCATGAACAATTAGAAACTCCTTTTCTGAACTGCATTCAAAGTACAACACGCACAAGCTCCCCAGAGTCTCAGGGTAGTACTTAGGTGTTATAATAATTAATCAAAAAACAGAAAGAGGAAAAATTATCACTGCATAGTTCATGAGAAAGACTGTGCAAATACAATTTTGTTGTTTAAAGAATGCCAGGAAAAAGAAGAATGTAAATTCTTCAGTGCAGCCACAGATAAATGTTTTTCCCATGTCTTTGTATTTCATCAATCAGGACTTAAGCCAGATTTTTTTAAGAACTGAAGCTCAAAGCCAAACCTCTGAGAAGAGGAGGAAAATAGATTATTCTTCAGTTTCCATTGATCTTTCTATGCTTGTTATTGATTTTTTCAGAGATTCTTTGCAAAATCAACTCTATTAACTAATTAACAACAATAGTAATACAGAGATGACCCATCACAAGATGAAAATCCTGTAAATATGCCAGTGATAACTGCATAAAATTCTCAGAAAACAACTGATTGCCTTTCTCCTCAAAGAGAAATAATACTGATTGCCTTTCTCCTCAAAGAGGAATAATACAAAATCTAAATAATCACAGTGTGTTTTCATATCTGCTCATAGAAGAGTTGCACCTACAGCCTGAAAGCAAGCAGTAGGTAGAGTTAAATTATCATTCATCTTAGATTAGCCTTACTTGGCCTCAATCTATGTTTAGAGGGCAAAAACTAGAGGAGAAAACAGAACCATTACAGAGGAATTATAGTAATTTGTAAACAGAAAAGTGGGTCAAAACTGCTGCATAAATTATCCAAAATGAATTGTTTGGTCAGATTTATATTGGATAGATTTGAAAACAGACTGAAATTGAGATCAGAATTGCTGTAAAGGTAAAATTACTTTAGCGTATTACCAAGAACAGCTCTAGTATTTTACTTGTGAAATATTGAGTTGACATTTATTCATTAGGGTTACCTGCATTACAGAACAATCCATCCATTGAGGAAACTCTAAACACAAAATGCCACAAAGAAATTGTGTATTGCATTAATGGTTAGCATTTAAGGAGAGTACTAAAAAATCACACTACAGGCTTGAGCCTCCCAGTTGTAGGATGCAGTAATAGTTGGGCAGACACGGAAGCTGAATGCAAGATGCATGTCTTGAGGACTGATTCATTCTTTCTGTTGGCACAGTCTGTTTTCCCCAGCATGCAGACATCTAATCCAGCCCTGTGGGGATGTTTATGCTGATAAGTAAAAAGGGCTCTGGTTCGACCTTGCTAACTAGCTGTCTTCATTCACATCCACTCTAAGCAGTACTAGCCACAGGCATGGTGGACACAAGCATGCTGGAGCTGTCAGGCCTAGATGCATGCTCGTGTTTTATTTAGAGGTATAGTTGTGGAAGAGGTAAAGAGGTCTCCACCAGTTCACCTCTCACTGGCCTGTCCCCACCCCCACAATGGAGGTCTATTGGTGAGGAGACCCAGGCCAAGTCTTTTGGGTACCTGTTCAGAGCAGCCTCTGCAACCCAACCACTTCGGCAAAGGCTGGGCACAAAAGCCCTACAGCATCACCTTGCCGTAGGAACTTGTCCTCCGACAACATCTTTCTGGATCCCAGCTGGGAAGCATATATTTGGATAAGATGTGACTTTTCTGGGAGAGCTGCTTTGTTTTTCCTAATTTATTTTTGGCAACTGCCTCAGTTTAATAGGCACATCATGGGGAATTCTCCTTCTTCTGAGACAAATTTGTCCTTGAAAGAACTTCAATGATTGGAACAGTTATATTAGGGATGAATTTGGCAAGTTATCTTTTCAATCTGGGTAAACATCACTTAGCTGCTTTAGCATCATTTGCTCAGATAATCAATACACACAGCAGACATATGGAAATTAAGGCAAATCCATTGCATCACTGGACACAGCTGAGAATATATGCTGTAACTCTTGTGCAAGATTACAGAAATGCTACAACTTGAAAATGTATAGCATGTCTCTCTCAGCAAAGGACTGTTCCTGGCTTTGATCACATATATGTCCAACAGAACACTTTTCAAATGCTTATGACTTCCACTCTTGTTTTTTCAGTACTATTGGTACAAAAGAGAAGTATCTTTGGCACTTAATAATGTGCAGGATTACACAGCATTAGAAAGATGACCTTTTTATTCTTCTCTGCAAGTTACATAAAGTACTTGTAAAACATGCTGAGTATTGCTCTCTGGGCTGCTGAGTGGCAGAGAAATTATAGCAGGTGAACAGAAAAGGTACAGGTTAGATAGCTATTTTAAGAGAACTTTTTTCAGCCTTATCAAGCAGCAGCTGGCATGTTATTTATTGTACCTTTGGAAAAAGTGGTACATTGAATCCTCCTCACTTCATACATCAGCTGAGGGGAGAGAGAGATTCTGCTTGAGAAACGTGCTCAGTTTTGTAAATATTAAAAACGTGGCGTGAGATTTTTGCATATCATAGAATCATAAAATATTTTGCGTTGGAAGGTACCTTCAAAGGTCATCTAGTCCAAACTCCCTGTCATGGGCAGGGACATCTTCAACTAGATCAGCTTGCCCAGAACCACATCCAGGCTGGCCTTTAATGTCTCCTGGGATGGTGCATCCATCACCTCTCTGGGAAACCTCTTCCATTATTTTACAATATCCTCAAACTGCACTATAGCCACCATCCAGGCTGAACTCTTCTTTTGAAATGCTACCTGTCCTTTTCATACCCTGGCCACACACAGCTCAGGTCAGAATTATTGCCCTCCCTGATCTCAGATGGTATCTGGGCCTCTCCAAAAGGACAGCACTCTCATGCCCAGCTGTCCTGGGATCAGTGCTGAATGTATTCCTCTCTCTCTTCTCTCTCTTGCTGCCACAACCAAGGTAATCTTTTTCAAAACAAACCCACCCCACTCTGTTAGAGTTAAGACCTGCAGAAAGAGATGAGGGTGGATGCAAATTATTCATTGATGTGTACGGAAGGTCCAAACCCATGTAACAAATAGCTAGATCAAAGATACAGGCAAAATAGTAGCTAAAAGGTTTGAAATCACCTCAGAGAAGTCTTAGCTATGATGCCTGTCAAAACAGGGTCTTGCCCTCTAGCAGCTTTCAGGATCTCCTCATGAGGGCTCAGGATTTAGTGTTTCTTGAGACCTCCATCTGGAGATGAGCAGCTTTGTTCTTTTTCTCCTACCACTTTAACTGAAGTTCAACCCATAGGAAAGCAGTTTCTTGGCTGATTTGGTGACACCTTTTCCGAAGTTGTCACGAAGAACAAATCACTGGTTGCTAAGAGCATTTCTTTGCTTAGCCATATGCTTCTCCTTTGAAACTTTGGCCCAGGATGGAGGTAGAAATAAAAGCAGACTTGTCATAAGGCAGACTTACAAACAACTGAATGGTTTTTTACTCATGGGAACAGTCAAGGAAATAGCGTGTTTGCTGTGGATGACAGCAGACATGCACTGAATACTCACAACTAAGTTACCTTCTCAGCAGAAGGAAAATAACATTATCAGCATCTTACCTTCTGCAGGTCCTCATCCTGCAAAGTCGTCCTGGCCTCTCAATTTTGCCTAGTAAAGCTGCTCTGGCCATGCAGAGACTCTGGCTCTGGCATGCCCCCAGGCATTTGTATTGAAGTTCACCATTGTGTCACCAAAGAGTGTTGCATTGAACCTGGGTTTCCTCTTACCTCACAGAGTGTTCCCATCCTTGTGGATGAGAAATAGTTGAGAGGGAAGGTAGCAATATTTCCTCCTGAGATTTCCCCTCCTCCCCCGTCACTTCCCTTCCTGCTTAAAATCTCACGTGTATTTTCCCAAGATAACTGCATTTCTCAAGTAAGATCATCCTTGAGAAAATCAGCTCCTCTTGTTAGAGTCATTCTGGACTAAAATAATGAGCTGACTCCTTGTCAGAAGAGGAACATACTTACACTCTGACCCTAGAGTGACCTTCAGGAATTCCCTCTTCTCCCTATCTTCTCAATGCCTTTTCATTATTTGATCTCCATTATGAATTTCTCCTATTAGAGAGCTGCTTCTCCAGCACTCCAGAGAAGCCAGTATACCAGCAATTTTGACAGAAAAGGTGAAAGGGAAAGGAGAGCAGGGCTTAGGGGAGAGTCAGTGGTACAGATTGCTGGAGCAAGGTGGCCCATGTTACAATTCAAGTACTGCATCAGCATGTGGAGTGCATACTTTGGGCTGACATAAGTGGGACAGTAGGTCATGGGCCCAGTGATGGATGCACCTTTCCACAATTCCTCCTACTATTACTATAATCACTATAATAGCACAGGATGGGATCCTGCATACTGTGTTTCATATTTTTCCTCAGTTTTGGAAAGGTTGTTCCAGCTGTCAGTAGTCTCATAACCCAGTGTCCCAGTTACCATGGCTTTCAAAGTGTGTACATCTACCAGCACTCTTAATTTAGTGCACAGTTCACAGTCTTCCCTGTTACCACAAAACCACAAACGGATACACACTGTTTGTTCAGCTCTGCAAGTTTGCTGCAGTACACTTGCATCACCATAGTACAGATGTGGCAGACGGAAGAGCAGAGCAGGGGAGGCACCAGACCTATCCAGCCCCGGACCTTGTGAAGGAATGGCTTTTTATATCATCACTAAATAGGAAGACATAATGGGGAAAAAAAAAAAATAATAAAAAAACACCCTGAAATCCCTGTTGGCTTTTCAGAGACATCAAAAAATTGACTAAGGATGCTATTTTATTCTTGTCAAATTTACTTGGTACCATAATTTTATTTGCATTTGGTTCACAGATGCAATACAACACTAGACAGAGGCAAGTGTTATGTGACAAGAGTATTAATCTCACGGAACAATCACCTGCATCAAGCGACTTGAGCAAGAAATAAAAGTCTCTTAGCAGCACTTTGGTGTGTCACACACCTATTACAAACTACATCACATCATTCCATACATGGCTGTTGAAATATTTATTTGAATTATAAATCTTTTTTTTTTTTTTTTTTTCCCAAGATAAACACAATCTAAGTTGATGTCAAAGGTTATTCTCTAGTATTTCTCTTTCTGCATTGGGTCCAGCATTCTTATACTAAATCTCAGTCATACAATATTTCATGTGTTAATAATTTTAATTATTACCATTGAATGTGCATTAATTATCTATGAGCTGTATTTGAAACTCAGATGTTGTTCTTATCCAAACTGCAACCTGCTGGTCACAGAAATGTGTGCAAATGTGGTTTGATTTGATTTACTAACCGAGGAAGAAGCCGCAATTTCATTAAGAAGTAGCTGAGGAGAGGAAGCTTTCTTCATTAATAAAAACAATTAATGAGTTTCCCAGCTGTCTTACAAAACAGCCTGCTACTTCAAGGCTGGCACCCCAGCGACTAATTATCCAGTGCTAATCGGTATATACCAGGCAGGACATTCAGCTTTTGGTTCTTATTTATACTGATCTCCACTCACAAACAGCTTTATTTCAAATTTTACTTAAAAATAAAATAAAAACTTGATTTAATCTGAAGCTTGATTTAATCTGAATCTTAATTGTGATATGAATGTTTCTCAGGACTCTGAGGAAGGTTTGCCAAGGAAGCGTGCACCCTCATGCTTCAGGTGGGACTGTTACCCCACATACCACGAGGGGAAGGGGGTTGTAATTCCTACTCCTTCATCCTTGCTTTCCGAACAAATGTGGCAAGAAAATAAAAGTAGTGCTCAGAGCAAGGAACAGACAGTGGAGCTCAGGGATCTGATCCTGCAGTAGCTGTGGAGCCAGACTGCTTGCAGGATCATCAGGAAAGCATTAGGTCTTGCTAAGCATCTGTGCCTCTTTCTTCCCACCTTAATGGTGCATTGCCTACAAATAAGAAAAGTATTGATGCTGAATGCTTTCCCACAGGGTAAAACCCCCTCTCAGTAGCTGCTTCTTGTGTTCCCTGAGTGAGCTTCTTAATTAAAAAAAAAAAAAAAAAAAACAAAACCAAAACAGACCAAAACACATACACACACAAACCCAAGACCAAATCAGAAAGGAAAACAGAAAACCAAGAAGTGAACCACAGGCACATACACAAAATCTAAAGTCCAGGTTATACACTTAGTGCTACTTACTTAGAGTTGCTGTGGCTCTCTAGATGTGTATGTAGCACAGCTGCTTCTTTTTATACCCAGAAAGCTCCTCCACATAAAATCACAGAATAGTGTTGGAAAGGACCTTAACATCAAGTTCCAACTCCCCTGCTATGGGCAGGGATGCCTCCCAGTAAACCATGTCAACCAAGGCTCTGTCCAACCTGGCCTTGAACACCGCCAGGGATGGAGCATTCACTTCCTTAGGCAACCCATTCCAGTGCCTCACCACCTTTACAGTAAAGGACTTCCTCCCTATATCTAATCTAAACTTCTCCTATTTAAGTTTTAACCCGTTACCCCTTGTCTTATCACTACAGTCCCTAACGAAGAGTCCCTCCCCAGCATCCTATAGGCCCCCTTCAGATACTGGAAGGCTGCCCTTGGAAAGCCCCAACTTTCTCAGCCTCTCTTCATGGACAATTTGGATTGGAGTCAGCTGCTACTGTGAGGGAATCGGATTCCCTAGTATCCCATCTTCAAACATAGTGCCCAGATTGGTTCGGTGCCCTCAGCCTAACTCCAGCTACTTGCTCAGGTCTCAATGCTTAGAGGATGCCCAACAGACACCAGCAAAACTTAGGTCATCCCAAAATGCCAACACTTAGCTTGAAACCATTATATGACCTAACTTGAAGCCATCTCATTTATTTGCTTAACTCGAGCTTCCAACCCCATGTGATTAACTAAGCCTTTCATTCATCTTTGGGAAATTAAAGTATGAAGCTTTAGACTGCTAGAAGTTGTTAGAAGGCTGATGGAACAGATGATTCCTAGTCGGGGGTTCAAAAATATGTCCTTTCCTGACTTACCTCCTACCTGTAGAGGCACCTGTATCCTTCTCTGATGCTCCATCCAAACAAACAAGATCACACAGCAAGTCAGGACGAGAGGTGCTACAAGTCAGGGTGTCACTTTGCAGCAGTGCAGACATAGTGCAACTTACTCTAGGTCAATTAACTCAAACTGGGTGTAAGAGAGTAAAAGGAAGCCATTATGTCACCTCTGGCCTAATTTTCCACTTCTGACTCATAAAATTATTGGCCATACTCTGTCAGACACAGCCTGTCCTTTCCTGTGAGACACTCTTTTGCTTGGCAAGTGACCCAGCCCGGGCCAAAAAAAATTACTCAATGCTTAGTAAAATCATATTTGCCAAGCCACACAACTGAGTAAACATCCTGAAGGAAAAGCATTTGTTATAACCAAATGTATCACAATGTAAATATTGTACAAAGAATGTAACTGTCCCTTGAAGGTGTTCCATATATCAAATGATAGCAAAATTAGTATATTTGTTCAGGTACTATATGTATAGTACGGTAGTCATCAATCTGTACAGGTAAAATTCAAGCAAAAAGTAATGTAATCAATCAAATCTGAAGTTTTCCTGTAAATGGAGGGAAAATTGCCTTTTAGATGATATACAGTACAGTGAAACTGCATGACCATTGATTTTTATCAGCTGGGACATAAGCAAAGTCCACCAATCATGGACAATTTCACCTGTTACTGGTGAGACTTTTTAAAAGATTTATTATTTTGCATATGTCTGACCACAGTGTTTCAGTGCATGGTTTCTTTTTGAGATATTTCCTGTTCAATGGCTATAGCTTTACGCAATCTGCCCATGCATCTGTGTAACTGTGCTCAACCCTTGTGAATTGCTTCCAAGGTCATTCTTATCTAGCAAAAATATTTCATTCCTTGTCTTTTTTTATAGAATAAAGTACATTATACCACAGCTGTTGAAATATATAGATTAAAATGCAAATTCTGAAGGGTTATCTCTGATCTTCACAGATTTAGGTCAAATCTAGCCATGAAAGTTAGCAACTTCAGCTCCAAGAAAAAAATGTAGATCTATCAAAGACTGAATTCAGGGTATCAAGGCTTCATATTTCACATTCCTCATATGGCAAATTGGATTACAATCACATAAATACACCTGCAAATAGCAAACACAGTAGGGAAAAAACTAATGTGATCTGGCACAGTGAAGAAGCCCTTATGAGACAGTTGTAATTATGAGGCATCATAATACAGCTTCCTCAATGTAATTACTCAGGCAGAACCTCTGCCTATAATGGAAGACTACTTTTCCTATTAGTCCTCATTGTAGATGCCACAAACCATTACTGGTCTGCACAAACAGTCCTGCTGGGTACGTGACCAGTTGGTTTGTACTGGAAGGCACAAACCTTGCTTTTGGGGCTACAGCTGAGAAAGCTTAATTCCTTCTCCCACTCAAAAGATAGATATGAAGGAGGCACCTGGGACAATGTTCTCTCTGCTCACCCAGCTCAGTTTTTGTGCCCAGGGACATAACTCCTTTGCTCCTCACAAATTATTGGCCTTTGTTATTACTCACTACACAGGCCAAATAGTACCAGTTGATGATCCTTTTTGTCTTCACTCTGCTATGTCAGGTCCATGGACAATATGTCTGGCTGTGCCAGGCAAAGCTTCTCAGAAGGGCTGTTATGGCACAGGGATGTGATACTCTCCTTATTGCCTAACAGAGGAAGCCTTATCCCATGATGACAGCAGCAAGTCGTCTTACCAGATGGTTCTGGGAACACCACATCATTTCCTGGTGCCCAGCACCATACTAAAAGAGACAGCTTAGTGGGCTCAGTGCAGGGAAGGGGGATACAGTTTCCTTATGCTCTAATGGTGATGGGATGCTGGGACCTGGGTGAGGGAGCAGCTCACATTCAGCCTGGAAGTGCCTTCTATGAGTCACCAGGGACACCTCCTAGGGTTAGCTGATAGTGGAGGTATAGCATGGCCCCAAAATGCTGTATTTTCTGCCCACTCTCCCCAGTCATTAGGTAAAGACTCTCTTTACAGTACGGCTGTACCTTGCTGTCCTGGTTTCAGCTAGATTGATGGAGTCCTAATCTCAGCTAGGGGCCCCGAACTCAACCACAGTTCAAATATAATAAATGACTCAACAACAGGCTTTATGGGCTTCTGACAGCTGCTTCTTTGGAAAACAAGCCTGGGAAATGTCGATGCAACTCAGACAGTGACTGGGAAGTTGTATTTCTCTTAGTAAGTAGAAGAAAAGCAAACTCTGTTACACTATTTCATAATCTCTGGAATGTGTAAAGAGCTAGCACACAGGATAGCATAATAACATGCCAGTAAAATTAAAGCACAGATCACAGCTGGAAAAAGCAGGTATTTGTTCATTTTCTGGAAGCATTTCCTACATGCCAGAAAGATGGCAGCTTTATGGTCTTTAACTAATAGGTTAACTAATGCACTTTACCTTGTACTTCAAATAAGTTTAATAGTAAAAGAGAAGAATCATGAGTCTTTACCTATTTTGTAGCTGAAGGGCATCAATCCCATATAATTTTGAAATGTCTTTTTTCTTTTTCAAATGAATTTGAGCTTAAACCACTGCAATAAGAAATTTGCATCATTTCACTGAGGCATTGTTATTATTTTGTTATATAGCAATGTGAGCTACAAAATGAAATGTTAAAATTACACAGACCAGTAGGTAAAGGATTTACTGTAAATCTATCTAGCTAAGAGTGTATGCTTTGTTAAAAAAACTGCCTGAACAGATGTAATAAATGCAAAATGATGTATCTTCAGTTCACCTTCAATGTTCTACTTCAGTTTCATTATTTCTCTTCACCTCCTTATGTAAAACTTTGTGAAAATGGCAGCTTTAGGGGATAAAATTGTCTACCTGCTGTGGTACAGTGGATTGACGAGATTAGGTCTTTGTCTTCTCTATGCTGCCCTGCCACAGTGATTCAGAAAATAGCAAAGCCTCATTCACAGTTCCTTAGTTGGGGAGGAACAAGTGTTCCAGGAACAGGCAGCATAGATTAGCATAGTGCAGCATAGCATAGCACAGCACAGCATAGCATAGATATCATGTAGCACGTAGCATAGATACACAGCATAGAACAGGAGGGGTCAGGAAGCAGAAGACAACGTTAACAATGATTTTTTTCTGCCATGCTGTGTAAACCAGGGCAACCACAGACCTGTCTTTCCTATAAACACCAGCTATCACTTTTGCTAGTACAGCTGATACTAGCTCAGGCTTGCAGGCATCAACACTCAATACTGAGTAATACTGCCAAAATCGAAGATAGTAAGTCTTGGCTTAAGTTCCCTAGCAGCCCCAGCCCTGGTAGCAGTATATTTGCTTGGGCTGATGTCTAGGTGCACACCCCACTCTCCGGTAATAAACACCTTTCTGCACTTTGTTCCCTGATTGAATAATTTGAATAACCTGAAGCTTGACAGGCATAAACAGCAATGCCTGGTGAGGAAGGAGCTGTACGCCAGCTGCTGATTTCCCTTTTATTTTCTTTGTCCTGCCATAGCAGTGAGCAGTGCCAGGTCCAACACTGCACAGGTCTGTCTGCAGGGGGTTTGCAACAGAATGAGACCTATGCCACTTTGAGCTGCCTTAAGCCTTCTCTGGGCAGCTGGCATCCTTACAAGAGGTAGACTAAGCCAGGCTTACCACCATTTGTAACAATAATGTCTATTAGCAGTGCTCTTACTGCTTTTACAATAGACACTACATGATCTAATATTCCCTTCCCAAGCTTTCAAGTTTTACGAATAATCCTTGCCCTTTTACAAATAATCTGCCTTCCTATGCAGCAGATGGGAAAATACGGCAGCTCTATGAAGAAAGAGGCCCAGATCACAGCCTGAGCGACTTCATATTTTTATGATCTTCATTGGAAAAGCACACAGCATTTATCTTGCTTATCTTTGAGGTCTGCCAACCACTTACTTCACTGACACATGCTGCTGGATTTATCAGGGCCGTGGCAAGATGCAATTGAGACGCACTACCCCCACACATGCTAACAGCCTGACTTTCACAGGGAAGAAGAAATAGATAAGTGAGGTGTCCTGGGTTCAGCAGTGGCAGTCAGTTTTTTGTTTTTTTTCCCTTCTTAGTAGCTGTTGCAGTACTGTGTTTTTGACTTTTGGCTTGGGAACAAAAAAAAACTGATAACACCGATGTTTAGACTGACCAAGGATTTTGTGAGTCTCATGCTCTGCCAGGGAGGAGGAGGGGCCGGGAGGAAGCGCGGACAGGACACCTGACCCAGACTGGCCAAGGAGATGTTCCATACCACAGCACGTCATGCCAGGGGATGGAACTGGGAGCTACCCGGAAGGGCACGTCCCCTGGTCGGGCGGGCTGTCTTTTCCGGCGGGCGGTATCGTATTCTCTTCCCTTGTTATTTCTCTTGTCGTTGTTATTGTTGGTGGCGGCAGTGGTGATTTGTGTTATACCTTAGTTATTAAACTGTTCTTATCTCAACCCGTGGGAGCTGCATTCTTTTGATTCTCCTCCCCGTCCCTCCAGAAGCGGAGGGAAGAAAGGGGGGGGGGGGGGGGGGGGGGGCAGTAGACTGCGTGGTTCTGATTTACAGCTTGGGCTTAAACCACGACAGTTCTTTTGGCGCCCAACGTGGGGCACGAAGGGTTGAGATAACGACAGATCTGACCGGAGTGTGTCTAATCGTATTTGTGATAAGCATTCAGTGTTTTGGATTGATAGTCACTTGTCACAATGCTGATTTATTGGCTCTCAAAGTTGTTGTTTTTGATCTCACAGTCTCAATATGCCGTAGGTTACTTAGAGCCGGTATTTGCTGTGTTAGTGTTTTTCAAGTGTGGGGCTTGGGCTAAGGTTATTGTCTCATTATATTTTATGGTAATGACTTGTAATACAATAGAAAAATTGATCATGAAACTGATCTGGCTTATGTTCCCAGTGTGGTCACCACCTTTATACTTTGGGAGGTATATAATACAAATGCTTAGCAACTATACATCTTTTTTCTCCTTCCTGGGTGGTCAACCTATGAAGGAGACATTCTTTTACCCTCCCAGTGCCCCTTCCAGACCGTTTACAGCATCGTTTGAGAGTTTTGAAGTTTTTGAGTGGCCTTTTAATATTGTTGAGACCTGTTTGCTGATTGTGATGGGGGTCACCATGTTGGCACGCATACAGAGTGTGTTTTGTCCACAACCATTACGTCTGATCTCAAGAGTTAAGCAGAGTCGGGTTTGGGCCTTGTCTGGGGTTAGATGACAAAATAGGGGGACCGAGAGATTTTCCCCGAGGCTGGACAGCCATGAGTGGCAGGGTGTGTGGGATAGTATGGGCAAGTATCTAGGTCAGTGGGCCCCTCCAGTGTTTTGGAACTTCACCACCGAACAAGTGCAAAATCCAGAAGAATTAGTAAAACACTTAAATGAGGTGTGCTGTCATCCTGGTCATACCAGAGAGGGACAAATCATGTCAACGTGCTGGGGCTTGGCCTATGCTTACCGGGCCTTGTTCAACACTATCCAGCACCTTCAAAAGGAAGGAAATGTCCTTGGATCTGAGGGCGAAGCAACAGACAGCGCAGCTACTCCAGCTCCGAGCACAGCAGCTACACCACCCCTAGCGACAAGTACAGCCACTACTCAAACTTCGACTGCAACAGACAGTGCAGCTACCCCAGCGACAAGTACAGCCACTACTCAAACTTCAACTGCAACAGACAGCGAAGCTACCCCAGCTCTAAACACAGCCCTACCATCTGCCATGGACTGATCCAGAATGCACTGGAACAGGGGCAAGCTCCAGAACACCTGCAGTACATTGATGACATTATTGTGTGGGGTGATACAGCGGAAGAAGTCTTTGAGAAAGGGAGGAAAATAATCCAAATCCTGCTGAAAGCTGGTTTTGCCATAAAACGGAGTAAGGTCAAGGGACCTGCACAGGAGATTCAATTTTTGGGAATAAAATGGCAAGATGGACGTTGCCAGATCCCTACAGATGTGATCAACAAAATAATAGCAATGTCTCCACCAACTAATAAGAAAGAAACACAAGCTTTCTTGGGTGCTGTGGGGTTCTGGAGAATGCACATCCCAAATTACAGTTCGATTGTAAGCCCTCTCTATCATGTAACCCGGAAGAAGAACGATTTTAAATGGGGCCCTGAGCAACAACAAGCCTTTGAGCAAATTAAACGTGAGATAGTTCATGCAGTAGCCCTTGGACCAGTCTGGAATGGGCCAGATGTAAAAAATGTACTGTACACCACAGCTGGGGAGAATGGTCCTACCTGGAGCCTCTGGCAGAAAGCTCCAGGGGAGACTCGAGGTCGACCCCTCGGCTTTTGGAGTCGGGGATACAAAGGATCTGAGACTGGCTATACCCCAACTGAGAAAGAGATACTGGCAGCCTATGAAGGGGTTCGAGCTGCTTCGGAGGTGATTGGCACTGAAGCACAGCTCCTCCTGGCACCCCGGTTGCCCGTGCTGGGCTGGATGTTCAAAGGCAGGGTCTCCTCTACACATCATGCAACCGATGCGACATGGAGTAAATGGGCTGCACTAATTACACAACGAGCTCGAATAGGAAATCCCAGTCGTCCAGGCATTCTAGAAGTCATCATGGACTGGCCAGAGGGCAAAGATTTTGGAATGTCACCAGAGGAGGAGGTGATGCGTGCTGAAGAGGCCCCACCATATAATAAACTATCAGAAAGTGAAAAGCAGTATGCCTTGTTTACTGATGGGTCCTGCCGTATTGTGGGAAAACATCGGAGATGGAAGGCAGCTGTATGGAATCCTCAACGACAAGTTGCAGAAACTGCTGAAGGAGAGGGTGAATCGAGTCAGTTTGCCGAGGTGAAAGCCATCCAGCTGGCCCTGGACATTGCTGAACGAGAAAAGTGGCCAGTACTTTATCTCTATACTGACTCATGGATGGTGGCAAATGCCCTGTGGGGGTGGTTGCAGCAATGGAAGCAGAGCAACTGGCAACGCAGAGGTAAACCCATCTGGGCTGCTGCACTGTGGCAAGATATCGCTGCCCGGGTGCAGAACCTGGTGGTGAAGGTACGCCATATAGACGCCCATGTACCCAAGAGTCGGGCCACTGAGGAACACCAGAACAACCAACAAGTGGACAAAGCTGCTAAGATTGAAGTGGCTCAGATGGACTTAGATTGGCAACATAAAGGTGAATTATTTTTGGCCCGGTGGGCCCATGACACTTCAGGTCATCAGGGCAGAGATGCAACATATAGATGGGCCCGTGATCGAGGGGTGGACTTAACAATGGACACTATTGCCCGGGTTATTCACGAGTGTGAAACATGTGCTGCAATTAAACAAGCCAAACAGTTAAAGCCTCTTTGGTATGGAGGACGATGGCTGAAGTATAAATATGGGGAGGCCTGGCAAATTGATTATATCACACTCCCACCAACCCGCCAAGGCAAGCGCCATGTGCTTACCATGGTGGAAGCAACCACCGGATGGCTGGAAACATACGCTGTGCCCCATGCCACTGCTCGGAACACTATCCTGGGCCTTGAGAACCAGATTTTGTGGCGACATGGCACCCCAGAAAGAATTGAATCAGACAATGGGACTCATTTCCGGAATAACCTTATAGACACTTGGGCCAAAGAGCATGGCATTGAGTGGGTATATCACATCCCCTACCATGCACCAGCCTCTGGGAAAATCGAACGGTATAATGGGCTGTTAAAAACTACACTGAGAGCAATGGGTGGGGGAACTTTCAAGCATTGGGATACACACTTACCAAAGGCCACCTGGTTGGTCAACACCAGAGGATCTGCCAACAGGGCTGGCCCAGCCCAGTCAGAACTTTTACATATTGTAGAGGGGGACAAAGTTCCTGTGGTGCACATGAAGAATTTGCTGGGGAAGACAGTCTGGGTTATTCCTGCTTCAGGTAAAGGCAAACCCACTCGTGGGATTGCTTTTGCTCAGGGACCTGGATATACTTGGTGGGTAATGCGGGAAGATGAGGAAGTCCGATGCGTACCTCAAGGGGATTTGATTTTAGGGGAAAACAGACAATGAACTCAATTGTACGCTGTTGCCTGCTATAGTCCATCAACTAGAAGTCTGCAGGGCACCAGCGACTGGCTCTGACTTCCCTCCGACCATCATCCCAACAGAGAATGAACTTTGATAGAACCGGGTGAGTTCTACAGTAAAGGAATGATCAGCATCAGCAGGCAACGATCCAACACTGCATACAGCTTCTTCTGCCCTGAAAGACTGTTCCAAGAGATGGAGCCCAACATCATGAACCGAATGGACTCAGTAGCTTTATAGGAATTGGTCCGTGCACTAAGATAACAGTGCACCGAGAGGTACATGGAAAATGTGGGATCTGAGCATGACGTGAATGGTATGGAACAAGGGGTGGATACTGTCCTGGGTTCAGCAGTGGCAGTCAGTTTTTTGTTTTTTTTTCCTTCTTAGTAGCTGTTGCAGTACTGTGTTTTTGACTTTTGGCTTGGGAACAAAAAAAAACTGATAACACCGATGTTTAGACTGACCAAGGATTTTGTGAGTCTCATGCTCTGCCAGGGAGGAGGAGGGGCCGGGAGGAAGCGCGGACAGGACACCTGACCCAGACTGGCCAAGGAGATGTTCCATACCACAGCACGTCATGCCAGGGGATGGAACTGGGAGCTACCCGGAAGGGCACGTCCCCTGGTCGGGCGGGCTGTCTTTTCCGGCGGGCGGTATCGTATTCTCTTCCCTTGTTATTTCTCTTGTCGTTGTTATTTTTGGTGGCGGCAGTGGTGATTTGTGTTATACCTTAGTTATTAAACTGTTCTTATCTCAACCCGTGGGAGCTGCATTCTTTTGATTCTCCTCCCCGTCCCTCCAGAAGCGGAGGGAAGAAAGGTGGGGGGGGGGGGGGGGCAGTAGACTGCGTGGTTCTGATTTACAGCTTGGGCTTAAACCACGACATGAGGACACTTCATCTTCTTGAGAGTTCAAATCTAGACCTAAGAAAGGAGTCTGGGAACACATGCTAGATAACAAGCAGAAGGTCTGACAGGTGCACAGCTTACGAGATGGCTAACATAGGCAGTACAATCGTTATGGAGAAAAATACCAATTAATTTAGGAAATTGCACCAGTTCACACCAAAGGTACATGGAAAATATATGCTTTTAAAAATCCCCCAAGCCAAAGAACACCTCAGGCTGCCTGCAGAGGCATGGTTTGCCTAGCATAGACAAGTTCTTCTTTCTCTCCTCCCTCATAATATTTTTCTTCTTTTCTTTACAGCTTGTTGTGTACAGGAATATCAACCCCTGGTTTAAGAAAGGCCCTGTGTGACACATCTCTGAAGAAGGACCCTGCCTTCTTGCCCTGCTTTTACATTCCCTTCCAGACAGATGCTATAAGCTACTCCTGGACACAAGATGCTGGGATACCCAAACCTTTCACAAGCTGTGATGACCTCAAGATGAATTTTAGCTCATTACAATGCAGGATAACAGCAGTAAAATTTCTGTGCTGCTGCTTGGTCTCTGTATTAGTGGTGCTCCTCTAAACCTTTGCTAGCAGATGTCCAGATCTACCCAAGTGACATCCATTGACACATGACTGACAGTTCCACTGGAGCCAGCCTGTGCCCCTAGGAGCCATGTTCAGCTCAGGCTCAGCAGTGGCACATGGCTGGAGTTGCAACTCCTGCCATCTTGCAGCCCTGCCTGGGCCAGCTGAGGGGCCCAGAATCAGTGTCTTTCCTTAATCTTGTAGAGGCTGCATGATCAAAAATACCTACTTCATTATTATTTATTGCCCCCTTTCCCCCTTGCATGTTAAGATAAAAGAGATAGCAGTGTAAATACAAACTACTGCCTCACATCACTTCAGCATTTCTCAAGCTACTAATCTCTAGCAAAGAAGAATTTAGTACCTTCCAGGAATTTCACTGCTATGATGTATGGTAGACAGTAACATAAAAAGCCCAAGTACCCTTCTCTCACACGTTTAGGAAAGTCTCCCAGAGAACAGGAGAACATTTTCCTCTAAATCTCCACTTTCATAAAGATTTTCCTCCTTCTGTTGATAGTTTGCAAAATATTGTTTTCCATGTTTCTAATAGCAATAAACGTCTAGCAAATGCATAGAGCTACTCTATATAAGACCTTGTCATTCTTTCTGTTTCTTTCTTGAAAATATGAAGTTTATGAAGAATATGAAGTATATGAAGAATAAAAAAGTTTCAAATGTCCAGAAATTACAGGAACATAAACATGCCAGACACGTTTGTCTCATGGATGAGGTTTCATACATACTGGGGATGTTCTGGTTCAAGATGTAAGATATATGGAATATTAAATTGGCTGCACATAAACACGTTTTTTTGATCATGCACTTTATACAACATTAGGGATTCAGCTTGCATTTTCTGTAACTGTTAATTAAGAATAAGCCACAGATGTGTTTTCAGATACGAATTTCTCTGAGATAGGAATGCTGAAATCTAATATGCAAGGTATGGTCTTCTGTCTAACAAAAACATGTTCAGCCAAAATTAGTCGTGTTTGAAAAATCTAAGACTCTAGATCTAAATCCAGCTTTATTGTTATTCATTATTCTGCAATTTAATTCTGCTGATTGTTAGGCCTGTACTTAGTAACACTACTGTGCAATGGCATGCAAATTTTATCCACGCACTTTTGCCTTTTTATTCAGTAAATATATCACTTGCTGGAATTATCACCTAGAAGGAGAAGGGACCTGCATTCCTATGGGCTACTTAGTGTTTGTTGATTCCATAGCCCAAACCACAGATTTTTGAAACCTTGACTGTCTTCAGAGGTGTAAAAGACACTGGGCTACAGGTTGCCTAAAATATGACCAATACTGTTTATGTTTCCAGGGTCAGGTAAAGAGATCTTTTGTAAATAGCAGAAATGCAGAGATACATGTACGTAAGCCACAGTTTGACCCCCATTATTTCCAATCCACTTAGTGACCTGCAGCTGGCAGTGAGATCTGCATCACCAGTGAAACCCAGCCAGGCCCATTTCTGAACAGTGGTACATGTATCAAACACATCTTGGCACTCTGTTGAGGAGCAAGTGGGAAAACACCAATCTGAAAAATGGCAGGGAACTTTCCATGGACATTAAACTCCCAAGGATGTGAGAAGACATTTTTCCTTAGGTTCCTGGGCAGTCTTCTTCTACACGGCTCTGCTGGAAGGACTTGCTGGAATGATGGATTTACAGTCCTGCCTCCTCTGGGCTACATTTGGGTAACATAAAATGACATGACAGCAAAAATAAAAAGAAGATAAGATTAAAGGGGAAAGTGGTAGTCAGAAAAAAACCCAATACATGTATTTACAATGGACATGCTATACAAAGCACAGCTGTATTATCAATATGCAGACAACACTATTTCTTTAAAAGAGTGTGAGAAAACCCTTAAAGACCAAATAGCAGCAAGCTGGAAACACAATACTTGCCAGTAAAACAGGAGCCAGATGTCTCACAATTAAAGAGAGTCCTGTTATCAGTACAGTAGCATTCTAAACAGAAGGGTTTCCATTGATTTTGGTGGGGTTTGCCTCAAATCCTGTTGAGTCAGTTGGAAATAAATCATTGGAAATAAAAAGACCTCTGTTATTCAGAAACAGCTGAAGAAACTATTGTTGATATACTCCACTGAAGGCAATCATCAGGAGAAAAATGTGCCATCCTTTCCTTCCCTCTGGCTGTCTCTGGGGAAAGCAATGACTGTTTCCAACCACTAGTTCTAACATATTTACAGTTTACTTTCCTTATATATACACGAATTAGACCTTTGTGTCACTATCTTGTATTTTTAGTTTACCTAACATTATTATGGTATCTATTTATGTCCTAAAGAATCTCTGATTAATCAAATTGTCCATCTACTTTGATACTAGTGGTAACTGACCCTAGAGGCTGATTAATACATTCTCAAATTATTCAGGAAGGCTCTTGAAAGAGCCTGCAAAATTTACCCTTTTTGCAACCACAAAATGCCTTATGAGGCCCACAGCTGCCTGAGGGTTGAATATAATCAATAATCCATAAAGATAATTGTTCCCACATGATTGGTGAACAACCTCAAGCTAAGTGCATAAGGACTAACACAGTAATTGATGGTTTTGTTGTGTTTCTATACTTAATGCAATTTGCCTTGAACAAGCCAACTCATCCCTTCTCTTGGACGGTAAATATAGATTTAAGATCTCCTTTAGGGTATTTGGCATAAAGGAAAAACATACTTCATGCTCTGATGTCGGTTAAAATCCTGAGTTTAGCAAAATTTATATTTTAATTGCCAAGATATCATAGCTAATAACACTAATACTTTACAGCCATATAGTAACTTCCGTCTCATATGTTTTTCCAAGTGATTAACTTTCCACCATTGCTTCAAGGCAGTTAATTATATTTATGAAAATTTTACAGATGTGGAAATCATTGCAGCTAATGCTATGTGTTCTAAAGCATTGAGTCAGGATTAAAACTCAAGCAAACGTCTTAGAAATGCTAAGACACTAATTTTTAAAATGTTGGTTTTCGAGGTGGTTTTTTAAGCTTTTTGTGTTTTCAGCTTTTAGTGAGCTCGAAAGTCTCAGAACTCTAAGAGGTAAAACTTCCAAGAAAACTTGAACATTTTCCTGGCATCATACAATTGGAAACTTTAATGGAAAGAAAAATTATAATGGGGTTCATTTTGAAAGACTGAGAGGAAAGTCAAAGTCTGGTACCTGTCAGAGTAAACTAGAACACAGAACTCTCAGGAATTATGTCTTTTTTATTCTCAATTTCACTAAAATTATGCCACAAGAGTACAGCTTATCCTCTCTTCTGGACTCCCCCATGCTCTAAAGGTTCAGCAACAATACTTTTGGGTTTAGATTTAAGTTTGCAAGAGTAGCATGCATGGAACACAAGCAGTGCCATCACCGAGTGACTCAGATCTATGTGTCCTCTCCATGTCATGCACTGGCTGTCTCCAGATCTCACAAAGGCTTCACAGTGTGGTTTTTCCACATCCCCAGGGCTGACCCAGGCAGGCTGCACCACAAGCAAGAACACTGTTGCTGGGTTTCTTGATTGGCAAAGCTACCAAGCACCACTGGCAGGTGGGCAGATCAGCAAGGGAAATAAGCACAGTTATTTAGAACAATGATTATATGGCCATTCAAGCTCTCATTGATCTTATTAGACTGCAATACTTCCAAGAATGTTAGCTAAAATGGTGCTTCCTTACGTAACTGCTGCCTGCACTGTATGGAGACACTTCCTGAAGCTATTTTCTTCAGAGGTCCTCAGAGACTCAGAGAGCTGGAGAGGGACACTGAAATTAAGCAGTGGGTGTTTTCTCTTTTTGAAAGGAATGAGGCTCATAAGCAGGCACAGCAAAGGCTGTCATCCCAGGATTCAATTATTACCAATAAACAGGAAGTTTATTACCAATAAACAGGAAGTGTATAAACTATTATAAATGTACCAAACCCTTTAATATATGTTTAAAATCTAAAAAGAAGAAAACAACCTCACAAGAAGCCAACAGATTACTGAAGCTTGGTTGAGTCTTTTGGAAGAATACAAGTCTTTAGCATCTTTCTCATCTTAGACTTTTATATCTTCTTCGGCCTTCTTGAGATCTGCAGACATTAATATTTCACCCAGACAATGTCTCATCATGTTTGATAAAGGAGAAAAAGCCTTCTGCTTAACTTTACAAATCTTAGGTGATACCACAGTCCCAGAGCTTTTCAGAATTTTTTTAATTATTATTATTTTTCTTGACTCCCTATTTTATATAGAGTCCTATTTTATATAGATGGTGGTCACATGGAAATTATTCAATACCCATAATCATTTTTTTTGCGCTTCACAGAACTTTTTTTTAAGTCTAGCATCTCCTTTTGAAGGTGAGGGGACCTGTGATTTATGCAATACTTAAAATGTTAGCAAACCATGAATTCATACTATGGCATTATGACATTTTCTGGTTTGTTTTCTCTTTTCTTCTAATAATCCTTAATATTTGCATCTGCTTCTTTGACCGCTCCTGAGCAATGAGAGTGACATTTTAATGGAATTATTTATTATAACCTCAAGATCTTACTCTTGAGAGGCAATGGTCAGCCAGAAGGCTATAATTTCATATACAAAGTAAGTTTTTTCATCTGTGCATCACTTTCATTTGTCTATACTGAATTTCACTTGCCATTTTATTCTGCAGTCAGTCTCATAAGATCTTTCTGCCAGTCTTCACATTCAGCCCTTGCACTTATTTTTAGTCCTGCTATGAATTATTTTGCATCATCATCAGCCTTTGTCATGCTATTGCTCATCCCTTCCTTCAGTTTGTTTACAAATATGTTGAACAGCCCTCGTGCCCACTCAGGCTTTGACAAGAATCCACCAGTGACCTGCTGCCACCACCCTCACTCTTCCCAGTCGTTTACTCAGACTTTCGGTTTCAAACAGTTCATCAGCAATATGAGGATGGTCTTCTTTATTCTCTGACTCAGTTTCCTTAAACAGTTTTTGTGAGAGGCTCTGTTGAAATTCTTTCAGGACTTCAACTGGGATCTGTCAACCATGCATTCACATTCACATTCCCATTGTCTCCCCTAAGGAAATTCATCAGGTGTCTATAAGGCAAAAGCCTCTCCCTACTGTGGCCACATCAGTGTTTCAGAAGTGAATGGAACTAAATCAAAATTTCCATTAGTTCTGATCCTTGTGTATTTTTCATTAATTTCCCCTGTGCAGAGGTTGGGCATCAGCACTGTTCAAAATTGAGTCAGTCCTAGTGGCTAAGAGTAACTTAGTGATCCTCCATTGCTCCATCCTAATGTTTTATGAATCTGTCCATCAAATGCCAGATTTGACAGGAACATCCCCCTCAACCACCTGGTCTTTTCTTTTCTACTATACAAAGATCATTTGTATATTGGAAATTCCTGTTCCCTAAATCAGTGCTTTTGGACTATGATTTGGAAGTATACATATAACTTAAATATCCCTACTGCTGAATCCAAGATCAGGTTGGGGGTTTTTTTGTCTTGTAAAAAGCTGAATATTGATACATCTCTGTTAGTCAAGCTCAAATACTTTATCTATTAAAATAAATTTAAATTTGGATATTCTTAACAAAACTTGTCATTATTCTGCATATAACTGCTCTACCACGTAATATTTACTAGCAGATGTGACAAAAACCTCCTCGAGCTGGTTTCACAACTTGTTAAAAACAATAGCTAAGGGAGACTTGTTAGTATACCAAGCAGCTGTGTTCTGAAATTGGTCTTAATTTAGGTAATCAACAAGGCATTTACTGTTATAGCATGCACCTGTGTTTGTATAGTTCTGTTCACCTTGGCATACTTTATCCTTAAAGACAAAACAGTGGTTAGCAGGAAGCAGGCATCCAGATGCATGGACAACAGCTCACTGAGAGCACCATCTAGGACCACCACGTGAGAAGGGGATAGATAATGTTATCTAGGTGTTAGGGGTGATTGACAACAGGGCTTATATTCAAACACAGTTCTGTTAACTAGACATTTTTAAATTCTTCCTCAAAATTAAAGGATCATTAGAATCTCACAGAAAATTCAGGCTTCTGGGGAAAAAAAACCCCAAACACAATAGACAATAAATCAAACAATTTGGGACCTCCAAAAACTCTGAGACACATAGGATCCTGTATTAAATTATGTCACTCAGAATTTTTTTTACCTCAAACTTTGAATAATAGTGAAATGAGTATATATGAAATTATGTACAGATACACAAAATGTAATACTAGCGTATTATTGCCACAAAATCAGACAAAAATATCTTTGATGGAAAATGTCTGACTTTTTCCCTTTAAAAGTTTGCAAAAAATCAACACTTTCTTACAAAACATTCTTATATTAGCAGAATGAAATATTTTTTCTTAGCAAGACCATTCTACTAAAAAAAAGTAAATTTATTATTTGATCACTTAACTTGACCATACTCACCTCAGCATCTGAGCATCTCAAAAACATTTCTTTTCTGCTTTATTTTTCCTACCCATGACAAAGCACTTCTCTTCCTAGACTTCAGCTACTGGCATTTTCCATGGAGAAGGATATCTGTATGGGGAATACTTGATTTCCCAACCAGGTAGACCATAAACTTCCTGCAGAAGTCTAGCTGCAGAAAAATTTGGCTACAAAGACAAAAAGTCAGGATTAGTCTAATAGAAGCTAGTCATTTAGATTCATACTTTGGTGGCTGGAGAAAGACAGACATTTACGAGCCAGTTTACATCCCATACAATAATACACATTAGAGCCTACCCATATCCCCTGATTCGAGGAGGAGCCTACACATTTATTCCAGGTGGTGTGCTCTGATGTTAAATACTGAGGGGCTGTAACAAGACAGGACAAATTCCAGATGTACCGGCAAGTACTGATAACCCCATTTATTTATAGAAGAGCTGCAGCTTGCAGCACAACAGAATATAAGGCTTAGTGCTGTCCCTCTACTCTGATAAAGTGTCTGCATATCACTGGTGAAGAAAGGCTCAGCGTCGATATTGCTCCTGAATTAGAAGGCAGCTAGCTCATGGAAAGTGCTGAATCAAACTCAGACTCACAATTTAACCTTTAGGAAAGGAATGACTTCTGTTGTATAGAAAAGAAGCCTTCTGCAAAACAGGGAGGAAACTGAACTGTGAAACTCTAAATTCCCAACTAACATGGTGACCTTTGGGTTCTAATAATTTGAGGAGGTTTTAATATGACATGTGGTATTTTTTAACCTTTAAGGTTTTATACTAATCAAATTCTTGTGCTATGTTAAAGATGCAGGATTTTACAGGTTAAAGGATTTTGCTAGAAAATAATATATTCCAGATTTAGTATTCTCTGAGCACCATAGTACAGAAAACAGAATTACTTTATAATGGTTCAACTACTTAAATTGCTACATCTGGTTTAATAGATTTATTTTTAAGTCTGAAATTTATGATTATCATGCCATTCTTCACACTTTTATAGTCAAAGCTCTATCAGTAGATTTATTTTAAACTGTGTTCTTCAAGACTATATTAGTTTATTTGGTGGTACTGCTATGTCTTAATATGCAACCAAGAAACTCAGCAACTTGAGACTGTCGCATGCATATGGACTTCAAGAGTGGACAGGGAATCCCTCTGGGCTTCCCTCTGCGACTAGTAAGTCTCAGGAGCCATCCCAGAAAGTGGCTGAACCTCCTGACCACCTAGCTGGTCCCAAATGTCACTTTGATGAGCCAGCTCTCATAATGTTGTTGAGTGATCTCTAATTCTTTGGAATAAAGGGAGAAATTTTTATCGTCAAATTAGGAGAAGCAACTCTCCCACTGGTGTGTTCTGCAGCCATGAAGGTACAGAGACAGGGAAAAGTTCAGGCTCCCTGGTACATGCTACTCTGTAGGATGCCAGAGCTCTGGCTTTTCAAAATGTCACAGCTCCTTAAGGAAGATACTAATTTTTTCAGCACCACAACTGGAAAACTTTCTACCTCCTTGCCAGTAAGATATTCACTGGAAATCAGGGGGGAGGGACTGTTCCTGGAAAGTCTTTCAATTTATGTAGCTTAATACGTTTTCTTACAGCTGTCACTTAATAGCTTTCTTAACAAAAAGGTATTTTTTTCCTATACAGCCGTGCAAGGTATTCCTGAGAGAGCACAGGACTGATCTTCAGGAAACTCGAAACGACGCTGTTAATAAATCCAGCTATAAGACAGGCACACTGTGTGGTTTAGTAATCCACTAATGACAGCCCTCCTGGGAGTGGTGAGACGCTGAGCCTGCTGTGCTAGGAAGGTCCTCCAGCACATCGACTGAGAAAAACAGGAGAGGATGCCTTGGTCTGTTTGCTGTCTGTCCTCTCTCTATTCCTCCACCCTCCCTGGGGAAAAACGTATAATTGGGGATGTGCAAAGCCTTGCTCAGCTCACTGCTGTCTCTTCCATCTCCTGCGGCAGGCCTGAGAGCACCTGGCAAAGATGCTAAGTGAGGTTGACTCCACTGATGCTGCCAGGGCAGACAGCCTGGAGCACTCAGAATAAAGCAGCCTCCAGAGCACCTTGTGAATGGGGGAACAGTGGGGGCCAAGTCATTACCCCCACACACAATAAAATATCATTTGAAGCCAGTGTTCAACCATGCAGTCACCTGTGTTTAATTAGAGAAATAATCAAATAGGTACTATACTTAAGATTAGCTCTGGGATATTCTTGCACAGGCAGAAGTTTGGAAGTAAAATGGTTGCATGCAATTAGTACAATTTGTTCTGACCTAGCTGTCTAAACCAGTCAGTCACAATGTATCTAAGCTGCCAAGGAGCAGTGGAAATAGAAACACCAATTGATCAACAGATGGATTTAATAATCACTGAGAGTGAGATTCTCACAGCAAAGATATATTTGGGACTTAGCACATCAGCTGGGCATCAGGTCTCATTTCAAATCCTCCCTTGCCTGTGGCTTTCCGTCTGGCAGAAAGGTGGATTTCAGACCTTCATGTCCCCTGCAGAAGGTCACTCTTGAGAAAGGTGGTGGCAGTGGAAATGTTGAGTGTGCCTCGCAGGCTCCAGCCACTGCACAGGCATCGAGAGCCATCCAGAGATGGACTACATCAAGGGGAAGGGGGCATCCTGGCAGCTTACACTCTCCTTGGCAAACATTCTTGAGCCCTGGTAATGTGGACAGCGCTGTTGCTCTCGTTTTGGGCTTCCATGTTCCCATGTAGAGAAATGCCTGCACATCCAGCAAATGCAAAAACTGGCACTGTACCATAGATTTTGCTACAGTGGAAACACACAAAGCTTAGGGTGAGCATGCCGTTAAGTCTTGTGTAGAGAGTTATATAAATACCACTATAAAAGCATTATAGATGCAACTAGTAAATGTGGACTTTAACAGCCATTCTGTGACCTCTTTAAATTCAGTTATTTTGGGGAATAAAAAACATCCTGTCTCCCCTAAAGATGAAGATACATTTCCCATTGTTTTCAGTTTCTTAGGTCAAAAGTCCTTCCCTTCCCCTGAATGCCACCACCCTTCATGCAAAAAGCAGATTGCCTTTAGTGTATAAGAACTATAATGGCTCAATATATTAAGATACTGCATTCAGTTTCTGATTTCCCCTTTGGAATATGCCCAGGTGCTCTATATCATGCATGTCCCATGGACTACCTAGGACTCCTGCTTCCTGAATATGTATTGATGAAAAGCATCTGCAGCTATCTCCCTTGCACTCTGTTTTCTGGAGTTATTCTGCCCTTTGCCTGCTATAGCCACATACCAGCACCAGCATCACTTTACAATAAATAAAGTGATAGTAATGTGAGAGAGTGAAATTCTCTATGGCTGAACGCCAATATAATTTATGTATGAAAAAAAATGCTTATCCACCCTGTTTATTAAGTCTAATTATTTGTATATTATGTTTAACAGATCTCTGGTTATAGTATATGACGCATACATCACTTATGTGCACAAAATATCTTCTCATTATTGTTTGCATGTATGTTTCCTCTTGATTGAGGAAATCTTAAACAATATTGAATAGAAAAAAATAAGAACATTCGGTTGAGTTGCAGAATGTCATGCAGTTACTGCGTACAGCCAGCAAACACCACAGCATCTGAAAATAAACAGGTGGATTTGTTTTTGCATAAACACTCTTATTCACTGTATAATGCTGATACACAGATGGCAGACAGGAATGTGAAAAGCAAGGACTGAAGATTCAGGAAGCATGAAGAGAAGATCAAATATCACATTGGGCTCCACAGTGTCACAGGTTAACGCCAGCCAGACACTAAGTACCACACAGCTGCTTACTCATTCACCTCCTACACCCAGATCCGGTGGGGAGAAGAACAGGAAAAAGGTAAAACCGTCAGGTTGAGGTAGGAACAGTTTAATAATGGAAATAAAGTTAATAATAACAACAACAACAGGAAAAGGAGAGAGAGAAGAATAAAACTCAAGAAAACCAAGTGATGCACAATACAATTGCTCACCACCCTCTGACCGATACCCAGCTTGACCCAAGTAGCAATCTGGGCCTTTGGGAGGCATGATGTGCTGTGGTATGGAATACCCCTTTGGCTAGTTTGGGTCAAGTGTCCTGTCTCTGGTCCTCACGACTTCCTGTGCCCCTTGTCATTGCCAGAGCATGAGACTGAAAAGTCCTTGATTGGGGTAAGCACTATTGAGCTTATATAATAAATAAATATATACAATAATAAAACATCGGTGTTTTACCAGCATTGTTCTCAGGTTAAATTCAAAACACAGCACTGCACCAGCTACTACTACAGAAAAAAAAAAAAAAAAAAAACAACAAACAAAAACAAAAAAAAACACCTCTATCCCAGCTGAAACAAGGACATATGGAAAAGGAAAACAAAATCAGAGGGTAAATAATTAAAAAGGAGAAAAACTTTTAAGAACAGTGTCTGCTCCTGTGACTACTGCACCTCTTCAAGGGCCAGGGAGCTAAAATGGAAGGAAGAATCACAGCCATGTGAAAAGCAGAACATTTGGAATGGCTGAAGAGCACCATTAAGGAGCAAGAAAATGTAAGATTCTTTTGTACAGCTAAGGGTGACATATGGTATACAAATGTAGTGACATTAATGATCAGCACCTGCATTCAGCCGTCCTTGTTGCACACAGAGTACAGGTACTACAGCTGTCACCTATGTAACTTCAGGAGGCACCCAGGACACTCAGGATGCCCTATTTGTCCCATCTGCCCACTGCTACTGAAAGTTTTTGCTCTGATGAAGAGGAGGCAAAGTCTCTGTGGAGATATTTGTATGTTAGAAAATATGTGGGATCAAACAGAAATAAGTTGAAAATTCAAGACAGAATCAAAGGAAAGTGCAAAGCCCTGTACCTCGGACAAAAAAACCTGAGAGCCTAGCACAGGCTAGCATCTGTGTGGCTATGGAGCACCTTGCTGACAGGGTCCCAGGGTTCAAGGTGGACAAAATCTGCATGTGAGCCAGCAGCGCACAGCTGCAGCAATGAAGGCTATTCTGCATTGCTAGCAGAATAGGGATACTCAGTGCTAGTTGGGCTGCACCCTGAGTACTGTATCCAGTTCTGGTTCCACAGTTCAAGAAAGATGGAGACAGATGGGAGAAGGTGCAAAGCAGTGCCATGAAAATGATCGAAGGGCTGAAGAACCTGTCCTGTAAGGAAGGGTGAAGGAGTTAGATGTTTTCTCTGTGGAGAAGAGGAGGCTTGGTGGGACCTCATTGGAGTATTCTAGTACTGAAAGGGCAGCTATGAAAGGGACAGAAGTTCTCTCTTCACAAGGAGCCAGATGGAGAAGACAAGAGACAATGGGTACAAGTTGCAATGAGACAGATTTCATCCAAACATAATAAAGACATTTTTTACAGTGAGAACAGTCACTGGAATAACCTCCACAGGGATGTAGCAGAGTCCCCATTGCTGGATGTTTCAAGATGTGATTGGACAGGGTGTTAGATAATCTTAGCTAGCCTCTGTTTCCCATGAAAAGTTGAACTAGATGATCATTGGAGGTCACTTTTCAATCCAGGCTGTTCTATGATTCTGTCATATTCTTTAATCCTGGAAATAGCAAATAACGATCCCAGGCCCAAACAGTACTATAGTACCAGGAGTGGAATAAGGGCGGTGGGGGAAGACCTTCCAGTCTTTTTCGAAGTCAGTAAACAACAATAAACCAGAAAAGTGAGTAAAGGCTTTGCAGCAGAATCCTCCAGCAGGGGAAGGGAAAGACAAGCAGGGGAAGTTGGAGGGACTGTGAGGTTCTTTCTCCAACAATACGTAGAGACACCCCCCGATGTAAATTTACTGTTCTAGGGCTGCCCAACTTTGTAAATGTGATAGAACTTTTCTCCCGATAAAAAGTATACAGGTTTGAACATTCTGCAACTGGCATTGCTCTATAGAAAACTCCTGGAATAAATTATGGAAGCCTATTGGCCTGAAGGATCAATCAAATATTTTGAATTCAGTTATCTGAGCAGACAAATGGACCTATAAGTTATTTCAAATAGTAGAAGTCTTCCCAAAAACAAGGACTGTTTGTTGTGTAAGGGTTTATTTTTGTACCCTACAGAAACACGATATTTTAAAATCCACATTGTAAAGCTGATGAAAACCTTGAAGAATCAGTAATGAAAGAACAGAAAGCAGCAGAGTAATTTTATTTTATTACAGTCATTTATAGGCCTCAGTTGAAATCAGAAGCCATTAAACTAGTTACTGCCCCAGTGGGTAGGAAACACTACTTCCCTCGTGAAAAATTTACCATCTGAGATGATAAAATAAGCAAAAGATGGGATTGATCTCATGTAATTTTAGCCATGTAAAAATAAGGATTGAGATCTAAGACAGTTGTCCAGGCTCCTCCAGAGCACAGTGGAAAGAGAGAAACTCTTCCGAAGATAAATAATTTATTTTACCTGCCTCATACATGTCTCTTCAGATGAAGCACTATCCCTTCCTTCTCTTCCCATTTCTCTCAATTGACTACTGAGGTGCCTCTCTCTCAGATTAGATACCCAACTCATGGATGGCCGAGTTAAGTGAGATCCAGAATTACTTGCCTCATGGTTATGTAGCTGGGCAGTCTCAATACCCATATCTGCTGTTGCAGATAGGGAAGCCTGGACACAGAGCACATGGTCATTAACAGGTGAAGCTCATGCCAGAACAAGGACAAGGTGAAACTACAAGCAGAACTTGGAAATCTTTGCAGGATCAGGTGGCTACAGCTACCCAAAGTGTTGTTGGATGGCATCATCAGTGTCAAAGAAGTCAGTACCTTCACCTGATTCGTTAAAGTCTCTGTGCCCTTGGGGAGAAGGCATTCGGATATTTGTTCATTGCTTTTTCTGACACAGTTTGAGCTGTTACATTTTGGCTTGGATCCTTCAGTGTTGGTGTAAATAGCACAATATACAATGATAATGCTAAGATTCAATACTTCTAACCAGAATTTGAAAAATCAAAAGAGGTAAATCAGGAGGTAAAAATATCAAAAAAATACATAAATTTTGGAAGTATGCACAAGTCCACGAAGTCTCCTCAAAAAAAAACTTTTTCAAAATTATTGGAAATCAAAAGCTGAAATGCAGATGAAAGTATGAGTTAGGTTGTCTCCTACCTAATTATAAGCAGCACATGAGATTTCTGTATTATCACATCCAAGACCAAACTAAGAGGTAGTTTACATGGACTTTTCCATACTTACAGTCTGGGGAACAAAGAGTAGGAGAAGAAACAAAACTACTTATGGCTCTAACTCAGGAATTTTCCATTATTATCTCTATTTCCCACTTTTTACTAGTGCAAGAAACTTATGATTCGGAGGAATTTGTTTCACTTAGGTCCTGTATCCTAGGAATGAAGTTGCAGTGGTAGCATTTTTTCTTTTCTTTATGTGAATCTGCCTGCAAGAAACTTTCACCTGGCCTTGCCTTCCACAATCTACTACTATTGTTTCATTCTGAGATGTGATGCTTGCAATATCTGCATCTAAACTGCAGAGAGTAATTCTAAAATCAATACAGAAATAGCAGAACTGTCAAATCAGAAGCTTAATGGCTGCTACCATGCAGTTTCACTGTACACCATTTGGTACATTTCCCCACATCACCTTATTGCTTTTTTTTAAGGCCTGTCCTTGCAATTTATAATCCACAAGACTGCTGAGCTCTGTGGAGACATTAATTTGCAAGCTCTTCAAGGCACAGACTTTATTTCTGTGAGGCAAGCAGAATGGTATCAGCACTACACAAATATCAACTGAGATAACATAATAACAACTTGTCCACAAAAGGTGCATTAGGGTGGATTTAGGGTTCTCCAAATGTCTTCCATTACAGTGGACAAACAAGTAGCACATTAAGCAAACGGTTCTCAGCCTGCACAGGGCCAGCCTGAAGGGATTACCCTGTACCATCACATTTCTCCCTGACACCGAACACTAACAACATCTCCAGCACACACACAATTTTGACTCAACAACGTTATTGTCACTCTCAGTGAACACACCAAATATCTGAAATGGACCAGCTAGTCATCAGTATATAAATGTGCTTTGCAACATCAGCTGGGGTAATGGAATGCCTAATTCTGGCACTGCTTCTAAAGTGATAAAAATCTAAGTAGTAGAAGAGATGTATTGAGTAAAATAAAGCTCATGGTCAAGAAACATCAAGGTTTTTTATGGAATTTATTGAATTAAGTTAATCCTATTGAACTACAAAAAGCAAGGAGCTCATCTAGTTCCATCCATGCCTGGGGCCAAGTAGAAGAAACTCAGACTGAGACCAAATCAATTTATTTTCAGCCAGGTCTAAATTTTTGAGGGACACCTGGACTGCAGTTTCTGTTCTGGGTGTACAGTTACTATCACTAGAATGAATACTATTAATCCAAAGGCTTAGTGCTGCACAAAATGTAAGGAAAACGTCTTTCCCCCAGAAAAAATGTCTTCCAAAAAACTCAAATGTTTGTCTTTTATGCTCACCTTGAGGCCTTCATATGGTGCCTTAATGGTGTAAAATAAGTGAAGAAAAATCAGCATGTCACTATCTACTAGGAAAATACCAGGCAAGGAGCAGTGAGGGTTTTCTTCTTCCTCTTTCCTCTCCCCCAGCCCAGGGGAACCTGACTCCTGTGTGAGCGTGCAGCTCAGGATCACACTGGGAGCTCGTGCCCAGGGATCCTGCTGGAGTATCAGGGGGCAGGCACCTCTCAGGGTACAGACATACAAGAGTGCAGCAACACCCACCCTCTCCCTCTGCACTCATCCACAGCCAGAGCTGCACAGAGACATCCGTTCCTTTTCTTTGTGCTCTGCCCTGCGCACATACATGTGAATCTGAACTAACTCCATTACATCAGCGAAAGGGCAGCAGCATAAAACTGACCGTGAATGAGGTTAGACCAGTACAGCTCTCACCTAATGTGTAAAATAATACACACTTGGTTTCATACCATTGATTTGATCCACCATTCAGCATTACCAATCAATCATTTCTTTTTAGAAGCCTGACATCCAGAACCAATACTTTAAATCAGGAAATAAAATACCATCCGATCACATTAAGGAAACAGAGACCATGAACTAAACTTTAAAATCAAATTACATTATTAATATACCCAGTATACATTCAGATTATAAAAATCTTGATGACTGAAATACAGTTTGCAAGAAAAGAATCCTGGTTTCTGCTTACTTACAGGCTAGGGAACAAGGGTCTTCATGCAGAAAAATATGCCACATAGTATTTGTACTCAAACAATGAACCATGATTCTGCAAAAAATTCAAGACAGGAACTAGGTCCTCCAAAGGTCCAGACAAAAATAGAAAAGAGTTAAATGAAAGATAAAACAAGGGGCAAGAACCAGCTCATCCACTTCTGGTACCCAAACTGTCAACTCCCATACTAAAACTAGGAGTCTAACTCTCATCAGGGGCATCCAGATTAGAACTCCCTTTGCAGGCAGTGGATAGGATGAAACTGAACAGAGAGCATCCATCTGTGTGAGTGCTGGTCCTAAAGGCAGTAAATAGGGAATGGCCATAAAAAAAAACCACCTTTGGGGGGACTTGGGTCCAGTCAGACCAACACAAAATGCCTCTGCTCAGAGCACAAATGTCCCGCCTGGGGAGAGGCATTTATATGCACAGGACTCATTTTAGAAGACAGCCACTGAAAGACCAAAAGGGGGCATCAGTATTTTACATGGTGATCCTGGCAGGCAGAGCATGCACCTGCCAGGGGGCTGAGGCTGAGACCTTGATCCCACACGCTCCTGCCTGGTGGGTTGCAACATGTCGTCGCGCACGGAGGGAACACATGCACAATCAATATGATTGATAAAAGTGATCCGTTTATTGTGCTCAAATAGTGGGTATATGTCAAACTACCATGTCAAAACTGCCATGTCAAACTGCCATGTACACACAGCTTCCCGTAGTGATTGGTTGGCATATACAGCACTGGGTACATTCCAGGTGCATTTCGGTGATTTTCCCCTGCTCATATACACATCCTCCTCTCAAGGTCTCTGCTCCTAGTTCACAGACAATTTTTAGCTACAAGGTTGGCCAGCTGGTCTTCTATCTCTATTGGTTAACTTCCAGGGTTTTTACACTGTTGGCAACTGTACACAACTGGTGTTTTTTCTCACTTTCACAGAATCTGTGCTTAATTAAGCTCAGACATGGGAACATGACCTTTGCTTGCTAACCATGTCTCCACAATTCCCCCTTTTCTTTTTGAGCAAGTTAGACGGACGCTACACTTTTCTTAAGCATTGATATCACACATCACAGCATACAACTTGCTATTAATACGAATAAGACTATTGCACATAATATAGTTGCACCTTGCATAAGCAAATCTTTAAGCCATCCAGAAATTCCCCATCCTTTAAAGAGTTTTGTCAACCAGTCCATCCCATCATCTCTCATTAGTCGCTTGACCCCTTCTCTTAATTGTTGTATACTTTTATAAATTGACTCCAAATGATCTGACAAACTCATACAGCACATCCCTTCAAACTCTGCGCAACCATGTCCTTGTGCCAACAACAAAAAATCGATTGCTGCTCTATTCTGTAACGTGTCATGACGAATACTATCGACATCAGTTAAAAGTCCGCTCATAACAAGTGAAGTAGCATTTGTCTGTCTTGCAAGCCAACAACCTAGTTTATTTAATGTTGCTAAAGCTTGAGCTCTAGCTACTTTGGGAGCTAAAAATGAGGCAGCTATTATTTCACCCAGGTTCCAAAAATTTACTTTGTCATCACAGCTTCAAGAACACAATCCTCTTTTGTATATTACCATAGTGCTATTAGGGATAAACATGCCTAAGATACCTACTGTACATGGGCAATTATATGGGACTTTATACGGGACGGCACCCCCTGCCAGGCCCGATCCTGTGGCAACTAAGGCAGAGACTCCGTTTCTGGCTACAAACAAAATCCCTTATTGAGTGAGCTTACAGGCTTTTATAGTATTCTGCCTAGCGGTTAGCAGTGGTTAGTTCCTTTGGTACTTTTCCATCACGAAACAATCTTATTGATCACGCACTTTCTCAGCTAATCACATTACTGTCCACGCACTTTTGCTTGACCAATTATTTCTAAACATAGTTCTTTGCCATCACTACTCATTATATCGAAACTTTCACTTCCCCTTGACTACACATTCTTTATCATGTCTTAAGCATCCTCCTGTTTCCAAATTTACAGTCCTCAGAAATTATCTTGCTGTTCTCTCTTCGGTTCCACCCGATGTTCTTTCTCCAGTTCTTTCCAACTTGTCCCTTTCACTTCTTTCAAGGTTTGTGGTTGATAAGAGTCCAGATGTTCAGGCTCTCGTCCAGGTCTACTGGTGCAGCTTCTTGTGCAGCATGTTGAAGACGGCTTTCTTCTTTTTTTTTTTTCTTTTTTTTTTTTTTCCACCCTCTACACTACCATTGTATTACAATCTTTCTAGTTTTTGTCTTAGCATTTTCTAGTAGCTGCTGCAAATTTGCATGCTCTAACATCTCTTTTACAAGTAACAAATCCACACAGTACAAGGTATAGTTTCTCATTAGTAACTGGCTAGTAAATACAGGTGGTTTTATACACAAAATCACAGCCTCTAATAATAGCTATGTTACAAGCACACATATTCAAGTTGTTACTTTTCAGTTGCCCCCAGGTGATGTCCTGCAATCATTTATTTTTCTCTTCCTCTATCTCATTCTGCTTGGGGTATTTACTGTCAGCTCCTATAGCTGAGGTATCAGGTTTCTCCACTTGTCTGTCCAGCTTATGGTAAGGGTTAACAAACTCTGCAGGTAGCCACCATGGATCTATAGGTAGGAGGATACAAACATACCCCCTATCAGCTCCTGAGAAGGAGCTGGGTTAGAGTGATTCAAAGACATTCTGATGGGAAAGGAATGTGAAGCTACAGCTGCCTGCCTGCTTAGCAGCAGCCATAAATACCTGCCAGCAACAGCACTTTTGCATTAACCCTTTCTTGTCCAAAATGTTAATCTGCTACCCATTAAAACTTTTACACAAATCCAACAACAAAAAATAACAGAACACTGTCTGTCCTCAACACACACACACACATGCATGGGATCCCACAAGCACACTCCATACAACTACAATATTCAAAACACAAAGCCCAGACAATCATTATTCCCACTACACAGTCCCTCATATGGAACGTGGCGTAAGGACCCTGTGAAGACAATCAAAAATCAGCTCCAAGCAGCATCATCGCAGTGTGAGGTGGCAGGCTCAACTTTAGCAGGCGTCCCCGCAGAGGCTCTGCCTCCCCCACATCGCATGAGCCTTGAGCTTTTACACTGACCAAAATGCACACTCATTCCGATGCAGGTGGCCAGCCTACATTGGAAGAAGTGGTCAGCAATATCCTTAAAAAGTCTCCAAGGGCTAATAGAAACACAAATATACATGGATATATATTTGCCAACTTCTAATACATGTGGATAACAAAGAGACTATCAAATGAGCTGTATATGGGGTTTCAAGTCCACAGCCTGCCACAATACTCATATAACATGTTCAAAAGGCTATAAGGGTACTTCTTTTTTTTTTGTTTGTTTTTCTTTTTTTTTTGTTTTTTTTTGTTTTTTTTCTGTAGGGGCGAATTTGTCGTCAGCAGGGAGGATTCCCCCAGGGTAGGCTTTGAGGGTTGCTGTCACTCGTTGTGGGGAACCCCCCTGTCCCTCGCCCTGTCGCACAAAGGGGAGTGTTACCAGGACTCACAACACTCCGCGTTTTCCTGCGGCTGCCGTTGTTGCTGTTGCCGTTGCCGCGGTTTCTGGCAGTCGCGCTGCAGCTCCAGCGCTGCCCGCTCGGCCGCGCGGCCCGAGAGCTCCGGCCGCGCCTCCCGGGGCACCTTCCTCCACAGCTCCCGCGCAAAGGTCTGCACCCGCGGCTCCTCCACTCGCAGCGCCTCGGTGTCCCGCAGCCGCTCCAGCAGCTCCTCTCCTGGAGATAACTTTCTCGATAGCACCCCACGTCTCCTTCCATAATCAAAGAGGGCAGTAAGCCCTTTTCCTAGATCCCGCTTCTCTAAGAAGCACTTAAATAAATCAAAGGCCGCTTGTCTTTCCATTTTTCACTACTCTCTCTTTTTTAAGTTTTGGTACCAATGCAGCTCAACAGCAAGCAGGCCAACTTAGCGGGCGGCGGAGGCTCCCTCTTCGTCCTCCAGGCTCAGAGGCTCCTATTCTCTTTCAGGATTGACCTCTGTCTCTTCTCCGGGCTTTACCTTAGGACTACTTAGTAGTCCGATTCTTTTTTTTTTTTTTATCATAGGCTCCTCTTCTCTTTCAGGATTGGCCTCTTTTTTCTTCTTTCACTGCCCGTTCTCTGCCCGGCATCTTCGACCAGCAAAACCGAGCATTTTTTCTTCTTTCAGCCCTCCGGATGCTGCTTCTCCGGTGCTTTCCCGCTCCGTGCGCAATTCTCCCAGCCACTACGGGTACCCAGGTTCCTCTGTTGGTCGCTGTTCGGGTGCCAATATGTCGTCACGCACGGAGGGAACACATGCACAATCAATATGATTGATAAAAGTGATCCGTTTATTGTGCTCAAATAGTGGGTATATATAGTGTCAAACTGCCACGTACACACAGCTTCCCGTAGTGATTGGTTGGCATATACAGCATTGGGTACATTCCAGGTGCATTTCGGTGATTTTCCCCTGCTCATATACACATCCTCCTCTCAAGGTCTCTGCTCCTAGTTCACAGACAATTTTTAGCTACAAGGTTGGCCAGCTGGTCTTCTATCTCTATTGGTTAACTTCCAGGGTTTTTACACTGCTGGCAACTGTACACAACTGGTGTTTTTTCTCACTTTCACAGAATCTGTGCTTAATTAAGCTCAGACATGGGAACATGACCTTTGCTTGCTAACCATGTCTCCACAGCAACATAGGTTGTATGTTGCTCAAAGAAGTGGTAAATGCTCCATCTCTGTCAGTGTTCAAGGCCAGGTTGGACAGAGCCTTGGGTGACATAGTTTAGTGTGAGGTGTCCCTGCCCATGGCAGGGGGTTTGGAATTAGATGATCTCAAGGTCCTTTCCAACCCAAACCGTTCTATGATTCTGTGATTCTATGTAAAGGAGTGCACAAAAGTACCAGACATTTGTGGTGTTTGGATATGTGGAATAGGGGAGAGATTCTTGCTGCAGCAGCCATCTTCTGGGCAGCCAAAGAGGAATCTTCACAATCAGAAAGACCTGGAGTAAAGTACTGTGGCCCCAGCCTCAAAGTTAGGGCATTTGGGTGGGAGAAGGGAGTTCTGGTTTCTGGCTGCGGCTTTTATCCAGTAAAGGTCTAATGTACCATGCGTAAGCAGTCCAGGGACTTTTGTTGATCATTGTCTTAATTGACTGAAGTGCAAGGATACTGCTCTAAGTATTGATTTTCTAATCAAATTAGTGCCTGGTATTTACCCTCCATATGTTTATTCCTCTGTTGTGCAAGGCTCTCTGACATCCCATATGGGGTTAGAATCTAGCTTTCAAGTTTATTGTCCTGTGACTTCTCTGAATATGCACAGAATGCATCAGGATCTCTCAACCATTAATAACCAACTGAAGTGGAGAATTACGTTTTTTAATCAACAAAACTGCTGATAGAGAAATAGCCTTCAATTTAGAGGAATGTAATGGATGGGAACCTAGATGAGAGCTGATTCCTACTCATGACTGAGAGACATAACAAAGGCACTGGGGTGCCTGGCCAGTGTTCTCATCACAGACAACAGTGAGATCATGAGAAACTGCACAGCCCCACGAGTAAACAATTACAGATCTGGCATAAAGCTGGTTGTTTTTCTAAGGATATAAAAGCAGGACCCTTTTGTAGCCAAATCTGAAGCCTCACCAATAGGTGGATGCACCATGTAGGAACTTTCCCGTTTACCTGAGACTTCTGGCATTGGCTGAAACAGGGCTTCCCAGCTTGAAGTGTGGGCCTGGATGATGATTCGTTGGTAATTGGTGATGTATTTTTAATTAATCGCTATTCTCTTGATGCAGTAATGATTTGATGCATTGCTAATTTTCCTCTGTGATATACATATATATATAAATTGCTTTATTGTGCTTATTTACTATATACATAAATATATACCTGATTTGTGTTAGTGTGCTTGTTTGCTTCAGTGTGCTTATTCTCTTCAGTGTATGTCATGGTTTAAGCTCAGCTGACAACCCAGAAACATGCAGCCACTTGCTCACTCCACTCCCCTCCTCCCCCGACTCCCAGAAGTATGGGGAGGAGAATCAAAAGAATGTAACTCCCACGGGTTGAGATAAGAGCAGTCCAGTAACTAAGGTATAACACAAAACCACTACTGCTACCACCAATAATAATAATAATGATAATGGAAATAACAAGAGAAGAGAATATAACCGCTCATCACCCACCGACCAATACCCAGCCCTACCAAGCAGTGATCTCCCCCTTCCAGGTAACTGCCCCCAGTTTATATACTGGCCATGACATGCTGTGGTATGGAATACCTCTTTGGCTAGTTCAGGTCAGGTGTCCTGTCTCTGCTTCCTCCCAGCTTCCCCTCCTCTCTGGCAGAGCATGAGACTCACAAAGTCCTTGGTCAGACTAAACATTATTGAGCAGTAACTAAAAACATCAGTGTTATCAGTGTTGTTCCCAGGCTGAAAGTCAAAAAACACAGCACTGCACCAGCTACTAAGAAGAAAAACAACTGCTACTGCTGAACCCAGGACAGTGTGTCTGTTTAACAAACCGTGCATGTTATACAGCTAGTGTGTTGCTTTGTTGAGTACACTACCTGTTAGCAGGTCAGGGAATCAGACCCATTATTGATTACACTGCTTCTGATTTCCTCCTTGACCACATGAAAATGGATAAATCTCTCTCTGCCTCAGTTTCCCACTAAAAAGACTGAGTGTGATGAAGACATCAGAAGATTTAGGCTGGAGACAACAGTGATGAGACCACTGAAGTGTCTCTCCCATGCAGAGCAGGCTGCAGAATGCCTGTCCTTAGAAGCTGTGTTCTGCCCTCCACAACTTGAATGGCTTCTCCACCAGGTACTCCATTTACTCAACCTCAGAAGTTAATCTTGGATTTGGTCCTAATGAACCAGAGGAAGAAAACATCACATACATTTCAGAAGTTTCTCATAATACAAAAGGAAAAAAATCTTGTTACAGTGCACTCCAAACAGCCTATTCAAGTTAATCACATTTATATTTATTAAATGAGACAACATTCACAAAATATCAGCATTGCAGCCAAGTCACAAACAACATTACCCAAGACATAGTCCAGAAGCAACAAAATGGTTTATGACACTTCCTGTTCTTAGAGTCCTCCTTTCTCATTCCTACTGATCTCTAATAAAAGGAGATCGTACACGCACTGTGATCTCAAGACTAGCTGTTTCATATAAATGCCTTTTTCAATCAAGGAAACACCATGCAAAGCAGCATATTAAAGATCAATGCCAAACTTATTTCCCTGTAATTTAGTTAATTATACTCTGAAATAGCATCTCCAGTAGATTTTAAAATATTAATTTTTCTGGTGAAGATATCTTTATGGACAAACTTACAAAATGCAAAATGGACATAAATTTACTTCCTTATCTAATGATTTATTTAGTTAATCAATGGTAAAAGAAAGCAGGTATAAAATAAAGTGGATCTGAGTTAGTTAGAGGTTTTGAAGAAGCAACTGCAGGAATTTCCTTTGTGCAGAAGTGGTGGCGAGCTTTCAGAATAGGAAACAACCTAAACTGAGGGAGTAGTGCAAGGGAGTTTCTCTTACTGCTGGTTTAAGGGATAAGACAAAGGTAGAAAAGAACCTTGCTTATTTTCATTTGAAAACCAGCAAAATCTGGTGCCTGAGAGTACACTGTTCCTTTCATAATTACAGCTGCTATTATTCCAAGATCACTAAACACAAGCAGAAAGTCAACACATGATTTTACCCTCAAAAAAAAGAAATCTCTGTAAAGTACTTGTATGCCTTGTTGTAAGGATGCAATTCTGAACTTCATTCTGTAAAATTATTTGGGGAAAAGTTTTGAAAATGCATCTGAAAATGCTGATATACCAGCATCATGCTTTAATGAATTTGTACGGATATAAGTGAAGAACAATTGATTCAGGATTTTCAGACACATCATTGCTGAAGACAAAACTTACTAAATTTTAAAACAAAAAATATATTTGAAAGCTAGCCTGGCAAAAAAAAAAAAAAATACAAGGAGGAAGTTTACATCCGAAGCTGCAGCTTGTACTACAGCATGTGTTTAACAAAGCCTCTTGAAATTAAAACTGAAACAACAAAGTCAGCTTTGCCTCCATATAGCAACAACGATCAGTGTACAAGGTACAAGAAGGATGAAAATCACTGGGGAAGCAGCATGATGTCACTGATATTAAATTTATAAGCTGTAAAAAAATACCCCCAAAAAAACACAAACAAACAAAAAGCCTCATAATCATAAGACTCTAAAATGATACAGAAACATATAGGGTAACAGATATTTTGGTCAAGATGCCTACATATTTTCTATAGGATTTTACATATCAAAACACTTTTCTTTCTAGGCTTCAAGCACTAATTTGTCTTCTTTTATTTTGAGGTGGCTTCAAGAAGACAAGGCATTGTAGTCAGAGTGCTGTATCAGGTCTGTAATATGCTCTGATGGGCAAAGCATTTCAGCTGTCTTGGTCTCAGAGACATTTATTAATGGATGGGCTGATAATGCTTATTATGTGCCTGAGATAACCTCAAAAGAGCCAGCAAATAAAACTAGAGGCAAACAATGTCTGTTCTTGTGAGGGTTTCCTAGCAATAAATTGGATTTTCAATGCAAAATATATCACATATTTGAAGAAAAAGCAATCAGACCTTTGAGAGCCTACTAGCTGTTGAAAGTGTTTGGGAAATGAGCAAAGGCACATTGCATGTCTTTGAAATCATTTAATTCATCAAAGGGCAAAGAAATCAGCATCGCATTAAAACGCAGCCTTGTGTAGCTTCTAGTTTTGATTCACATGAAGGTAGGGAATACAGGTCTTCTAGTGTTACGTTGTGTGGTAAACAGGATTGACAAAAATACAGTCACATCATTCAGACAATAAAGATGAGGTGACCCCCTTTTATTTCCCTCATTAGTATTTAATCATGTACTTCAAAAGAATTTCTGAAAACAGATTTTCCTAGTAGCATCACACCCTAAAGTCCACAGCTACAGTTCAGGTTGAAGTGTGATTATTTGTATATGTGAACGTATGCTTTTAAATTAAATTAGTTTTGGAAGCTTACTTCTCTGCCAACTTCTATTTGTCCTGCAGAAAAACAGCTTCCCAAAGAAATGCAAATAATTCATGGTTCTTGAGGACTTTGGGACAATTACTATGCCATCTGAGTTCTCAAAATTGTTGTAAATAGACTATACAGCCTTGGTATCATCATCCCATATGGCTGCATCAGAAAAAAGATGCTCAGGTGGGTTGTAAAGTGACATAGTTTGAAAACACGTAATTGTATCTTAAGCTCAGCTACAAGCCCTAGGCCACAACCAGTTCAATAAGGGATCAGACATAGGTCAATTAAATTCTGTGAACATTTTAAGATCTTTAGCTGAGATTAGGCAAATATGGATCTTCACAGATTACAAACACTGCACTGATGCACTGTTACTGAGTTACACAATGAACATCATCTCACATCACAGATAAAACTATGAAGAAAATACTGTAAAAAGGTAATTTCAGAAGACCAGCATTGATTCTGTTCTTTTTACACATGGGAACCATTATAAAGGGCTACCTTTGTAAAGGCTATATGAACAACTAAGAACCAAGGAAACAAAGACAAAACCAGTAGATTTCTAGACATGAAAGTGTAAACTATTTCTGTTTTGTCAGACTGCATTTTCCTCTGGACAAGGTTTTCTCCCAAAACTCCTGCTCAGCTCATGTTAACTGTTCCCACTCTATTTGAGATCACCAAAATAACAGAATTAATGTAAGACAGAGGAGATGTTTTTTATTCTGTGCTATTGCAGTCTTGCCTGAAACTGGACTGACTTGTTCAGTTCTCTACGAGATCTCACAATGCTGTTTGTAAGAAGGCCAGCAGTTACACTAGATTTATCTGCTATTCTTTTTCCGTCACTACATTTCATCTTTTGAACACTTTGTGTTATCCCTACGGGATGGACTACAATGTAAAGTATGAAGTCCCAGATCACAGAATATTTTTGGCTTTTCTGCTTTTACACTTTCCTCTCCTCTCCCTTTTAATAATTTCATAATTCTTAAAGTAATTACTAATTTACTCTTATTTTGAAATACCCTTAATTTGATTATTCTCATTATTCTTGCAATTCTTATGATTTGAGTTCCCCCTTTTAAGTATTTTTAGAAAGGATTTTCAGTGCAAAATAACTATGCAAATGCAAATTTTAACAAAAATTAATGCAAATTAATAAATAATATTAAAAATAGATTGGGAGTTTATTCATTTTTAACAAGCAAGTGTCCTAGCTACTTCACAAAAAACGTTCTTGAATCTTGAACCCTATTCTGAGGCATTTGCAATTCAATCTTGATTTAAGATACCAGAACCATAAATCGCAAAGGAGGCAGGAGGGAAACATATTCTGTTCCCACAAGCAATATCAACTTGACTAAGTAGCACCACTGATGCCATTGATTATGCTAACTACATAAATAGATCACCTTTATTAAGAAACATAGTTCAGACCTGAAAATGAACTGTATTTTCTGAAACACACAATATTTGGTATTTCACATTGTGGTATCTTATCACTCGTACAGCCTTAACAGATATTTCTTCCCAGTTTCCTAAAGAACAGTACTTTGTTTAATCTAAGCTGAGAGCACAATCACATTGAATGACAAGCTACAATATATAAGATTTATAAAATAAAATGAAAGCAGAATTTTTAAAAGATAAACACATTTAATTCATTAAGAAGACCTAGGGAAAGAACATCCTTGAAAGTACATTAAGGATTTTGTCAGTTTAATCATAGACCTGACTCCAACACAGCATTTTAACAGCTGCCATCTGATTTTCTAAGGATATTTTTACAATATTTACTCTACAGGAATTGGGAAGGGTGCATATAGCAATGATAGTGGGTTTTATTTTTTCAGTGAAAAAAAGTAATGTCTGAGATGATTCAAAACCCAGGCCACTTTGGGCCTGTATTTTCCATTTTGAAAAATGTGGTTTCATGTAGGAGGATGCAAACCAGAGTGACCCAGTTTCCAGTAGCACTAAACATCCCAAATAAAACAGGGTTAGCATGTGTTCATACATCTGAAAACCGGACTTTATGCTCTACCCCGAGCTTAGAGATCTACTTTGCATAGCCACTTTGGAAGATTTTACTTAGTTCATGTTTGTTCACAAAATTAATACAAAACATCAAATGGCCAAATAGGTTTTCTAGAATATCTGGTTATCTGATTTCCTAAAAAAAAATTGCAGTTAATGGAAGTAATCAGGAAGGTGGAAAGATTTTTACATGGGAAGTCACTAAAAAAGGGAAAATATCACCACTGGTAATTTCTAATATGTTAACACCTAGAAGTCAGATACTTCTCTTTGCTGGACACCTCTGTGCACATAATGGACAGATATTTTCAGCCCAAATCCTTTTGTAGTCTAAAACGAACAGACGTTTTTTGTTAAAGACAAATGGCAAAGATCTGTAGAACAACAGACAGTGTGAGGAGTTTAGACTATGTGTGCTGTTTAATCTCTTGTCAATATATAAGAGGCAAAGAATGTTCAGTGAAATCAACAAGTATCCAGCTGCTACAAGGATATGCATTTTTTGATGAAACACAATTGACTTTGGAATTCACTGCTGCAAGGTGTCTCTGAGAATCTCTACAACTGCTAAGCAAAAAGAGGACTAGGGAGTTTGCTCCTAAGTATACGAACCTCCAGGCATCCCTGTTGCTTAAACATAATCTTACATCCTTGCTTTCTCAGCAGCTCCAACTTGCTTTCTTACAAAGTGAGTAGTTTCCTGTTCTTGTATGGACAACAGCGCACCAGTTTGTCTCTTTTCACCCTTCAATGAGATTCTCAAAGGATCAGATATTCCCAGATGCACTCCAGGACATTAAATGCATCTCGGTTTAATATTGCTAAATTGCCACTCTCACAGACTCTGAAATATTGTTTACATTATTTCAAACATTTTGAATTGGTAAACAAAAAACAACAAACCAACAAAAAGATATTCTTATGCCCTAGGACCACCATTTGAGCCCCAAGGCAATACTGGGTCAAGCTACCATATGGTAGACACACTCCACTGCAGAGTGGCACTTTGAATGCAAGCCAGTTGATGCTGCCAGTCCTGGGGATGATGATTTCTTGGCCTACCCTCAATGGGAGATGTGCCACATCACTTACCCTTGGGCAGGCAATGGGTCTGCATCTGTTTCATTTAGTAGCATAAACATAATCTGTGAGACCAATAACTTAGGAGCACCAAAAAACTATCTGTTCATTGCCAAGAGAGCATGAGAACCTACATAGCTAAATTAAATATAAAATAAACGTTACCAAAGCTGTGAATTCTCATGTTTCAGGACATCACTTAGTAAAATTTTGGTGATTAGACAGAAATTACCACCCTAGACAAATTTATGTAGTAAATATTTGCCTGCAATGGTTTCCCATCTTCTGTAGTACAAATTTTCATTCACCACTGGTTTGATGCAGTCTGGCAACTTCTGTGAGCCTAATAGTGGCATCCAGTCATGTCACTGTTCAGCTAATATATCCTTCAGCACACAGTGGTCAAATAATTCCTTTGCCACTATTGGTCTTTTTGAAGTTTACAAATTTAAAACATTAACCTATTTCCAGCATGAGGTACTATGTTATCACATTAAATCATGTAAACTGTTTACAAGAGCTTCCTACAGAGTGTGCAGAGTTGTGCTGACAACAAGTGCTTCCTAAATGGAATGAGTGTTCTTATCTCCCCTTAGTGAGAGTAGGAGACGCTCAGCCTTCCGAGATTAGACTTGAGGCCCTCAATCCTTGCCTGATTCCTGGCAAAATCTGTCATCTGGCCTATATACTACAAGTTCTGCTTGCCAACCACTACATGATCCTACTGCAAGTAAAATGCAGAGATTTGTTGGATCAAAGGTAGACATCTAAGAGCATGATCTAATGTGACCTAGTTGCTTACATTCCCTTCATAGCCCATAAAGGGAATAGAAAGCTCTACAGAGTAATTAATTTAAATTTAATGGCTAAAACTGATTTTCCGTCATTTCTGAAGGGCATATACAGAGATTTATCTCAGACATAAACAACCACACTACCGTTAAGTGAGATAAATCCCACCACCACTTAACATGCTTCAATAGCTTCATCAGTTGGACTAGACAGGAGTGTAGAAGGTGCTGCATGGTTCTCACCATGCACAGAGATTTGCAATTTGGTACTTCTATTCCAGGGATGTTTGTGCACACAAAAACATGTCACATTTTTCCAACCCTGCTAGCTGATGATGAATAAAATTAGTTCTGCAAACAAAACTCATTTTGTTGTTGTTCTTGGACCATCACCTGGTATCAAAACTACTGTTAATCCCCCATTCTTTATGGAAGAATTGGTCAGCAGCACAAAGGCCAAGCAATGGCATAAATGAGTTGAGAGTACTGGACTACAGCTGAGATACATAACTAAGAACATGGACCTTCCTCTGCCTACACCCCAAAGCAGGATGAGTGTCTCAGACTGGGACATACCTGTGGACCCAGTGCCCAAGGCACAGTACCTGCTACAACCTTGACCTGGTGTTACATCAGAGTAAGATCCGGGTGCATACACCCTCATACACACATCAGCTGTGAAATAAAAGACCTGGAGTCACTCCTTTGCTTCCTCTCCTCCTCCCAAGATAATTTCCTGAACTACACCAGCTGATATCAGAGATGGAGAAGGAGGGACCACGTTCTGCAGGAGTTCCTCTTCCCTGCAGGCAGGAATGAGGCCAGAAAGGGAGCATGAGAAGGAACTTGGTGAAGTTTCCCTTAAGAAAGGGAATATGAAGGAGAAAAGATAGGACTATATAGCTCCTTAGACATAATGCACAAACTGATTTGGGAACACAATTTTTTCTCCTCATCCTTTGACTCTGTTTGCTCGTCTACTCTTCTAGGACACAGGAGATAAAATGTCTTAAACTACTGATGCTGAGGAAGGAATCAGATCTCCTACTTCATAGGCACCTCCTCTTACTTAACCCAGTATGTCTGAGCACTATATCTTTATCTATGTATTAAAGGAAAATAATTGCATTTGGTGATGAATCAAATCTTTGCAGCATACAATGTATGTTACTGGAGAATGCTGACTGAATAAAGGACCCGAGGGCTTGCAGGCAAGAGGATTCTTAGTTTCTGGACTGTCAGAAAGTGCTCAGACTGCAGAAAATTTTGGCATAAAGGTGAACTTTCAAAGCATAGCTCAGGTACGCCCAGGGGTTAGTGGCGCAGAGATAGGTAGGCTTAGATTGAAACTTTGGACTTTGGGGAATTTCAGGCAAATATTTTTTCCCCTAGTGCAAACTCCCTATGTTTGAAATGGGAACTATACTGCAATTGAAACAAGATAACATTTAAAATTAAAATAGGGAAAAAAATGTGCTAGAAGGACATAGAAGCTGAATGAGGATAGGGTGGGAGAAAAAAGCAAGAAAAAGGGTGTAAGAAGAGAACAGCAGAATTAGGACAGAGTGGGAGAAAATGAGAACAATCAGGATTAAAAATAAACCCCAGCCACTTTTCATGTTGAAAGCTCACACCTAGTAACCTGATTGGCATCTTACAGCTCTACCAGAGTATTACAGAAAGAGCATTTGAAGTTACCATCATGTGTTTTATGTATTTAATAATCACATTTGTTAATTGGAAGATGAGCAATTTTGCATGTAGTGCTGGAGTCCAATTAGTAAATCTTAGAAAGAAAGGAATGCATGTCGATGCTTTGCTCAACAAGCTTGTACATAAAAAGGAACAATATCGTCAGGATTAAATGCCAGATAAAACTGCAGCTTTATTAATTTTCACTTGACACTGATAGAAATATACGAACTATGCAATTATTTCAAAATCCTAGTGGTATTAAACCCTCCCTATCTCATACTTCTTCTTCATCTCACTTTCACCCCCAGCAGCAGAGAGCACTTCCTCCTGCTAACCTGCAATAAACTCTGCTTACATCTGCCTTTGAAGGAGATCTGCTGAAACTTAAAACTAAATGAGACAAGACTAAGATTGATAAAATAGGCAAGGATAATTGTTCATTTTGTTATGACCAAATTCAATCCATTAAGAGGAGAGTATAAGGCTCCCTTCTAGTTAAATTGACTGAAACATTCTGTAACAATGAAGAATAATAAAGCACAATTAAAAGTGAAAGTGACCTGGGGCTTTAAATAACCAAGAATCACGGTAATGGAACAAGAAGGCCATTTAAAGGTCAGCAGCTTATAAACAATATCCTCAGAGCAACTTTTCAAGAGGAAAATCATTTCAGATGGACCTACCATGTAGTTTATAAAAGAGAAGGCTTCACTCATCCTGAAGGAGGCCAAGCAAAATTAAATGCCTACTACAAGGCTCTGGCAGCTATTGTTTCATGTCTCAGGTTCGAAAGGAGTGATTCATATTCCAGCTGGCATTCAGTGGGATAGTCTGGCAAGGTAAATCTCAAAATACCATGCTTATAGAGTCATGCGTTTTTCAAACATTTGTTTCTTTGGACATGATATCTGGGCTGCAGCCCATGGGCTCTGCCTGCACAGCAAGTAGGGCTTACCTGAGCACACTCACCGCTGCAGAGCAAGAGGTAAAAAACACTGAAGCTTGCAGTTCTTTCTGGGCAATAGTGGGGAGCAGTGTCCATCTACCCCTTCTGTTCACTGCCCAGCTCTGCTCCTCTGGCAGAGTTTCTGTGGCCCCTCATAAGCACACACTTTCCAGCACATCCTGGGGACCAGCGCCTGCTGACAACCTGCACAAGTAGCGAGTGTCTTGGCACTTCTAAGGCAGTTTCCAGCTCTTCCTTGTTGAGATCTGTTGTCCAGGATGTGCTGGTCTGTGACTTTGGAAATCTGTCCCCACGAGTGAAAATACAAAAACCATTATAGAAAATTAGTATCATCCCTCATATTTACAGAGATGCTGCAAGCTCAAAAGGAAAACAGTTATCCTTCTCCACATAGACACCTTTTTTCCTTAATTTTTCAGACTTACAGGTAATAACCCATTCCAGCAGGATCTGTACCCCAGAGCTGGAAATACAGATTATGCCCAAAAATATTTAAATAACTGCAGTAAAATAAGGCAACTCACGTGAATGTCCATCAGAAATCTGTCAGAAATATATGGCTAGAAAATTATGCAAGCAGGCATATTGAATACAGTGGTCAGACAGAAACTGTATTGTGTCAGCATCAGCAGCAAAATCTGCAAATCCTAGGAAGGATTTGCAGGATCCAGCAAGTTATTTTGCATCACTTAAATCTGTATCCAGGAGGAAAAAAAAAAAGGGGGGGGGGGGATTTTACATATTAATTTAGCCTGTGTTATATCTCAGTCATCATGGAACACCTCATAACCCAATGTCCAGGAGAAAAACCAACAGGACAGTTGGCACAAGGTATTATCATGTGTAAGGCACGTTTTATGTTTCATGCAGCTGCATCAGACTGACATAAACCAGTTGTTTCAAAAGTCGTCTAATGACAGAGAAGAATTATACTCAGACTTTTGATGAATTCTTTGCAGATGTGTCTTAATTCAAGAGTTAGCCTAATAGTAATGCTGCCTCACACAACACAGGTTTTACTGGCTATTTATGGATATTAATATTTCCATAGTTCTCTTTCTCTATGCCTTTCTTCTGCTATATTAATTCTGTACTTGTTTCTCCAACTGCCTTCTTACTTCCTTTTGCACACTCCAACTTCACTGAATGTTTTACTCCCCATTCCTTTCATGCTCTCTTTTATCCAAGCAATACATCAACCCAGTAAGTTTGATCCCCCTGTGTTCAGATTAGCAAAAAAATTTAGCCAAAAGAACTCAACCATTTGCTGTGGGTGTGTGTTGCCTGTAAAGTACCATGTGTGGTGTTTCTTAATACAACACTGCATAGTATTATTGATATTTCAAGAAAAAGTCTGCTCTACATTTTCTGCTGGTACAGTGCATTTACAGCAGGCTGACCATGTACTTGCTGTGCACAGACAGTGCATGCAGAGTCACAAGAACAGCTGATCAAACACAGAGAAGCTAAATTCAACTCAGTGCATTTTCCATTGCCTGTAAAAGAAATTTGGTTTTTACAGATTTCTTCTGGGTCTTGCTTGTGAGCTAAAAAACTAAAACAGGAAGCTGGACAGATTTTCTTCTCTCAAGACTGTAAATTGCTCAATAAACCTCCTTCTATAATAAAACCCTTAAAAACGTGGTTGAAATCCTGGCTCCACTGGAGTCAATAGTAAAACTCCCATTCATATCAGAAGCAACCGACTTCTGTGCTAATGAAAGCCCTTTAAGTACACCAGGTATGCTACCTAATGACTCAATATAATAACTTATTATGAAATACAGACTTCTCTATATATAGGATTTCACAATTTTTCACTAATATTAGATTTCAAAAAATACTGTTTTCTTCCATCAATAAATGTCAATATACCAATGCCCATTAATACAAAGTAATACCAAGCAGCAATTTATAAAAGCACTCCCGAAGACAACATGGAAATGAAACAGCAGGGGGAATGTTATATAGTCCAGATGAAATGGTCAGGGCTGTTTCATGTCTCTGCTGGAAGCTGGTATCTCTAGGACCAAAGTAAATGTTAAAAGCATTATTGTCCAAGATGGACTCACACTAACATCTGGCAAATTCTTACAATACCAGAAGGAACTAGTAGCCTTCATCTCTGCCTAACATTTTGGTTTAGACTGACCAAAGTGTACATGGTAAGCACCCAGACATAAAAAACTAATTCCCATTTATTGCCTGTAGAATTCCAGCAAAGATGAATTTTGGAAACAGAAATTCACATTGTCAGCTGTCTGTTTACAGTGCAGATATGTCCCTGTGTGTTCTGCAGCATTAGTCATGCTGGCTAACAAAGTCACTGCTGTGCGGGCAGGGGACCAGCAGCAGAGAGCACAGAGGCCATCATGTGTCCGAGCCACCAGCTTTCCTTACCGGCTGCCAGAACCAGCACAGGAAGTGGCTGGAGCACTGTGCTGGCTATCACCTCTCTGTATCCCACCATCGGCTCCTCCAGGGATGGCTGCTGCCCCTGCTCCCTTTATTGGCAGCTGTGGATGGGCTCAGGACCTTCTGCACCACTGGTTCAGCACAGAGGGGAGAGAGGTAGGCATTCACATGGAAGCAGTACCTGTGTCAGTGCTCCTTTGGCTTTGGAGCAGGATGGAATAAGAACAAAGAGGATAAAGCTTTTTCAGACCAGCCTCAGGTCTGAGATGAGCTGCTTCTGAATTCAAGCTTTGGGTTAACAAATGCACACCACTACAGGCGTCAAATGAAAGCTCTTTTTCCACTCACAGAAACATCTTTTAAAGATATGGCTCTACACTTTCTTCTTTTTTTTCTTTTTTTTTTTTTCTCAGTAAATCAGTAATTGAGATTTGAATCTAGAAATATAATCCTCACATAATGAGTTCATCAGTTCATAAAAAGTAACAGGGGAAGAGTATTTCTTCTATTGTCACTGCTTATTAGTATTGTAAATATAGACCCATAGGAATGATCTACCAAGCAATGCCTTAGATTTGCCATCAGTTGTAGTCATTATATCAAGTCTGACATCTTTGAAAAACATATTTTGCTCAGTCACAAGACAAATCTGTGTCATGAGCCTGCATTGTACAGGTGAAGGACTTGATGACAAGATGACAATAGCTCTTGCAGGAATTAAAAGTTATGAATCTTTGAATCTGTTTTGCCCGATTGGCTTTGATTTCTTTTAATTCCGAGATTTTGGGTGATTTCAGCATTCATATTTGTCAGCTTGAAGAGAAACATCAAAAACAAAGCTACAAAGCCCAACCTTTCAAGATGTAAATAGATTAACAGTTCCTAGAGGGAAAGGTACTGTAAGACCTTGGCTGATTCTGGGCCCTTCCAGAAGGCTGCAGTTAGACAAAGGCTTCCCCAAAACCCACTGTTAAGGACATGGGTGGAAGGAGGTGGAAGGAGATATTGGCCAGAAGACAGGCCCTCAAAGCATGCTTCCCTGGATGGTAAAGAGTTCAGAAATGTTTTATAAGGAGCTAAAGCTTCTCAGGAGAACAGCTGTTTTAAAATACAGAATAAAGGCAGGAGGACTGAGGAGGCTGTTTCTTTTAAAGTTTGGAGAGTGCTGATACTGATCAGGAAAGTGTTTCAGCATCGCTGAGCTGGAGCATTCCATGCTGCATGAAACATAACAAAACCTTCACCATCGCTCCGCTGTCCTCCTCCCACTGAGCGCTCCCTGTGCCAAGAAATAGCCATGCCAATTTATCCATCTCAAATTCTAAATTCCAGCCACTGACTGCAAGCAAATATGTTTTTTTTCCTTCTATCTAGTCACCAAGGTCACATTGTCATAAACAGCAAGAGATTCTCCAGAGCTACAGATAAATTATCTCTCTTAACAGCACTTGATCCTGCATAGAGGTAGACATCATGGGTCTATCTGCTGGCACACATCATGCAGGAATGGGACTATAAGACTGGGGGATCTTAAACTTGCAGTGAATTGTGCAGGGGATTCATACCGAAGCCATACAAATCCTGCAAACTGTAACACCGCTCCCAAACAAGGACGTTTTTTCCTTTAATACCTAGCATAGAAGTGCCCCTGAGACAGAGAGCATTGCCAAAGTAGGATTTGGTTAAGCACAGTGAGTAATATGAGGTGATTTGCACGATAAATCAATAACATTTTGTCATGAATTGTTAAGCTTTTTGTCACCTTTTTGGTACTACCAACATGTTAATTAGCAGCCAGTCTCTCATACCATCCCCAAGCCATGCTGGAAAGATACTGGAGCTTCACTGTCAGGGGGCAGGGAGAAGGAAGGTCATTAGTGAAATCTGTGACATGTACAAAGAGCAGCCTCAAATATCAGACTTGTTTACTTATTTCAGACACCTCTGGAGTGCAACAAAGGTCACATAAAACCTAAAGTTTCTACAGTGACAGAGGGAGAAAGAAGGGCAGGAATGAAGCGACAAGAGAGGCGCTGAGGAATCTAATTCCATGGTAATGCAGCGTGGTCAGGGAAAGCAGGAAGAGAAGGGCTCCAGAGGTGTTATGGAAAAAGAGGTTCAAACACTGTGAATGAGGAGACACCATGGGGGACCTTTCATGTTTTGGGACACAAACCCATAAGGAAAGTATCATCTGTGAAAGAGAGTAGGGGAAGCTGGGGAAAAGGAGATAGGCACAAATAAGAAGGAAATAATATTTTTATCTTGGCAGTCAGTGAATCCTTCTCATGCATTTACAGTTTCATATGTAAACAAGCAATGTTTTTGTTTATGTAGTTCTCTAATCCACTAACCAAAAAACATGACAGAGCTGTATCCAAAACTGCTCCCCAGCACACCCTTGCCTGAAAGGATCTTCATGGTAACTTGCAGATAGTTTACATAGTGGGTAGCTCTGTGGCATGGGCCAGTAAGTTGGGAGGGGAACCACACCTCAACCACCCATTGATCTGTGAGACACCGGGGATGATGTTAGTCAGAAGTGCCAGTTTCTGTAGATGTGGATACAGATGTGTGTTTGACATCTAAATGCGTGTGATTGAAGTTGCCCATAGACTTGGCACTTGTCCACCCCCTCACCATATCCTTCAGACTCCTACAATTCCCCATCATCTTGGCTAAATCATCTTGTTTCCTCCTCTGAAGAATATAGCAATATAATTAATCGTAAGTAAGAGCTAACACACAACTGTATGCATTCTCTCATGTTCTCAGCCAAGCAAATCTTTCATTTTGTTGGGTAATTTCTTTTTAATGTGGTGGTTGCTATTATTTTTTGATAGTGATAAAAGACCTGAAGCAAAACTCTTTTCAGAGAGTTCAAGAGCAAGAAAAAATCTTCATTGGCTGAAAGGAACATATTTAATGCATGCAGAAAGTGTTAATTAAAAATCCTTAAAACTGACATTCTAGCTCTAAAAATCAGGAATATTTTGAGTCTTAAACGTCTCAGTTATCGTCACAGAATGTGTCTGCCATGGCACCCATTTCTTTGCCCTAAGGAATCACTATAACATTAAAAATGGGTATTTGGAGATAGTAAGCTTTGATCTAATTGAATTTGTGGTAGCATCAAATCATAATATGCCCATGATTTGCTGATCTCATTCCTCCATTCTGTCAAGGGTTTTTCAAGTGATGCTAATGGACACTTCTAACCTACTAAGAGATTTACTGTAAAGTAAGCTGATTTTTCACTGTGAAAGTTATTGGGGGGAGACCTTAAATAAAAAACAAAAACAAAAACCAGAAAACAACCTACCTGAAATTTGCATACACACTAAATGGCAAAGGAAGTCTCCAAGCTGCTATAATTCAATAGGTATGACATTTACCTCTATGTGTTTTTCTTCAGCTGTCTTAGTGCACAACACTGCTCAAAGCTGAAAATTAATTTTGGAAATAATTTCTTTTTATACACTCTCTTTTGTGGATCCAATTTCTCATCTGTTCAGAGAATTCTTTTGGCATGAGCAGAGGTAAAACTGATGAATATTAAATCTCTGCAATCTATTAAAAAGTAGTGCTTACCTGAGTTTCGATAAAATATAAATGTATATATACATATACCTAGATATATACATTTTATATACATATGAATACATGATTAGTGCATGGGTTTTCTCTGTTTGTAGGTAATGGTTCTAAATAATAAAAAAAAAAAAAATACCCTTTAAGATCTCAGCTAGGAAAAAAATTACTTTCAAATGAGAAGTGGCATCAGTCATCAGTGAAAGGAGTGTATGGAATCTGAAATAGCAAAGCAATTGAACATGAAAAGTTTGGCATGGAAAAGAAGGGTGAGTAATTTAAACCCACTCAGGAACAGGTGTGACTTGTTCATAAACCAGTTAGAAAAAAAATTTGTTCAATTACTCCTCTCTGGTAAATAACAAATTACCATGGCAACTCCATTTTCAAACAACATATGCATATATTCTGTTTCAGAAAAGCTTGAGTCAAAAACTGCATTTACTACTACACCATGCCTTCTTTCCTAACTTCCAGATCCAAATTCTATTAACTTCCAACTCCTTATTTACACACACCACCTTGGCCATGCTTAAAAAATATTCTGTCTATTTGTTGAGACTGTTACATTGACCCAATCCAGCCAGTAGTTTTTGTGATAGGGAGAGTAAATAGCAGTCATTTTGGGAATGGATTCCAAATGATTTGTTAAAATCAGACGGTTTTTATCAGCAATTACCAATAATGTGATGCATATGCACGTATGCAAGTGTGTATTTAAATTTATGATTAAATATGTTGGTGGTGGCTAGGAATTTGTAAGCATTTAGATTTTCAAGACATAGAAGATTATTCAAAGGAGATCTAAACAGAGTTTGAATATAAACATATATTGGATGGCTGTTGAATTTAACTGAATGACCATAGAGAACCCAAATCTTTTTGTAGAGCTATACAGCCCACGCAGAGCAAGAGTCACAAACTCCATGCTCCCCAGGCTTTGTTGTACAGCAACATACACTCATTTCCAAATTCTGGCCCAGCCTTCACAGAAGAAATATTTGCCAGCAACTGTCTATTTGCAGCATTCAAATTTAGCATGATTTGCGATTAAACTTTCTTCAGAAGCAACTTGGAGGCAGCCAGTGTCAGTGCTTCCAGTGTACAAATACATAAGGGTTATAAAGATTTAGTTGGGTAACATCATTTTAAACCCCTGGACATTACTCCTTGAAGAGTATTTTTGTACAGATTCATGTACTGAGGGGTGTCTCACCTTCTCAAGTTAACCTGTCCAGGCTGAAATTAGTCTTCAAGTGGTCTTCAGACTCAGAGAGGTGATTAGAATCTGCTGTCAGTGACAGGTAAACATTTTGCAGGCAGCAACAAATGGGAGTTTACTCAGTGTTCCCATAACCATCTGTTGCCTCCACAATGGAGTCTGGATCCTTCTATCCTATCTATATTTTCATGATTCAGATGTCCAAAAATATCAGAACGGGCAGGAGCTGAACACTGACCCCTTCAATCTGAAAAGTGTCTCAGATGTGTTTCTGATTTTATTAAAATTATGCCAGAAGGTTGGCCCAGTAAAGATGAACCATGTATGCAATTGTAAGCTATGGTACCCTGTCTTCATTTTTCTAAACAATAAGGGACAAAGGTGAAGTAGAAAATATAGGCACTTATTCCTTAGCCAGTCTCATCTCATAGTTCATTGGGCATCATTTTTGCTTGAAGATATTCTCCGAACCACACTACTCAATCATCAATAGATGCAGTGAAACAAATCTCTTCTCATTCCATTAGAAATATGCAAACAGTAATACATCTCTTGCCTGAAGAATTCCCTGTTCATACCAGAGTAATTTATCTCACAGAATTATCTTGCTTTAGTTATTCATTCTAGAAGCTTTTAAAGGAAAGAGAAAAAAATGAAAAAATTAAAAAAAAAAGACACAAAACCCCAAACCACTCATCACCAGCAAACCCTTACAATGGGTTGATCAAGTTCAGCTGTGTCCAGTTACTCTAATTAATTGAATTGAACTTCTTTTTTCAGGCCACGCTTTGTGGGCTGCATCTATAGTAGCATTTTGGTCCGCAGTGGGTGTGCAGTTTTAAAAGAAGTCTCCCAGTTGTCCCCACTTGCAGTGCCTTGATTGACATCACAGAGAGGAGACAAGTTCTTCCCAGTGGAGCCAAACTGGCAGATACATTGCAGGGGAGCACTTAAGGCACTCGTGTATTCAGTCCAAGCAGGAAGGTCAGAGCTATGTGAGTAAGACCTGAAATACAGATAGATGCCAGGTCCACAGCCACAGCTGCTTTGCTTTGCAGATGCATTCCTCTCTGATTGCACTAGTTATTAATACAGATACAGGTTCTGCCACAGAGCTTGGCTTCAGAAGGCTTTCTTGCACAAAGTGATTATGTCAGTGGGATTTATTGACATCTTTGGTTGCATTACCTCCTGCCACCTTTTCACGTTTGTATTCAGGTAAGAAATGCAATTCTGCACAGATATAAAGTTATCATATCCTTGCCATAAACCGACTGACACAAGAACTTGTCAGATAGTTTCACAGTGCTATGCATCAGCTGCAAGGCTGAGAATGAAGCAAATATTCAAAGGGGGTTTTTTATATCTCCCCTCAAGCCACAAGGAGATGTAAGTACTGATATGAAATGACACTAAATCTTGTTTGGAAAAAGTGTGCAGAGTTGCTTTAGTCCAAGATGACAGCTATTATGTAAGCAGCAGCAACATCTCTTTAAGATTTTTCTTTTTTTTTTTTTTCATGTGAACCAAATGTAATTTGAGCTCAGTTAGCTTTCCCCATGGATAATAATAAGAGAGCAAAGTTCTTAAAGCAGCACATGAAACTTTCTGAGTAAGAGACATAGGGACTTGAATTAAAACAGTCCCTCCCAACATTAGACAGGTGTCTGAAGCATGCAGAAGTAGAGTAAAAATACAGTACCAGAAGCTGGAGACGGGACAAAGTTGAAGGTAAAGGAATATCTTGCAGTGTCTTTTTATAGTTTTGAATTTTCAACTTTGCAGTTCTTAACCCTTATGGCAATGGTTGTCACACACTCACAGAGCATCCCTTCTGCCCAGAAGGGTCATCTTTTGGGCCCTGGCTTCCTGCATCTCCCATGGTCTGAGCTGTAGCGATGTAAGACTACATCTTTCCTTGGCCTTGGGGGAACATCTAGACAACATGGGTGTCCCAGCACTACTGCTGATAAAGTTTCAAGATTATCACTAGCCAAGTTTGTCTAAGAGACATGCAGATCAAATTGAAAACATTGACAGACCTGGTTGCTGTTCCTTGCCTCAGCTTTCTGATCATTCGTGAATGCTCCCTCGTCACCACTGTGTAAAGCAATTCCTCAATTTTATTTTAGCCCGTGCTTCATGAAGAACTTTCTTCATGATTCCTTATCGTAGGTAGCAGATGAATTATATTGATCAGGAAGAGAAAAAGCAAAAGACATTTCAAGGTTCATAAATTTTCTTTAAACATGAACGATGAGACACACCAAGGAGAAGTGCTGAATTAGATACTATTTCTTAACTTTTTTTAAGCCAAGGATCACCATGTCTATGAAACATCACGTCACTGCTTTACATTAACAGACAAACAGAAATTAACCTAAGTTTTGAGTAATCATTTATTAATTCTGTTTTTCCACATTGTTTCTTATTTGAATATGTAAGAATGTGTATATTTGGAGATTTTTTTTAATACATTTTTTCTGTGGACCATGTTATGATGTCTCATGGTCCTCTTGCATCCTGGAGACAATGGGCTGTTAAACACTTCTAAGTGCAGCTACAATCCCCTATTGGAGCCTGGGTTTTATTTCACTTAGAGACTATAATTAGTCAGGCTGTTGCACAGGTTTTTTTATTCTCACAATGGCTTTCTTTAACCTTAGCTAGTCCTAAGGACAAGAGAAATCTCCAGTACTACCAAAAAACCTACACTCTCATTCTTCTTTTTGTTCCAAATGTTAGCTGCATTTTTAAACCCTTTCATTACAATAGATGGGTAGCCACTTTGTTGAAGCTTCTGGGGAGATTACACAAGGTCAACTTTCTCAACATTGCTTGGCTTTCCTGATTCAATTTTCCTTAGCTTATCTATGGTCAGAGGCTGGCTTTCACAGTTACAATGTATTTTGTCATGCAGCTTCTTACAGAGTGTGAAATTTCACATGAAGTATCTCGTGGTTGAGCTCCTGTACTTGAAGCACTGTTCAAAAAATAACAGGAATTCTAAGGATAACATATGGATTCTCCCAGTTATACTGGTATACTATTAATTAAAATTTAAATTTTAATTGTTTCTCTTGCCCCAAGAGCTGCAGAACAGCATAACTCTCCTCATCCTTAGCATTGGCAAGAGCATTTCTGGAATTCCATTTCTGTCAGGCACCCTTACAAATATCCAGCCAACCTAAATAACAGCTATCTGGATTTCTTTTAAATTCTGACTTTGCTTCATTGATTCTATTTTGATACTACAATAAAACAGCACTGTGTAATTTTATTCTTTTCTTCATTCATAATTGCCCTTTTGATTTTGAAAATAATGCTTTTTTGCTAACTGCAATGTGAACTGCATTCAGTCTGTTATGTTATCTAAATTTGAGCAAGTATTATAAAGCTTGCTCAGTTCCACTGAGAGACAAAATGTTCTCATTCCTTCAATTACTCACATTTGAATATAATGTTCACAAAGACATTTGCAGTTGTTCTTCTTTCTTATAATTGGAAACCTTAAGATTAACACTGTTGTTTAAAATAAGATACATCCGAGTCAACAAGCCTTTCTAAACTTAATTATCAGCACTGCAGGTTACTTATTTTTTTCTAACTTTCCTTCAGAAGCAAACATATGTATCACACAAATGTACATTTTCAAATGTTCTTGTTGATTGATGCCCAGTTTGTCACAGAGATCCTGCCCTAATTATGCCTGCTCAAGCACTGTAACTATTGAAAACATCATTCAAAGAGACGTGCCTTTTATTGAACTCACTAGAAATCTCCCCATTGCATGCAGGGTCACTGCGCTGGGTCTCAAGCTTATCGCCACCTAAGCATAACCATCCACTTCTGAGGCTTATGCTTGTAGCTCCAACCTCCTGTCTATGCCAAGGCTGGCTATGCTAGAGCTGGGTATGAGGAAGGATACATCATTTCACGGAGCGATGCTGTGCATCGACAAAATGCAAAGCTCTTGGAATGTATCTGGGCCTTTTTCTCCTTGAAACTAAAGAAACGTATCCCCTTGTTTAATAAGAAAACCATAATAAGCATGTTTTTGCATAGAGCTGAGCGGCACCGCCAGGGTCAATGAGCCTGGTTAGCTGATATTGCAAGCAAGAATGTCCTATCAGCCATTCAAGTGATGCACAAAGCTAGATTGCTCACTGTCTCACACCTCGTACAGTTATCCCAGCCTGTACTTACTAAGAGAGGCCTTTGGCCCCCCAGCATCTGCTTTCTGTCTGCCAGCTGGTGGAAAGCAGCCGGCACCATGGATTAAACAGGCTTACCATGTGTCAGCACAGGAGGTTTTGCTGGACCCAACAGGGTTCCAGTGCCAGCCTGAGTGGGTTTCCAGATTTCACCAGCCAATAACCCTCACATATAAAAATATAGCAAAGTTCAGTTCTTGACTGCTATTTTTAACTTACCTTTCATTCTACAATTTGGAAGTAGAAACCCTTGGTTTGGGATAGAAATGGTGATACTTCCCATCTCCAGCAGGACACTGCTGACCAAGTCCACCGCTGCTGGAGAAACTCGACAGCATACAGCACCAGCACCACCCCCCTCCAGGCACACAATGATGTCCCCAGAGGCACACAAGGGACAGAAACACTCCTTCAGGGCTACTGCCTCACAATCTGTTTTACACTGCACTGGATGAACCAAAGCTCCTCTCTTTGATTCCTCTTTTCTTTCCTACTATTCCCCCAGAACCATGCATATGCTTTTATAACAGAGATTAATTATAGAAATGTGGCAGGTTTTGACAGCAGAAGGTAACTGCTGTCTGGAAACAGCATGAATTGTAGACTACTTTCACAAGCACACAATATGAAGAAGGACACTGCCAAATTAATGGCTAGAAACAAAGAAATATAGACATTTTATTTAAGCAGTGTGCTATTTAATGTTACCAGCTGAAAGGAAATCTAACAGAAGAATAAATAAGACACAGAAAGTGGATTAAGGACATACATTTCTGAATACAGCACACACTTAGAAGTAGGAACAACATGTGTCTGTCCGTTTGAATCTCGATGTACACATAAACATTTTAATTTTTTTTCTACTCAAAGGTATAGCTCAGAAATGCTTTTAGTGAATCACTTATAGTAAAATAGTCATGATATAGTAAAATAAGAAATGCGATACTTGAGGCCGACCCTCAAGTAAAGAGTGTTTTAGTCAAAACTTGCAATACTGGTTAGCAGCCATGCCTCGCCTGAACTGGGTCATTCATTTCTTTCTGTTTAATGAATTGGGCTGCCCTGCTCTTCATGCATAGGAAGTACAGCCAGTTTGAGACACATTTAAATAAAACCATTCTGGCAGTTATTTGCCTCACATGAAAGAAAGGCCAGCTTTCAACCTCCTAGTGGGATTTGTGGCTGCATGTCCTTTTTCAGTTCCCCAAAAGTTATGTTCTCATTAAAATGTCACCTTACAATAATTCTCTAATGTTCTGGCTTCTGCCTTCTTTAGCTGTTGAACCAGAGCTAGTAATGGAAAAACAGATTACCTTGAATTTACAATGGGCTAATTCCACTACTTTTAGCAGCAATGATAAATCACCCTTTGTTTACAACTGAAAGACCAGTAATTTTGAGCAGAATGAAGAATTGGTGGAAAAATATAGTTTTAACTGTTGGCAGATTGTTATGGGGCCCTGAAGCAACAACATGGTCAACAATTAAAACGTAAGAACAAGCTTTGGTAAGGCCCAGTGAACTAAAATAAATTGCACTTATTTTAGTCAGTTGAATATCCCACCATTTACCTCTGACAAGAGATTTGACCCATGGGGAATTCTCTGTCACAGATGCAGTATTTTTATAGGAGAGATGAAATCTAAGACTAAAACATAAACCAACTTAGGAGATAGTAGAAATAATTATAATGTCAGTAGTACCTAAATGGTACCAGCCTTTATTCACAAAGAAAACTTACATCACTTTCATTTTAGGCCAGATAACAATTCTATTATTATTATTACTAATGTTGCTGCTATTATTATTACTATTACTATTATTATTACTATTATTACTATTATTATTTTACCCTACTTTAAAAACAGAGATAGAAAAAGGCAATGAATAGGAATGTCATACAGTGCCATTTATTGGCTTAGTATAGTGCAGGAAAAGGTCCCACCTTCGTAGGCATGGAAAGGGAGTAGGGATTCATTATCATTTGTTAGAGAGATGAAAGTGAATCCAAACTTATAACACTAACCAGCTACATTGTATGTGAAAAAATTAAAAATCTGAGAAGCTTTTCCTAACAGCTTTTTGTATCCGTCAAAATACACTGTACTTCTGCAGAAAGTAGATGACACAGACGAAAAAAATCAGTGTTAAAATTATCAGATTCTACTGTAATAGTTTCATCTGCTCTGCAAATTCATTTTTATATGTATATATCCAATAATCTGCCTATATGTTTCCTTTTCTTTTTATTTTCCGGCAACTGTGATTGATCTGTTCTATTTTGACCAACATGTAAAAGCCTGGAACACCAAGTCAAAAAAAGTAAAATAAATAAATAAATAAATAAATGAAAAGGATGCTGTTGGGGACAGCAGTTCCCTAAGGGACAAAATGAAATGAAACATTTTAGCTCATCAGTCAAATACCATGTCAGCCTCCAATAAAGGGCAGTATTTTTATCTGACTGCTTCAAAGAAAGTCATCCTCAGAACCTATACAATTTCCTTTTGCTTCCCAAAGGAAGGAAGGGTGTGGTTAGGGTATAGATTTAACCATTGAGGTAGAAAAATGACTATCCATTTTGTCTGCTCAAAAAGAACCCAGCAACTAATGTTTTTTTCCAATATCTCTCTCTCTGTAGGTTTTGAACTGGACCTCTACATTCTGACATCGATTTATTGGCTTGTACATCAGAAGAGTAAGTGAACACACTGATAAAAGATGTAGCTAATGCAAGATGCAATCTTATTTAAACCACTCACAGAAATTAATTGACTAAAAAAAAAATCTTGCAACCATCTTCCTCTTAACTTCAATAACCTAAGAATCCCATCTTTACTCTGGAGTTGATGGCCAGTGTATTCGTAATTACTACATTCAGAAAGGGATTTCGTTTTGCCCAGAGAAAAAAATTTATCAGAGCGAGAGATATTTGGTTTATGTATGAACTGAAATCTTCCTCCAAACTGCAAAACAACTGATTTCTGTGTTTCATTTTATAAAGTCTGCCTGGGTGAGTCTGTCAGGAATCTACAGCTGAGACGCTGTGAGAATATCTTCCTTTCTTCAACCATTTGGTTGTTTCCCTTATTTAAACCCTAAGTCTTTCAGGGTATTTTGCTCTTCAAAGGTACAATGATGTGTTTCATTGTACATGGCTTAAGGAGGTATCACTGTTGTCAGTTTTGCCATTTTTAATTGACCCATTGATATTCGGTGTTTTTCTTAAAGTTCCTAAACTCCTTGGCTGAAGTAATTAAATAAGAATTTGAGGGAGGCGAGTTCTTAGCACTTGGGCCTAGAGGAAAAAAATTAAAAACTTCAACAGTAAAGCAAGCAGAGAGAACTCAATGCTCGAAATAATAAGATTTAAAATCCTTTCATGACTTCTAAGTACTCAAGGTTAACAAACAGGATGCAATAATACACACATATAATAATAAAAATGTTTGCTAAAAATGATCCTTCATTAGCAAGCAATAGAGCTTCTGATTGAACAATAGAATTTAATAAAAAACTAATAACCCATGTGCCATGAGAGTCTGTCTTATTTCTGTGGCTGCAGTTTTCCTCCCAGTATTATGAGAAGAACGCTTGGTTTTCTTTGCCTTCCTTGTCTTTATGCTGACAGTTGTGAAGATCTGTCTTTATAAATTATTACAACAGCCCCTTTCCATCACTCAGCATACTATTTTCATTTAACAATGCTGATTTATCCTAATACATATTAAATATGCCCTGAAGGTGTTTTCCCATCTTGTCCCCCAGTATATTTGGAAGAAAACCTTTCAACTGTTTTCTGACTTACAAGCCTATTTGGGGATTTGTCCCTTATGTTTGCTTCCCTCAGTGTGTTTACACCACACACTTCAAACTTTCTGTCTAGATCACTCATTTGAAAAGTCATTTTGATAAGGCAGTTCTGGAGTGAAGAGGTTGCTCTCCGGCCAAACGGTCAGTGATTGTTTCACCTAATTGCAGCAGATGGTTGGTCTCTCTGAGGGCTGTGTGGCTGGGTGCTGCTCTGGATAAGCCCAAAACTCCCTTCTCGAGCCCTCTCAAAGAGGCTTTCTTAATGATTTTGAATTTTAATTTCCACAAGCCTATAATAAAGGGGTCTTTAGGAACACCTACAATTGTCAGGCAACCTGGAAATGGTACACATCTGATTTCTAATCGTTTTTTTTCACTGGCAGATTCCTTCTGGAGAATCTTCAGCTGCTTGATTAGGGCAACTTTAAGTTGGACTTGTGCTTGTCAAGCAGTGAGAAACCCATCTGCCATCTTCCAGGATCTAGCCCTGGAGTCCAAGCACCTTTTCCAGTGATAATACAAACATTTTTGTGAAGATTTCAGCTTATGTTGCATCAGGATGCTGCAAATCTGTATGTTAAACCTGCTTCTTACCTAAAGCTTTCACATTAGAACATTGCAGAAATTCCTAAAGAAAAAAGGCAAATAATTAAGAACAGTCTCAAAATAGTGAGTGATACAACACACACAGAAGCAGAAAAAAGGCAAGGACAAGAGCATTTATTAGGATCATGACAATTGGGAAAATCAGAATGAAGACTTAAAAAATGCTAACAAATATTTAAAAAAAAAAAGAAGTCAATTTTCAAAAATACTTGGGAGTTTTGAACTTGGCATTTAAGGAAAGTATTTCTGAACCTCTCCTGAGCTAATCTGTTCCAGCATCCTTACCCTGGTACAAGGGATTCTGCAAGCAAGATAAAAAAACAATTTCAAAGCATAAAGCACTTATTTCATGGCAAACAGAGAGAGGCAGGTAGGTAGCATTTAGCCAGCCATAAGGCTAAGCATAGATGTGCTCCCCACCCTTAAAAGCACCCTGAAAGCTTTTGCTGGCCAAGCAGGCATGAGCAAGGAGGGGCAGGGCTGGCCTCTGCAGCTCTCTGGAGCAGGTCCTCACTGTCACAGGGTTATCTTTGTCCATCTGCTCTTGATGGCACATCTTTTGCCCCAGTGAGCTGATGCTTTGCAACTAGCAGCCCTGACTAGCACAAGCAGCCTCCCTGAAGTTTTTCCTTTATTTTGTCACACCTTTCCACACTGATGTTTTACTTCTTGAATCCTCCAGCTACTTCTGATTCTATCTCAACAATCCTACTTCTGCCTGTGATTTTACCTGTCTTATCTCCATGCAGACTTTCACACAGCTTTTTCTGAGCAGTCTGGGTGGTGGTTATGCAGCTGTGCTGCATCAGAGCTGAGTCATGGGTCCAGATACACAGTCAGAGAAACCCTGGGTGGCACGAGAAATCCTACAGCAGGGGCTAAAGAAAGAAGGGGCTACAAACAAATGTAATAAACTCCTAAATGTATCAATATAAATCTACTGTTTCTACCAGCAGTTAAACAAAACAAAAAAACAAACAAACAAACAAAAAAAAAAGGCAAAAAAAGGACCAAAAAAAAAAAAAAAAAAAGGTTCCTGTGAGTTACAAATAACTTACTCCTGTAAACTAGCTAGTTACAAAGCATTTTACATGGCAAGCAACCTATGCCTAGGACAAGTCACCTGATTTTGATTTTTCATGCTAAGGCAGTATATCAAATGCTCAGGCTGGCATCCCTAGGCACCCATAATTCCTAAGCTACTGAGAGCTTTAGAGACACAACATCTGTAAGACTGGACCTAAAATGACAGAATAGAATTGAAGGTCATGCAGAACAATTTACCTCAGCTTTGGGTATTTGATAGATGAGAAGGCTTTTACTCATTGGAAATGTTAGGAAGCATTACAAGAACAAGTGAGAAACAGAAAGTTTTAGATTCATAAATTTTAATGCCAGAAGAATCATCAAATCCGACCTGCACACCATAGGCCATGAAATTCCACTAAGTAATTGTCACATGAAGTTCATTAATGTGGGGCTAAAGTAGTGCTTATCTCCCCATAGTAACAGTTATCAGAGGCCATCAGGACACTATCTATTTTTAAGAGTGAGAAAAAAAATAATAATAATTTTGCTACTGCAACTACCTGCCCCCTTTCTCTATACATGCTTGGTGGAAGTTTTCAGAAAGCTGTATTGCAGTAGGATTACAGAGAATAAATGAGAAGTACCAATGCAGTCTGCACATGACATTGCACTTCTTGAGTATCTAGCAGCTATAAAATAGAGGGTAATAAATTATCATTATGCAACAAGCAAGAAACGGGGAGTTAAAATAAACACGAAGAAAACTAAAGATGACATAAAGCATTCACACCCAAGAAAAATATACTCCTGGTAAATGGAAAGTAATAAAAAATCTGCAGCATACATTCACCATTGATAGATCTTCACTTTAGAAAATTATGATCATGAGAAAGAAATTATAAAAAGAAGCTAGGATGGATGGAGAGCATCTGAAAGCATGAATGCAGTTCTGGAAAACAACAAAAGTGGGTCCTGTGCAGAGAAGATGCAAAGATTACTGACTGGGTAGGCAGGTAGCTCTCTGTGACCTGTGCCAGAGCAGGAAAAGCAGATGATAAAAATAACGTTAAGTCGAGCATAAAAGAAAGGAAGTTAGCACATGAACAGTGGAGCTAAGGAAATCTTGCTTCACATGGATTTGTCTCACATGTCCCATGCCACACCTATTCACCTCAAGAATGAGAGCTTCTCCATATACCTACAATCACTCCCACCATATTGCATGTAGGTGTCACAAGCATCTCATACTTGCCCCATACAGCTCCCAGTACTGCTTTGTTCCCTGTGCTCCCACACCACAGGACCTCCACTTGCACATGCATCTCTTCTCCATCTACCTCTTGGGACTTACTGGCTGTGCAAGACAACACAAGCAAGAGAGAAGGCTACAGACATACTGACTGCCCATGCTGGCTGTCCAGGTGGCTGCTATTAACTAGAACTGAATCATGATCAACTTCTCTGTTCTTTTCACTCAGAAGGAACATTAACGAAGTCAGTCTTCTCTACTCAGTCCATTATTACAAAATTTGTAAGACTTCGTAATCTTTGAGACCTCTGGCTAAAAACAAAGGGGAAGAAGAGGAAGTGAAAGACAGGTAACATAGTCTTATTATTTCTCATTAAACCAGACTAGAAGAAAAATATGTGTCATTTATTCAGTAGAGGAAAATACAATAAAAACAATGCCATCTTCACAGGACTAAATCCTGATATGCAGGCTTAATATTTTTGCAAACAAAATGCAAAAGCATCTTTTAACTGAGTCATCAGGATACCAATTGCTTAATCAAAATAATTAGGGGATCTCAATATGATTCATTACTTTTTGTTTTAATCATATGTGGGAGGTAGAAAATTGCATCTAAACATTTTGGTCAGATAAAAGGTCTTTGTGGCTCTCTCGTGAAGGAGGAACATATCTCCAGGTGTTTTATGAAGAGAATGATATACAATCACCAGTACAAAGGATGATACAAAATGTTCCCATCTAGTCAGTGAAAGAGTATTTAAAGTAAGGCTTGAAATTAATAAATGTATGAATAGATTAATTAAATAAATGCAACAGCAAAAGCAACTTATATTAGAACTTAATGATTATGAGACAAATATGCATGTCATTTTTATTTAAAGTTCCTTATTTCCTTTAATTATAAATACTACAGAATCTCTTGGCATTTACACTTACATGAATAAGTGTTTAAGTTGATAACACTTCTATAAATATAACAAATGTTTCTATAAATGCAACTGCATCCTGATGAAGAATAATTATTTTTCTATTTTCTCAAGTCTCTCAGCAATAGATACTTGAATAAATCTGAGACAGCATCATTCTAATAAATGACTGTACAACATGCAACCAGGGAGATGGAAAGGAGAACATGAATTATTTATCATTGGCATTGCTCCAGCTGTTTGGAAGAAAATAATTCTTGAATGCCACCTGAGACATGGGACAGATCTGCCCCCATAACTTGCTGGAGTTTGATGCTAATGATAGATGGGCCAGCACCTCTTTCATTGATGGTGATAAAACAGTGATGGGCCTTCCAGTGATTGCGTATCTGGATGTAAAAGGAGGTCCAATCTGCTTATGGCACTGTTTTCAGGTCAGGATTTTATACCTTAAGTTTTCCTTCTAGAACCAGTGGTTGTCCAACTGCTCCTTTCTTCCCAAGAGGATGGTCAATAGGGAATGCCTTCCTTGTCCTATTCTCCCTGGTTTTTAGTGTCCCATCAGCAGTGAAAATTCCCACCCACCTAATGCCAAAGCTGACCTTCAGCCACTTTAGCTTTCATATCTTCCACTGGAGTTGTTCCTCTGTGCTTCTGCTACAGTCAGTGGAGATAAGTGATTTTAGCGGTTAGTTGACCTATTTTAGGCACCAACTTTAAGTTTGAAACCTTAAGTTTAAAATAAAGCATGTTTTTAAGGGTTTGGGGGTTTTGTGTTTATTTTTTCCCTGTGGAGAGCTAGAGGGTGTACTGTTGGCACTTGATTCCTCTAATTTGTTACAGGCATTGACTTTAGGTTGAAATCAGTCTTCCCCAAACAGTAACAGTACGCTCTGAACCTAGTTACATAAACTTTTGATTACACTCGGACATGTCTTGAAGGAAAAGGCACATTTTACAGATTTTTGCTGTCAGTTACATGTGAAACCTGTCCTGGTTCAGGTAGGAGGAAGAGCTGATCCAAGGAAACCCAACACACTAGTGGCTGGAGGTGTGGTATGCATGATTCCAATTGCACCTGACACTGAAGTTGATGCCTTGATGAAATAATTACTGAAGCTTGCAGGAAGCTGCAAAGATTCATACATATGCATCAGGAATCCTACTGAAATATGGGAGAGCGGCAGCTGACTTCAATCCAAGTCACTGGGGGACAATGACAATTTTTTTCTGTCTTCCAATGTATGACAACCAATTATTCTTGTCCATTAATTATTATCTTTAAAATGAATCACCTACATTGTTCTTGTTTTTTATACTATACTCCTAAACCTTCTTTTCATTACACATATGTAGACACATAAGTCTACCACTGAATTATCTGTTGACATTCCCACCAGCTAAAAAGCATTAGGGTCATCACTGATGGAGGGAAAGCAAGCTGCACTGGGACAGAGGCAGCTTGGAAGAACTTTCCATTGTCTTGGGAAGAGATGTGAACCACCTGGAGCAACAGCTCATCTGTGAGCTAAGGGAACACAGCTCAAAGCCAAAATAGTGTGCAAGGCAGTTGTAAAGTCCGCTACTATTTACCCTCCCTGTACTTGTCCTAAATATGGTAAATGATTGCTTAACCTTGCATTTTAGACAGATAAACTTGTATTCCTGTAAGGCAAAAGTTTGCATAGACTGGCAATTTAGAAGGACCTGGCAGGTGGAGTCCCAGGTTTTTTCCCATGAGGGAATATCCACCTTCTCTCTGGGAGTCCCAGTAAGGTGTCAAGGCTCTGCTTCCCTGCACAGTGAGGACAGATGGCAATTTGGAAAGGAATGGAGGGCATCCTCTGGGCAGGGTGGCAGAGCTTCCCTTGGCATACAGGAAGGAGCGTGAGGACAGAAGAGGCTGAGGCCACCATACTAAATTCCCTACCTCCTACAAGTGCAGCCCTCAGGAGTGGAGCAACACTCATTTATGCATATGACCTAGTATTTTCTTGTAGATAATAGTAAGCTATTTGTTAGCTATTGTGTATTTATGAATGCAAAGGTGGACATGGCTGGAAGATCATATACTTACATCAAGCAAATGTGGATGCTGAGGTCAAGAGGAATGTGTTTCGGTGACTGATCATTTCTATTCCTATTTCTGGTTTTGTGCTTACTTTCTGTGTCAAGAGCTGGGTGTGGGTGTAGCAGAGCGATGGATAAATGTGTGTGGTTGCAGTTGGGGAAAGCAAGTGGCTGCCAGATAACAATTCTCTGTTTCCTTAATCGTGTTCAGCAGCCGCATCCCTCTCACAGACCGTTTCTGCAAACGCGCCCTTTATTTCTGTTTTACCACTAGATGGTGGTAGCAGGTAAAGGCTTGCCTTTTTCTTTTTTTTTTCCTTCCCGTCTCCCTCACTCCCATTTCTTTGTTTACCGCGAATAGTTTTAGGACATCGGTTCCAGTAAAAGATTTATTGCTTTCTCTGAATTATCAAACGATTATACAGGTATAGATTTAAAATTCACTGTTTGAAAAATAACTGTTTCCATCCTTTCCTAATCCTCAGACCTCCATCTCCCCACACATCCTTGCTGAATGCAGTGCGGGTGCAGATCACAGACAGCAACCATTACAGGCAGAAACAAGCCTCACTTGTCCACGATTTTCTTACACACTGCAAATTACACCCAGCATTTTTAGCAATTTCTACTTTATGGATACTAAAGGGCCTGGGCAGCTGTTCTGCAGCCTCTGAAGCATCACCCAGCACTCCTTTATTCTCCTCTGCCTTTCTTTCCTCAGCTGCTGGGCTTGATTGGGAAGAGGTATCCCCAACCCTGGAAGCTCTGAAGAGGGACATCTGCCACCCAGCAGCTACATCTCCTAACACTGTCAGCCTTGGAAAGTTGTTAGGAGAGGGGGAATGGGGTATGGTTAACTTCCCCATGACTCCAAAGGTAGACTCATCTGTTTTGATTTTTTGTAGGGACACATTTTTGCTCTGTAGATGCAGCCAACGATTAATGAAATATTGTTTTAAATCAGAGAAAACTGTCCCAAACCCTCACTAACATTTCATCAATGTGCTCTGCGTCACAGCTGTTTTGCACAAGCATTATCATTTAGAAAGGAAACACAGTCAGTGCAGCTGTTGTTTGATAATACCACGTATTAGCCTTGGCTACTGATAAAGTGTCACAAAAACATCATTTAGCAAGTGCTTGATGACCAAAGTATGGATATTAAGACTGCATTTTGTCTATAGATATTTATTATAAATGGACCAGAACAAATTAAGTACTACACGTAATAAGTACTATATACAATCTCCTAGTCCCTTGGGTACATGTTCATATTCAGTTTTCTTCATTTATGTGACCCTAAGGAGGACCCATATGTTAAAGTGCAGGTCAATTTACTTAGAGCTGTATTTGCTTTTTAAATGGATGGCACCAACCTACAGTGATGATAAGTGAAAAGAGCCATCCTTTTATTTAGTGAGGAATAAGCTTTTTGTAATCTTCTCAATAGGTCTATCTCACAATCATGTATTTTTACACCGATAAAAATATCTATTTAGCAGGTTAAATTCTGATGGGCATTTTCATTCTTTCTACATAACTACTGACACAAACCAAAATAATACCCAGCGAAACAAAAACATGTATTCCTGCATCTATTTGGGTTAGTCTGGATTAAAGCTTCTATTTTCCCTATGGCCTTTCTGCTTTTGTAAGGTGCTGAAGAAATATGACTTTTTGCTTTCATACTGACTTCTTCTGCCTCTTGCACCTTTCTGACACAGCACAGTAAGAGGAATACTCAAAAAAATGAAGAAATGAAGTTAAAACTAAGGGGCAGTTCCTCAGGTGCTGAAAACCAATATCACTCCAATGAACTAAATTTATGCAAATTTTTATTAGCTGCAAAATTGGGCCCACTGGATTTTAATTGCACTTACACATCTGATGGTACCTTTTGATAACAAAAGCAGAAGGCAGGCAGTTCTAAACAACCCTTTAATTTTCACTAGAGGAAGAAGGTTTAACATTTAGTGAAGCATTTTTCAGCTAGAATTTCTCCTTTCAGCTCCTAAGTACATACACACTGTTCTGTAACTCCAGTACTTCATGTTCATTTCCAGGCACCTGGTTCAATTATAAAAAGTTCAGAGAAATGACTGCATTAATAAGGCAAACCTCCATCAGAGGAAAAATATGTTCTTACAGTTAAATCATTTGTGCTGCCATTTTTGGACTTTCTCCCTGCTCTTCCCCAGGCTTTCTGTGTGTTCTTGCACAAGCCACCTAAGAAATGGCTTCTGCACCCTCACCATGGGCACTTAGTGAAGTCCCCAGATTAAGAACTTTGTAGCCCTGCACACAGTGTGGTCTGTGCTCACATGAGACTTCTTGCCATGGAAGGCAGAGTTGGGCCCCAACAATGATAGTTCACAAAGACCCTTTGGGTAAGTACCTAAATTTACATATGGCCATAGACTCACAAATATATTAAGCCAACACTGCAGTCTTATTCTTTCTTTGCCCCCTGGCACTCCTTAGTGCCTGCCTGTTCCTCCCCTTCTCATGTCCCTGCAGAAGCAGACGGGCAATTGCTGAATAGGACTAGTGGACAGATTTGGACTAAAACTGGTGCAGCAAAAAAAGATTCCTATCATCCCAGACACACTGTGCATTCTGGCTACCACAGGGGCACAGATTGTGTTACCACCTGATGATGTCTGTGTAAGCAACTGAAATGGATCATGGACAGGACTCAGAGGGCAAAAGGTATGGTGAGGTCTGCTTTTTGCTGGACCCCACATGTATATTTTCTCCCCCAAAACAGGGTGATCTCATCCATACTGCTTTTTAAGGCCAGTGTCCCAAACCATGCCCAGACACAGTGCTAGATGGTGCAGACCAAAACAAATCTGGGGGAGCTTATCCTGAGCTTGTTCAGTTTAGGTAGAGCACTACGAGAGAGAGCAGAGTATCTGCTAATGGTGCAAAAGTGCTGGGTTCATGATATGGAGGCAGGAATACGTGATTTGTCTAAACATACACTGTTTTGTCTGGTTAGGTTTGTACAGCCTCTAACACCATCCAGTCAGTTTGTACAGCCTCTAATACCATCCAGTCACCACTGGTCAAAAAGTGAACAGCCACCTGGCTGCTTTGAGTCAAAATTGCTTTCTCACAAGGAAAACATTCTCCCAAATTTTCTATGGCAAAAAAATTGTTCTGTGGCCCTTCTTTGAGCCAAAATATTTTCACTTGGTTCAGTAGGAACCTGGTTTCTGTAACAATGCTGTATTATATAGTTTGGTTTGTAGTTTTAGCCTACTCTATCTCCTGTAGTTAACTCCTGGATTAGACTGTCTAGAAGGGTACATACAATACACTTACTGCTCTCGCTGGCATCCCTACAGCTGTGATGCAATGCTGGAGACATGGCCTGAACCCGTGGTCTTACTCACCAAGGACGGAATGACACAATAGGCAATTCAACCTCCAAACCCCATTAGGCAGTGTAACATTGCCAAAATATGCAGCTTTTGTGCTCAGCTGGAAAAAAAAGAGATGTTCAATTGTTTCTGAATCCATGCTTTTCAGAACATTTTGTTCCACAGTGTGTGTTGACATTTTGACTTCTTGTCCCAAAGTGGATGGAAATTCCAACTTTTTGTTCAGCCCTTGCTGCAGCCTCTAGCCGCTGCTATAATAAAAGCAAACCAATAACAATAAAAAAAGATAGCTTTTAACACAGGGTTACACAGTTTCAATGATGCCTTGTACGAAAATATTTTAAAATTCAGCTCTATGCTTTACAGAAAACAAAAACTTTCAAGATCTTTATCACAGAAAATGGCTAGTTCCTATTAGCTGTGTCACTGTGTCACATCTTGTCTGTGCTGTATATTTCTTCTTTGTCTGACTTACGACAGGACTTCCAATGTGAAACATACAGAACATTCTGCTCTCAGCTACTCTGGTGCAACCACATTGATTTCAGAGGATATGCTGAGTTTGAATTCTGTTCCCACAATTGCATGTTCATGCACTCTGCAGTCAGACTTGCTCTCTGTTGTACTCCTTTGGAACACAATTTCAAGAATGATTCAAGATGCCTAAAAAGTACAGTAGTGCCTGTTTTTCAATATAGTTTGCTACTGACAACAGTTATAATTAATCAGGGTTTTTCACTCTCTCCAACATTGTGGTTACCTCTGAGTTTTTTTTTTTGTTTTTTTTTTTTTTTTTTTAAGACAGAAAACTATGACAAACAAAGAATATTTTAAAAATAAATTCCAGGAAAGCTTTATTACACCATGTTGTGTTATTGCTCAGAGTGCCTTAAAACTGGCAGCTAGGTTATGTTTTAAGATCAACTGTTTGTTTGCAGAGGGGTAATGATTTTGCAATATAGAAAGCATTTCTTAAAGGATAATGAAGATAATGCATTAATTTGTTCTTAAAAGCAAAACTCTTCTTTCCCATGGCATATGAGAAGCTATACTTCCTAAAAGACTAGGATGGTTATAGCTTTGTAATTCACAAAATTGTTGCAGATATAAACATCTGCCTATATGCTTCATGGTATCACAATTAGATATTTTCTAAAATTCAGCTTTGATAATTTGTTGCTGATGTTAATGTGTGAGTTGGTTGGCATAGTCATAAGTCACCATTTTTCAGGAACACCATTCTTTAACCGCCTAGGACTTTAAGTATCTCATACTCTGAGGCACTCATCGCAGCTGTTTGTTTGAAAGTCAGTGGCTTATCAAAGAGCAGGAGAAATAGTAAGATAGCACTGAAGTACCTCTTATGTCTGAGAACTCAGCTATATCCCCAACAACAATGAAACGGAGGGGAATCTCTTCTAAGCAAGAGTCTTTCCTGATAGAATCTTTTCTCTACCACTTTTACAATATTTCATGAACTTTATAGATCAGAACTCATTTGCAAGTGCAAAGTCTTCTCTTTTTATTTCACACTTGCTAGTCATCATATAGAAGTCAAATTTCTGATGAATAGATCAACTTCCAGCAGACTGAGTTCTCAATGTATTCAGCTTTTTGTCAGTATTGCAATCATCCTTTGCTCATTTAACTGAGAAGTAAGAAAAAGACAACATGTTCAGAGTAAGTTCTGGTATAAGCATGGATTCTGTGTAGAGATATCACAGAGATGACATGTCAGAAAATTTTTCCAACCATTTCTACAGGCTTAAGGCAGGGGAGGATTTACAGAACATATCAAAGGCTTCATCCACAGTATGAGCACCCAGATCCTGCTCAGATGAGACCAGGCTCTGTCCTCAGGTTTATACAGTGCCTTGCTGTAAACACCATCCACTCAAATACCTGTTCCTACACTTATACTCTGTGTATATATACTCAGCACTAGGATTTGTGGGTGCATTTTTCAGATTTCCCACTGTCATAAAATATGATCCTTAAGAACTGATTTGTGCTTTTTTTGGGGACACCTGACCTTTTCTTCACAGTTCCAGCACAGAGGTGATTTGGGCCTGCTTTGCATCATACATCCAAACCTTAGATTGAAACGTCTTGTTTCCAAATGAAGTATGGAACAGACTATTATGGTCTTGGTAAGCCTGAAGGATGGCATATCTGCAGCATACTGAACATGCTTCAGGAAAAATGCAATAGCTGCGCAGTTCTACTGCATCCAGTGGTACATGTCAGCGATAAGAGCAGTTAGAGAATGGGATCATACCATTTTTGACATCAGCTGTGAAAGTAGATCCCTCAGGTGAAGCATCTGACTTTCCTGAAACTGCTAGAGGGACCTTGTCCCAGTTCCAAATGAAGGTGATTATACCAGTGCACAAGTTGAAGGCTGTGCACTGATGGAAGTAGATAAACCAGACTAGCATAGGTAAGTGTATAACCAATTTGGTACTGGCCAGTCAACTGCTGGAGGTTTGCAATGGGATCTTATCAGGCTACACCAAGCAGATGGTTGGATGGGAAAAGTAACATAATTTATAGCCAGTGAAACTGAACTTTTTGATTGTCATGAGTATGGCCAGAATTTGCCCTGAGGAAGAGGAACCAGAAATGTCAAATGCAAAAGATACTTCACCTTGGGTTCCTCAAGGCATGTGGTATTAATTGCAGGTTCTTTAACACCCACGTGGGAAGCAGAGGCAAGATATGTAATGCCAGGATATTGAGGAAGCCTGATATTTATAGGCTGGGACAAATAGAAACTCATTTTCCTCTTAACATTGTTGTTATCAATGAGATGTTAGTGCCAAAAATTATGCTGGGGGACTGACTTTGGCTTTATATGCCTTGGAAGAAGAAGTTTAGGTTAAATACAAAGCAGTTTCAGTAACAGAGTGGAGAGCACTTTTAGTGGGTTAAATGGAGTATACATTTACGTAGCAGACATCAACTAAAAGAACATTTGGATACTACTGTGACAAATACAATACAGACTGTAGCACTCTGCACTACAACTGCAGGGGTAGATTGGAATGTTTTTATACAGAAGAAATCCAGGGAACTCCCAGGTTTTATGCTGGTCCACACACTCGCAAAGCTATAGGCCTCAATGTGAGCCAGGTTCAGAGCTAGCAGAAGAAAGATCGCATCTTCCTCCAATATCTTGACAGTGTGATAACGAGAATTGCTCGGAAGTGTGCGATACTTTCCTGATTAAATGGAATGGGAGCTCAAATACATTCACTGGGTGGGGGAGGGAAGTTATTCTATATGTTCTGTTATATGACATTATATTGCTGGGTTATTTTGTAAATATTTTGTAAAGATATTTGTACTGCATGAATGACAAGAATCCACAAGGAGAGAGCCTTAATTATTTCAGGATGGGTAGGTGGGTAGCGAGGACTGCTGTTACTACTTGAGGATTAAAGTATGGTTTCTGAATTTCAAGTCTGTCGCCTTTTATCTCGATTTTCAGATGTAGAGGAGACTGTAAATCCATTTCATTTAACATCTGTGTCTGAGGGCTGTATGAGGCATCCCATGTGCAGTCTAGATGATTTGTATCTTTTGCAATTTAGTGAAAAACATTCTCATACTCTTCATCATGTTTATTTATTTGATAGTAGCTTCAAAACCATTATTTTGTAAGGAAACACACATAATAGAGAGTGGAGGAGCCCTATAAGTAAGGAAATACAGGAATCTGAAATATATCCATAATGGCCATTATATTCTCTCTCCTATTTGTTAGAGCTTGTGAAAAATTATAGCAGAGAAAGGAAAGGAAGTTTAAAGATACGCAGATGGATCTGTTTGCATTGAGCGCAGTGGTGTGTCCAGAGTTGTTGATAAAGGCAATATTTCAAGAATTGCATTCTGTGATTAGGAGAAAAAAAGACTAATTCTAAATGAGTAACAGAGTTATTAATAGTGGCAGAATGTCCTTTTCACACCTCACCCTTCTCCAGTCTCCCCTGCTTTTCTACTATCATGAGCTACCCTTAGAGGATGCACAATGACTGATGTCTCATTTTCTCTTTCAGTTCTTCACTGTTCCCAGAATATTTACATCTGAGCATGTTAAGCCTAACATTAGTTGAGCAAGAAATTCCAGCCCTCTGGAATCCTTCCTAGGAAGCAGTCAAAATGAGGACAGGCTACAGCTACTGCCTGAAGATTTTGGCACTTATCACCATTGCACATTATACTGGCCAGTGTGTTCTTAAAACCTGGCCAGTGCTTTTATAGCAAAGCCATAAAACCCAGCAATGACTGATGTAATCACTCACTGAAATCAATTATATAAAAACCTACTCAGGCTACGAAAATAACCCCATAATCCTGGTAAAAATCGGGAAAGTCTGCTTATGAAACAGGCAGAGTTATATGTTGAGAGTTTTTTCCCAGCTCTCAGCCTACCATTTTGAACACATGAGATCAGAAGGGTCGAAGCTGGAAGAGACAGAAAATTAATTATGAAAAGTCACTTTATATTCGCTACTCCTAACTGAAACTGAGCACACTCCAGAAGTAAGCTGTTTCCTGTAGCAGTAAATGTATTGGCCAAACCACAGGAAATTACTTCCAGATATATTTAAATTTATATTAGATGTACTTACAGGTAGTAATAAATAGGATAGATGGCTTTAATGGATTGTGGATGTGTTTCAAGCCCGTGCATTCCTCTTCTTAAGTCCTAGTGTCATTCCCAGATTTGTTCCTACATGTCTCCTATTTTTTAAAGTCATCTGCTATAACAGCTTTCCTAGTTAGCTGTTTGAGTCCCACTGGTTGCAGTTGATCCATGTTAGCTCTACTCAGAACCTGGGATTCCTCCTTGAGATCATCGTCTCACCTGTATCAAACTACCCAGCTGAAAAGTGGAAGCAGGGGGAGAAAAGTGCTGTGTGTTGTAGGTGCTGAGTCTGTCATGTTTGTACTCACTTTGCAAAAACAGAAAATGGGAATCATTGTGAGCTTACTCTAGGGTGTTTATATTCCACATGCTTGATCTACATGCGGTGCTGAACTTCAATTCTTGTATACCTTCCCAGGTATATTCTTATCATGCCAGTAGGTTGCTTTTAAAATGTCATAGCAGAGATTACCTGTGGTTCAAGTGGTGAATAGTGTCTCAGAGATAGAAACCTTTCTAAAATCAGAGAATTGGAAAAGCCAATGGATAGAACATAAAAGAAACAAAAAATAAATGCAAGAGGTCTCAGAAATAGCAGCGGTGACCTGTTTGCACTCAAATCCAGGAACATAATAATGACTTGAAGAATGACAACTTGCTGATGATCTTCAGAAGTAACACCTGGCTAAAATAGCTGATTGTGGATGCACCTAGTTGCAATTACGTCCAGAAATAGGAAGAGGGGAAGGGCATCTTTATGAAGCTGAACATAGAGATAGTCCCTTTTGCTGTCATCCAAAAACACTCATCCAGAAACAATACTCAGTAATTATATAGCACTCTTACTGATGGGCCCAATCTTACTTGGAAAGATATCCTCACTAGCTCCAATTATTAAATCTGACCTACCTGATTATCAGTGAACCTTTCTATTTCTCGCATTAAGCTGGTAAGAGAAGGTTTAACGACCATCAAGATTATTTGCAATGCAAGATACAAATATTATCAGGGAAAAGGAGTACAGTTGAGATTAACCGGAAAACAGAAGAAAATTGCAATTGATGAGGTGAAACACTTGAAAGTTCCCGATTTGTTTAGCCAACAAATTATTAAAAGAAAAAAAAAATTAACAAACAAACAAATAAAACCAACAAAAGCTACAGGTAAAAGCTGAAACCCAAGAAGTTAAAAAATGAAGAAATGGGTATTTCCAATGCAAGATAGCCACGGTAGTCAAGGAAAATAAGATATTGTGGTGTAGAAAATGTCCATGGCACAAAAAAACATCACAGAAGACCATGTAGGAGAAGTTTCAGTGCAGGAAAGAATAGAGAGACCACAGTGTAGGGAGGTCAGGCCTGCATACATGAAAGCTGATACATGGTAATTCATTATAATAGTTCAATGTCATGTGTTTGATAAACTGAGAAATGAAGAGAAGCAAGGAGAGGCAGTAAAGTCAAAGATGCATTAGATTTTGGGGCATGTCTGAGACTATCTTTCATTGTCTTTTGATAGTAAAGGACAGTGGATTATGATAGCCTTTAGGAAGGAGGGAGGCCTGAGAACTAAAAATAGAAAATCTTCATGAATTACAAGTACCATGAAGGAAGCAGAGAGAATGGACTTAGAAAAACAGACAAGGTCTTAAATTCTTCATCAGCAGCTCCAGAAGGCGGTAGTCACAATAGTGTTTTAATTTGCTAATATCACACTGAAAGTCTGTAAGACTAAAACCTAGATCTCAATGCTAAAATAGTATCTTAACCACAAAATCATCCATCTTCTGTTATGTTCCATGGTTTCATCACCACAAACTGCCATGAATAATTCAGGAAGCGCTTTGACACCGGTCTCATTAATAAGACATATAATCAAAGAGATGTTTAAATAATGATGTAGAAAAGGCAGAAGAACTCAATAAATATCTAATTTCATAAGAATTCAAAGAAGTACTTCCCAGGCAATCCCTGGTAAAGACGAGGGATATTAAACTGAATGCCTCTGAGGTGTGGACGTTAGAGAACAAATGGATGAGGTTAATTTTTAATATATCTCAGAAATTCAGGAAGACAAAAACAGTGCTAATGTTATGTCAATGATCAGAAAAAGGTTACTGCATGGAGTAACCTTTTAGTATGGAGTTTTAGCATGGAATCAGCTTGAACCCAATAACAGAAAAGCTGGTAAAACCCTGAGTCTATAGCAAGAGATAGGAACAGAATTTCAAGATGATAAATCAGTCTGGTCAAAACAATCTCATTTTTTGCACTACAAATTTGTTTGATAATGGAAGTGTGGCAGAGGTTTGTAAGATATTTGCCTTAGTATCAAATGAAAATCTGATTAAACAAGTAGTTCTGAGAGCTAACAAAACCTGGCTTTCTAGGGAATCATGTCTCTTGGTTAATTGACTGTTCAACAGTCTTAACTTAGATTTTCTGTTTACTCTGCATATATCAACACAGGGTTATTATTTCTTGCTGCAGGGTATTTCAGAATGACAAACATGCTGTCATCTTTAGGTATAGAAACTACCGAATGGATTCAGAAATTATTGAGAGCTATATTTGAACTCCAGTAGTATTTTCCTACAACTCCTTACTTTCATGAAATATATTTGTCTTTAGGATATTTTTCACTTCACAAATTTGTTTGAAGATGACAAACAGCCACAAAAAAAAGGGGCACTGAGGGGGAGGCAAAATTAGGCACCCCACTGCCATGGGAATAAGAGTACCACAAGCACTGTAAAATCCTAACAAACAACAGTTCTTACATGGTTTAGAAACTGTCTGACAGATCTTAGAAAGCAGTGATCAGTAAGAAATAATTAACAGTATTTCTAAAGAAACCTTTCAGATGTTAGTGTTAGAAAACAGCAGATTATTCTACCTGGTGGAAAAATAATAACAAGCATAAGAAAGCCACAGGAGACATCTATAAGGCAGACCGTTAAAAATACATTTTAAGAAAGCCAAGTTCAAGCTCCAGCAGGTAGGAACAAGGAAGCAAGCAGTAGCACAGAACTGAGGGATTTACCGTGAAAAGCATTAACTTCACAAAGGGTTTTAGAGGTCACAGTGAATAACTGATTCAGTATGAGGCAACCATATGATGGCGTGGGGAAGAGGGATTATTTATCCAGGGTATAATACTAGAAGAAAAGTATTTTAGATCTACATAAAGATAAACAGGCTTTTAAACCTGACATAGCTAACAGGCTAACGCAATGTGGGTATGAGCAGGTATGCTTATACTGGGCTACCCAAGTGCTTGCCTTAGGAAGGAGGAAACTTCAGAAGTCAGCAAAGGCCTCTGAAATCCAAGGGTTTGAACCTTCTGCTAGCTACATGATGTAGCTGGTCTGTTCTTTGATTTTGAGACAAACAGGCATGCTCTAGCCATCAAATTAAATCCATACTATTTAGCTCTTTTTGACTCCAAGGCAGGATAACCAACTTGCTTCTTGGGCAAGATCTCTGAGCCAGAAGTTAGCTAAATCCTGAATGCTGAAACAGCACTTGGAACTGCTCCAACAGTTTGATCAAGGGCATTTGGGGCCATGCCTTGGAATTGTGTTTTTTGCAAGTATTAACTCATTGACTCAGAAGTCATCACAGTGTAGTAGAGAGCTCTGTGCAGTAATTTACCCTCCTGGAAATGTTGTACCTACACTGCAAAGAGATGTCACAATTTTTCCCTTGAAAAACCAGCCCAGCCACCGTGAAGCAGGGTTCTCCTACACACCCAACCCTTTGGCAATGCATTTTCTGATGTATCCTGCAGTCCCTGGCTCCCAGGCTGACTGTGTCAAGTCAGTCACTGAAGTGCCTGCATTATCCCCACTACTCCCATCTCTCTCTATGCCCATACAGTTGGCCTTCTACAACAAAAGCCAAAGTGGGGTGAGAAGGACAAAAGAGGTGGAAGGTTTAGCCTAGAGAAGCAACATTTACCTCAAAGTATCCTAATTACTGAGTGCTTTACTGTGAAACGTGGGATTTTTGCCATTTTTGATATCTACTAAAAGTAAGAACAAAGAAAAAAAAAGTCACATGTTGCTATTTCATAGATAATCACAGAATTAATGCACCACACCACCACACTACACACTACATATTCATCACCACGGCAGAAATCTCTGGATATTTCCACATCATGCAAGAAGAAGTATTTTCTGAGGCCCAGACTTCATTTGTACACCCTTTCACAGATCTTATTTTCAATCCTCAAATAAGTATTAAATTCCATCCACCTTTTTGTGCTTGCATCTTCATAGCTAATGGAATCTTGAAACATCACCTAATCAATATTCACTTATTTAATATATTCACAGAAGTAAAGTGCCATAAAAATGGAAGATTTTTGCTTTTATCCATCTAAAATAATTTACTCTCTGTGTATAAAGTATGTTATTAAAGCACTATAATCTTGAATCAGATCTTTCAGCAGACCAGTGAAAGGCATATCTACATTCCAGAAATATGTCTCTGACAAATTTCAATTTTTCAGCAGTTTTCATTGCAGTATGAGAGCTGTTCAGATGAAGATTGAATAAAAGGGCTTTCTCACCTTCTCACACACTTATTTCCATCTAGAAAATAATTTAACAAGCTTTTCCTTAAGAATACTATCTCATATTTGAGAATAAGTATATCAGATTTCAGCTGAAAAAGCAAAACTTCAAAAAAATATGTTCTTAACCATCATCTTTTACACAGCTAAATAAATAATTTTAGCAAAGCATTTTAGCAAATGTTAGCATATGTGTCACCTTTAATTTTTCCTTTTAACATCACCAATCACAGTATCAGCTAATTTTATGGCCCACTAATCTTTTGGCATATAATGTAATGATAGTATCAGTTATTAGGCACATGATAATAAGAACAGATTTGTGGGAATAACTGGGAAATATCTGTTAGAATTGATAGTAAGGAGTAAAATCTTCTGTCTTTCTCATGGGCCACTACTTCTTTGAAATCAAAGAGATAAAATCCTGTCATTTAAGGACCCAGAATTTGCTGTTATTCTGTTTATCATGCATGGTACTATCAATCATTGTGACTTTCCAAAACCCTGAAAATGCTAAAATCACTAGAATACTAAATCACTAACATGTTCTAGATGAATGGGATTTATTGAAATCAAAATACTGTTTTATTACAAACATCAGATTTCCTCTTGTTATTGAAAATACGACATAAGAAAGTCTTACTATCTTATTTACTTGAGAGACAAGGTTCCAAAGTTGTCTGCTAGCTTTTCCCTTCACCTCTTGTATTAGCAGTGATTGGAAAATTCACTAGTAACTTTAGCCTCTTTGCTCATTGCAGAGGCTTTTGGATAAAACCCAGCACAAAGACGTTAACTGGAATACAATGGCGCGTCCATTGTTACTCATTAAATAATGCCTTAAATGATGTAAATGCTAGCAAGCCAAAACAGCATGATACATCCGTGCATATCCCCAGTCTGTAACACAGAATCATGGAATCATAGAACAGTTATGGTTGGAAAGGACCTTAAGTTCATATGTCAAGATATGTTGTGTGAGCCATTTGATTCCAAGCTCAGCATCTCCAGCTACTTTATTTCATTCCTTTTGGCTTCTAGCTTCAACAGTGATAAGAAGTAGGCTCTGTTGTACTACTGATTACACTTTGCAAAAGTAGTACACATCTGTCATTATATTTCATATGATGTTCTGAGTAAAATATCAGAAGCTAATGGGAGTTCCCTGACTGACTGAAATGGGCTTTGTGTTCAGTTCTTAACTGATAAAAATATTATTGCAACCATCTTCCTCAAATTCCTGATTTCTTCCTTTTTCTCCAGTAAAAACGAGTCCCAGATCAGCAAAAAATGTCAGGAAAATATATTTTACTCTTTTATATTTTTTCAGTCACTGCTGTAAGATGCAAATACACTACTGAAAGCAGTTTTTCCAGCTATCCAAGTTGCATACTTGAACTGCATTTTAATTGTGTTCCAGGTTAAAAATATGTTAATAATTAATTCTCTTAATGTCCAATTTATGGTAAATTGGGTGCCTTGCAGAGTAAGGGCAGAAGTGCTCAGCCTGAGGAAGTAAAGGGTCACCACAATTACATACTATACAGTGTTCATAACAAAAAAACAGAAGACTGCATGTCAGTAGAGAAATTACAGGATTCTTTGCTTAATTTCATATTCTAATGCTGTAGGACTTTCCTCTCATAAAACCTTTAAAGTCAAATAATGTATATATAGGAAATGTAATATATTTTCAAAATACGTGATGACACATCCTTAAGTATTTTTTTTACCAAATAATTTTTTAACAGATTATTTTATTTTTTAGTTCCTGGGTTGGCCAGCTGTGTACAGCAAATTTCTGGATGAACTGAAGCCATGGTTTCCACTGAATTTAATAAGCTCTGCTCATGTACCTAATGGATTTTCCCTCACACTTTAAGTGGGGTTGGTGTATAAATGAACACCCACTTTTTGAAGACCTTTGGAGGCTGAACAAAACAAAGTTCTGTTTTTGCAAATCTGCAAGCAAGCTGTGGTGCTGACATAGAAGTTTAATTATTGGCAAGAAGATGAATAAACCACACAGCGGAGGGCAGCAGTGTGATAGTAAACAATTGTCAGCCTTTAAACCAAAGATTTAAAACTTTAAAAGAACCAGGCCAGCTCCAGAAGGAGGTAACTCCTTCTCTTAGCTAACTTAGATGGATTGGGACACCTTTGGAGTCTGTCCAAGGTGCAGTTGACTAGAAAAAGAACGGGGATACTTAGGAGATTGCCACTCCTAAGTGTCAGTCACAGTGGTCTGGTGATGACAAACACTGGCTCCCACTGAGCTCTCCCAAGAGCAAGATCAGTATAATTGCTTACAAACACCAGCAGATCAGGAACAAAAGTCCGGTTCCATCGAAATCTGGCATGTAAGCCTGTCTTTAGTATGCTTGTTTGGTGCTGTAAGGAAGACCAGGATTTCAACCTTTCATACAGACACTATTTGTTAAGACAGTTTCTTTTTTTCATTCAGATACTGTGCTTGCTCTACATTTTCTTTCAGTTAGTTTTGAAGGGTTTTGATGCAAATAGGCTGCCCCTGGACACAGTCTTCCAGTCTTCTTTTTACTTTTATTTCTAAAAAATATTTTTCCTCATGCATTCATGCATAGGTACAATTTACTCCATATACTTCTGCTGGCCTGACAGCGCCTGCAAACCCTAGTAAAAAAGGAGGACCATGGTGCACAAATACAAACCAAAATGATGGACTTTGCCTGGCAGATTTCATGCGTCAAGTAACAAAAAGGCTCATACATACTGTTTTTCCTTCCATGGAAGCTGAAGGACTTCACAGAAAAGCAAAACATATTATCGTTGTTTGGAAGAAAAAAAAAAAAAGTAGAAATGTGATGATTCACAGCAACTTTGTGCAGCAAGTCAGTGGTTAAAAGGTGACTAGAGGCCACATCTGGACAGACCTACATGTGATTCTCCATTTCTTTTAGCTCATGAGATGTTTCAGGTCTGAAGGCTAAGCTTTTTGTCTTACGGAAGTATTCCCTATGCCCCCAGATCCTTTTCTTTTATACCCACCTCAGTGACCTGCATCCTTCTTCATATTGTTCAGAATAATCTGGAGGACTGTGCTGATGTTTCTCCCCCTTTTGAAATACACGGTGTTATGGAAACTCTTTGCCACTGTATTGCACCTGGTTAAATGTCCATGTTTCTAAGAACTGCCTGAGGCAGGGTAGCACTGGAAGAGGCTGGAGGGATCTGTCATCCCCAGGTACAGCAAATTACCTCAGGGTCTCACGCCGCTGCTTGGCCAGCCTGAGGGCTGAGGCCAGCTTCAGCCTGGGACAGGGGACACCTTGATATGGTGGGTTTTTTCCCTCCCATTCATTTATGGGATATGGAGATGGAAGGACGGGCAGATGGGCCATGGAGAGAAGCCATTCTCCAGTAGGCAGGGAGGGAACACGGCTAATGCCCGGGCTGAGCTAGGGAGCTCCCAGGTGCTGGGAAGCAGCAGGGTGAGCAGCCATGCTGCCACCAGAGCAAGGAGGTGCTGGGGCAAGTGTCTGGGTGTCAGCTCAGTGTCCTGCTGGCTGTGCTCTGGGAAGGGGAGTCCCCCCTAGAGCTGGGCTGGGCAATGGCTTCCACTCAGTGACAAGTCCTGAACCCCGCTGGGGTCTCCCCAGGCTGGGTCCCACACCCCCAGCAGCACCATGAGTCCCTGAGCCACCCTGGGGCCTATGGCCCGCCTTTGGGATCCCAGCGTAATCCAGGCACATTAACGGGAGTCCAAAATTTGCTTACAGGGATGCCCCATCCCTGGCAGTGTTCAAGGCCAGTTTGGACAGGGCCTTGAGCAACCTGGTCTAGAGGGAGGTGTCCCTGCCCATAGCAGGGTGGCTGGAACTGGGTGATCTTAAGGTCCCTTCCAACCCAAACCATTCTATGATTCTGTGATTCCTTGGTGTAAAACTGACCATAATGGGCGAGGCAATGTGCTGAGGATCCAGCAGGCAGTTTGTGTCCATTATTCAGTTATGGTTTGCTCTCTCATAAGCCCCTCAGGTAGAGGCCCCTTGGGGTGCCTCAGCTCCAAGTTTCGAAGGCTGCAGTTGTCTGGCCCGGCTCTGCCCTGCCTGGTCCCTTTCCTCAGACTGCTCAAGTACCTGGGCTGTGGTGGCAGTTTTTTGTGCCAGTCCAACACCAGGCTGCCTTCTCTTCACAGGATCTGGATGCCACATGCCTGCCTTTGGTTGTCAGGGTGGCATAAAGAGTGTTTAGGCAACTATGATAATGGCCCTCCCAGTATTTTGCCTATTTAAATGCAACCTTTCTCTGGCACATTATTTCCAGCTGGTGAAGCTGTTTACGGCACAGTTTTAATGGATGCTTCACTGTGTGAAAGGAGGAATAAATCCCTGACCTCATGAAGGTTACAGCCCTGACCTAAAGCATGATAAATGAGCCATAGGTTGGAGAATTCTGTGAGGGTTGTGTATCTGCCCCTTTGAGTACCTTTACAGTAGCTTCATCCTTCTTTCCCAAGGAGTTTGGCTATGAAGCCTGCATGCTTGCAGATTCATCAGCATACCTCTGCTCCCAAGTTCATGTCCCTCCTTTCCCAGACTCTCCCAAGCCCTCTGCAATGTGATTTGGTGGAACAGACCTTCTGCACCACGTACTGCAATATGTCCAAGATCTTCTGTAGCATGATCGACACTGGAGAGTTTTATATTTGCCCTTCAAATGTTTTTTCTTTCTATGAAAACATACTTATTTTACTTTCTTGTATCTATTTGTATTCATCAGTAATTCTTCTTCCAGAAGGAAATCCGTTTAGAATATGCTGTCAGATGTCATTAGGTATCATCAGGAAACTATGTTGTTATGTTTTAAGAATATGCATATTTCAGGGCATACTGTTTGCATATCCATAATGTTTGCATATTTAATACATATTTGCATTTATGAATCTCCATGACTTTTGGAGCATTGCCAGTCATCCAACTGCCTTACTGTGGAGACAAAGTAGGCAGCCAGAAAGAAAATCATGAAGGAAGGCCTAATCATGTATCCTATTTGGTACAATAAAGCTCATTGTTAGCTGGTGTTTCTGAAACTATGATGTTGATACATGCAAAATCAGAGCTCATCCGCCATTGTGTTTAAAATAGTTTATGCTCCCTACCTAGGTGCTACTTAGTTGAACTTAACAGTAAAATAATAGTAATAAGCACTATACCTTGATGCAATTATATTAACACCCGTTGATTCTTCCAAAATTATGGAATTTCACATTAAGAAAAATATTCAAAACACATTGGAAGTGTAGTGTAAATACAGAATGGGTCTCTATTAGTTATTCTAAGGTGTAAAAAACAGTTAATAATTTTGCTACTAAGAATGAAGTCTATGTATGATGCTGAACGACATTCTTCTGTGCACATGCTGATGTTAATTGTCTCTGTTGATCCTATAGTTTAGTAGAGTTTATAAAATTAGTTGGCGGGTTTTTTGACCACAAAAATCAATTTTTGTCAGTGTTAGACACACGTCTTTTTGAAACATAAATTTATATCTGCTTATAATATGTATGTATTCACACATGAAAGAGAGTTAAATATGCAAAGAAAGGTAGCCTTGTAGTTAAAGTACAGGAGTTCAGAGGCAGGAGATCTTTCCTCCTGTCCTGCTTTATTTATTTTCTCTTTGACCTTAGGGGTAAAACTTAAATGTGGCTCAGACTCTTTCCTTATCTGTAAAATAGTGATCTAAATATGGGCTTGTCTTGCAGAAACATTGTTTACGGTAAGTTGTTTCCTCTGGCAGTAAACTGCCTGACGCATACTGATCGATAGTTATTTTGTGTATTACCCCTTAGAGAACTCCGTTGATATGAAATTTAGTCAGTTAAGAGTGTTCTTTCACAATAGGGATTAACTGACCTCCATTTGCACTGTGTGTGATGCCCTTGGAAGGGGCAATTTTACTCCTGCACTGGGGTTTGGAAAATAACCTGGCAAAACTCAAAAACAGAAAAACGCTTTTGGTAGATTGATTTCCCAGTCTTGCTATAATGCTGGCAGAAGGGAGCAGACAGAAACTTGCAGACTGGGGCAAAAGAGAAGGTGAGAACACTCATATTTTTTGTATATGTGGGTTTAGTTTGTATTAAGCTGACCATGAAGCTTCAACAAGGCAAGCACGTTCTGTCAGTTTATATACTGCAAGTATCTATTGAAGACTCCCTGATCCCTCTTCATGAACTTGCAACTATATTGCTGTTTTGTTCTGTCTCCTTTCCCTCTCTGTTTTGGCATACATAAAGACACATGCTGGCACTACCAGTGCAAGTGCTTACATAAAAGAAGTGCTATCTGCAGAAGAGTCAGTTGTATTCGAAAGTATAAAAGGCACGTTGCATTTCAGGCTGGCTGTGAGAGAGTGAAAAATAACAAGATCACTTTGCATTTCATGTCCACTTTAAACAGATGGTGACAATTTAAATACAACAGTAAATCACAACTTATATCTGGATTAACAAAACATATAATAGGCTTTTTAAGAATTAAGATACTGTGTTAGCATGTCTGGCCTATTACAAACATGTTTATTTAGTGCTTATATTCTAGTCTTACCAGTCTGGGGCCCTATGGGGTATGTAATAAATATCCCCTGGGAGTCCACAGGCTCTTGAGTGTATAGCAAGGCTACACAGGCTCAGGAGTGTGGAGCAAAACAGACAAACAAGCAGTTGGTGAAAATGCATGCAAGGTAACAAGTACAGTTACATGTGCACAACTCCTATCCAGTCAGAAACAGTAAGAAAGCAACATGCACACGTACAGTGCCTTCTTTTCAAATGAAATCTGCACAGTGATTCAGCTTCAGTCACATCTGGAGAATTTCATGGAATGTATGAGCACCAGGTGGCCAGTGTGGAGGTTTTGATGGAGTTTAATGTGGCATCATGCCTGGGAGCACTGTCAGTGGGATAGGGTAGTCGACCTCGATTTATACAAATCCTGTGTTGTGAAATTGTTCATCAGGTGTAGGTGGAAGAGAGTGGAAAGCTGCCAACATCTGTGTGTTCTGGGTTTGGGGGGGGGAAGGTTATTAAGATCTTGAGGATTATATATTTCATTTGGATCTGTTAGATTTGTATTTAAGCATTATGTAATGCTGCAATAAGAATACATAGTGAGCTTCAAGCAGGCACTGTGTTTTGCATGCTATAATCCATAGTTCCAACTTGCATGAAATGCCCTCCCAGAGCCATGGAAGTCACTGTTCCCAGGACAGGATCAAAATTAAGGTGAAAAAAGGTGCTTCTGTGATTCCTAGCCCAAGGTCCGGGAGGCTTCTTCTACAAGTCTTTATGGTACCGCTGTTTATCAAAGGTGAACAGCAACAATTTTAACAAATTGTTCCACTCTTCAGAGAGGGTTGCTATGGAAATGTACACGGCTAACATCTCTGAGAACCCTACTAAAGAGCACTATGCGAGGCGGAGAGGATTTGAGAATGTAGAGCATGCAGAGATTAACATCTTTCTTTAGATCTGTGCACTGTTCCTGTGGGCTTCAGAATTTGGCCCACTGGATAGAGAGTGGAGGTTTTTTTCTCAGTCCATTCTACATAAATTTAATGCAAATTGAATTAAACAAGATGCAAGCAAGTGATTTTGAAAGTGGCTTCTGGGAGTAAGCTTGTATATTGAATTATTTTTTGTTAATAATGCCTAGCAGAAAGATGTGATTATAATGGAACTGAAGAGGTTATTGAAGCATAACACTTTACATGGTTTTTTGGGATAGTTACAGCTTGCCCAAAACCTGAAGCAACTGTACTGTTCTGAGCATTTGGATGGAAAAATATTGCTATGGCAACAAATTACTTTTATATTCACATAAAGCAAAAATAGATCTCTCTCCCTTTGTGGGAAGCACATATTTTAAAGTGCATGAAAGATTAAAGGTGATGGGAAGAAACAGCTGCATGAATATATTTTCATTTTTCTTCATTTGGTTTATACATATTTCTGTATAAATCTGAAATCCAGAAATAATTTACAGCTAGAAGGTTTGCAGTGAGAAAGTAGAAACAGCTTAGGAAAGGGGGGAAAGTATAATACAGTGAGAACTTCTTATTCCTACTGCAGTGTGGCCACATTAGACTTTAATTAATTAATTAAAATATCCCCAGTGTCATTCAAAAAGGAGGAAGATAATCCTCTGCCTTCTGTGAGTACGCAGCAAAACTAAAATTGCTTTGTGTCTGCAAGTTAAGAAAGAGACAACAATTTTAATTTTTGATCAGTCAGGCACCTTGTCAAATTCAAGAAGTAGACATAGTGGAAAGATTATTGATCACTTCACTTTAGCTGTGTGGTGGTAGGTTTTTATGTAGAAGGCATGCAGCTTTTACTTTTATGGAGTGAAGAGCTTCTGTTGCATCTATATGCTATGGTGTGTACCATCTGCAAAAGAAGCATAATATGTCTACATTGATATGTAAGGTCTATTCTGAGGTTCCCTCTCAATTATTCTGAGCTGTCTTACACCATCTGTATCTCTCTTTATAATGCACAGCAGAGCAGCCCATATTTTGTGCCTCTTAGCTGCAAAGAACAGGCCTCCTCGGAAGCCATGTGTGAATTTCCTGGCTCTTCTTCCAGTTGGTTTCTTCATATGGACAGCAAACAGACAACTGGGGGTCAGACATGAGCAATATAAGCGAGTTTGTGGGACAGTCGCTTACTGACATCCCATTCTCATACTTTCAGCCTAAGCTGAACTAAATGAAGGAAGAGAGAGATAACGGGTGAATTGGAAGAATGGTAGTTTCAAACTATGTTTGCTCTAGGCAAACAGAGAGGTTTATGGTCTGGACCTGCAGACCTGGATTTGTGGGCCACTTTAACCCAAAGTACCAGACAGTTCAAAGTGCATCACATCCTACCTGTAAATGCCCAGTACACAAGAAGGTCTGTTAGGGGATCTGAAGGGACTACTACACTGAAGTTCATATTGCCCAAGCTATGGAAGTTCCAGAGAGGACATTTTAGGGTGAGGAAGGGAAAGCTCTTGATGTAATGGATGTAAAAATGAGAATAATCAGGTTTTTATTCTGCATCTCTGCAATATCTCATAAACTGTTTCTGTACTGCTTAATAGGAGGGTGGTACACAGCAATTTGGGGGAAACTGGCTCACATCCAGAGCGAACCCAGGGCAAGCTCTTCATCCAGTATGCTGACTTGTCAAGTGAAGCTTGTGAGGCCCAAAACCATAAATATTATGAAATAATGTGATACCTGTGTCACAGGTACAGGCAGCCTTGTTTGCACAGTGTGAAACAAGGTGCATGGCATACCCTCAGATGCAGCAAGACAATACATGCAAGAGTTTGAGGGTCTAAAGCTGGGATTGTTGGAAGCCACCCCTGGTGCAATTATACCTCTGCTGACTGTTGCATACAATCCCTGGTGTGAGTTCTCCCCCAGGCTATCCCTGGGTGTCTTGGACAGACCCAGAAGTAGCCAGACTAAGAGTTAAGCAATGTGAGTAAGCAGAGATCCAATCCTTTAGCTTGGTCTCTGGCTCACTTCAACACTGTGCTGGCACAATTCTGATAGCGTTTTTACTCATACAGAAATCCTGACTGTGGATCAAGAACAGGCACAGGCCAGGGACTTGCTCAGTGAGCAGTATGGGTGCAATCAGCCAGTATGGAGGGGTGAGAGGTTTTTGTATGGCTGTCCTGTCTTGGTTGGCTGTTGTGTCCCAGTTGGCCTCCAAGCCAGCGTGGTCCCAAGTCCATTTAATTTATTGCTGTTGGCTACAATACTGATGCCACTAGACATGGTGTCACAGTACTATGGTCAGAATAACCCAAACAAAGAGTTGTATTATTTTCTTTTTCTCTTTTTGGTTTGGTCTTTTTTTTTTTGTTTTTTTTGGTGGTTTTTTAGTTTTGGTTTGGTTTGTGGTTTTGGGTGCCTTTTTTTTGGGTTTTGGTGGGTTTTTTTTCTTCTTGTTTGTTTGTTTTTAATGTCTGTGGCTAGTTTATCCACACTTTGGAAAAGAAAATGGAGTTGAATGAGTTCTATAATGGGACCCAGTCTGGACCAAATTTCAGTAGTTTATATTTTCTGGCAACACCGTCAGAAAATACACATTGGACTTCATCCACAGCTACAGTGTTTTGAGTACACAAGCTAGATATTTTAAAAGCTGGGTATATTCACACAATCCAAAATTATGCTTTTGAATGCATAATAATAATACCCTCAATTGCACAACAAAGGAACAGAAGTGGGCTAGAGATATTTTTATACAAGCAACCCAGAATGGCACAGAAGAGATGTGTCATGTTACCCTTCCTTAATGTGGTCCTCAGCACTGTAGGACTCTTGGCTTCTGCATATTCCCACTACTTTTTTGTGTGTGTGCAGCTGAATTTTTGCCCTCTGTGCCCCAGGTTTTGTTGTGTGCACAGATGTCAAATGCAAATTTAGTCATGTTACCAGTGTAGAATCAATGGTAAAGGTCTTGCATATCTCACTTTGTCCCATGGCCTTTTTCCAAGAAAGAAGAGAGTAGCACACGTTTCTTTCCAATTTTTGTGTCTTTTTTCTTTCTAGGAAGAAAGAAGATTTAGGAAAGCATGCAACATGATGGAGTGTGCACACATCTGATGTAATTCACTACCTTTGTTAAAGAGAAGTGGGTCAAAATGAGGTATAAATCTATCCTAACCTATCCTAATCTAATCTTAGTTATTCATTGACTTGGCCCTGTCCACTCACTCTCTTTCCACCTTTACTGTGCACTTTTCTAGAGTCTTTCAGGTTCTGCTTGGCACTCTTGTTTTTTAATTACTTAAAAATAAATAGTTCAGTTTGGCTGTTTAACCTATTCTTTCCACATGCACTCCAAATGAAGATGAGCCTAGAGTATTTTGTTAACCAAAGTCCAGTGATTGCTTTATTATTGCAGACCTTGTTATTGCTTGTAACATTAATAATACACCTGTGAATGATAAGCCTTCTGCACTAGACATAAATCAGTCCAGTGGAAAACCAAGGAATTTTGGAAGGGTACTCCTATAGACTGTGACTAGCATATTGATTATTCCTTTGTTGTTGGTATAATCTAACAGAATTGCTGCACAAGTGTTTTTTGTTTAGTTTATTTTAAGCAAGTTCTTGAAGAACAATGAACAAAGGGATTTGGGGGTTTATACATTCCACTATAAATACAGTGGCATTTCCATGACCCTGTTTAGAAGAGTAAAGCTTCTATTTGTCTCCTGCTGATTCTGTCAACATTCACATGGTAAGTTCAGTAGAAATCCCTCAGGTATTCCAGTGTCAGACCACAAAGTCATTTCTGCCTTTTAAAGAAAACACTGTTTCAAGGAACAGGCACTTTGGGGAATATTCCTCTGAAGTGGAGACTTGATGCTGCAATGCAGCTGTAAAGAACTGAAAGGCTGGGCACAGAACTGAAAAACAAGCAAAATAAAAAGACAAAATATATATTTATATTTCTTCTGAGTTTAGTTACTTTGGTTAAAATATGCAGCAACTCCACAACATCTACAGAATTTCCTGCAATAGCTCAGATTAGAATATATTCCTGCCTGAAGAGAAAACGAACTGCAGTAAAGTGAAGAGAAACACTAGCCTGTGTTGGCAGCAGATAGTTGGGGAGGAAAAATAAATGGGATCATGAGTTTTTCCTTCTTTCTTTTCACAAATATTAATCCTTTGGATTAATTCAGACCCACTTACACAAAGTCAGTTATTACAGAATCCAATTGCTTATTTAATTTCCTGGTTTCCAAAGGATACACAGCTCATGCAATCATTTTGCCTTTTCTGCTGGTTACTCTTTTCCATAGTAGTTTCTTAAAATGCTGGCTGATTTTAACCAAAATGGCAGACAGGCACCCACCTCACAGCTACCATGTTCCAGAAAGCATATGAAATTCAGTGGGTGGGTAAAGGAAAGAAATCCACACCCATCAAGAGACAGGTGATTATAGTTAAGCCTTTTACCGTTTTGACAGGCACTAACAATTGGCTCTTTCACATGTGTTTGCTGCCCACCAAGGCATGGGTATAGCTGTGTGTGGTGCGCTGGGACACGTAGGGCATTGAAATGATGCGGTTCATACAAAATGGAACATGGAAACATACTTGTTATAGATAATAGCTGAAGAATAAAAAGAGGGCATAAGGTTATCATGGAACAGTACGGCTGCCTGTGGTACAGTTCAGGCACAGTTCATTGCCCACTGAACTGATCTCAGGGCTTTATAGACATAATGGCACAGAGTAATAGCATAAAAGGTCTGAAGCATGGAAATAACACCTCCTATATCATACAGATTAATTTTATCCTGTTCCCTAGAATTGGTGCTGAATTTGTGGACACAGCAGAGGAGAAGACCATGATTCTATGAACTACATCTCCCTCCTGCTGGGCTGTAGTAGTTCTGCAGATATTACAGCCTGAAAGTGCTGAAACCTGCCCTGTGACCCTAAAGGAAAATTTTCTGAGTCTGGGATTGGGAAAACACAGCACATTCCATCTGTGTTCCTTCCCCACCTTGGTAGACAGCATTTCTTCCCTGAAAGGTCTTTTGGTATTCGTAAAGCACCAATAAAGGTAATCTGCAACAAACAGCACTGCTTCTCAAATTAGAATTTGAATTTGGTTGTGTGGGATAAGTTCTCATTATTCCATGAGGACAGGGCTGGTATTGATACTGTATAGTTTTCATATTATCTGAACAACTTGGAAGTCGTGGCACTCTTGGATTTGCTTTCATGTTATTGAGGACACAGAAACTTTTTCTTTCTCTTTCAAAATACTTTAAAGATTTTTCCTATCTTCAGCTTTTTGCAAAGGTATGTATATTAAATATTTTTCTCTAATTGTCTAATTTCACACTCTTCAGTGATTCTTTTTGTGGCTTTGTAAAAGGGACACAAAATTTTAAATCTTCATGTGAAAAAGCCTATGATGCAATATCCTCTGGAGATGAAAGCATTTGAAGTCCAGATTTCAAATCTCATTGCAACAGAATATTTACTTGTCAGATCTTGCTTGTTGTCTGTGTTGAAATTCATGTAATTTCCTGCAAGAGAGGGTTTTGGTATGTGAGGCTGCAGCAGTAATGAAGGAAATTTTTATGGTGATTGAGCCGATAGTGGGAGTGTGAGAACTCTGCGCTGTAAAGTCAACACAATGCCAGCATTAGTATTCAGATGAAATTTAAGCTTCTGTGAAAAGGCTGTCATGCACTTTGTAAAGATAAAACCTGTTTGTTCATGCACCCTGCAAGCGGCTCTGTGGTACTTCAGAGGTGAAGTGCAAGCACTTTTGGAGCATCAGTACTCCAAAACACACCAATTGGTGTGGGGGCCCTCTTCAGTAACAAGAGAGTTTTTGGTTGTTGGTCCCAGTCTACACAGGCTCTTGCCTGCATATTCCAGAAATAACTGAGCACTGTTTTAACTGAGTTTGGTGAAATGGTATGATTTTAGGGTTTTTTCAATCCTGTTAAAAAAAAGATAAGAACATTGTACAAAATCAGAGCTTAAAATGGATGATACTTTTCCTGCTAGCATTAACAGATGTTGTTGCATAGTTACAGCAGCACTTTTGGGGTGCTTAGGGTACTGGGCCATGGACTAGGTCCCTGTTGTGCAAGGCACTGGTAAGCCATGAAAAGAGATTACAGTTCATCTCTGTAGTCTTTTGCATGCAAACATGAATAGCCATACTCCAGGGACTGTTTTTTCCATGTCATGGTGCTGTGCCCGAAGAAGAAAAACTTTACTAGTTCAGCTAATGCAGTTATTCAATTTCCAGTACAATTGTATTACCATTGTATAACTGCATTTGAAATATTTTATAACAAACATGAGCAGAGAGCAGTGTGCTCACGTCTACCACAAAGGTGGCCTGGGCTGTGATTCAAGAAATAGCACAGGGTTGCTGGCAAGCAGGACAGTAAAGGAAACAGGGAGACAATTATGGGTCACCAGCAGTCTCAGACAGTGGCCAAACCATTGCCTAGTATTTTGTGGTGTTGAGATGGATGCTGTACTTGTTTCCAGCCTTCACTTGGCATACTGCATGTCAGGGGGAAAGGGATAGGGCTGGATGTCGCTTCATACTCTTCGTAATCCCCTGCTGTCTCGTTTTGATTCAGTGCCTTTGTACATCAGCCTGCTCATGCAGATGCGCCCAAAGCAAGCTTCAAAGAGAGGCCGAGATGGAAAAAGATGTCTGCTTAGAGAAAATTCCTTCATAACAATGGCCACGTGGTTTCTTAAGAATTGTACTACTGTATCAAAATGGGAAATTTCCCCCAAGCAGAAAAAAAAAAAGATGCAGGCTGGCAATGACTTTTAACCCAAGTATCTCAGTTGGAGCCCAGGGAGTTCTCATTTGGCCTCCACTACATGGAGGTGTTCTACTAAGTGTAGGAAGGCAGTGAAAAATAACCATCTCTGATCCAAAGGTAAGCTCATCGTGACGTATGCTCTCAGGTCTCCTGCACCATCACCCATGTGTAATCCACAACATATGCTTTCATTCTGTGGAAAGCACAGCTCGAAGACTTTGCTCAGTAGTGGAGGGTGGTAAAATGAAAAGTGGAATACAGCCAACTGCTACAAATCAATTTTCTCTAATGTACTCATGTTCTTTGGAAGTACCTTCAAGCTAGTGTGAAAAGAAAAACAAATGGACAGAATTTATCCTTTTGAAAAAGTCTGATAACAGTTTTTTACAGGAGTTTGTAAGTAAACTTAGAAACCAGAGAGTGATAGGTGATGTCACGGTTTAAAACATGAGCTAATACTGTCTAATTAAACTAATTAGATCACAATTAGATGGGGCACAACCACTCCCTTTCTGCACTGCGTATGAAGGACTCCAAAGCCTTGGGCTTGTGGTTAGAGCTTTAATCACAAGCAGCCATTTTCGTAAACAGAGCTTCACTTTTGCCTAGTGTCCTGGGTTCAGCAGTAGCAGTCATTTTTTTCTCCTTCTTAGTAGCTGGTGCAGTGCTGTGTTTTCGACTTTCAGCCTGGGAACAGCGCTGATAACACCGATGTTTTTAGTTGCTGCTTAGCAATGTTTAGTCTGACTTTGTGAGTCTCATGCTCTGCCAGGGAGGAGAGGAAGGCAGGAGGAAGCAGAGACAGGACACCTGACCCAAACTAGCCAAAGAGGTATTCCATACCACAGCATGTCATGCCCAGGATGTAGAACTGGGGCAGTTACCCAGAAGGGCTAGCTCACTGCTCGGTTGGGCTGGGTATCGGTCAGCGGGTGGTGAGCAGCTGTATTCTCTTCCCTTGTTATTTCCCTTATCATTATTATTATTGGTGGTAGAAGTAGTGGTTTGTGTTATCTCAACTCGTGGGAGCTACATTCTTTCAATTCTCCTCCCCATCCCTCTGGGAGTGGGGAGGGATGGAGGAAGGGGGGGGAGTGAGAGAGCAACTCTGTGGTTCTGAGTTACTGACTGGACTTAAACCACGACAGCTCTTTTTGGCGCCCAATGTGGGGCACAAAGGGTTGACATAACAACAGATCTGACCGGAGTGTGTCTAATTGTATTTGTGATAAGCATTCATTGTTTCAGATTAATAGTCACGTGTCACAATGCTGATTTATTGGTTCTCAAAGTTGTTGCTCTTGATCTCACAGTTTCAGCTGTCGTACCTTACAGCCGGTATTTGCTGTGTTAGTGTTTATTGGCTGGGGGCCTTAAGCTAAGATTCTTGTCTCTTTGTACTTTATGGTAATGACTTGTAATACAATAGAATCATTGATCATGAAACTGATCTGGCTTGCGTTCCCAGTGTGGTCACCACTTTTATACTTTGGGAGGTATATAATGGAAGTATTTAGCAATTATAAATCTTTTTTTCCCTCCTCAGGTGGTCAGCCTATGAGGGAGACATTCCCACACACCCTAGTGACAAGTACAGCAGCTACTCAGACTCTGACTACAACAGATAACACTGTTACTCCAACTCCAAGCACAGCAGCTACACCAGCCCCAGTGACAAGTACAGCATCACCATTTGAGAGTTCTGAAGGTTCTGAATGGCCTTTGGGTACCCTTGATACCTGCCTGCTGATTGTGATGGGGATCACCACATTGGCACACATAGAGAGCGTGTTTTTTCCACAACCATTTCATCTGATCTCGGAAGTTAAGCAGAGTCAGGTTTGGGTCTTGTCTAGGATTAGACAATGATATAAAAGGACCAAGAGATTTTCCCTGAGGCTGGACAGTCATGAGTGGCAGGGGGTGTGGGGCAGTATGGGCAGGTACCTAGTCCACTGGGTCCCTCCAGTGCTTTGGAAGCGTCAGAGATGGAAGGCAGCTGTATGGAGTCCCCAGTGACAAGTTGCAGAAACTGCTGAAGGAGAGGGTGAATCAAGTCAGTTTGCCGAGATGAAAGCCATCCACCTGGCCTTGGACATTGCTGAACAAGAAAAGTGGCCAGTACTTTATCTCTATACTGACTCATGGATGGTGGCAAATGCCCTGTGGGGGTGGTTGCAGCAATGGAAGCAGAGCAACTGGCAACACAGAAGTAAACCCATCTGGACTGCTGCACTGTGGAAAGATATCACTGCCTGGGTGCAGAACCTGGTGGTGAAGGTACGCCACGTAGACGCCCATGTACCCAAGAGTTGGGCCGCTGAGGAACACCAGAACAACCAACAAGTGGATAAAGCTGCTAAGATTGAAGTGGCTCATATGGACTTAGATTGGCAACATAAGGGTGCATTATTTTTGGCCCGGCAGGCCCATGACACGTCAGGCCATCAGGGCAGAGATGCAACATACAGATGGGCTCGTGATTGACTTAGCAGTGGACACTGTTGCCCAGGTTATTCACAAGTGTGAAACGTGCTGCAATTAAGCAAGCCAAGCAGTTAAAGCCTCTTTGGTATGGAGGATGATGGCTGAAGTCCAAATATGGGGAGGCCTGGCAAATTGACTACATCACACTCTCTCTCCTGCTCTGAAAGATTGTTACAAGAGATGGAGCCCGACATCATGGATCAGATGGACTCACCAGCTTGACAGGGATTGGTCCATGCACTAAGGAATGATCTGTCTCTGTGTGAGTGTATGTGTGGATGTATATATATGAGTGATGGTATATTGAAAATGTGGGATCTGAGCATGACATGAATGGTATGGAATAAGGGGTGGATACTGTTCTGGGTTCAGCAGTAGCAGTCATTTTTCTCCTTCTTAGTAGCTGGTGCAGTGCTGTGTTTTCGACTTTCAGCCTGGGAACAGCGCTGATAACACCGATGTTTTTAGTTGCTGCTTAGCAATGTTTAGTCTGACCAAGGACTTGCTGAGTCTTATGCTCTGCCAGGGAGGAGGGGAAGCCAGGAGGAAGCAGAGACAGGACACCTGACCCAAACTAGCCAACGAGGTATTCCATACCACAGCACGTCATGCCCAGGATGTAAAACTGGGGGCAGTTACCCAGAAGGGCTAGATCACTGCTCAGGTCAGGCTGGGTATTGGTCGGTGGGTGATGAGCAGCTGAATTCTCTTCCCTTGTTATTTCCCTTATCATTATTATTATTGGTGGTAGCAGTAGTGGTTTTGTGTTATGCCTTAGTTACTGGACTGTTCTTATCTCAACCTGTGGGAGCTACATTCTTTCAATTCTCCTCCCCATCCCTCTGGAAGCAGGGGTGGGGGGGAGGAAGGGAGGGAGTGACAGAGCGACTACGTGGTTCTGAGTTACTGACTGGACTTAAACCATGACACCTAGCTTTTCAGAGCCAGCAGCACTACGCCAGCAGCCACTGTCCCCATCTTGGCCACACCACTGTAAAGCTCAGGATGTGCATGGTCTGAACTGCCAGGGACAAGACCTGGAATTTGTCATCTTCTGCCGAAAGCCAGAGGATTGCAACAGAAGGAAAGAGAGCAGAGCTGAAACCCACCGATCTGCAGAGACCCGCAGGCATACCCTCCAGACCATGCCAGTCCTAGCCACCCCTTTCTCCAGTCAGGAAGCGCGAGGCAGGACAAATGTATCACCTGGAAATTGCTGCTCAGGAATGCAACAAATGCCTCCAAGCTGTTCCCTGGAGCAGGACAGGGCATGGCAGCACTTTGCCCAGGCTCTGCCACCAGCCTCACCAGCCCCAGCACACACAGCTCTGCCCCTAGTCCCTGCTGCAGGTCTCCTGTGGGGGTTAGAATGCATCGAACCTGTCAGAGACCATGGGAAGGAGGAACTACAGCAGACAATTAGGAGTGACCCGTCCCTGACTGGTACTTGGAAGACGTTGGAAGTGGCAAGGAACAAGGACATTGGAACTGGAAAGAGGGTGTCGATAAGAAAATCAGATAGACCTTTCACCTGACGTAATCACAAGGCAAACACAGATGTGCTTGGCTAATTGCTTGGAAGCATATAAATATCGTGTAACCTTTGCAATAAACGATCCAGCTTGTACTCTACCACTGGGTCCGTGCCTTCCATCCTCACAGTCTCCTGCAGCGCTTCCGGATTGCTGACCCTCAGGTGTCGTGTGGCTAACGCTGGGCAGAGAGTTCAGTCGGACCTGCTGCTGCTCAGTACGCTCCCAGCAGCAGGGCCCCGGCTCTGCCAGTTTGGCTGTCCCCCCTCCCCCCTTCCCTCAGCAGCGTGATCCCAGGGAAGGACAAGGCCCGACGGGAGGTGGCACTGGGCAAGGTGCCACAGAGCCCCGCTGCGAGGGCAGGGGTGGGAGAAGGAGGCACATAGCCCCTGGCTGCACAGGCCCAGCACGGGGCAGATGGGGCTCTTGCGGCCACAGGGCTGATTCTCGCTGCCAGTGCAGCGGCTGGGACTGGGGCCAGGCTGCCAGAGGGACGGACTAACCCCACGGCTGCCTCTCGCACGGTGACTTGAGCACTGTGTAGGTGCGGCAGGCTTTGACGCACGTATTCCTCAGCCCTGCTTCTGTCCTGATTCATCTGGAAAGACCACAAGGGCACGGCGCTGGCACAGACCCTCCCCAGTCATCCGGACCGGTCCCTCGTCCCAGGACCACACCCCCCTTCCACTTCAGGCCATTTCCATCTCCCAGCCAGGAGCCAGAGCAGGGTCTGGAGGTCCTGAGACCCCTCTGTCCCACTGCCAGGAACCAGACAAGGCTCCTTCAACATTCTGAGGCGAGGAGGAGAGAGGAGCCTGGACAAGAGCCCTTGGGAGCTCTGTGTTTGAGGACAGGAAAGGAGGATGCAGCTCCAGCCTGCAGGCTCCGGGCTGGAGCAGGGCAGGCAAGGCACTGCTCCACAGTGGCCACCCCATGTCCAGCCTGGGGCTTGTCCTCACCAAGCACTCCCCATTTCTCCATGTCTCCAGTGCCTGCACATGGTGCTTGAGCCATTTCCATTTCAGCAGCTTCTCAGTGACAAGGCTTCCTGAGAGGACTGCAGAGTTGGACAGGCATGGGGAGGGGGGTGTGTGGGGTGTGGTGTGCAGGCAGGGCTTGGGGCCCAAAGCCCTACCCCCAGCACCTGCAGGGACAGCTGGGAAGCCTCTGGGGACTCTGGTGTTCAGGCCTTGGTGGCCATTAGTTGCTGCTGAGCCCTGCTGGACCGCATAGTTCAGGTGTGGGAAATGTCCCTGCCAGCTTCCCCTACCCTCCGTGATGCCAAGGACACCTCTGTGGGGTCAGCATGCCCTTCCCTGCACCATTGCTCAGGTTTTCAACCTGTACCTCGGTCACACCCTAGGTCTCATCACTCTCCCCAAGAGTGGGACCAGGCTTCTCCGCAACTTCTGCCTCTGCTACTTGTGCTTCCAAACCACCATCTGCATCAAGTCTTTGAAGAGGCAGATGGAGAGCTCTTGAGGCTGGCCAGACTCCTGGTAGGGAGAAGAAAAGGAGGACTTCAGCAACAGCCGCTCCCTGAGCAAGGGCTTCAGCACGGCTGAGGGGAGTGTCTCCCAGAGGCATCAACCACTAAGTCAAAAGCCATGCTGGGCTGCAGAGCCTAGAAGCCATCCTCATGAGAGCGCAGGGGCGTTAGGAGGGGCACATCCCTGCTAAGTGCTGCTGCAGGGCTGTGCTGACAGGAAGTTGTCCTTGCAGTGGGCCCATCAATGGGGCTCAGACAACTCAAAGCAGCCTTAATTCATCAGAGTTGCCAGAGCTTCTCGGCCTGCTGCAGAGGGGCTGGCCTCCTGCTTCTTCATATGACCCATCACATTTCTGAACACAACCAGGGCCTTCATCTTTTGTTCAGTATGGGCATTTGCTAGGGTCTCCATTATGTCCAGCAGCAGGACCAGCATTTTCCTTGCCTGTATGAAGCACAGAATTTCATTTTTGTTAAGTGGTGAAAGACCACCCTGGCAAAAATGTTCTGGCCACTAAGCACCAGCCTTCCATCCCGCTGCCTGGCCGATGGCATAGGAATCCCTACAGCAGACTCCTGGCAGGCAGTGGCCATGGATGCACTGATGCAACCAGGGCGCATGAGGAGACGTTGAAGGCATTTGGAGCTGTCATCCCAGCTCCTGACTTCCAGCCCAGGTCAAGCCACCACATTACCCACTGCCCAGCCCCAGGCTGCCAACACAGCTTCACTTGACTATGCCCTGCTCACTGCATCAGGTCTCTGTGACGGTGTGATAAGGCCTCTGAGCATCAGCAAGAGCAGCACTGGCTTCGCATGCATCAGGACTTTGTACACCCCCACAAACTTCTTTGGTGTCATGTCGCTGGAGGCCAGCAGCTGAAACAAAGACAGCAGTGAGTCTCGCCGAGCCTGCAGGGCTCCCCCTACTGTGCAGCTCCTGGGTCCCACTAGCAGCTCAGGTACCACAGGGTACCAGGGACAGAGAGCCAGTCCTGGAGGACACTCGCATCACACCACATGCTTGTCTGTGCTGGTTCCGTCTGTCCTTTGAGCATTGGCAGCATCTTGCTTGCACACCTCTGAGGAGCAATCGAAGAGCAAGAGCTTGCACAAAGGAAGTGATGATGCCTCCTGTGCCAACCTTGCATCCCACTCAGAGGCCATGGTGGTCTTTGCCCCAGCCCTTGCCCTGCTCCAGGTCTTCAGTCTGCAGAGCAGAGCAAGGGAATGCAGGCAGGGGGCAAGCAGAGCATTGCCTGGGCTTTGTGCACTCACTCTCAAGCAGCATGGCATGGCCCTGCATGGGTGGCACAGAGGAACCTGGTGCTGAGCTGGCCCTAAGGGACTGTGTCCCTATGTCGAGGAGGAGGTGATGGTTTGGGGTAGATGGCAGGGGAGAGGGCCATGGCTATTTTCCTGGAGAGGGAGGCACAGCCCTGAGCATGAGCAAAGACTGGTCTGGTTACTCACAGTCAAGTGCTCAGTGCAGGCCTCCTCTGTGCTGGAGCCCAATGTTCTGCACAGCCACTGGCCCTGAAGCTTGCAGCTCAGCTCCTTCAAGGCCTTTTGAAAGGTGTGGAGCTGGGACGGCATTGAATCCCACATGGCCAGAGCAGCACTACAGGCCCAGAGCGTTCTGTCAGCAAGGCTGCCTCAGCCACCACACAGTGCCTGGGCCAGACCTGCAGCAGCCAGGCTTCCTGCGGCCCTGGCCCTTCCCAACCCCTCCCTTGGAGTGCCCTCGTCCCTGCCTGGGCAGGCAGGAGGGGACTAAGGTAGTGTTCCCCGTGGGGCAGGGAGGAACCTCGTGGCGGTGCTCTGGGCTGGCTTGGCCAGCTTTGGCTACTGCAGACCTGGCTAATCCAGCAGGGCTGGAGAGTGTGGTGGGGTGCAGGGCCCTGCTCCTTGGGGGTGTCCTGCAGTTTTCTGTGGGTCTTCGGGCCCCTCTCCCCACATGGGACAAGAACAGGGGGTCTGTTTGGGTCAGTAACTGTCACATGATAGAGAAAGCTCCAACAGGCTCCTCACCACTTCCCCAGGGGAAGTTCTCATAGATGCAGCTCATGACGGTTGGCACCTGGAGGGCACACAGGTGAGACAGTGCTGCCACCAGACTGCAGCCATTTCCTCAGCTGCCACAAAATGGCCACCTTTCCCATCCTGCTCTGCTGGCCTCAAATGGCTTCAAGGTGCCTGAGGCACCTGGATGAGGAAAGGCAGGATACAGAGAGGAAGAACCCCTGGAAAGGCTCAAGGGCAAGGCATCCACAGGCCACTTATCTCCATCAGCCAGGAGGCAGGTTCTGTCATGGCCACCCAGGATGCTGCTCGCCTTGCTTGTCACAAATGCACAAGTTTCCCATGGCCTCAATGGCCATGAGGATGATGACCATCTTGTTAGGTGGCTGGAGGTATTCCCCAAATGCTTGCAGGAGAAAGGAAGGCAGGGCAGACGTGTGACATCAACTGCCCTGATGGTGCTGCTCAGCTGAGCAGCAAGAGCATCTCTGGCGAGAGCACCCACACAAAAGCTGGCAGCAGGGGCTGCAGTCACTGCAGGGTAGAGGATGAAAAGAGAGGACCTCAGGGTGAGGAAGGAGGGTTGGGGCCATGGGCCCAGTGTGCTGGCCCTACAGAGAACCAGGGCTTGCTGGTGGCCAGGAGAGCTCGAGTTGCTGCTAGGACACTGGAGTGCAGCCCTCTGTAGTCCCTGCTCCAGGACAGCAGCAACCCTCTCAGCAGGGACAGTGAGGCCATGCCAAACCAGATGGATTGGAAGAGGTAATGAAGAGCATCCAAAGTCCCCCAGTGGACCTCCCAGATCTTGCAAGTCCAGCAAACGATGAGATGTACCAGCAGCTGTCCCAGGAAGGGCATGCAGATCTTGCTGTGGTGGGAAGGGCTGTGGTCATTTCCTTCAAGCATGCTCCAGACCTGGGCAAGGGAGGCAGGATCAGGCCTATGAGGAGATGTCTGTGTATGGAGGGACGCAGCCCAGACCTGCAGACGGAGCCTGCAGAAATGTTTATGATCCATTACTGACATAATGTGATTTAAATTAATCTTGTTTTATCTATTCCACTTAATGATACTTTAAAACTAGTAGTCAGTAGAGAATAACTACTTTTTAAGAATTTTCAGTTTTCCAAATGCATAACTTAGAGTTTGTAATTAAAAGAAAGGCACCTTTATTTCTATGAAATAATTTTGGGGGCCTCCCAAGATATGAGTTATACCAAAAGATTGAACATCTTATAATTAACACTAATTTACATGCATACTGGTGCTCTGTACTAGTGGAATCAGATCCATTCATCCATTTGTCTCGGAATTTTTACTGCCAAGATATAATTGAGGGGTTTCTATATAAAGGGAGGGGTGAAAAAGGTACCTTTGTTCCATGCTGACATGGGGTGCTTGCTGTGCAGCAGTGCCTCGCCTGCCCTGTTCCAGGCCAGAGCCTGCAGCCTGGAGCTGCATCCTTCTTCTCCTCCCTCAAGCACAATGCTCCAAAGGGCTCTTCTCCAGGCCCCTCTCACCTCTCTGCCATCTTTCTGACTTACAGTCCTGTGAATGGTCAGTCTCTCTTGGGAATTCATTCTGCAGCAGCTTCATTCAGTGTTGCCTGTGGCGCCATATACAAACTTGACCTCCTTCCTCCATCAAGGGCATTCTTGCCATGGAAGATGACTTGTGCAGTGAGAGACACAAAGACATAGGTAAGTTGCATTTGCCCAAGCCATGAGGGTGGGACTAAACAGCTTACAGAAACCCTTTATGCAACAAGACTAAGCTCTGTTTCCCCCAGAGTCTTTTCAATAGAAATGAGAACCTTTCAGATGCCTCACAGATCTGAGATATCTGTATTCTACTATCACGATTTGTTTTTTCATGTCTTGCTGTAATTCACAAGGCATTTCAACTTCTGAGTGGACTCTGAAAGTTTTATTGACTTCTCAAGCTCTTAGAGGTCACGATATCAAATATATCAATCTTTCATAAACATTTTCAATTGTCCTGATTTCATCTGAGAGCTACTGTAGGAGACAATTCTTCTGAAGAGCATGAATGACTGTTCTAATAGGGGACATACATTTCAGATTCCAGGAAGGTTTAGTATATGTCTGAGCAAAATGGTTTTCCCTTCCCTTAGAAGCTTGGAGTGATGTCATCCTGCATGGAGCAGAAGCTTTGACATTGAGCTTCTCTGATGATTTTGTCATACAAGAAGCTGTAGACCTGTATTGACCAGCTGGTCATTATTCTATAGTCTCTTTTTATTCCAATAAAGAGAAAAAATGTGCAGAAAAAATAACAGATTTTATTTTTCGGATTTTTCCTTTAATTTCAGAATACTAAATTTTTGGCATCCTAAATCCTCGATCATTCCTTAGGCCAAGGACACTGAGTAAGACAGATTGCACAGGCAGGAGAATTACTATTCTTTGTCATCAGTTATAGCCCTGTTGGGGACACTGACGTTTTTCTTTGGCTTCAGAGGAAACCTTCTTTATTTTGACTTTTAAAACTGTATTTATTCCAGAATACATTTCTTGCAGCAGATTGTATTTTTTAAATCTCCTTATATTTACATAAAGTGACTTTGCCATTTGTAGAAAGTTCACTCATGAGAAATACATCACTAATAACTATTTTTTCCCCTTTCCTATTGTGAAGCTTGTTTTTAGTGATTTGTATATCAATACTCTTTTAGAAAGTTCATTTTACTTTAAACCTTAATGCTCAGGATGCTGTAGTGCAAGCTGATTTGTAACTTTCGATCTTCGTACATCAACAAATACGGTTTTTACAGGGGGCGGCGCCAGGAGTGACCCTGGCAGATTCAAACCGGTCATCGTCGGCCACTAACGGTCATTCGCCGAGGTGAGTGGCTCCAGAGAGAACGCCGTCAGCACCGGAGAGAGCGGGAACACTGTGTCCAGGAGTTCAGAGCGGCGAGAGCCAACGAAGCAGCCTCGACCCCTCGCCAGGCCATGCACAAGACCCTGCAGCTCCGCTGACGCGCGCAGTGACACAGGAAGGCACCACCCTGAGCGGGGAAACCCCCCCCCAGGGAGCGCAGGAACAGGGCGGGGCGTGGCAGTTTGCGCGGGCAGAGCGAGCCCGCACCGAGCGCGACTGTGGGGAGTCGCTGCTCGCCTCAGGCCCAAGGCCCGGGGTGGGAGCTCTGCTCTGGTTGCCCCAGCGATGGCAGCGTCGGCACCATACAGACCCGATGAGGGGGGAGGCTGCAGCGCAGAGCTCGGGGTGTAGAAAGTGCCTGCGCTGGTGGCATGGCTGCACTCGGTGCTCCCTGGTGGAGGTCCTCCTGCAGCAGAGGGCTGAGCTGCGGGAGACTCGGCTGAAAGACGTTAGGGGAGCTGGGAGAAAGCTGGACTGCTTGCTCCATGCCCAAACGGTGCAGGGGCCACGAGTGCCCATCATAGCGCATCCAGAAAAGGAGGGCATTAATCCAGGAAGGTGGGAACCAGTAACAAAAAAAAAAAAAAAAAAAAAAAGAGGAAAAGGACAATTAAAAGCAAGGGGCTTCCTCTACAATCTGATGTCCCCATCCAGAACTGGTTCGCAGCTCTGCAAGGGACTAACGAGGAAACTCACACCTCAACAAATGAAAATCCTACTGATGCCTCCAGGAAAAACATTAGGTTATAGTAGTAGGGGACTCTAGTGTGAAAAGCACAGACGCACCCCTCTGTGAGCCTGACCCAGTCTCAAGGGAGATCAGGAATGTTGCCAAGAGGCCGTCTGGTCTAGTGAGTCCCACTATTACCCACTTCTTGTGGTCTGTGTGGGTGCTAGTGATACAGATAGCAGTAGCCTGGAGGACATTAGGGACTACAGAGCCCTGGGAGAGGTGACCAGGGCCTCTGGAGCTCAGATACTTTTTTCATCAATCCTTATGGTTAAAGGAGAGGACCTCAAAAAAGCTAGGTGGATTTGGCAGGTTAGAATGGTTAGAACGGTGGTGCCATAGTCAGGGGTTTGGGTATTTAGAACGTGGGACTCAGTTTGGGAGTCCAGGTTTACTGGAGGCTGGTGAAGCTGGTCTGACAATGAAGGGGAGGAGCTGCTTTGGTGGGAGGCTTGCCAGGCTGGTCAAGGCAGTTTTAAACTAGATTTTTTGGGGTAGGGTGGCATCAGTCCATCCCAACATTCCCTGTCAGTTGCCAGCAGTTGTAATAAATGCTTGGAGTGATGCAGAACTATTTCAGCTGCTCCAGCCATTGAGTTGGCTTCATTCGGAGCTGGGCTCAGATGTACAAATGCCCACTAGTATGGGCAATAAACAAGAGGAATTAGAGATGTGTGCACAGCAACAGGGATATAATATAATTGACATCACAGAAACATGGTGGGATGGCTCCTATGATTGGAGTGTTGGAATAGGAGGTTACAGGCTCTTTAGAAAAGACAGCCCAGGTGGATGGAGAGGGGAAGTAGTTATTTATGTTGGTGATAAGCTGGAAAGTATGGAACTCTGGGGACAGGTGATCAGTCAACAGAGAGTTTGTGGGTCAGGGTCAAAGGGAGAACAGCAATGGGGGACATTACTGTGGGGATCTGTTACTGACTGCCTGATCGAGAGGTTTCTGTAGATGAAGCGCTTCATAGATAGGAGCAGCCGCACACTTGCAGGCGCTTGCCCTCATGGAGGACTTCAACCACCCTGATACCTGTTGGAGGGACAGTACGGCCCGGCACAAGGAATCCAGGAGGTTCCTCAATTGTGTGGAAGGCAACTTTCTCGTGCAAGTAATAGTGGAGCTGACAAGGAGAGGTGCCATGCTTGAGTTGATGCTCACCAGCAGGGTGGGACTGGTTGGGAATATGATGTTCCAGGGCAGCCTTGGTTGTAGCGATCATGAGATGGTCGAGTTCAAGATCCACAGGACAGTGAGAAGAGCGTGCAGCAAGCTCAGTGCCCTGGACCTCAGGAGAGCAGACTTTGGCCTCTTTAGGGACCCGCTTAGTAAGGTTCCATGCTGTGGAGATTAATTGCACGGACTCTGGTATCTTGAGAACCAAAGACCCCTTCATTCAAGGTTACATGGATTATATGTGTTAAGATTATGTCCACCCTCTCAAAGCTACAATGCAGTTGGTTAATTGCTGCTGTCCACACGAACAACACAAGCTTTCAATTGGTTAGCTGGTCTTTTGTCACCTTCCTCTCCTCCTCATTTTATTTTCCAAGTTCCTCCTCCTACATCCTGTTTTTGTTCTTTTCGTTCCGCGTTCCTTGCTCAAGGTCAGTTCACCAAAGAGTCAAGGTCGTTCAGCATGCTCTGATCAAGCTCAAAATCCTCTTCACCTACATCTCCCCCTTTTTGTTTTTCTAAAAACATCACTTGCTTTACCATTTTTTCTAACATAGGCTGCAGACAACTCAATAAACATGAAACAATCATTAAAATACAAATAACAATGAATAACATCATAAGGCTTCCTTTGATCAACAATACAAACCATGCTCCAAGTCCTAGAGTGTTAGGCCGATTTCCTAATCCGAAAAATCCATCATCTACTTCTAATTTTGTTATTCCTTTTTTCAGATCTTGATAGCTTTATGAATAGATTATGAATGATCCGACAAGTTCGTGCAGCACATATCCTCAAAATCTTCACATCCATGGTCTTGTGCTAATAATAAAAAGTCAATGTCGGCCCTGTTTTGTAAAGAGGCATGACGGACAGAGTCAGCGTCTACCAACAAGTTGCTCAAGGCAACCAACGTTGCATTCGTTTGTTTAGCTAGCTAACAGCCTAATTTGTTTAATGTTCCCAATGCTTTCCCCACCTCTACACCCGGGGCAAAACCGGAAGCTGCCCACAGTTCTCCTAAATTCCAAAAATAGACGTTATCATTGCATTCTGAATCGAATGCATGCACACTCTGCCTTCTTCGACTAGGGAGACAATGCTGTAAAATCATAGATGTGTTTGGAGTTAGTAAGCATAGTCTCCCTAAGCTGTATGGGCCACCTTTGATATGTGAAGGAATTGCTGGCCACGCCTGATCCCCACAGATAAAAAACACTCCTTGAGGTAAAGTTAGAGGGACATTGCTAGAATGAGATATATTGGTTGAAGTATAATAGCGTAAAGCGCTACTCTTTCTATATACTGCTAAGCTAGAATTAACGCTCCACACCAAAGACTGATTTGTCCCTGAATAACTGAAAAGCACACAATAGTCCATTTTTACAGATCCTAATAATTCTAATTCTTGAGGCTCCAGTGTGGCCTTAGGCAAGTATGGAGTCCACCCATCCCAATTATCAGCCCTGTCAGTCCCATTCCAGATCGTGGGCTGGCTAGTTGTTGGCCAGTTCTCCAATGGGATTCCTACAAGGCACGTAGAAGAGGGATTCTCCGGCGAGGCAGTTGCAAGGCACGAAGAATCTTGATGTGTTACATTGGCCAGGGTAATCCATATGTTAGTTTTCAGTTGAGGAAGAATCCACATTATTGAATTCAACGTTAGGAGTCAAAGCAGGACGAGCCGTCCTCGCAGTTGTCCATCAAGGACCATGATCTGTAGAGACACAAGCATACCCTCGTCCCCAGGTTATTAAGGGAAAAGGTCCTTCCCATTTAAAAGTAACTGGAGGTTTAACCCATACTTTCGGATAAGACTTGGATAATATACGTTGTGTGCCACCGCCAAGGGAAATAAAGTGGCGAACAATAGCAGGGGTTTGTTGTCCCTCACTTAGGGCTAGATGATTCAGCATATATACTGCTTTCAAAAGTCGTGCTTGGGGGGATTCCCCTTGCATTCCCCTCTTTTGTTTTTCTAAAACCATTTTGAATGTTTGATGTGTGTGTTCAATGATGGCCTGTCCTTGTGATGAATGAGGGATGCCAGTAAGGTGTTTTACGCCCCAAAGATTAAGAAAGTTTTAGACAGAGGAACTAATATAACTGGGACCATTGTCTGTTTTGATTTGTTGTGGTATACCTAAAACAGCAAAGGCTCCACACCAATGTCATATAGTACCTTGTCCTTTTTCTCCTGATTCTGCATTAGCCCAAATAATATGGGAAAAGGTGTCGCTAGAGACATGAACATAGTGTTGACAACCAAATTCAGAGATGTGTGTAACGTCTGATTGCCAAATTTGCAGGGCTTTTAGACCTCATGGGTTCATGCCTGTGTTAGGGGATGTGGCAAAAGGCTGGCAATCAGAGCAGGTCTGGACAATGGCACGGGCTTCTGCACAGGATAGCGCAAATTGTCGTTTCAAAGAATGCGCTCACTGGTGGAAAAATGTATGTGATAGCCTGGCTTGCTCAAAGCGGTTGGGTAGAGTGATTGAAGTACTGCTGTAAGGTGATCGGCTCGAGCGTTGCCTTCTGCTATAAATCCAGGTAAATTAGTGTGACTACGGACGTGTAAGACATAATATGGTTGTCCATTGATTAACATCCAGAGTAAGTTAAGATAGTAGAATAAATTTGAAGTTGTGGCTTCTTTTAACCACGAGCAGTCAAGTCTAGACACAACACCGGCAATATATTGTGAATCAGTGACTAAATTAATTGATCGATGGCACTGTTGAAAAGCAAAAACAACGGCTGCTAATTCTACTATTTGAGCTGATCCCTGAACTATTTGTTCTTCATGGTGCCCCTCCCCATTTTCATGCCAGACTGTGATTGCTCTGCCTGTCTTTCCTGAGCCATCTGTAAAATAAGTTAGACCCAGGACAGGTGTCTTTTGACATAAAATTGGGCATATTAATGCAGTTTCAGAAATGAAGGTAAAAAATTTGTGTGGTTGATGATGAACAGTTAATTCTCCTGAATAATCTGAAAGAGATATTTGCAGCTCCTGGTTATTATTTAAGGCCCATGTTTGTTTTGTTAGGTGGGGATATATCGTATTTGGGTCTTTTCATGTCAATTCAACTGTCCTTAATCGTCCCTTGCATATAAGCTGTGCTGTCTGTTCACAAATTGTGACTATGGTCTTTGAATATCGATAAGATAAAAATAACCATTCCAGAATGTTTAGAGGGTTGGAGTTATTCTCAGGGAGCTACTGTGCTAACAGCCCCTTGAGGTGATGCGGCCTCTGAAGGATATATAAAGTTATGGGGTGTTTAAACTCATGCGATGGGCTGTTCTAGTTGTAATCAAATCAGAAATAATAGGGCTTTCTCGGCCTCTGGGGTGAGTTGTCTTGGTGATGAAAGATTAGCATCTCCTTTCAACAATGCAAACAGTGGAGCCAATGTTTCGTTGTCAATGCCCAATAGTGTGCGCACCCAGTTGATAGATCCAGCTAATTTCTGTGTGTCATTTAATGTCTTGATGTTAACGTTGAGCTGGATTGATTATGGTTGAATTATTTGTTCTAAAATTTTCCAGCCCAAATATCTCTGGGGTCCTTGTCTCTCTAATTTTTCTAGGGCTATTACTAGCCCCCATTTTTCCAAACAGATTTTTGCAAACTGAATCATTGTCTCTAATTGTTGCAGTTCCGGTCCAGCTAGGAGAATATTGTCCATGTAATGATAACAAATTAATCGTGGGAAGCGTTGTCTTACTTCTGACAAGGCTGAGGCCACATACAGTTGGCAAATGGTGGGACTATTTTTTGTGCCTTGTGGAAGGACTGTCTAGTGACATCGTTCAACTGGGGCTTGCTGATTGAGAGATGGCATTGAGAACACAAGTCGAGGAGCGGCTGCTTTGTGCAGAGAGATGGTAAAAAACCAGTCTTTTAGATCTATAATAATGATATCCCAATTCTGGGGTACCATTGTGGGAGACGGCATACCTGGCTGAACTGCTCCCATGTCTTGTATAACGGCATTGATTGCTCGCAAATCATGTAGCAAGTGCCATTTGCCTGATTTTTTTTAATTACAAGCACAGGAGTATTCCATGGGTGTGTGGTAGGAACAACATGATTTAATTGTAACTGTTCCTCTACCAATTCTCTTAATGCTTCAGCCTTTTCATGAGGTACGGGCCACTGATCCACCCACAGCAGTCGTTCCGTTAGCCATATGAGTTTTAGAGGCCGAAGGCAATCAGTGACCCCCCCAGAAAGGTTGGGCATCTGCACTCAGAGTTACTCCCACATACTCAACACATCTCGCCCCCATAAATTAAAAGGACAATTGGCAATATAGGGACGAGTAGTTGCAACCTGCCCCTCTGGATCCATTAGCTGTATCACTTCCGCACTCTGCCGTGATGATGACATGCCTCCAATACCAGTCAGATCTATTTGTGATTGGACAGTGTTCCAAGTGCTTGGCCAAAAATGGGCCCAAACAGCCGTGACATCCACACCTGTATTGATTAACCCTTTAAGTTTGATTTGTGTTGGTTTACCCTTATTTTCATGTAAGGTACACTCTATTGTAGGTCTGTGTTTCTCCAATCTTTGTGCCCAATAAATAGCCAGTTTACCCGTAGACCCGAATCCACCCAACCCACATATCGCATCAAGGTCTGCGTTAATAGTGTAGCCACGAAAAAGGATTAGTTGGCAAATGCGTTCTCCTCCCGGAACATCTACCGGAGGAGTTGGGGTCCAGACCATGGCCTGAATGGCTACAATAATCTGAATCAATAACACCTGGTAATACAAACAACCCTTTGAGTGTCACACTTGACCGTCATAACAATAAGGCTCTAAACCCATCTCCCAAAGGTCTTGTTAATGCAAGAGGTACTTCGGGTACAGATGTGTCGGTTAGCGAGATGTCAGTGGCTGTGGGGACATCCACTCCGACACTGCTGGTGATGAAGGTTCATAAATTGGCCAAGCTTGTCCCTGGCAAATACAACTGTTTGGAACCATTTGTGTTGGGGTGCAGTTCCATCTTGCGCTTCGCTTCCCGTTTCCTGATAACTGTTCTTGTTTGTTACTATATTTAGAATGACATTTATTGGCATAATGTCAACCTTTTTTACATCATGGGCATAGTCCAAGTTTGTTCCCTTCAGCTCCCATTTGCTCTGGGCAATTTCTTTTAAAGTGACTGGGCTTACCACAGCGAAAACACTGCTTTTGATTAGCGTGCAGGGCCGCTGCTAATGCCCCAGCAAAACTTTCATTTTGGTGATCAATGGAGCCTACACGACTACAGGCTTCCAGCATGTCCACAATAGTGGGATTTTTTAAAGTTTGCAAGATTTTTTTTTGCAATTCAGATTCGCATTTTAAATCGCCAATTTAAGCAGTAGCGCCTCCTTAGCCGCTTCATTTTCTACCTGCTTATCTACTGCATGTTGGAGGCGATCCACAAACTGCATATATGGCTCATCCATGCCTTGCTGGATACTTGTAAACACTTTTGACATCTTTCCCGTATCTGGGACCTTTAGCATAGCCTGGAGAGCTAAGTCAGCAGACTGCCGTAGAATTTCTGGAGCCAAATGGGCTTGCAGTTGTGGGGTTGTTATCGGTGCTTCCTCCATAAGCTGTGGAAGGCCTGCTCATCCCAAAGGATCTCCCAGTTGCCTTCCCAAATTTTCAAGGGCGGCGGCATCACAAGCCTCTCGCCAGTGCACCTTGAAGAATACCTTTTGCGTAGGTGTAAAAATTAAATCATCCAGAGCCAATGTATCAAAAGGAGTCATGAGTTCACATTTCATGGCTGTTTGTAATAAGCTTCGTGTAAAAGGTGACACTATGCCATATTGCATTATTGTTTTTCTAAGCTCCTTTACCAGTTCCCAGCGCATTGGCTCCCATGTGTTAGGTGCCTGATTACGAACAACTATAGGGAAAGTTAAATTTCAACAGCTGTCCTTCAGCTGCAGCTTGGCGTTGAAGAAGGCCCCATTGAGCAGCAGGATCATAGTCCCTTGTCTCCTCTATCGTTAACTTTTGCAATGCGGGAAGGACAGAGGCAGCACTGACGGTTCAGGTGTATTCTACAGGCTCCATAGAAGGGTCAGGGTTAGAGTCTTTAGTGGAAGCTGGCACACCCGCAGCAACTGGAGCTGCTGTAGCTCTATTAGGGTCATCGGTATGATGATGCACCCATTTCAACGCCTCATATATTAAATGCCAAGCTGTCATTAATGGCACCACTCTGCTATCCCCTCGAGAAGCAGCATCCCACAGTTTTTCCTTTGTTTGTTCCCAAATGTGTAATTGTAGCAGAATCTGCAGTCAGCCCTTGTCTCTTTAACCAGGATAAAAGGGATCGAACCGCCTTTTCATCATATTTCACCACTTGTTTAGCTAAGAGCTTTAACAACAAGCAGACAATTGCCTTTTCCTCAGTTGAAAGCCGAGATCCCATCGCCCTGACCGCTCACCTCAAAGGCGTTATGTTATATCCCCGGGCGGCAGCTCTCTGGTCCGCTGCTTGCTCATTCGGTCAGCTCTCCACCAGTGCTCTGTCATCTGCATTCATGTCCCACATTGGGCGGCATTTGTGGAGATTAATTGCACGGACTCTGGTATCTTGAGAACCAAAGACCCCTTTGTTCAAGGTTACATGGATTATATATTACAGATTATGTCCACCCGCTCAAAGCTACAGTGCAGTTGGTTAATTGCTGCTGTCCACACGAACAACACAAGCTTTCAATTGGTTAGCTGGTCTTTCGTCACCTTCTTCTCCTCCTCATTTTCTTTTCCAAGTTCCTCCCTCCTAAGTCCTGTTTTTGTTCTTTTCGTTCCGCGTTCCTTGCTCAAGGTCAGTTCACCAGAGAGTCAAGGTCGTTCAGCATGCTCTGATCAAGCTCAAAACCTTCTTCACCTACACCATGCAATAAAGCTCTTGAGGGCAAGGCCCAAAAATGCTGGTTGATATTCAAGGATCACCTGCTCCAAGCTCAGGAGTGTTGCATCCAAACTAGAAGGAAATGTGACAGGAAGGCCAAGAGACCTCCATGGATGGACAGGGAGCTGCTGAGGAAACTTAGAGGGGAAAAAAGAAGTTTATAAAAGGTGGAAGCGAGGACGTGTGGCCTGGGAAGATTACAGGGATGTTGTCTGGGGAGCTAGGAACCAGGTCAGGAAAGCTAAGGCCCAGTTGGAATTAAACTTGGCTAGGGATGGCTAAGGTAACAGAAGGGGATTATGTAGTTACATTGCAAATAAAAAAAAACAGAGTAGGGGCAACGTGAGCCGTCTCTGGAAACTATCAGGAGAACTGGCTACCCTGGTTTTGAAGAAGGCTGAAGTTCTCAATGACTTCTTTGCCTCAGTCTTCACTGGCAAATGCTCTGACCACACCACCCAAGTCTTGGAAGGCAGATGCAGGGACTGTGAGAATGAAGACCTGAGGCCCACTGTAGGAGAGGATCAGGTTCGAGACCATCTTAAGAACCTGAACATACACAAATCCATGGGACCTGGTGAAATCCATTTGTGTGTCCTGAAGGAGCTGGCGAATGAAGTTGCTAAGCCACTGTCCATCATATTTGACAAATCATGGCAGTCAGGTGAAGTTCCCAAGGACTGGAAAAAGGCAAATATAACCCCCATTTTCAAGAAGGGGAAAATGGAAGACCCAGATGACCACAGACCAGTCAGTCTCACCTCTGTGTCTGGCAAAATCTTGGAGCAGATTCTCGTGGAAAGCATGAAGCACAGAATGTGCCAGGCATGAAGTCATGAACCTCGTGTATGGAAAAGCACGTGAAAAACAGCGAAGTGGTTGGTGACAGGCAACATGGCTTCACTAAGGGGAAATCCTGCCTGACCTATTTGGTGGCCTTCTACGATGGGGCTACAGAACTGATGGATGGGGGCAGCACAGTTAACATCATCTACCTGGACTTGTGCAAAGCGTTTTGACACTGCCTCACACGACATCCTTGTGTGTAATTGGAGAGACATCAGTTTGATAGATGGACCACTTGATGAATAAAGAATTGGCTGGATGGCCGCACTAAGAGTTTTGGTTAACAGCTCAATGTCCAGTTGGAGACCAGTAACGAGTGGTGTCCCTCAGGGATCACTGTTGGGATCGGTCTTGTTCAACATCTTTGTCGGTGACATGGACAGTGGGATTGAGTGCGCCCTCAGCAAGTTTGCCGATGACACCAAGCTGTGTAGTTCTGTTGATACGCTGGAGGGAAGGAATGCCATCCAGAGGGACCTAGACACGCTTGTGAGGTGGGCTGTTGCCACCCTCATGTAGTTAAACCAAGCTGAGTGCAGGGTCCTACGCCTGGATCAGGGCAATCCCAGGCACGGCTACAGGTAGGGTTGAGAAGAGATTCAGAGCAGCCCTGCAGAGGACTTGGGGGTGTTGGTCGATGAGAAAATGAACATGAGCCGGCTTCAGTGTGCGCTCACGGCCCAGAAAGCCAACAGTATCCTGGGCTGCATCAAAAGAAGTGTGACCAGCAGGTCGAAGGAGGTGGTCCTGCCCTTCTACTCTACTCTTGTGAGACCTCACTTGGGGTATTGTGTACAGTTCTGGTGTCCTCAACGTAAAAAGGATGCAGAGCTGTTGGAGCAAGTCCAGAGGAGGGCCACGAGAATGATAAACGGGGCTGGATCACCGCCTGTATGAAGGCAGGCTGAGAAAGTTTTGCCTGGAGAAGAGAAGGCTGCTTGGAGACCTCATAGCAGCCTTCCAGTATCTGAAGGGGGCCTACAAGGATGCTGGGAAGGGACTGTTCATTAGGTACTGTAGTGACAGGACAAGGGGTAACAGGTTCAAACTTAAACAGGGGAAGTTTAGATTGGATATAAGGAAGAAATTCTTTACTGAGAGGGTGGTGAGGCACTGGAATGGGTTGCCCAGGGAGGTTATGAATGCTCCATCCTTGGCAGTGTTCAAGGCCAGGTTGGATGAGGCCTTGGGTGACATGCTTTGGTGTGGGGTGTCCCTGCCCATGGCAGGGGGGTTGGAACTAGATGATCTTAAGGTCCTTTCCAGCCCTAACTATTCCATGATTCTATGACTATCACATTTGTATATTTATGAGGACTAATTTGTGAATTTTCTAATAAATAGAAGACCTTCCTTGTGTTTTCATCTAATTTTTGCCATCACCAAGTTGGGTAGAAAAGAAGGAACCACACTTTCTAGGTTTTATGCCAGTGTAAAATTACTTCATATCTCTGCTCATATTATGCCTGAGGGATTTTATCCCTTCTATGTGGCAGAAAGCCACAATAAGAAGATTCAGCATATAGGTATCTTTGTGCATTAGTGAAGGTGTCTTTGTGTTTTAGTGGGGACACACACATACAAGGACAGTGTTTTCTGGCAGAGGAATGTTGTGCCATACCCACTGCAGCCATCTGACCCTCTTTCATCTCTTTCTTCTGAAGGTGTTTGGGGGTTTCAGAGGTAAAAAGTCTTCCGGAATCAGCAGGTGTGAGGTGAAATTGTGTCAGAAAGAAATAAAGATGTTAAAAGAAAAATAGAATGTGAACTCATATTATGACATTAACTATAGCAATAAGTGTGGAAGCAAATAGGTGACATAGGGACCATGAAAATGACAACTGCTACCACCAAAGCGTGTCCATCTTATGGACAAACTGGCCTAGATAGAGAGAGTGAAGAGTTAACAGATGATGGCATGAAGTTTAGCCATTTGAATTTTGGGTGGGAAAAATATGAGATGAAATGAGATGAAGACATTGAACATAGCCAGGGAGTCTGGCTCTTTCTGGGCTGCCTGAAGATTTTGAAAGCTGACTTACCACTAAGAAAGAGGCCAGGTCCCCTTTGCAGCTTTAAAAAATGCAAACAGTAGATTTATTTCTTCCAACTGTGGTGCATAAAACAGAGCTCTGACTTCCCACAGTTCCCTCCTCTCCATTTAATCGTGCACTTCATCCTTCTTGACATCTTGTTTCACCTCCACCCCCCACCACTTTTCCACAATAGCAGCTAGAACTCCTCTACTGCAGAGAGAAAAATTACAAATTTTGCATGGCTTCCAGATCTCTCACACATCAAGGCTTCCATAGACTGGAATACAGTCAGCTTCTTGGCTGACGGACACAGGGCCCTCCCCCTCATCAGGATGGAAGGGACATCCTGAGCCAAGTCCAGGCTTCTGCTGAAAAGTCCCATAAACTCAGTAAGAAAAACATGACTTTTACCTTAGGCTAGCTTTGGTCACGTGTCAGAGGACAGAATTCTGCTGCAATATTCACAGTTCCGTGTCTCAGTCTTTGGTGACCTTGCATTTAATTTTGACTGCTCTCAGTATGTTAACACTTTGGCAAGGAGACAAGAACACTCTGCAAATCCATCTTGTCCTGACATGCACAACACACAGAAGGTCAGATGCACAGCTCATGTCAGTCAGTAACAGTCAGTAGCAAAGTTACTTCAGTTTAAGATTTGGCCTGTAGCATTTTGGCTAATATCTTTTACTCTATCCATATCCCGGAAATAACTATTGCTCACTGAACAGTTTTAAAACGTCTGTAAACCTGAGGAGTGTAGCAACTGCAGTGATGGCTTCAATAAAAATATGTTCAGTGCCAGATTATGAATCCAGTCATGCTGGTATAAAGCCAGAGTATGTTGATGTCATTGGAGTTACATTAGCATTATATTATCAGGACAGAGATGAAACCTTAGTTCGCAAGTGACTCCATATTGCTTTGAAGTTTTTATGGATTCCCTTTTGTCTCACCCATTCTCTTTATATCGTGTTTGTTTGGTTTGGCTTAAGAAAATAATTCAGGGTTTATCCACAGCCTGCCCTTATTTTTTTTATTTTTTTGGGGGGATCTGAAGTCAGTTGTAGAGGGTTTTGTTTTGTTCTGAAAACAAAAAATAGCAAACAAGTTGTCATTCTTTTTTATTTTCTTTCCACTATTTTATGAGCTAGCAGCCAAGAGCTCCCATTCTTTGAATTTCTGAAGGTTTTTTAAAAATTTATCTTTTTTAAGCTGAATGGTATTGCAAAGTGAACATCATTATGTCTGTTTTCATCTCAGCAAGAAGAACCTGGTGGCTGTGCAAGCTCCTATTTGCAGAGAGGTTAAATTCAGGAGGCCTGCAAGACTGGAGCCTTGCAATTCCTGTAGCTGTTAGAAGTAATCCAGCCAGAGACATTGCAGCTTTGTACTCAGCATAATTAAAGCAACCACTTGGAATTCGTTGTATGTAAAGAACAAAACAATAGGCATTGAGACTACTACTGAAAGCAGCTGCAGGAGAGGAAGTCCTGCAGCTAGGGGTTAGTTAGTAAATCGTGCTCAGGACATTTTAGTACTGCAGTTCAAATTCTCATGATCCTTTCTGTGAGGCTGAAAGCTGTTTTGCACTGTCTTTCACCTTTTTTGTCCCATTCTTCCTTCAATTGTTAAATCTGTGAAACCAAACTTTAGAAATATGGGGGGCCCCACTGTGCCCCCAATGTTCAGTGCCATTGTGATCCCACAGCTGTCTGTGGAAATATAACAGGTTGTATACACTGCCCTTGTAAATTTGAGGAGCTGAGCATTATAAAACCAGCTAGGGGAAGCTATGGCTGGAATTAATTGTAGAAGCTCTTGCCAGCTTCGATGAGGTGGAATGTATGTATTTCAGTGGTCCACAGTTGTTTATGATAAAATCCTTTATCCTTAACTAGGGCACTGCTACACCAACCAGATTTTCATGTTGCTTGCTCTGAGATGGGGAGAGTAAAGAGAAGGGGGGAGTGTGTCAGGCAGCTCAAAAGAACTACAAATTTAGTGTCAGCAGTGAGATGTGGATTCCCTTAAAACACCTTCATGGGGCAGGCAATATGTGCTATCTAACTTCAGTGCCTTTTGCCTTTAACTGCACAGCGGACAGTGGAAGGAGTGGACTCCTTCCATGTTAATAACTCCATTGCTTGATATGCCTCTTCAGTGGGCACCTCCATTCTGCTTAAATCCAGTATTAGACTGAGTGGGAAGGATGGGAAGCCAGAAGGAAATATGAGGTGTCTCCATCTCCCTGGGATCCTTACTGCAGAACCTCCTTCTGAGACTTTATAGTAATATAAAATGTCAATTCCCAACTTCAGCAGAGCAGTTACAGCTCTTCTTAGAACACTTCACCTGTGCTTTGGAGTGTTTCCTAATGACAAGGTAACAGGATATCCTGGGTATAAACACCATGCCCTTTGAAATTTTGGCTGTGTCTATACTGCTAATTAAAAGGTGAGGGACTCATCCCTGGCCTCAAGTGCAGCACTGGCTGTTTTGTACCCCCTCTGTTGTGGGCCCCTCTTTATATCAGGTAAGACTTCGTGAAAACAAGTCAGAGTACTGAAACCCAGAGCCAGGGCATGAGATAACAGCTGTACAGTATGGTGTACCTGAAAGTCTTGTCTTTCATAGCGAAGAGGTCAGGTGAGTAGGTCCTGACTGATAGGCCAAGTGGCATGATCTGGCTTGTGTCCATGCTGCTTGTGGCCAAGATTCTTTTGGAGTACGTTGGCCACGTCCACACTACATAGCACATGGCTTTAGCTGTTTTCTGATTCCTGGGTGATGCTTCTGTGACCACACACTCCAGTGATACTACTGTGTGTGTTTTCAATTCAGAGGAGGATCTTATTCATGTGTATACGTACAGGATGGGAGAGTGTAAAGAAGACAGAGACAGACATTTCTCAAAAAATCTGCTCAACAATAAGAAAAATCTTTTACCTGTAAGGGCAATTGAAGGCAGAAGAAGGTTGTCCATAGAGGCTGTGGAATCTCCCATCTCTGGAGATATTCAAAACCTGCCTAGCCATAGTTCTGGGCAACCAGCTCTGGCTGACTCTACTCTGAGCAGTGGGTTGGACTAGACAAACTCCAGAAGTGCCTTCCAGGCTCTACAGTGCTGTGGTTGTGTGGCTATAAGAAAGAGTGCCCACCACCACCTCAGGAGAGTGATTTTTGAGCACCCATAGAATCATAAATCATAGAATTATCTGGGTTGAAAAGGACCTTAATTAGATGATCTAGTTCCAACCCCCCTGCCATGGGTGACTGAGGTACAGAACTTAGAGTGGTTTCCAGCCGAAGAGTGACTCATCTAATGTTTATGTTCAAAATGTTAAGCAGGCCAAGGAAGGAGGCAAGGGTTGGTGTACTGGAACTTATATGGGGTTTATCTGCCTGTATCTCATTTCAGATGTGTCAGCTCCTCATGCTAGACCAGATTATACCACTGCGCTTTCTGCTTAGTTGTATTTGGGCTATTGTTAGAGTACTAACAAATTTGAGCAAAGGTAGCAGAGCTGTAGCCAGAAAGGCTAGGGCCTGCTTGCTAGCCCTGCTTGCAGTGGCAGGTTCTTGTACATCCCGGGACTGGGCTGCTGCACAGCTCTTCCCACACTGCCTTCACTCTCACACCCATATCTTCTTCAGGATTTCTGTAGCATCAAAATTTTAGCACCTTTCTTTTTTTGAGGAGGGCCCTAATCTATTGGACAACTGGTTTTTTCTTCCCATTACACAGATTACCCATCTTTCCTTGAACTTTGTGGATGTTGTTGTATTTATGCATGCAATTTTCCTTTTTTTTGCTCTCTCACTTGCTGCCAGGTAGCCCTTCTGCCACTTCATTTTTTTGGCTGCATTTTCTGAACTGGATTCTCAGCATGCATTGGGTAAGCACACACAGTAGCTCAGAAGAAATAAGAGTAGGGATAGATGCTGCTGGCAGTTCAAAAGATCTCCTCCAAGCTGGGCAGCTGTGTCATTTTAAATGGATGTGATGTTTTAATGACTGCCTGAATTAATGTGAAATCAGATTATTGACTTCTCTTTCAGGACCTGATGATGCTTCCATACCTGCTTTGATGTTTCATTTTCTATGTGCTTTTTTTCAGGCTCTGCAGTTGAAAGAAAGTAGTAATAGAGGTGGGGAAAGAAGAAGTTTGTTAAAATGATCTTTAAAAAGCTAAGAAATTAACTGTTACAATGCCAAAACTGCAGTTGTCAGTAACAAAATTAAGTATACCATTCCATTTGGTTAAAATTGTGCAAATTCATCCAGTTTATTATTCAGATGCTTTGTTTACAATGCTGAAGTTTTAAGGAAAACAAATTTATTTTAGCTCAATCTTTTCTGCTCTTTTGTCTTCAGGAGGGAATATGAGGCAAGGAGCTCCCATTTCCTCTCTCTGGCAAATGTTCCATGGGCTAAGCAGGGAAGGAGTTACAGAGTGGGAGCTTGCCCCTCAGCTGAATTGGCAGGACTCAACATAATCATTTAAGCATGAACAAGACTGGTTTTCTCTCCACTTACATAAATCTGTAATGCTTAAATCCATAGTCTTTCACTGCTGAATTACTGCCAGTGGTTTCAAAATGCAAACTCTTTATTAAATAAACAGGGATCAGATGGCGTGCATTAGGGTGCAGATGCCCAGTGCTACTGTAGATTGCTTCTATCTGAAAAACACAGGTTTGTAATGGGATGCTAGATGCACGCAAGAAAGGATTACCAGGCACAGATGGCAGTGCTTGTTTATAGGAGTAGAGCAGGGATGTAACAGTATTAACAAGTGAAGGGTCTGATTTTGTACATGATGAAAGTGAAACCCACCACATGGCGATGCAGGAGAGAAAGTCACTGATACAAGCAACTGGCAATTTTTTCCTTCCTCCTTCATTGTCAGCTACATTAGTGAAGATGCTTGAGTTATTTGCATGTGAACTAGCATTTTAACCCAGGTTTTGTCACTGCCTTGGGCCCAAGCTGTGATGGAGAAGAAGGAATAAGAGTATAATGTCATGTCAGTAGGGAATCCCACAAGTCCATCTGCATTGCCCACACTACCATAATCATGTGTGCCAGGGTCTACATGAAGGCAAATGTGTTTCATAGAGATTTCTAAGAGCTAGACATGCTCCCAGTCGCATTCTTCCACAGCAACATCTCCTTTACTCCAAAGCAACAGTTGAAAGTATTGAGATGTGATACTTCAGTGATGCCTTTGAAAAAAATTCCCCATGGGAAGATGCACCCATGTAGGATTCCCTATTAAATGAAAACTAAGCAAGCCTATTTATACCATGTAATAAAATCTGTCTTTAATCAGGAACCTTACTCTAACTGTAGGGTCTGTGAGAAAGGAAAAGAGCAGAGTAAGAACTTTCCATGTCTATTAGCCCAAACTGGAAAGTCTGGGGACTAAGGTAGTACAAATACATGTAATTCCAAGCCTATGGTTAGGCACTTTGAACAGACTATCAGACTTTTCAGACTTAAAACGTGTAAGCGATTTATTCTGACTTGCTTATATCAAGATGGTATACCTGATGCTCTGATACAGGAAAATATCTAGTGACTGATTAATTCCAGTGCAAATGTTATAGCTGCATGTTCAGGTGGTTTCATCTCTTTTTTTTTCTTTTTGCATGCTACAAATCATAAATCCTGGTTCTGGTTTTCACTCCGGAAATTATCTGAGTTTTTGCAAAAAGAAGTGTCAAACCCATACTTTTCTCTGAAAATGACATAGATTATTGGTCTTTTTTTAAGGAATTATCATGGCAGCTGAACTGTGGTCAGTGTGTGTTTTCTTGACTATCTAGTTATTTGCCTTTTTCATAGTTTCCTTTTTGGGTTTGTTTTTTTCTTGTTAAACAGAAAGATATATATTGAGAATAATTTCACATGATGTTTGCATCAGTCCCTGAACTGTAAAATGGTGTCTTACTGTTTTGCTCAGCTGACTGCCTGCATCTACATCTATAAAATGATTCAGTCTTCAGTGGCCAGAGGCTCATCTTATTATTTTCTTCACCTTAAATAACTCTAAATAAAACATGGAAAATGAACATGCGGTTCATTGGGTATTGACTTTCCTTTTTTTAGAAACTGTTATCTCTCTGAACATAATTCAGTTCTTCCAGGTTGAAATTCTGAGTGTAAATATTAGCTCGATTAATGGAAATTGTATGCATAAGACCTTAAGCACAGTGCTGGAAATATTTCTTCCTCTTTGTTCCCAGGTACACTCTCTTCTTAGAACCTTAGGCTTGTAGGGGTGGATTTGGCCATAATGCAACTTAGAGATATATTTTTTTCAAGGTCTCTGGAGCAGGGAGTGGGAAGTACTAAGTTACAAGAGCTTCAGTTTAATACTTTTGATTTTATGCTTTCCTTTTGTATAATCACGTCAATGTTATAATGGCATAAAGCAGCACTAAAACATTCAATCCAGCATAATCCAATTACTATTTCACTCTCTCAGGCATATCTTACTCTTCAGATAGCTAAAAATCACCAAGTGTGATTTTTATGGTTTTGCATGTACACATGGAAGTAAGTAAGCTGTGTTGTAATATTTGCCTTTGTTTTCCCATGTAGCTGTTACTGAGAGGCTCTCAGTGCTGTGACATGGAAGGAGGTAATAATTTCAAAAAGTTATTATGAAGGTTTAAAAGGCTATTACTTTATGAAAAGGGTGCACTTGTTACAACCAAGCTTGCCAGTATCTCAAAACAGAGTTTGCAGGGTCCATCTTCTTCTTTGGGGGAATTTTCTTCTGCCCTGACTTAGGGTGATACCCTGTGAGCAACATCAGCATTCTCAGGGGTGCACAAATGTGTCTCCAAAGGAAGTGTTATTACTTAAGCCCTCCTTCCAGTGACAGTTCAATGTCAGGAAGTGTGAGCTGTGATGGTTTATTACTCATAGCTTTTGCCAGTATGTGTAAAAATTCTCCTCAGATGTCAGATGAATTGGGCAAGACATGAATTTTGTGTCACAACTGCAGCTGAGAAGAGTTAAGCTGCAACTGCCACAGCAGCAGAGCTTCTAGAGGTGAAATCTCCACTCTACCAGTAGTTTTTCAAGCACTGTGAAGCTCATTTTTTTGTTCACATTATGGCTAGAAGAAGGCTGCTTTTGTTCTTTTTCAGGCTCCAAATTTCCTTCTTTCCTCCTTTGCTGTGGGACAAACATTGGTCCCTCAATGTACTGTGTTTACTTGGAGACTTGTGAGGGGTTCCTAGGAAAAGTTGTGTTGTAGTGCTACATCTACAAAGGGCTGGGGTCAGCAGACTGTATCGTTGTTGTCTGAGCTAGTGACATGAAGACATCTTCTGTCCATCTGTGAAGGCAATAAGAGCAGGTAAAGGGGAATGTTATGACAGGTTGTGGCTGAGTAGGTCAGGGTAGTGCTGCCATCACAGAAGCAAAACAGAAGCCAAGAAAATAGCACTGATACTTAAGGCAAAGTGGGTTAATATTTATTTTAACACTCAAGTGTCCAGTGTCCCAGATTCCCTAAACAGGTTTTGCCTCCATTACAGAAGTACTGGTGAAATTGTTTTTTATATTGGGACCAAAATTCAAATCTTGAAGTTCACAAAGGGTGTCAATGTGTAGCTCAGGTCTCCAAGGCTCAGCACCTTCTTTATCCTGAAGGACTACAAAGCTATCCTGTTGCATCTGACCCTGCTGGTGCATGTCACTCCAGTCTCAAGGACTATGAATAGTATCCGCATTCCAGCTTCCTATTAGGATACCCAGGAAGCACCACCATCTGTCCTCTGGAGTTAGCTTTACCTTCATTTTCCCTTCAAACTACACTGGGCTTTTCAGGCACGCTTCTCTCCCTTCTCACACCAGCAGCATTAGGAACAGTATTAGTTATTGCAGTTAAAAGGGTTAATTTCCTGGATTAGGTGAGCATGTCCCCATGTTAAGTTTTCCAAAAGTTGTGTCTTTTTCTTAGTGAGCACTCTCTCAGTCTCACTCACTCTTCCCCTCTAGTTTGTCTTTTCTGCTTATCTTCTGCATATAACCATCTCTCTGGCAGCAGCTGCAACATGGGGGGGGATTCAGAAAGGCACATACTGAGCTTACACTGCGGCTGCTGTGGGCTTTAGGAAGGTGGAAAAGATGCAGCTCTGCTGCTTGTCAGCCCTGTAAAAGGGTGAGGATAAGACCAGTAGAATGTGCTCCAGGAACTTGGAGGCTGTGGGAAGGTTTCACTGTGCTGTGGTAATATTAATGCAGCATTATGAGTAATCCCTAAATGGCTGAGTAACTGTCAAATTGTGATGCTGTGCTCGTGCGTGATGGTATCTGGGAAAAATGCAGCAAGGCCAACTAATTAAAATACTAGCCTGGAGTTTTTCTACATGTCACTGCTTTTTTATCCCCTCTTCTTTTCCTCAGTTTTTTTTCTCCTTTTTTTCATTTTCCTCCTTGCCCATCATTTTACCTCTTTATTACTTATAAAATTCCCTTTTATCATTTTCTTCCCATCTAGCTTCTTTCGTTTCCCTTTTTCTCGCAGCCCCTCTGTGCCTCATATTGCATTGTCCCTTATATAAATCAGTGCTTCCCCAGATCCTGACGCCTTATGGGAACCATCATTCAAGGGCTTTAAGGCAAATTTTACAGCTTTTCCTGTCTTGTTCTTCTCTTACCTGCTTTGCAGGGGCTGTTAGTCTGACTGGCAGAGTGCTCCTGTTGTGGCTGCTGCTGCTGGTGCAGATGAAAACTCACTGAAGGTCCCTGAAGGGACCCTACCAAGGTGCAGCTGAATATTTGCAGTGGTTCACACAGGTTAGGCACTTCACTTCTGTGAAAGTTAGGCACCTTCACAGAAGAGCTATTTCAATGCAGTGACAATGTAATGTTTGTGTGTAAGGTGGGAATGATGGTGGTGCAGGGGTGCAGAGAGGGAGAAGAATTAAGCAGGCTTTCAAAATGTATCATCACAAAAATACTCATTTAACTGAGGGGAGGAAAGCACTGCTGTCTCTTTCATAGGTACTAGAAACAGTTGTTCCTGGAGTTTTTTGTTTGAATTTCCAGCTATGATAGGCCAGCTGTTATATCATTTGCTGGCACTAATTACTGCAAGACTTAAACTAATCTTGCTTCTGAAAAAGCCCATTTCAGCTTGGCAGCTCCAGTTTTGTCTCTCCATCCAGCAGCAGGGAAAGCTCAGTGGTGCTGGGATGTGAATCCGGGCCAGCCCCATTCCTTCTGTGCTTCTGCCAGCTCTTCCATGGTATGGCCCATGTGTGAAGGGCTCTGGAGGGGCTGGAGGGGCCTTGACAGAGCTGCTGTTTGCTCACCAGGCTAAGCTTGGTGAGAGCTGCTGCGCAGGCCCGAGCAACCTGGTCCTGCGGCTGCCTCCACAGCTGCAAGGGCTCAGAGGCAGAGGGAAAGAATAGGCCTTTTTTTTTAAGTCAGAAATTACTCATTACAACTGGGAGCTCTCTAATGACATGTCCTTCTAGAAGACTCTCCCTGTCAAAAGCAAACTTATTACCAATTCAATTTATTCTCTTCTATGAGGCTGAACCACAGAGCAGCTGAGTTAATTTGCCACCATTGGGCAGTACCTAAAGAATGAAATTATTTAGAAAGAGTATTCTCTTCCAAAACAATTTATTTTTAAATTCAAAGACAAATTTAAGGCACTCTTAAAACATCAGAAGCCACCATGTCACAGCCAGAGGGTGAGCTCCTCCTCTGGATGCAGGAGCCAGAGCTCCCTCCACCACCTGCCTGTGGGGAGCAATGCTGTGGCATGTCAGGGCTCCCCAAAGCGTTGGGCACAGCCTGCACTGGGCTTGCATCCCACATGAACAGTCAGAGGCTTCACAGTGTTCAGGAAGTTAATCACTTACAAACTCAGAAGTTTTTAATGGCTTTTAAACTCAAATTTAATTTCACTTTCAACCAAGGTCTGTCAAATTTAGCTTAAGATTAGGTGACAGGCAGTCAGGCTAAACTGCTGCTCATCATTTTGCTTTTCTGTCAGCCCTGGATGAATAGATTTACTTTTTTGCTAATTTGCATACAGGTAGGGGTGCTCAAAAAGAAATATCTGCATTCCCCAAAGCCTTTGTTATGAAAGTAAGCACCACCAACGTAAAATGCCATTGTGTGGCATTTGCAGCACTGAATATCCTATTTTGTGTTGGGCAGAAAATGTTTTGTTTGGGTTTTTTTTCCAGATGCAGAGCTTGATTTCTAAGTTATTTTCTGGCTTTCCTTGTGACTGGAGAAAGGATGGTGGAGGTGACAGACAAACTGGAAAGTCTTCAAGGCTCAGATTGACATGTATAAATCATATGTTTGAGCTTGAGTCAATCCCCTAGAAATGATTTTCCCCCAAGCTGGGTTGGTGGGCATCCCTGTTTGCTTTTGTTGTCCTTTTTTGTTTGGTTTTTTTTTTGCTTGCTTCAGCAGTGTGGGTCATAACCAGCTTCCTGGGATTATCTGAACATTTTCACTTAGTAAACTTAGTGCCTGTGCCCTCAAACATCTATCTGCTCTCTTCCTGTGGTGCACTGTATTTTACATAGTTTTCAGTCTGTTATACTAAAAGCATTCAATGGAGTGTTGACAAGCATTTTGTGGTTTATGGCTTGGTAAGTGGAGGAGATGGGCATCCATTGGATTCCTCTAGACAGAAATGTTCATAGCGTGACTACTGGTGGTTGTTAGGGACTGACCTGACTGGTCTCTGCCCCAGCCTCCCCCACAAACGGTTACTTTCTTAGAAGAACCTTATAGAAAAAATATTTTAGTAGTGCCTTGCAGAGTCACACTTTCAAATTTCAGGGAGTCAAGACCATTGCCCCCACTCTTGGAGCTACCATTTTAAAATAAAAGTGTTTTTTAATTCTGGGTAGTGCCCCTGTTACATCTTTTTTGCTCGTGTTCCAGAGGACAGACTGTTTTGCACATATGTCATGATGGTTTTTTTTTTGCCTTGGTTTGAAAGGGTGTCTTACTAGGTGGTTTCTCATGTCAGGTTCTTTTATATGCACCTACTTTCTTTTCCTGGCAATTAAATGTTTCAAGCTGGTAGCAACTTCTAGGCTGTCCCTCTACCTATGTAAGTGAGCTTTCCTGAGTGTAAGCATAGAGTTGAACAGAAACAGCTCTATTCTCTTCAGTCCTGTGATCTTTCATCAGTTTATCAGTTATTATTTCCTCTTGTCAAACGAAGCAATAGCAAAGCTTTGAAATGATGTTTCAGCTTTTCCAAAGAAAAATTTCCCTCTCCTCCTCTAGCCTCCTTCTGCCTTTCCCTGTATATTTGATAGTACATCAGCTTCCTCTTGAAATGATCCCCAGTAGAGCACTTCAGCTATTTCAACCAGGGTTTTTCTGAAGGTATTTTTTACAAACTAGCTGCTGCGGCAAAGTTTAGTTATAATGAAGAACAATAAAAAAAATCCTTGTGCCTTGGAGAGCTAGTCTTGTACACACTAATGCATGTGGTGAACTCTATGCCTGAAATATCCCCACTGGACTCAGTCAGTTGTACTGTTTGCACACACAGAGTTAAGCACCTGTGTAAGTGCTGCCAAGGTAATGGCTTTAAATTTCAGTAGAAGCTAAAAAGATGTGCACTGCAGTGCAAAAGAGACTAAATCAGCTCACATTCATTGTCCTTTTATTTCATTATTATTATCTATGTTTCTAAAGCAGCTGTTATTTAGCAACATATATAATGAAGAGAAAAGCAATGATTTTCCAAAGAATTTCTTCACCTCAGTCCAATACTTGTCATCACTTTGATCTAGGCAGGGTATTCAGGAAACTTGTGGTCTGGGCAATTTTCCAGTGATGCTGAGAATATCTGATATAACAGAAGGCATCAAGGGCTACAGGATTTAATCCTAGCACAGTTTTTCAGATTAATAAATGACAACCAAAATCCCTTCAGAGTTAGTTTCTTGCTGTTACTGCAATATTGAATTTGGGCTTAGTCTGCTCCAATTTTTCTCTTTGATGTAATTGCCTAGAAAATCACAGAACAATAGTCTTATGAGTTGACAGGATTTTACATGTTTATGGGTTTGAAAACAAGGACCAGATAAGGACTGTTTCAGGAGTTGGATTAATGGCCAGCCTGCAGTGCAAAGATCTCGGGTGAGGTGCTGTCATCAATACAGTATCTCAGAGGAGAAGTTATTCTGCACAGAGGTGTTTGCAGCATGTGAGTGGAGCCAGAGCAGCCCGTCTTGGTGGCCCAAATCTTCAATAAATCAATGGAAATCCTGGCATGGCCAGCATATGTTCAGTGAACTTCACAATTTTTACAGCCTTTATGTACAAAGCTTCATGGTGAACTGAACAATGACTTAGGATGCAATAGGCTATTCACAATATCACAGAGTTTTCCTGGGGGCATTGTTAATACCAGTGCACCATGCCAACCCAGAACAGCTAAAAAAAAGGATGCTTGGAAGGCTGGGAGGACATTTGTTCACAGGAACACACAGCATCAATGAATTGTGCAATGGGCAGTCTGTAAGCATGGATCTTTCTGGGTGCTAAATAAAGCGGAGGAGAAACAATTCCTCTCAGAGCTTTTGTTTCAAAGTCAGCATCTTTTGGTTGTCATCATAATTTTCGGTTGCTGCTTTTTAAGATGTGTCTGGAAACAAAGAACTTCTTAAAAACTATGGTTTTCAAGGGTAGAATGAGAAAGGGTGGAAGACTTTATGAAGCACAAGTTAACAGCTTCCAATGTATAACAATATGAGCAAGTTAATAAACACTGAGTGGTAGGTTATAAAATTCCTTTCAGTTATACAAGAAAACAATATATTGTATAAAATCATAGAATAGATAACCTTCCTTTAAAAGCCTCAACAATTTCTTTTTAATGGCAACATAGTATTTGGAAATACTGTTTCCTAAATAAACAATGTCATACCAGTTAACTTAAAGAAATGTACTTTAGTAAGAAGAGTTTCAGCACTTGTTTTTCTCCCTCCCCTTTCTTTAGGACAGTTGCATTAACTTCAGTGAGTTAGCTCAACCTTGGTTGTGATGGAGAAGGAGGAAAGCCAGCTTGGGAGGGACCACATTTCCATATGCGTAATACATCTACCATGGCAGGGAAATGTTGGTTAAAGAGAAAAATCACTGAAGGATGGGCTAATCATGCTGACTTTTTGGGTGTCATTCAAAATTTACCATATACTTTTCCCAGGTTACCACAGTCTAAATGCTGGGAACTATATTCCGACCAGATCTTGGCAGATTTTGCAATGCTTTTAATGTAAACAAATAGAACACATACAAAGAAGCAGCACACTGAATTTGTACCAATATCACAAACTTTGCACTTTGTTAACACTGTAATTTAAGCTCAGGCTTGGCTCCTGGGTTTTAGCCGGCAGAGGCTGCTTGGCATGCTACGTGGTGTCTGTGGCCAGAAATGAGTTTCATGTGAAACGCAGTTGCCAAGAGTGGTGCCACAGTGCTGGAGAGGAGTCTAGCTGCATGGCTCTCCTCTGCCCCTGCATCCCTGGGAAGCAGCCTCTGGTGTCAGATTAGAGGAAATTTATTTAGTAGCTGTTGTTTGGCTTATGCTGGAGCCTTTCCTTCCCAATGTAAAAGCTAGAAAAAGTCCTGGAGTTCTTTTCCTGTCGAAGTTCCAGACATACCAGCAATGCTCTTTCTGCATTGTCTCCTTGGAAAAGAGAGTCTAATATTAGCCAAGTGTCAGCACAGTTTCACAGTACCTCTTCTCAGCTGGTGCTGCATGGGAAGGACTGAGAGCTCCAGCTTTCCTCTGGATGCCTTTCCTTCATTTCTGAGTCATGGCATCAGCAGTTAATATTAGGCAAGCAGTTAGAAGCAGACATCTGTCTGCAGCTCAGCAATGATTCATCTCCCATTCAAATGGCTAACAGATTGATGGGGCCCAGAGGTTCCTCACTGAACATAGGGACCCGCACAGGGTTTCAGAATAGGTGCTACAGAATAGGCTGTAACCTCAATATAGAGACTTAAATATTTGACAGGCTTCAAAATAACTACAATTAAAAAAAAAAAGAGAGAGATAAAATATGGACTCTGACTCAAGCTTAATGTTGGATGTAAGCATAGCCATAAACTGGAATCAACTAAGGTCTGCACAAGGTATGGGATATTATGCTAGCCTGATGCACTTAGCTCCCTGATCTTAATCTGAACTATGGTTCTTATATGCAAGTCAGAAGGCAAGTTTTTAATATTAATAATCTACTTTAAAATACACTTAGTGTTAAGATCCAGATAATTCTGCAAACAAATTATCAAAAAAATAGTTAAGATCCTTTTTACTGCTGTCATTAAAATTGTTCTTTTCTAAGATGCCTGCTTTTATTTCAACACAAGAAGTATTTCAATTTGGGAACATGTAAATTTCCTTGTCACAGGCTCCATTATGAAAAGAAAACTGCACGGAGATACCAGAAAAAGAAACTCCACTGTTGTCATGGTGACAGCAATTAGCAGCAGTTAAAACAGCAAACAATGGATTTAATGGGTTGGTCTAATAGTGACTTAATTACTTAGCAGTCTAGTTTGTCTATCAGCATTTCAATACACAGGAATAATTCAGTGCTGTGCTCCCAGTACACGATGCTTTCACTTAGCATTTTGAGTCTATTACAAGCAGAATTGCAGTAGCATCATTACCATAAATATTTTTGATTCCGATGTGGTGAGAAGGCCAAGGTAAATGCTCTCTAGCAATCCCACTTGAACACCTCCTGTCACACAGCAGAGAGCCTGCTAGACAGAAAGGAGCATTCTGTGCTCATTTTACTGTGATGGTAAAAAAAAAAAAAATAACCTAAATTCCAGTGCAATTGTATCTCCTTTAATGTAGGTGGAGAATTCAAGCTATTAGGCCAGTCAAGGACGTACATCATGGCTTATGTCAAAAGTACATTTTCTTTTGTACAGACACCAAGTGTCTGCCTTTCTTTTTCCTCCTCATTACTTACTTCTTCAGGCTGTGGAAATGGCAAATACTTTTGCATCAGTCCTCAAGTCTACAAATGAGGTTGTTGCTACTGTTCCCTGTTGGTGGAAGCAGCAGAAAATTAATACCATGAAGTAATGCTATGCCACAGGTTGTGTCTGCCTTATCAAAGTGAGTGCTTCAGTGCTGTACTGTCCATGGCTGGCAAATTCTGCAGCTGGCAGTGTCTATAGGCCAGACCTTTAAAAAGTCTAAATCACTTAGGCTGGTATTGCACCCTCTTCTTGGTCTTGGTTTATTCAGTGACCAAAAGAATATTTTTGGGTTGTGTGGACCAGGTAAATATGTATTAGAACAAGAAATGTATATTACTGCAAACTCAGGGGAAAACTGCAGAATGGGTAAGTCAGATGTGAACTAAGTTTTATTCTAGTCCAAGCACAACTAAACTACAATATGCAAAACAGGAGAGGGGAGCCTTGTTTGTGCCTTATCACATGGTGTAAATTTGAAATGTTGGTGCTGTCAGGAAGAAGATATAACAAAAGTTGTTTAGGAATACTGAGTGTATTTGAAGCTCAGTATTAAATCCTTCTGCACCTTTCCAGGCAATCAGATTTCATTTCTTGTAAGATTTTTGCATTTTGCTTAGTTGACCTTTTCAACCTAACTTATGATGGAGGAACTACCTGTCTTTGCCACTTGTAAAGCAGACACTGAATGGTAGCTTTAGCCTTTGCTTTTTTCTCGGTTCTTTTGAGGGTTCTTTTGCTTTGGGAGTCTTGAAATTATCACCTGTTAGAAGTTAGGCATTAAGCTTATACTGATTAAAACTTGGACAACACTGTAAATAAATAAATTAGAGTGCTCAGCAGATTTAATTTTCCTTCTCAATCAAAGGAGTGTGAAGCTCTCTAAGCCTTGTTAAATCAAAGTGAAATGCTAGTACCTCATATATCTTGAAGTTAGTGAGTAGCCTGGCACAGCCTCTCCTCCATGTCTCAGGTGACCTTTCTTTAAGCCCTGAAGGACTTCATTTTGCAAGTCCAGGTCAATTTGACGTTTGATAGAAATTCGAGATTTCATTGTTGTTTGTGTTACATCATTGTACAGGGCTCTGAACCATACTCACATACACTGTCTGAAAATATTTCAGCCATGATTTAAGAAACATGACCAATAGCTAGAAGTCCTTATTATTGGGTTTTCATATCCTCTGCACAGATGGAGTAACAACCATTGTGTGCCAAAGGTGATTTGGCATTCTCTAGAAATCCAGGGTAAGGAAGTGAAGGACAAGCCAGATTTGTTGAAAAGGGTATGTAGCAATGTTCAGAAGTTGACTCAAAAGAGTCTGTGCCCCAGGAGTACTTGTGAACAGTCTACAGAAAAGCAGAGTAGCTAGGCTGAGATTGCTGCTGGCAATGTAGAACTACAGACCTTCCCATCCACAGCAAACTGAAATCTCTGATTGCATGGCTTCTTTGCGAGAAGCTAGAATCAGTGAGGAACCCAGCACACTTGTGCAACAGAACTAGGCCCACTGTAGGAGAGGATCTGGTTCAGGACCATCTTAAAAACCTAAATGTACACAAGTCCATGGGACCTGATGAAATCCATCCGCAGGTCCTGAAGGAGCTGACGAATGAAGTTGCTAAGCCACTGTCCATCATATTTGAAAAATCATGGCAGTCAGGTGAAGTTCCCAACGACTGGAAAAAGGGAAATATAACCCCCATTTTCAAGAAGGGGAAAATGGATGACCCGGGGAATTACAAACCAGTCAGTCTCACTTCTGTGCCTGGCAAACTCTTGGAGCAGATTCTCCTGGAAGGCATGCTAAGGCACATGAAAAACAAGGAGGTGGTTGGTGACAGCCAGCATGGCTTCACTAAGGGGAAATCCTGCCTGACCTATTTGGTGGCCTTCTATGATGGGGCTACGAAACTGATGGACAGGGGCAGAGCAGTTGACGTCATCTACCTGGACTTGTGCAAAGCCTTTGACACTGTCCCACACGACATCCTTGTCTCTAAATTGGAGAGACATCGATTTGATAGATGGACCACTTGATGAATAAAGAATTGGCTGGATGGCCGCACGCAAAGAGTTGTGGTCAATGGCTCGATGTCCGGTTGGAGACCAGTAACGAGTGGTGTCCCTCAGGGACCACTGTTGGGATCGGTCTTGTTCAACATCTTTGTCAGTGACATGGACAGTGGGATTGAGTGCGCCCTCAGCAAGTTTGCCGATGACACCAAGCTGTGTGGTTTTGTTGATACGCTGGAGGGAAGGGATGCCATCCAAAGGGACCTCGACACGCTTGTGAGGTGGGCTGATGCCAACCTTATGAAGTTTAACCCTCAGGTGGTACTCTGCAGAGCTGCTTTCCAGCACATCAGACTTCAGCCTGTACTGGTGCATGGAGTTATTCTCCCAAGGAGCTTGACCCTATACTTGCTATTGTTGAATTTCAGAAGGTTCATCTCTGCCCATCTCTCCAGCCTGTCTAGATCCTTCTGAATGGCTGCACAGCACTCTGGGGTATAGCCACTCCTCCAGTTTTGTATCATCAGCAAACTTTCTGAGGAGGCACTCTGTCCCTTCATCCAAGTCACTGACGAATAAGTTAAACAATACTGGACCCAGTATTGACCCTTGGGGGATACTGATAGTTACAGGTCTCAAATTAGACTCTGTGCCACTGATCATAACTCTCTGAGCTCTGCCATTTAGGCAGTTCTCAATCTACCTCACCATCCACACATCCAGCTCGCACTTCCTGAGCTTTCCTATGAGGATGTCATGGGAGATGAGTGTTGAAAGCCTTGCTGAAGGCCACATAGACAACATTTGCTGCTCTCGCCTCATCAGTCCAGCCACTTGTCCTGTTGTAGAAGCAATCAGGTTGGTTAAGTATGATTTCTCTCTGGTGAATCCATGCTGACTGCTTGTGATCACCTTGTCTTCCATATGCTTAGAGATTGCCTCCAGGATGAGCTTTTCCATCACCTTTCCAGAGATGGAGGTGAGGGTGACTGGCCAATAGTTCCCAGGGTCCTTCTTGCCTTTTTTGAAGGCTGGGGTGACATCTGCTTTTATCCAGTCCTCAGGCACAGTTGCAGTCTTTACCATCACAAACTATGCATGAACCATAGTAATGATCATGTTTCCTTATTATTGCTGAAATCTGAAATCTTAATGCATCTATCTGGTTCAGAGGCATCATAAAACTTCAAATAATATGTTGAATTATTATATATTTAGTATACAGTATAACACTAGTACAGTCCATATATATTATGCTTTGGGGAAGCATAACATCTTAACCTTCAGAAGACTGTCAATGGAGGCAATAAATTTCTGTAGGTGCTCTGGAGCCAGGTCTGTAATAGTAAATACTGGCAGGATTGTGAGGGCTAAGCAGTGATTTTTCCTTGTGCTCAACACCTATTGTGTATGCATATATAATAAAGTATTTTTGCCAGTTTTATGAAAGGAATAACCTATACTGACAAGAAACGAATCTAGTCAAACAAATCTAGAAGCAAATCAGCAAAAGTTTAAAAATGCTTTCACATGCTTCACTTTCTGTTCAAGGAGACAAGTTTGCCCTATGAGTGTGCAATTCATTCCACAATGTTTTTACCACCTTAAGAAAGAAATCATGCTCACTTTCCCAGTGCATTCATAGCATAATTTTGTGGTTTAGTATCACCAAATGACAGAAATCATCCCCTTTACCATATACTGATGGCTTTGTTATTGTTAGCATGATGAAGCTATTCCTGTTTTATTAAAATGAGTCGTATTTCTGCCATTTGCTGTAGTGGTAAGAGAACTGGCACTCGTGTTTCCTCTTTGGCTAAATAATTGTTCTGAATCATAATGCAGGACTGATTTTTTTAGCATGGCTTTTTCTCTGCCAAGGTGGCTTTCTCCTTTATATAGGAAGGTCATGCTCTGTGTTAATAAAATCTTGTCTATGCTGAGCTCTTGGATTCTGAGATGGGCAAGGGATAAGATGAAGCTTTTTCTGTAAATTTAGATAAGTAATTTCTTTGCTGCAAATGCAAAGGTGAAGATATCATATTTTACTCTCCTACTAGGAGTCAGACACTCAAGTCAGTATAATTATTTTATATTACTGAAATATCTGATCAGAGTCTTCATCCCAGTTGGAAAAAAATGGTTCCTGGAGTGAAGAGCATCAAATGGCTTTTCTTGGTGTTAACACCAATATGTGAAAATTAACTTCACTTTAATCTGTGATCTTTTAGTCATACAGTAATTTAACAGAGAAAGTGAGAGGAACCTAAGGGACATAAATGTGTCTAGTCTTCTAATTTACACTGTCTAAGAAAATGGTCTGCGTAATTGCAAATAGTATAATTCTTAAAGTTTACAAGGTAGAAGAGTCTCTCAGGGAAAAAAGAACACCAAATAAAAGGTCCAGGAGACTTTCCTTATTATATAATGTTCTGTCTTTATGGTAGAATTAAATTAGATGCTGAGCAAGAAGTAACAAAATGTTAATATCAGATCCTATCGGTGTAGTTACATTGCACTGCTGTGCCAATTAATATGGGTGCAATATTGTAATGCCATCATGACACAGTTTCTTTACTCCATAAAGAAACCTCATATTTCTGTGCAGCCTTGTTTATTTCTGCATAACACTTAGTATTGTCAGATAGGTATATCATCACTACCTGCCA